>NC_064640.1:492948731-493648731 GCF_023864345.2 Schistocerca serialis cubense
CTCTGAGCCAGTCCGTTACTCATACTACAGTGCACTTGTTGGCAAGATTCCTCAACCTGCGTTTGACGTATTGACCACTGAGTACACTTGCACATTACTTTTGCTAAACGTGAGTGCTGCCGATGTACGCCAATTTCCTTCATTCAGGAACAGGGCAGCGCACAGCAAACTTTAGAGATTCATTATATGCCGTCTGCCTAAGGAATTCATTGTGATCCAAAAGGATCTTCAATACTAGTGACTCCCACAAAACATATGGTTCAGTACCTCAAAAGACTGTACCCGGGCGCATTCCAGACTCCTGACCGAAGGCAAAAGTAGTGAGAGATTTAAATTTCGAGCCGGAAACTCGTTTTCCCTTACAGTTTATAATTCTCACCAGTGACCTTCACCTGCACAGTAAAATTTCCTCTCCTAATATAAGGATCACATTACAATCTCTCGCTCGCTCAGTTCAGCAAACGAAATGTGTTTCTAAACATTTTACCTCGCAGCTGGGCTTGTACGTACTAACAATAATTGCATTTTCTTCTGGAACCTGCGGTTATGGAGTCTTTCTGACTAACGGTAGTACAACAACAGACTCGATATAAATGGTATAATAGCTTGTTTGCAGCATTTAGTCTCTTCTGCTTAACAGTTCAAAATGGTTCAAATGGCTCTGAGCACTATGGGACTTAACTTCTGAGGTCATCAGTCCCCTAGAACTTTGAACTACTTAAACGTAACCAACCAAAGGACATCACACACATCCATGCCTGAGGCAGGATTCGAACATGCGACCGTAGCGGTCGCGCGGTTTCAGACTGTAGTGCCTAGAACCGCTCAACCACACCATCCGGTGCTTAACAGTCCTCATTTCATACAAGAGCTGGTGCCTTATACAACTAACAATCATTTTGGCATGATTTTAATTTTATCGCACCCCAGTACAGCCGTAACAAATTATAAGTAGGCCTATTGACTTCCGATCATTGTAGGACTAATGACAGTAAGACTCCGTATTAGCTGATTCCAGCAGAAGATGCAATTATCGTTTGTTCGTACACACCGAGTTACGAGTTAACAAGTGTAGAAACGTAGTTTCTCTGCTGAGATGAGCAACCGAGCGAGCTCAGGCCTACCTTCGTGTCGTACGCGCCGCGGTCTGTCTTTCTCGTACGTGTCGGAGAAGTGACACATGACGTGTATTGAAATTGTTTGCGCGCAAAGAGCGAACAACGTTGCGCTACCTTATTCCAGAGGCACTCGCAATTTCTCGAAAGCTAACAGATGCATTATGAGCAGCATCTCGAGTTTAAAACAGATAAATTCTAAGCTGTAAATATCCCGAAACTAGTAAACGGAATGTAAAGAGTGAAACGCCGTTGAATTCTACAGTACTAATATCAGAAATCGTTAGAGTACAGATATTTCTGTAATTACAATAGCTATGAACAGACTCTATACCTTGTTTGATTAGGACTTCCTCACAATTCATGTCGGTGAAAAAAAACTAAGATATCATAAATTGTTCCGGAAATATTTGAGATGTACTGCTTAGCTGAATCCCTTTCTGTAACACTTCTGGACTGGACGGAATAGCAGTTTTCACAAAGAGATCACGGCAACTTCATTAGCGTTTAGCCAACAACTTAGTACTATGGAAAATGAGATCGTCCTCCGAACAATAATTCTTCCATTGAGTGTCACGTGGTGATGCCTCAATCATTATCGAGTTCATCTCTCAAGAAACCCATCTAAACATCGTGATCACAAATTTGGTTCCAGCTGTTGTCATGCCGCAGATAAATGGTCTGGTAAGCTTGAGTTCTATCACGGGTAATATTTGCATATATCTTTAAAAAAACACAGTCTAGGGAGTGAATCTGCACTCGACTTGGCCAGCCGCTGTGACAGAGCGGTTCTAGGCGCTTCAGTCCGGAACCGTGCTACTGCTACGGTCGCAGGTTCGAATCCTGCTTCGGGCATGGATGTGTGTGATGTCCTTAGGTTAGTTAGGTTTAAGTAGGTCTAAGTCTAGGGGACTGATGACCTCAGATGGTAAGTCCCATAGTGCTTCGAGCCATTTGAACCACTCGACTTGACGATTAAAGAAACAGCTGCAAGGCGTGGAGACTTTAAGCGACGAGTGCTGAGGGCTGAATTCTGAACGATTCTGAAACAATAACCTCTGCGGATAAAAAATGTCACAGGTAAAGCATAAAATATTATGACATTTGCTCCGTTAGATCCCGCTACAAATTAACCTACCATAAGAAAACGTATGCCACTGACGGCCCGGGTAGTGTAGTGGATAGTGTTATCAGACGACAACAATTAGGTACCATGTATTATTCCACAGATATCAAAGAAGTATAAGATCCAGCTGTGCATGACACTAGTACCCCGGGTAATTTTATATAGTTATGAAACCTGGGCGATACAATATCATGGAATGTAAATGGGAATCAAGAACGAAAGACGACCTATACAAACGGTTTGGAAAGTGATACATTGGCCGATTATTAGGGCATAAGAGGCTACAGTGATTTGATCATATCCGTCGAGCTGATAGAGCTCTCCCACCCCGAGTCCTCTCTTCTCAGCCTGCAAGAAAGCGCCCAAGAGGACGTCCAAGTACGCGATGGAAGGATCGACTATCAAAAATCATTAAAGAAGTGAGGCCGACAACAGTGGAGGATGAAGCTGGAGACTGGCAAAAATGGGTTATCATCTGCAGTAGGTATTTCCTCTGTTGTGACTGATATGCCTCCTTTGTACTGTAATATGTTCTTTCATAATATTTAATATATATATTCTCCTTTTGTAGAGTGGTTATTTCTTTTGTTTCCTGCTGTAGACCTTAAAGACCCGTTAATGCAATAAATAATGACGATGATGATGACCAGAAATGTGTTGGCCTTTATGTATCCATTTTATGTAGCGAGAATTAAGAAGACATAGTGCTATGAATGCCTTGACAAATTGTCCGTCTTTTCAGCACTGTCGTAGGGAATGATAGCAGACGAAACGACTCTTCATCTGTTAAGCGCCTGCCAGTCAGTAAGATAATTTAAAATCAAACTTCCTAACACTTTACTTCTACCGCTGACGAGGAGAACACGGCAAATGCCACAACCTGATTTCCCAGAAACTTCGCTAGATGGAAGAGAGCTTAAAATAAGGAACACGTGCCTCGAGTTATTCGTAGAAAATCAACCATTTCTGAGAAAACGATGTTCGAAGTGTTCGAGGTGCTTTATCTACCTTTTAGCGAGTACATAGTACAACAAAGCGTTGTCACAGTGGCTAGCGTCGCGGCTTCACAGTTTTGCGACCCGTCTTCGAAACCCTACCCATGTTCATAGAAGATTACTACACAAGTATTTCCGATGTACATTGGAGTAACGCTCTTGTTACTCATCTGCTAATTGTACGTCCGGTGACTGAATTTAAAAAATAAATAAATATACAAATGAGAAAATTATTAGAAATTGTTTTCGGTGACATTCCTGCAGTATATTTTAAGGAACTGTTGTCAGCGCGGAAAATCATCAATAATCTTATTGGAATTCGTACGCTGAAATGTCGCTTTGGCAAATCTGCCTTCGCGCGATGCTTGTGGTGTTTCGAATTCCTGTGTTTCCAAGGTTTCTAAAATCGGTAGCACCCAAGCGAATGTACCAAATCTTCCTGAAGAATAAAATATAAGAACTAATATAAGAATTTATATAAGAATGAAACATAAGGGCATGAAAATTTAAACAGATTGTAACCCCCGCAAATACCCATATAATGACACTTATTGTGAAACTCAGTAGTAATTTTTCACTTAATGTAACTACCTTGCATACCCTAACTTGATAAGAAACATTCTTGTAGTAATCTTCTGCAGACGTGAGCAGATAAATGAAGTTAATAAATAAAAGAAAATAAATAAATACAAAAATCGGTTTTCGAACACGGAGCGCAAAACTGCGCAGCCCCAACGCTAACCATTGTCCCACAATTTCGGCCGTTTCTATCGCTAGCTGAAAGGCACATAAAGTACCTTGAAAACTTTGTCCTTCGTCCTCTCAGAAGCGGTCGAGTATCTGCGAATACGCCGAGAGACATTTTCGCTTGATCTGACTCCTCTTTCACTGAGCGAAGTTACTGGGAAATGGGTTTATTGCACTTGCCGTGTTCTCCTCGTGACTTATCTCCAAAGATTCTACTTAGAAATACTGTACCACGTGACAACATTAATTTGCAAAGTAATATTATTTTAGCTGAGTAGTGCAACACCACAGTTATCAGGCACAGTTTGATCAAAGATCTTTTATAGCTAACGTATTCCATAGCCAACTTCTGTATCAGATGAGAATCATATTTGTACTTCATACTGAGCTATAACGACAAACTCTAAGTGTATATACTTGCTTGGATTTCACACTTATCGAACGTGCGCACGAATATCCTGAAATGATACCTTACACACGCAGCCTTCATGGTCAACGTTAGGAACACCTGTTTCCCTAAAACAGTAAGTGCACAAACCAGTAAGAGTACTGGACTAAAGCTGTCTCATTGCTCATTGCTCATATGCTTGTTTGAAAGCAGAATAGGAAGAACGTAGTAGACAGTCAGTGGAAACACACAAAAAGAAAAAAAATTGAAATAAGCGTATCGTATCTTTGGCCTGGATGACGCTATTTGGGGAAGTTCGACCGCCAAGTGCAAGTCTTAATTCGACGTCACATTGGGCGACTTGCACGCCGGTGATGAGGACAACACAACACCCAGTCCACGAGAAAATCTCCGGCTGGGAATCGAACCCGAGCCCGCTCGCATAGGAGGCGAGCACGTTACCATCCAGCTAAGCAGGCGGACAGTGGAAACACATCTAGTATGAATAACATGTGCAGTTTGTGCAGCCTGCACACAAGGCGTGCTGAAAAGTAATGCCTCAGAATTTTGTATGTGAAAAGTCTTAAGATTTTTAAATAAATTATACGTTATCCACATTCTACATCTTTATTCTTCATGTCTACATATTTGCAACCCTCTACCGTTAGATGGCTCCGAATTCTAGCGCGGTGTGTAATCTGTGTCTGTGTGTTCAAATGGTTCAAATGGCTCTGAGCACTATGGGACTTAACATCTTAGGTCATCAGTCCCCTATAACTTAGAACTACTTAAACCTAACTAACCTAAGGACATCACACACATGAATGTCCGGGGCAGGATTCGAACCTGCGACCGTAGCAGTCCCGCGGTTCCGGACTGCAGCGCCTAGAACCGCACGGCCACCGCGGCCGGCTGTCTGTGTGTTAGAAACAGCGTGCTGTAATAGGGTTTCGAATTCGAATAACTCGTCCACACAAGGAGCACCCTCTCCTTCAACATGACAATACCAGACCACACGCAAGCGCTGCGGCACCTGAAACAGTCCGACGCCTTGGATTACTGCCATTGAACAACCTCCATACAGTCCCGACTTGGACCCATTCGAGTTTCATCTGTATCCGAAACTTAAAGAAAACATTCGAGGACTTAGCTTTGATAGTGATGAAGCGGTACAAGAAGAGATGAGGTTGTGGCTCCGTCAAAAAGTCAAACATTCTACAGTGAAGATATCAACAAACTGGACTCACACTGGGAGAATCTTGTTCGTCGCCAGCGTGATTATGTTGAGAAATAAATATGTAGACATGAAGCATAAATATGTAGAATATTAACAAAGTTTGTTCTGTTGAAAAGCCTTTGAGAGTTTTGGCATAAAAAATCCCTAGACATCACTTTTCAGCTCGCCGTCGTATAAATTACTATGTGGTGTGTGTAAGCAGACAGGATTTCACTCGGTGAGTGTTCACACACTGTTTATTAAGGTTTTTGCGGGAAGTTAGTTCACCAAATAGCAGCGTCCTGCCCCGCAGTAAGTATCACGATGGAGATGCTATGACCGGTGCTTAAATTACACTTGTCTGCGGCATGTGATCATGTTGTTCTTTCCAGTCACCCTGGGATACATTTCAATATAACTGGCACATGGGCGCTAGGACTGGCTGTAGACATGATGCAAAGCTACGTGCCCAATTTAAAGGAAAACTAATTCAGTGTTCAAATAAACGCAGTTAATGTGGCTCTCTGTTGATACTTTAACAGACAATTACTAATATTAAATCTCAGTATGAGACAGTCTGTGCGAAACACTTCACTGCATTATCCACACTTTGCGTAGCTTGGAAAATGTTCCGGAGCACCAGATCTTTACCAAAGTGAACTATCCATTGGATGAACACTATTGAAAGTCACTTTCCAGTAAATGTACAGTATATTCTTGTTTTAATTCTGTTATTTCAGTCCACATTCACGGCTCTGTTGATGATTATATGCCGGTCGGAGTGGCCGAGCGGTTCTAGGCGCTACAATTTGGAACAGCGCGACCGCTGCGGTCGCATGTTCGACTCCTGCCTCGGGCAAGGATGTGTGTGAGGTCCTTAGGTCAGTTCGGTTTAAGTAGTTCTAAGTTCTAGGGGACTGGTGACTTCAGAAATTAAGTCCCATAGTGCTCAGAGCCATTTGAACCATTTTTGATGATTACATGACGTTGGGTACGTCCTGTTTCTTTCTGCGCTAAATTACACCATCCCACATTATTTACGTAGCACTTCACAGCCACAAACAGGAGACTGACTCTAATCTTTGTTTCTACGTATCACTCATGACCTTCTCTGCCAGGGAAAGACAAGATTTTGCGTTTATACCACTTCAGTGAGCAACGCGGGTAATCTGATAGATGGGGTTAGTCAAGCGTTTCGTAGAATTCGAACAGTGTTTAGAATATTAGTAAGATTAAGGTAATCAAATGATAGCCGTAGCGAAGATGATACAGAAATGATTTTTACGTTTCGAATAGATATGTTAAATTGTGCGTATGGAATAAATCTCGAAAGACTAGATCCGAAACATGGCTACATCTCTTACCTAGAATAGGAGATATTCTGTAGAGTTTCTTTTTCACTTTATCGCATGAAAATCGTCATATTTTCATGCAGTTACTTATGTGATGCCGTAAGTGTTATATGAACCAGTGGATTTGGCTCAATGGCCTCATGGAAACCGAAAAATCTTAAAAGATATAAAGTAAAAATAAAAGTAGGCGGGTTGCCTACAATTTCGTCTGTTTCAGGAGCATTTACGTTCTTAACTCAGTAATAATTTCCCTGAAATGAACTCTCGTTATTTAAGTAGCGCATCATTAAATGTCTGATCGTATTTATTACAGCAAACAGCGTGACGCTGGTTATACCACTGCGTGACTCGACTGACAAGTTCCTGGTCACTGTGTCACACACGCTGGCAGTGATGACTTGGGATGGAGTCAGCGAGACGCCATCTAGCCTGGAGGAGATAGACACCGTGGAAGAGGACAAGCCGGGAAACCGCTTCAACGACGGCAAGGCTGACATCCGTGGGCGCGTCTGGGCGGGTGAGTATGATTCGATGGGCGGCTGACAGCGAGAACCTCGCTACCTGCCTGTTCTTTTATGGCAGGTTACACCGTAGTAGCGACTCTCAGCTTGGGGAAACTCTACTGAGGTCCTATCGTCTTTAGAAGTCTTGCAAACTTCTCTAAAACATAAGTAGTCAAGAAGTGTCTGAATATACTTCCAAAATAAAAATTAGTCTTTTTAGGAAGTACTACGATAGTCTTCCCCCATTAGCGGACATAAATATAACAGCTATTCCAATGACTTACCTGTTTCATGTAACTGGCAGCAATTACAATGATTATCTTCGACGCTTGTTTTCAGTTTCGACATAACTATACTGTTGGCAGCTAAAACTGCAGTGCTAGGAATTTTACTAATTGTTTGTATACATTATAGCAGTAAGAATGCATTATTACACGGTCCAATCACATTAATATGACCATCGCATATGTCCGACGTCAACGTGCAATAATTACTCACAGTTGTAAGGTAGCAGTACTAGCAGTGCAGGGTGTATAAAGCGTGTCGGCGGGACGCGAAGAGCCGGCCGGAGTGGCCGAGCGGTTCTAGGCGCTACAGTCTGGAACCGCGCGACCGCTACTGTCGCAGGTTCGAACCCTGCCTCGGGCATGGATGTGTGTGATGTCCTTAGGTCAGATAGGTTTAAGTAGTTCTAAGTTCTAGGGGACTGATGACTACAGAAGTTAAGTCCCATAGTGCTCAGAGCCATTTGAACCATTTTTTGGGACGCGAAGAACAGAGCAGTCGGTGTCGTAATGCGGAGACGAAGTGATTTATCTGATGCCCCGAAGGGGTGATCATTGACTTTCGGGCCAAGGGTGCAAACATTTCCGAAACGGCTAAGTTTGTAAACTGTTTGCGTGCCGCTGTGGTTAAAGTATATTGTGTATGGCAAAGTGGTGCTATTCAAAACATGCGCCAAGTCTACTTGTGGTGCACCACGGAGCATAGATGACAGGGATGAACGACGGCTGAGGAGACGAGTACCGGTGAACAGACGAGCAGCTGTTGAGCACCTGACCGTCCGGATGAACCAGGCAGCTACCAACAGTGTCACCTCAACAACTGTTCAGGAACATTGCGGCGAATGGGCCTCCACATCAGGCGCCTGGTCAAGGAACCATGCAGACTGCTGACTGCTGTTCACTGGAACGAACGCAACTGGACGTCCACTGAGTGGCGACAGGTGGCCTTTTCAGTCAATCACGTTTTATGCTCCGTCGGACAGATGGTTGTTGGCGTGTACGGCGTGAAACGTTTGAAAGCGTACCTGGCCGGAGTAGAGAGCTTTGTTGTCTGCGGAATGTTTTCGCGACATTCCCTCAGTGATGTCACTTTGGAAGGCACAAGCGGCCAACATAAGTATGCATCTATCCTTGGGAACCACGCCCACCCCTACATGCAGTTCGTTTTTACCCAGCACGATCACATCTACCAGCTGATCAATGCAACCGAGGAACCTAGCGCAGTTGGCCACGGCCCTGGAGTCGGCAGGGCTCCACATCGCTGCCGGTACCTTCCATAATGCCTCTTAGCGGTAAGCGCTGCAAAAGGTGCTCATTCAGGATTTTGCCAAGAGGTCACAAAAATGTAACTGGACAGTGTAATTCTGTAGGGGATTTGGGGTACACAGCGTGATAAATTTACTACACACAGCTGTGATCTCTGGAACGACTATGGCTCTAACCTGGCTTGCCATCAAGTCGTACTGAGCTTGAATGACAGATAGGGATACGCCATTTCATGTTGTTTCAACTCTATAACAGATGTAATGAGCTGTAGCCGCTAGCGAATAGTGACGTGGCAGTTTCTCGGCAAACTATGATAAAATGTTTTCAGTGGGTGACAGATCTGGCAAACGTGCTGGTCAGGGCAGCAGTAGAACACCCATTGTATTGTGGTGCGGCGTTCTTTCATGAGCGAAACGTGGTTTTGCGTTATTTTGCTGAGAGATAACGTCACGGAGACGTCATAGATAGGCCAAAGCCACCGGTCTCAACACGTAAGGAATGTAGCAGTGCTGTCTAAATTACCAACCATGCCAACTGAGGTGATCGTGTTGTGTACCCATTAGCCGTCCATTCTACCACAGCAGGTATGTGTGAACTGTGAATAGAGGGCTCCAGGGCTGCACTTCAATAATACGACTGTTGTTAGAATCTAGTAAACATATCTTAAGTTGGTTCTTTTTTGCAACTCTGAAATCGTCTAGATTCGACGAAACTATCACAATGCTGTGGCTTTCGCCACTCAGTTATGAAAATGATAGACTGATCCAAGGTACTTAACGCTTTCGAAAATGTGTAATTAAATCTGCAGCTAAGTTTCCGTCCAGATGGTACCAGACTTTAATTCTTTCTACTGTGTGTCAAATTTATGCTGTAGTGAAACTAGTGGTTGAAACTTTCCTTTAACATATTAGCGCGTAAGACTCTTTTGCAAGTGTTCAACCCGAAAACTGTACTGTGTGCTATACTACAGACACTGTTGGTAATCTTTTGCTGGCACTGCGATGATAATTTTCTTACCACAGGCACGATGGGCCCAGAGCCGGTTGTTGGCGAAGTGACACCGGATCAGGCTACCCTGTACCTGCTGGACACAGACTCCCGCACAGCTGTCCCAAAGGTGTCACCCGTCTCTGTGTCCAACGGGATTGCCTGGGACGGCAACGTCATGTACTACTCCGACACTTCCAGCTACGTCATTGCTGCGTACGACTACGACGTCGATACTGGCAACATCAGTAAGTGATACTTAATTAGAAGTCCTTCGTAATTTAGTAATTCTTCTATGCATAAGTGGACAATAATCAGAATTTTTATCAAGTCGCAGACATGTGGGGCATTCTCGAATCACAGTAATGACGGTGAACAGCTATAGACTATTACTGTACATGGGATCCTATGACCAAGAAACGTTGTTTCCCGGTTTTACACTGATTATTCACGGATTCCTCGCTTCAACAAGAACCGGACATATGCGAGTAGTACTCGGGCTCTGAGGGTTCTATACAAACTTAATTATGTATATATTTAGTTCAACTCAAGGTTTTGATGGGTGAGTTTTCGAGTATCAAAATTTGAGACATACATGGCCATATTCTTTAATTGCACTGATAAAGGTTAAATTTTTTATACTGCCAAGGAACTGTAGGCCATAGTGTTAGACATGAATTTCAGCTTAATACCTCTGCTCGTTCCTGAGAAAAAGGGGCCTAACAGACGGCCTTCTTTTTTGTTTCCATTTACTTAGGAGCTTGAATCTTTTATACCGCCAAGGGACCGTAGACCTTTCTATTTGGCATAAATTTCAACTTGATAACTCTGCCGGTTTCTAACATAAATAGATCTTAACAGACGGACTGACAGACACACAGATGGACAGATAGATAGACAGAGAGACGGACGGACAGCAAAGTGATAATACAGAGAAGAGCCAAAGAAATTGGTACACCTGCCTAATATCGTGTAGGGCCCCCGCTAGCACGCAGAAATGCCGCAACACGACGCGCCATGGACTCGACTAATGTCCGAAGTAGTGCTGGAGGGAATTGATACCATTTATCCTGCTGGGATGTCCACAAATCCGTAAGAGTACGAGGGACTGAGAACTCTTCTGAACAGCACCTTGCAAGGCATGCCAGATACGCTCAATAATGTTCATCTCTGGGGAGTTTGGTGGCCAGCACAAGTGTTTAAACTCAGAAGAGTGTTCCTGGAGTCACTCTGTAGCAATTCTGGACCTGTGGGATGTCGCATTGTCCTGCTGGAATGCACAATGGGCAAGAATGGATGCAGGTGATCAGACAGAATGCTTACTTACCTGTCACCTGTCAGTCGTATCTGGACGTATCGGAGGTCCCATATCACTCCAACTGCACACGTCCGCCGGCCAGTGGGGCCGAGCGGTTCTAGGCGCTACAGTCTGGAACCGCGTGACCGCTACGGTCGCAGGTTCGAATCCTGCCTCGAGCATGGATGTGTGTGATGCCCTTAGCTTAGTTGGGTTTAAGTAGTTCTAAGTTCTGGGGGACTGATGACCTCAGAAGTTAAGTCCCATAGTGCTCAGAGCCATTTGAACCATTTGCACACGCCCCACACCATAACAGAGTCTCCACCTGCTTGAAAAGTCCCCTGCTTACATGCATGGTCCATGGATTCATGAAGTTGTCTCCATACCCATACACGACCATCCGCTCGATACATGTTGAAACGAGACTCGCCCGATCAGGCAACATGTTTCCAGTCATCAAGAGTCCAATGTCGGTATTGATGGACCCAGGCGAGGCGTAGGGCTTTGCAGTCATCAATGGTACACGAGTGGGCATTGGGCTCCGGAAGCCCATATCGATTATGTTTCGTTGAACAGTTCGCACGCTGACACTTGTTGATGACCCAGCATTGAAATCTGCAGCAATTTGCGGAATGCTTGCACTTCTGTCACGTTGAACGATTCTCTTCATTCGTCATTGGTTCCGTTCTTGTAGGATCTTTCCTGGCTGCAGCAATGTTGGAGATTTGATGTTGTACCTGACTCCTGATACACAAGGTACACTCGTGAAGTGGTCGTACAGGAAAATCCCCACTTCATAGCTGTCTCGGACATGCCGTGTCCCATCGCTCGTGCACCGACTATAACACCACCTTCAAACTCACTTAAATCTTGATAACCTGCCATTGCAGCAGCAGTAACCGATCTAACAACTGCGCCAGACACTTGTACTATATAGACGGTGCTGAACACAGCACCGTATTCTGCATGTTTACATAGCTCTTTATTTTAATCCGCATGCCTATACCAGTTTCTTTGGCGCTTCAGTGTATAAGGGTTACGATTTCGTCGAATTAGGTACGGAACCCTAGAAAAGAAAAATTCTCTGAAATCGACGTGGAAAAGTAATAAATCTCGTGCGTAATGAGCACCGAGTGTACGCTGCTTAATTTTGACAGTCTATCATGTTTATAGTAAAAGAGACAATTAATAATACCATGAAACACTACATGCCCATGCTTACGTGAAAAATGCTAGTTCTTATTTTATTGCGTATACCCTTCCAAAGACATTGTGTTGTTGTTGTTGTTGTTGTTGTTGGGGTGTGTGTGTTTGTGTGTGTGTAAGCACGTTCGTCATCATTGTACTCCTCATGTATATTGTCCGCACAGTCCAGCGTATGTGACACCACACATTCCACTGACTCATCTTACAGAAACCCTAATATTTCATATGCCACTTCTTTCTGACTCTGCGAAATTCCTCGAATTCCTGTCTGACGAAATGTCAACTTCGGAAGCTTTTGTGATAGATATAATGCAATGTTTGCTTTTTTTATCGTTTCCATTGCTCTGCTTTGTATTAACACCACTACCACTAACACTGTTGTGAGCTACTATTCGATTAAGCAGAACGACTAAGCTCCATATCCTCGTGCTGTGCTCACATTTGAATATCTCCAGTCTCGTGCCCTGTTGCCATTAGCAGCCAATGTTGCCATAAACATCGTTGGCCTTTTGCGACTTCACACTCAAGGATTTCCTTGTTAGCGGCGGTCAGTAAAATAAATGTATTAATAATTTTAGCTATATTGCTCCACGTTGGAAATGTGCGCATTTGACGTTTGAGAAGTTTCTATGCCGTTACGTTTGTCTTCGTAAGTTTCAAATATTTTACGCAAAATTTACGTAAATCATATTAATTATTTTAAAACAACTTAAGACAAACCTAGAGTTTCTTTTCCATCATGGGTTACAATAAACTGAAGACGGAAAAACCTTAAATGTCTTCAGTTCTCTCTCTAAATTTTCCGTTCCTTTTTTGTAGGCGGTATGTAATGTTATTTTTACTCCAATTGTTTCATTCGTTCATATGCCGAATACGTTGGGATGGATAATAAATTTATTTTTCATTAATGTTGCAGGTAACAGAAGGATTGTTTTCAACATAACCGAAGCCGGAATTGAGGGTGTAATGGACGGCATGACCATTGACAGTGAAGGGAAACTGTGGATCGCACTCTTCAATGGCTGGCGCGTGAGTACCTTAACTGAATGAAAATATTTCGTATGACCACATTCTGTCTCTCGTATGATCCTCTCCTTCTTCAGGGAGAGTATATTTATATTCAACAGTAGGTAAGAGCAGAAGCTGGGTACATTTTTTAATTTGGAGTCAATACTGTATTGATTTTGAAATGCATGCTAAGATAAAATTTTATCTTTACTTCAGATAAATTTCGTAAAATGCTTTGGCACGAATATTATCCACGTAAGTTCTCGTGAATATCCGTAGAAATTTCTAAGCATGGATATCTCACTGTTTTATAGATATATTCGTTTTATCACTTCGTATCACAGAATAACAACCACTGACCATGAGAGACTGATTTTTGTTGCAAAACTTTTGTCAACGCATGTCTTGACGGCTTTCTCAGGGGCATAGTACTTAGAAAAATAATTTCTTACAACTCTATCCCTATCCTTCGAATAGAAACCAGTTACATTCATCACGGCGTACGAGAAAAGTTGAAGGGATACTGATAATATAGCACTGATTATTTTACTGCACACTTTTTTTTGGGGGGGGGGGGGGCTAAGTTTTAAGGTCGAAGAAATCATATTAACGGCAGGTGCTTGTATTGTTTAAATGTAGGTAACCAAACTCAGCTTTTGTTCGCCTCGTTAGCAAATTGGAAAGAAAGTTTAAATCCTGTCGGTGTTGGGGCCATTAGCGACTGAACTCTAGAGCAGATGATCAGGTATGGAAAATGAAAACTACTAGGGCCTCATTGAAGGAACTATTTAAGAAACTAGGAAAAAATTGAAGTTCCGGGGCTTGGATTTGTGCTCTGTACCTCACAAGTAATTGTGTGATCATACTGTACCACTTTGTCCACACTGGAGTCATAAATCACACGCGATTGCAGTTAAAGACAATAGACCAATCTGATTAGAGGTGCAAGTGAAGGCCGGCCGAAGTGGCCGTGCGGTTCTAGGCGCTGCAGTCTGGAACCACAAGACCGCTACGGTCGTAGGTTCGAATCCTGCATCGGGCATGGATGTGTGTGATGTCCTTAGGTTAGTTAGGTTTAACTAGTTCTAAGTTCGAGGGGACTAATGACCTCAGAAGTTGAGTCCCATAGTGCTCAGAGCCATTTTAACCATTTTGCAAGTGAAGTTCAAAGTTCAACTGTAGAATCGCAGCACAATTTTCGCTGCGAAATTTGCAGTTCAGAAACAGTGATAAGGATAGGCATCCTGGGAGATAAATGTGTGATAGTAAAAAAAAATCGTAAAAAACGCGTTTTCAGCTGTCAATGTATAAAGTGCACAGTTTACGTTCGTTGCTAAAGTGCTAGCAACCTGCTTCATTGCACAATACGACAACTTGCAGCACAGCTGAGTGATAGATACTGGAAAATTGTTTTGATTTATGCAATGTGTGTAAACGGACATCGAAGGACGTAAGGAAGGACGTTTTTAAAAGGATCAGGTTTTTTAGACTGCAATGAGAGTGTCACAGAAACTGAACCTAACAGATACAGAAAGATCTCAACGTCTCTAAGAATCATACACTGACAGTTATAACTACTTGTTTTCAGAAAGCGATATGCATTTATTCTTTAGGCCCCTAGCTGCTGCAAACTGTTTCCAAGCTCCATAAGTGATGGGAAATGTGAGGTGAACAGAATATGTATGGCACACTGTAAGTTATTGATTTAGTCCATTATAAATGTTTTTTTGAAAGCTTCCCACTGTGAAAACATGGGTTTTGTTTATAAATATTTTTTCTGCTACCTTTCACTATGTTCTTTTCTTCATAGTTTACACAACGCATTTGAGAAAATGGTTCTCATTTTCAGGGTTTTTTCTCTTTGTACCACGCGATTCTTACGTAATGCATATATCTAACACATTTTGTAAAAACGGCATGGTACAAAAAGAAAACAAACATGTAAATGGGAATCATTTCCAGAAAGGCTTCGTTAAAAGAAAATCTTACGGTACCCACTTCTAACCTACACAGACATCCGTCGTACGTGTACAGTGAATAGTTCTCTTCCTGTTGGCTTAAAGTCGGTGGCTACAGCCATATTTTGGTTGCACATACACATGGATGAAATTAGTTTGGGTATTCTATCAAGAACATTTCCAGTTGGACTCTTCAGCGCAACAGAAATTATTACAAGTAGATGTTGAAGCTTGGGCTGTAAGAACTACCTGTCATGGCAGTAGTCAAATGCCTTGGATCTAAGTAACTCCCGTCGAATTTGTATATTACATAAGGTATCCTAAACAAATTAAATCCATTAGTGTATGACATTTTATCATAGGTGTGAGCTATAGACTGGAGCATATACTGCACCAAGTCTCACACCTCACGCAACCCTTTGTGCTACTTTGATTACTTGTCGGGCGTCAGTTATTAAACAGAAAAAATAAAGAATCGTTATAACTTTTAGTTGTACATACCTGTTTACCTTACCAACATTTGCATGAAACAGTAAGTTCCTTAAGAGAAGTAGAAATGGTCGAGATCTGTGGCAGAAGTTAGACAGATCGACAGCGAGTTCCACAGCTCAGCCTAAAGTCATAATGTTCTGAAGGTCCGAAATTTACCCCCCTACGCGTCCCCATGCTTGCAGTTTATATGTGGTTATGTTGTACACAAAATTCACTGTGCTGAACTCCCAAAATATGGCTATGGAACGCTACGACACTGCCTCATTCCCTTCTGAACCACTCCAAAGAACGTGAGGTACGGAGACTTGTCTGCTCTGTAAAGTAGTATGAATGGTGATCTGTGGCATCTCTGCCGAAAGACCATTGTGCTGGTGTGCATGCACAAGTGTTTCGGATCACACCGTTCATCGTACATCGTTGAACAAGGCCCAAGGACATCGTAAATCACTATTGCAGTGGGCACAGGACCATCAGGATACGTCCGTCGGTCAATGGAAACGTGTCGGCTCTTCGGGTGTATCGTTCATTGTTGAACACGTAGGTCCGCGGCAGACCACCCCTACGAATTCACATGTTGACCCAACGACATCGCCAATTACGACTGCAGTGGGCACAGGACCATCGGATTTCTACCGTCGAACAATGGGAACGCGTCGGCTCTTCGGGTGAATCAAATTTTTGCTACACTAGGTCGATGGTCGCCTCCACATACACAGTCATCGAGGTGAATGGCGGCTCGAGGCGTGCAGCGCGCCACGGACGCAGGATGGTGGGAGCAGTGTTCTGTTGTGGGGGACAATCTCCTCCGCTTGCATGGGACCTGCATCCTTTCATGCTTGATGTCTTCCCCGACGGCGATGACATTTTTCAGCAGTATAATTGTCCGTGTCTCGGAGCCAGAACCGTGCTACAGTGGTTTGAGGAGCGATAGTGAACTCACGTTGATGTGTTGCAGACCGAAGTTGCCTGATGCAAATTCTCCGGATCCCATCTGCGTCTCTATCGGGCGCCATCACCACATACCCAAGTGAGCGTCCCGTTATTTACTGAATTACATGACCTGAGTGTAGACATGTAATGCCACATGCCTCCACAAACCCACAAACAAACTGTCAGATTTCTGATACGCAGAATCAGTGATGTATTTCGTTCGAAAGACAGGCAAACAAGCTATTAAGCAGGTAGTCTTAATGTATTGTCATCATTGTAACTGCAGCCAGGTTTCTTTTCCCACCTTCAACCTAACTTCTTATGTAAGTTGTAGTGCCAGTATTGTCTTAATACACTGGTGGTTCGGTAGTATTCACACCTGTCGGTACCTGTCTTCCTTGGAATTGGAGTCCTTGCATTCTTCCTGAAGTGTGAAGCTGTTTCGCCTGTCTCCTGAATCTTGCACACTAGGTAGAATAATCTTCTAATGCTCTTTATAATTCTGAGAGAATGTCGTCTCCTCCAGGGGCCTTGTTTCCAGTTAGGCATTTCAGTGCCCTGTCAGTCTTCTCGCAGCATTGTATCTCCCATCCCATGTAAACCTGCTTAGACTTCTCTTTTTACAACATTGTCCTCAGGTCTGTTCCCCATACGTAAACCATCTATACAGGCTACTCAGAACCGTCTGAAAAGCTTGTAAGGATGTTGCAGGGGAGGTAGTGCTGGGACATAATTGCTAAGAAAAAAAAATTCGATACTTCGCTCCGTTTCCGAATTATGTAGCATTGGAGTTAACCAATCAGATTGTCACGCGGGCGAATTCAAGCAACCTGCCAGACAGTGTTGCCAAACTTGTTCTTCGTTTGATTTCCTCAAACCTAACTTAATTTATCACTTCCGAAAATGGAAGCTTTCAATTGGTAATGAGCATTTGAATAATTGGTGACTCATGGACCAAAGATTTCTGCACATTGCCGCATTTTAGTTCGTGCAACTGCTTGAATTTGCGCGCGCAGCGACCTCATTGGCTAACTTCAGTGCTATATAACTCAGAAACGGGGCAACGTATCGAATTGTTCCTTAACGGTTACTTCTTACCACAACCTCCCGTGAAACAACCTAAGGTTTTCAGGCTGTTTCTGACAACCATTGCATATTCCTTCTACCTAGACTAATTGGAAGCCTGCATCTTCGAAGTGTTATGGGAATGTAACATCGTCTTTGTGTCTTCCTTCTACGTAATTTAAATACCCCATTTCTGTGTTTGTAGAAGAAGATTTCTAAATGTTGCTATTGCAGCTCAGATCTTTTGACACCTCGGTGTATATTAGGTACAGCTAGTCGCTAGGATCGTGACAACGTTATGTGTTGTAAGTACAGCATTTATGTTGTAGAGGGATGTGTTCCGACCCCGACTATCCGGCTAGCGGTTTTTCTTGCGATGGGCTCTAGTTTCCGAGAAAATCGATGCTGCAGTTTTATGCGTACCTCCAATATCCAGAACGTTACTCAGGTTTCGATAAGCGAGCATAACGCAGCAGCTAAGGTTCAGCGCGAACACGTTGGCGGTCCGTGTTTAAATTCTGCCCGTGTATATTTTTTTTTTTTTTCATTTTCATTGTACAGAATATCATTAGATGGTATATGTAATGCAAAATCATTCAAAAATAATCTCTTTTGCATTAGTAATTTCGTTGATGAAGAATGGATTATGCCTATTAAATCACCCACAACCATGATTCGTCTTTCGGCCAACAGATGGTGTATTGCATTGGATGTAGCATTTCCAGTTGCAGTGGAATTAGCGGAAATCGTATCAGAGGTATATTTATAAGAAGGTTCAAACTGCGAAGGAATTTTTCGGTGTTTCTGAGGGCGTTAGTGACTTCGCATTTTGATTGCTCATAAGACTCCCCTATTTCTGATGTATCTTCTTGTGGTTGTCCTTCTGTAGAAAAGCTTTCTTCTTTTATTTCACTGTACTCTGTTGAGACACACTGCAGTGATGTCACGTTGTGAACAACTGATGTTGGCGATACCTGCCAGCTGACTGCTTCAGCTCCTGGGGATCCCATAACGGTCCATGAAGAATGCGGGAAAACAAGAGGCGAAGTCGTATCTAGGAAACATATGAAGAGAACGTAGTCCAAATATTTGGAAGTTTAACTAGTAACTACAAACGGAATAAACATTTGAAGAAAGTCTGCCTTAATGACTGATTTGATAATGAAATTACTACGGCGAAAATGACTATTTTTGAGTAATTTTGCGTCACCTACGCTATTTAATGATATTCTGTACAATGAAATTGAAAAAAAAGATTACAAAAATTACACGGGCAGGGTCTGTGCGGTACCATGTGTTTATACCAATATATGGGCGTCTCAAATTTGGCAACGGAACTGCAAGTTTTCGTCAGACGCCGATAACGGTCGTGCGGGATCCGGCGGACGTAATGGTGCAAGCCCGCTGCAGCGGCCCTGGACTGCGAGTTTCCTCTGTCACCACGACATATGAGGTGGCAGCTACATAACCCACCCGTACACGTGACACTATTCGCGACTCTGACACCATCGTTCGTACTTTAGATCAGAAAGCCTTACCATTGTTGCTATGGTATCAGGAGGACTCTTGTTTCTTGCTGCATTATTTGTAATGAGTCTTGGCACACTTGGAAAAATACAAGTTAAGTAAATCTTCTGTTAACTATGTTAACTTGTTCGCTAATGATTTCTCTTATTGTCCAGCTTTCTTACGACGACAGCTCCCGCACCACTCTGTTGCCCACCTCTCCTTGCCGTTGTGTACGAAGTCGTACACAGCAGTCTGAACCTGGATCACCAGTGCGGTAGTCGTGAACCTTATTCGCTGCACTACGCTCGCTGGCGTGACTAATGTTACAGGTATAGGAGATAAGCATAAAACTTCAAGTCGATTTTGGTGGAAACTCGGGGCAGTCGTACGAAAAATCTGTTCGCCAGGTACTCAAGACAGGTCCCTCTGCCGGCCGAAGTGGCCGTGCGGTTAAAGGCGCTGCAGTCTGGAACCGCAAGGCCGCTACGGTCGCAGGTTCGAATCCTGCCTCGGGCATGGATGTTTGTGATGTCCTTAGGTTAGTTAGGTTTAACTAGTTCTAAGTTCTAGGGGACTAATGACCTCAGCAGTTGAGTCCCATAGTGCTCAGAGCCATTTGACCCATTTGAACAGGTCCCTCTACATCATACCTAAGACGCACCTAAATCCATGATTAACATGTCTGATGGACCCCTTGTTAGGTGCACCTGATTTAACAACATTTAAGTCTTATTTTTTTCTACGCTAGTGTGTATTGGAGTGCTCTTAAGTGCCGTACTTACAACTACACGAACTACACAATATATCTGCGATCCCAGCGACTAGCTCCACATTGTATAAAACGTATTGTACCTCTTCGTCTGAGGATGAACCTGCTGTGTCTCGAAAGACAGCTTTGAGGAAACAAGATGGATGTTCTTATAGTTAGTTGTTGAAATGCAGACAGGAATCTGTCACCAGAAATTAGTTATGGCACTGTCTTTTTCCTCGTGTTTGTCACTCTGCTTTAAGCGCGGATGGAAATTTGCCGGACCCATGATTTGTACCCCACTAGTTAGTGTGATTTTAGAAGTTCATCGTGACCCTCATTTCCTTTTATTCATTCTTCATCGTAACACAACGCAGTTGCAAAGACGTTGATATTGCTGGTAGAAAGATTTCTCAGTATATCAAAGTACTGAAAGCATGGAACTGCTTCCATAGGACATAATTCAGCAAAGATCTGCGTAAGCTTGAATGATGGTGTAATGAAAATGTTTCATAATAATTAATCTCGTAACAGGAGGTAATTTTTTAAGGTTTGCTCATTTATACTGTAAAAGTCTGGGTGGTATGTATCAGGTGTAACGTTTAAGATTTCTCCACACGAATATACCAAGCACACAAACATGATAAAGAATTCGGTGGATATTTGTTGTTAGTCCTAACACTGTTGTCTATTACCAGTATGAGGTTAATTTTCGTTCTTGCAGACAGTTGTAAAAATAGGTTTTGCCAAAGTTAACGGGTGGATAGTACGGTGCACAACAAGTTATCAGAGAGAATTTCAGCATTTGTATTATTGTTGTTGAGAATGCTCTATGGATTTTGTCCTTTCATGCCCCACAGCCTTGATACTTCCTGGCAACAAATCAATATCATACATCACCGCCTCTAACCTTCATAGTGGCTTCATTCTTGCGAAGTTACAACCACAAGTTACTTGATGTATTTGTAATATGCTACTTAATGTAAGTGCAGTCCTACAAAAGGGTGGATTTAGGGATTAATGAGATGTGCCGCTCCCTTACGGCTTATCTATAGCCCTCTCCACTGCAGAAATTCCATTTCCGCAGCAGCATAGCCTCACCTGAAATCAGACGTGAGACTGCTATCAGAACTGAGTTAGTTTTCTGTAGTTTCCGTGAGTATCAGGATATACTAGTTGTGGCATTGTGGAAATGAGGAAATGAGGAAAAACAGCGAATCTGGGAACGTAAGCTGTAATTCTCTTTAATTCCAGGACCTTATTTCAAACTTAGTCAATTTATTATCAATTTCGGTGTGTGATGATCATCTTCAGATCTGAAAGTCAATATGATAAAAATCCATGGTACAAAAATATCTACGACAACAATATGTCACTTAAAATGAATTGCGGAATACACCTAGAATATCCGCAGTTAAAAACCATAACATCATGTCCAGGATGTACGGTGCAGTAAGATGTCAACAACGCTATCAGTCAGTTGTTTGTGGGTGATATCCCAACATTTTGCATGTACGTTTGGGTCAAGCAGTGGGATTAAACAGGGTTAAAAACAATACCAGGATAGCTCGTTCTGAGACGTCATGAGTGAACTAGGGGAGCGTTCAGTCTAAAATTACTTCTTTCGGCCGTATTTATTTTTAATAATGGCGCTAAACGGTTGCTAGCGAATTCAATATACATTGTGCAGTAGGAGTGCCCTCTGTGGCCATCCCCCGTATTGACTAATCCTTTGGGCGCTTGTGTAGGTGATCCGAATGGACCCGCGGACTGGGAAAGTAGAGTTCAAGCTGGACCTGCCGGTGCAGCGGCCCACGTCCGTGTCATGGGGCGGCCCCGACCTCGACCAGCTGTACGTGACGTCATCCCGCTCTGGCCTCAGCGACGAGGAAGTGGCGCAGCAGCCGCTGGCCGGCTGCACCTGGCGAGTCACCGGGCTCGGCGTGAAGGGCCGTGCGCAGTACAACGCTGTGCGCGACGTCTAACTCTCTGTGTAGCGTACTGTGCAAATAATAAAACCTCTTCCCTACAACATTAACGCAGCCTGATTGTATTTTCTTACCTGCCTGTACCACCCTTTCCTCGTTAATACTGAATTCATTTCAGTTTTGTCGTAATATTTGATCGAGTGTCACACGAGATTTCACACACTGTGGAAAGATAAGCTTTATTTCATTGCGGTATAAAACGTCGGAGAAGAAACTCAAGTCTGTAGAAGCATGTATGACAAAGTGAAAGATACAGCATATAGGAAACTTAAGAAGACCCTTCGGAAAGCAGAGAAGCGAATGTAAAAATATCAAGAGCTCAGGCTGACAGCCAGTAATAAGCAAAAAAGGAGGGGGGCTGAAAAGTGGAAGAGTAGGGGTGGTTATAATTAAACTTTCGCTACTTGAGAGGACCCCCATGAAAAAAGAGTGATCATAGGACAATGAAACTTTGTGGAAACATTTTTATGGACATGGAGAAGAGAAATAACCAATAAATCGCTGAAAGAAACACATTTTAACATTCTTTAATTGCGTAGAATGTTTACGTTCGAGGTTACAAACGTTATTCAGTGTGACAACCATCTGCATCCGCGACAACCTTGAGCTTCAGATTGCTCTCATGCTGCCCGACACAACGGTGGGTCATGAAATGTTAAACTGTCGTGACACAGCTCGTGCACTGCTTGCAGGTCGCACATTGCGTCCAGCATTCTCAGTTACAGCAATAATAACTTCAACAGCGTGCCAGCCGTGGTGGCGGAGCGGTTCTAGGCGCTACAGTCTGGAACCGCGCGACCGCTACGGTCGCAGGTTCGAATCCTGCCTCGGGCTTGAATGTGCGTGATGTCCTTAGGTTGGTTAGATTTAAGTATTTCTAGGGGACTGATACCTTAGAAGTTAAGTCCCATAGTGCTCAGAGCCATTTGAACTTTTTTCAACAGCCTGTGGCTTAATCCGACGTCGGCTTTTCCCAGGAGCAATTCGAAAATCGCCAGTTAATGCGAATCAGGATCTTAAACGCTGGTGCAGAATAGGATCTCTCTGTATTCCTTTCGTGCGTCGATACTCGCGAAGAGCTTTGATAAAACAGCTTTACGAGTAGAGACTAGCTCACCTTGTCCAGACCCATGTTGGCTGTCAGCAACTGTAACGCACATTGATGGTTGTGTTTCAACCCCACATCGCCATAACAGTACCGACGCCTAAAGGGAAGTCATGACACTACCACCACTAACAATGCAAATACTGAAGCGCACAGTCCGAATTAGGGATGCACTGTGATCGCACTCGAGAAACGCGCGACGCTAAGGTAAATTCTCGCGAATTTCTCGGGCACTCTCGAGAAATTAACTACGTTACTACACACTGACAGACTGCACGGACTGCTGAACAACGAAGCGTTGAGCCAGAGCAGTCGTAATCGTTATCTTGCTTAAGTGCAAGTAAGAATTTGAAATTGCAATTCCTGCATTGGCTCAAAGTGTATTACCTTTATCAATTTTTACTAAACTAGAAATATGTATCCCAGAAAACAAAAATCATTGAATTTTTACTTCAAAACAATCACACGTTCTGCACGTATCGAAACTTTCTAAAAAGAAAGAGGAATGTTGTAACTCAGCGGTTCCCAATTATTTTAGATCTGCGGACCACCTATTTTGTAAAAAAGGTTAGACCCCAGTAACTATGAATATACGGGGTGTCCCAGTTATCAAGCTAACCCAGATGCAAATTACAAAATGTTTCAAGCAAAAGTTCTTTAGCCGTCAGGGACACATCAATCAGCACGATTCCCTTCGTTGAAGCTTTATTTTTACAAACGGTATGACTTTTTTAAATGGCACCCTGTATTCTTCATTCGGTAATTCATTTTCTCTCCTAAAGAATTATTCAAAAATGTATCACAGTGTACCATTCACTGAAACGCCACGTTATTAATTACATAACACAACAATAATTTTGAGCCTGGGATCACAAACTCGTCCACTTGCTGGAGTTTCAGAAAACAAATGAAAACCAAGTAAAAACATAACAAAAATTTGACTTTCACTCATCTGTATCATCTCCAAGGAGTAGAACATTCAAAGGTACTCAAAGTGGTGACCCTGGACGCCGATACACTGGTGCACTCGTTGAATGAAAGAATGATTTACTGCTTCAAGTGTTGCTTACTGAAGAGAATTACAAGCAAGCAAAATGTATTCCTGCATATCCTCTGGACTTGTTAGAATATCGCGATAGACCACGTCTCTAATGCAGCCAGAGGATTTAAATCAGGAAACCTAGCAGGCCAAGTAACTGTTCCTCCTCGACCAATCCATCTGGCAGGATACCTTCGGTTCAGAACACGACGTGTACGCAAGGCATTATATGCTGAACATCCATCGTGATGATACCACATAAGCTTTCTGGTTCTTAGCGGCACTTCATCCAGAAGAGGTCCACCCCAGTAGCTGAGTGGTCAGCGCGACAGAATGTCAATCCTAAGGGGGCCAGGGTTCGATTCCCGGCTGGATCGGAGATTTTTTCCGCTCAGAGACTGGGTGTTGTGTTGTCCCAATCATCGTCGTTCCATCCCCATTGACACGCAAGACGCCGAAGTGGCGTCAAATCGAAAGACTTGCACCCGCCGAATGGTCTCCCGACGGGAGGCCCCAGTCACAAGACATTTTTTGTCCAGAAGAGGAGGAAGAATTCGTCTGAGGAAGTTGGGATACACTGTGTCGTTAAGACTACCATTGTAGAACCAAGCATCCCACACCAGACGTTAACTCTCCATTGACGCTGATGTTCCACCTGTCTAAGCAATCATAGGTTGTCGCTGGACCAATAATGCGTGTTCCTTGTATTTACCTGTCCTTTGTTTGAGAAGGAACACTCACCGCTAAATAGAACATTGGAGAAGTAGTTCGGGTTGGCGAGGATTTGCCGCCGTGCCCACTGACAACTGTACACGATTTAGGTGTACATGGTAAGGATGGAACAAGCGATTTGTAAGAATACGATGTACACTGGTTTTAGGAATGCCAATCTCGTGTTCAAGCTGTCGTGTGCTCATATGTGGATTCATAGCAACGGAACCGAGAACGGTAACTTCGGTGCGAGTGCTACGACTGCGTTGTCGTGGGTTGAAACTTCCTGTTTCCTGAAACGTCGCAACAAGACGAGAAAACATCCATCGGGAAGGTGGGTTCTTGTCAGGATATCGCTCTCTGTACAGTTACGCTGCCTGCGTAGCATTTCGCCTACCTTCAACGAAAACAACAACAATAAAAGAAACGTTAGGTCGATGCTGTTTGCAGGAAGGACAGCCTTTACCTACTCTACACAACAGTATTTGAAAGGACTAAACTATTGTTACTAAATGTACCTGTACATAAGAAAACAGTATTGCAATTACTGTGCTCCCAACTTACACTCCCTATAGATGAGTAGCATTTCTACCTACTCTTCGTTAGTGTACATTGTGTTCTCACAATTCTGCAACTGATGATGGTTGACAGAGTGATGGGTGTGCATTCTACTTATGTTTACATTTGTTCTGTCAACATCAGTATATGGATGTGTTCCATTACCCCGAGTACCTGCAGTAAAGCATTGGGAGTGTTAAGATCAATGTTGTGATATATAACTAATAGCATTGTGTTTCAGTGAATGGTACACTGCGATACAATTTTGAATAGGTCTTTAGGAGAGGAAATGAATCACCGAATAAAAAATGCAGGGCGCCATTTAAAAAAAGTTATACCGCTGTTCATATTTTTGTAAAAAAAAAAAAAAAAAACAAACAAAGCTACAACGAAGGCAATGATGCTGATTGATGTCCCCTGACGGCTAAAGAACATTTGCTTGAAACATTTTGTAATTTGCATCTGGACAAACAGTTATTTAGGGTGGTCAAGATAAATGGGAAATGGTTCCATATTCGAATCTCTGCGGACCACATATTTTCTAAGAAAAAGCTTAGACCCAGTAACAATAGTTCCCTATTCGAATTGGGAGCTTGCCGACATAGTGTTTACTTAAGCTACGATTTCCTAGATGCAGGAATTTCCCGCAGAATGCTGCGTAAAATGCGTGCGAAACCCCGCTGCTCACTCGCACAGTGCTGTAGCAACACCACCGTTTAAGATGGGAGAAGGTTAGCTTCGGTGCAAGATTTCGGAGCGCACAAGTTACAGCCAGGCGCGGGCCTGTTGACAGTAAGTTACACTTCCAGCGGTTGCAAGTAGAATGGAGGTCACAGGGACGTAGACCTGCTAAAAATAGTAAATGCAGAGGTTTGCATGGCGCAAGTTACAAGCAGAAGGGGCCCAGTGGCCCAACCTAGGTGTTAAGAGTACGTGACTTGGAGCGGCGCGTTAGCAAAACTGAGATGCACAGCCACGTAAAAATAGGCGCCGGTTCGCTAATGAGTCATTCAAGTGTGAAAGGTCTCCTGGACAGCGGGACGTGTCACACCACCGGCTACGCGCAGCAGCAGATGGGGCACCAGCATTCCAGTCCACGGCAGGTCTCTGGTTCGACCCTCTCAGGCCAACGCGGGGTCCACAGCCAGCCAGCGGCAGACCACGAAGTGGCTCGCTAGTGCTGGCAGTCGTTTTGGCTCCCAACACACGCTGGAGGAATCCCGAGGCGAGGGCCGCAGATTCGGACTCCGGATGGCAGGGGCTTGTTGTCACCGCGATCTTAGCCACGCTGGCAAGGAATCATGCCGTGGGCCGCCATGCAGCTTCTGAGCAGGTCGTTGAAACGGCAGGGGCGAAGACCGCCGAGTCGACTGCAAACGCATCCTGACGTCACAACTCCGCAGCCGTACAAGGCCGACACACTGCAGGGCGTTGCACAGGTCGCTGAGGCAGCCATTCCTCACCAAGCCATTTCGTAGACAGCAAAGTGGTGTCCTCAGCATTGTGGGATCCGGTGACGCAGACCGAGAGGAATGGGGGCACTGTAGCTAGAAATAATAAATCACTTGGGAATCTCGGACGAGTTTTAATACGGCACATACTGACAGTTTCCATCCCCGTTCAACATCCCCTCTACAATGAAAATATGTGAGACCTTTTTCCTACGGTGCGGACAATGCGGAGGGGCAGCGGGTTCCACCTGAGAGAAACGTTTGCGTACTTCGGGAGGAGTCTGTCCCGCACGTCTCATCGATTTACTAGGCCGCAGGAGCGGGTGTAGTCGAATTGTCCAGCAGCGAAACGACAGCTCCACTGTTTTATTCGAGCGCACAGGTAGCAACAGACAAATTTTAACAATCACCACAAATGTCGGCTGACCACTTCTCTGCCTCAGAAGATGAACAACTGATGAAGTGGTTTTCGAAAAGCAAATTTTGTGGAATATGGCCGATGTCGAGTGGAAAAAAAGACTTAATTTTGTCAGAAATCGGAAGAAAAATGCATGAAATTATTTGCGAGTGCAACAGGGTTGGAGAGATGAGATAGTGGTAGAGAAAGAACCCTCCGCCACACGCCATTAGGTGGCTTGTGGAGTATGATGTAGATAAATGTAAAAGTTTTTTATTATGTCCAATGTAATACTTTTGCCACTCTGTTACAGGAATTACTTCTCAGTTTGTCTTCAGTTAAAGAAAGAAAATAATGAAACTGGTTGAGTGTGAATCTGAAAAATGCCATAAACTTCTCCGCATCGTCGAACAAATGTTCTGCAACTAAAATTTTATATGCTTCTTCTTCACGATGCAAGAACATTCGTCTCTCTACATTGTGCTTCCTGAGTACTCTTTCCAATAACATACAGTCCTCCTCCTCTTCCCTAACTTCCATGTACTTTCGGATTGCCAAAATTAAGTTTTTAGCGCGAGCAGTGCGCTGCATGTTTGTCCTTTGTCTTCGCTGCTAATGTCTTGCTGCACTGCCCAGTGCCTAGCAGAAAGCTCCTCGCAGTGAACCGGAAATAGCGTCGCGCCAGCGAACCGCACGAAACTGCTCTCGTCTAAACTATTTCAAACCTTTCTGAAACTTTTTCTCGCTTTCATCCCCCCCCCCAAAAAAAAAAAAAATGTAACGGGAAACAGTTTGTTACATACCACATTTTGGACGTTGGTTTGGTAGAAGTTCCACGTCAGACGTTACATTTTAATTTATTACTTCACTATTACCGACTCTATTGGCGAGAAAATTTTCAGATGTTATCGAAACATGCTACTGAAGGCAACTATAAAATTATGTTGTTGTACGACACTTAGTTTAGGAGATATGGCGTGATAAATATCGAGTAGCGCGAAAAATCAAATTTTCTTAAAATCATTAATATGTATCTATTTCAATAGCACAAAATTTTCCTTGAGTTAAAAAAAAGGTATCAGGAGGTATTTCTCGTATCACTCTATCAGGTGCAGTTGCCAATTTCTAAAAAAAAGTTTCATTTTTTTAGGTTCTGACGCGCACCGCGCTGCGCTTAGGAAAACGTTTCACACAGCACCATGTGACCCGCATCCCACAGCGGAAGACACGAGCGTATTCCGCAGCACGCTGCGACAGATTCCTGCAGCTAGGAAAACGTAGCTTTACGGAAAGGCAAATGGCAACGGGCGGCGGGCAGGAGACCTTTCCCCGCCGTCAACAACCACAGCATTCAATGTTTGAAACAGTGTTTCGCTATTTGTCTGAGACAGAATCGTGAAGGACGTACCCGAGATATTCGGACGTCAGACTTGGAGGAAAATGTGATTAACACTGAGGAAGGCGACAGATGTGTCAGTACCAGGCAGCTTGCCCGCCAGTACAGGATAACCCAGATGACCGTGTGGAACATTCTCCATGACAATTATTACTATCTTTATCACTTATAGCTTGTGCAGGGCTTACTAGTGATAGACTTTCCCCATCGGGAGCAGTTTTGTCACTGGTTTCTTCACCAGACAACCACGTTTCAGGGATCTGCGTTACCCATCCTATTCACAAATGTGGCCCCCTTTACGCGGAGTGATATCTTCAGCTTTCATTAGTCATCTGTGGGACAGTATGCAGAAACCCCATGGTATGGTGACAGCGAATCATCAGCATCGGTGCAGCCGGAAAGTGTGGTCGGGATAATTGGCGACCGTATTTTGGCACCAGTCTTCCTTCCGCGTCGCTTAACAGGCCGGAACCATCGGCGTTCCTTGCGGGTAACTTTGCCTCTCCTGCTTGTAAAGTGCCATTGATGATCCGAAGGGTTATGTGGCTGCTACACGATGATGCTCCAGCCCACTTTGCCGTTAACGTCCGGCCGCATCTCAGTCTTATCTTTCTTGGTCGATGGATCGGACGAGGGATCCAGTTGCATGGCCTGCTCGTTCACAAGATCTCAACCCGAGCAATTTCTGGCTATGCAGCAGTCTCAAAAGTATCGTGGATGCAGAGCCCATTCCAGATGTGGAACACTGGAGTAGCGTATTCATGCCGCCTTTGACACTGGCCGACGTGAACGTGTGAGACAGACCATTCTACGGCGCGTACACGCATGTGTTGAACATGGAAACCATTTTCAATACACACTGTAACTCTGCTGCATTGTACAGCATGTGTTAAACCGCAGTCTCTGTAACACTGTACGATTGAACAAATGGTCTCTAGCATGGAAATCATGCATTTCCGTAGATAAGTTCATTAGAGGTTTTTTGTTCCTTATCATCTGATGGATCAAACCCTAGAGTTTGCACATGGTGGAAAAAAATCACCCTGTATATGTAATATGCGTGTGTGCGCGAGCGTGTGTCAGTAGGCTTCATTAGTAAAACATATTGTGCAAGAAAGATGAATATCTACATTTAATCTAGTCCAGTACTCATATTCCAAAAAAAGTAAAGAAGAAAAGGCTCGTTCATATAGCCAGTTCCTCTAAAAGTCCACCAAGTGTCTTAATGAATATTAATTCAGTAATATCACCACTAGGACCGGGCGAAGTGGTGTAGTGCATTCGAGAGACCTGGGTTCAATTATCGGGTCGGCCATCCACATACCGGTTTTTTGCGGTCACGCAGGTCACTCCAATGCAAATTCTGGGACGATTGCTTGAAATGGCCATGGTCACTATCTTCCCCTCCAGCAGTAATAAATCCGAACAAAGGTCCAAAAAATCTTAGCCGTGGTCAAACACCAACCGTCCTTCCTTCTTCTTGCGTGAGGATATTAAAAGAGTAATATTAAAGAAAGTCGTTCTTGTGGACGCTTGTGTCCGAGAAAATACCAAGTCGACAAATTACGATCGGTTTGTGGCACGTTACGAGTTTACGCCACGAGCAGCTAGCCAAGGCCGCGCGCCAGCTCCGTAGCGCAGTCATCAGGGAGGTACACTCCTGGTGGAACACGTCATTGGTAATTTTCAACATTAATAAATAAAGTACTGGCAGTCCTTCTTAGCAGCTTGTTTTGATCCAAGAAAACTGCGTAGGTTCGACATGACAGAATGGACCATACCCTTGCGGGAGGGTGTTTCAGCTCTTTTTTCATTCTGTACTCTCTGACCTTGACGACTGATGAGTGAAACATCTGAAGCTCCCGATAATTAAAGTTAAAGCAATTACAGCCCTCGGTCACAAAATGTAAGACTTAAATTTTTTGAACGAGGGCTGTAATTGCTTTAACTTTAATTTGTAAACGGTCACTGAACTAAGCCTCCATATTTAAAAAGAAAAAAAACCTCCCGATAATTTTTATCTTGTCTTCGGTTTCGATCGACGCTCACAGCCAGGTAAGTATATAGTCCACAAGTGCGCCGCGGCCCATGGGTTGGGAACCGTTGCTATAAGCTGTTATACCCAGGAACTGCTGGCAAACATTTACTTATTGCAAAAAAAAGCAAAAAAGCTACAGTTCATCATAACGCGTTTTTACTTCTCGTTGCTGCCATCGATTTCTGTTTAGAAATATCGTTCTATTAACCAACTGGCCTTTTAGACTTTCTTTGTTTGTTTAAAAGTAGTCCTGTTTTGGAGAATATTCTCTCACTGGGAACAGAAGTTGCAGGTATTGCGAAGTATTTTTTACAACAGCTAGACCTGGGTAACTATTCTCATTTTCCTTCCAAAACTGTATAGGATTGTTTTGCGTTGCAGGTACGGTTTTTCCAAATATCACTAGACATACAGGTCTGCATTATCACAGCCGCTTTTCTTTAGATTTTTACAAGAAAGTTCTTCATCGTAAGAAGTCAATAAGGAATTACTGGCGTTTCACTCCAAATGACACTCGTTGTTAATATCGCTAACGGGCGAATGAGTAGGTCTTGAGGTCACCGACACGTGCGAGAACTCTGCAATTAGGCCTGCAACGGCTTTGTTTTAATGAATCGAATTCGTTAAAAAAAATTTTCAAATGTGTGTGAAATCTTATGGGACTTAACAGCTAAGGTCATCAGTCCCTAAGCTTACACACTACTTGACCTAAATTATCCTAAGGACAAACACACACACACCCATGCCCGTGCGAGGACTCGAACCTCCGCCGTCGGATTCGTAAATGGTAACGTTTTGAATCGTGTATCGAGCACGGTAGCAACTACATATACTCTGCATACTAACCTGGCTATTAGTGAGTTGTGTAGATGCTGCTGTAGCTCTTGCGCTGTTATGGTAACGCACTTTCCTTTGCAAAAAAATTCGTATTAGCTATCTGATTATTCGAAGAATTTTCGAAAGAGAGGTATAGTTTTCAGTTGAGATACTACGTGTTACCAATTCAAAAGGCTCCAGCAAACGTAAACATTCGTACAAAATTCGCCACTCGTCCACTATGACGTTCTGAACACCTGACTACAAAGATGACGAACGGGTTGCAAAGCGTTCCTGTTGGTCCAGTGGGTGTTGTAGCACGTAAAACGTACAATTTATTCGGGTTTCGGTTTCCTGAATTAACTGATGTACAGGTTTCCTCATTAGAAAGTTTTAAAGTAACTGACCATCCTTCTGGAATTTTCCCACACAATGCCGAGCTCACCGTTACTATTGAAAGAACTTTTCACAGTGCTTAACAAGACACCTGTCGCATATCTCTGCTACCACTGTGAATAAGCTTTACGGTTGCCGTCATGTTACTGGCATTGTCAGTTGTAACGCATACCATTTTGTTTTCGGTGCTCCATTTTCAGACCACGTTATCTAACGCCTCCCTAGTACTTAGTAGTTATAACTGAAGTGCAGTGACGCACAGAAGTCCAGCGTGTGTTGTAATTATAGTATGGCACCGAAACTTGGTAGATATTATAATGTGTTAATGTGGAATCGGGTTATCCTAAAGAAAATAGTTTCATTTTTGTCTACCAAGCGCAAATCTGGCGCTGTGAATGCAAGAAAGACATACAGAAATGTTTACATATGTAATGGATTAGGAACGAGACGTGGGCTGGAAACGTTAAAAAAAATTGTTCAAATGGCTCTCAGCACTATGGGACTTAACATCTGAGGTCATCAGTCCCCTTGACTTATAGCTACTGAAGCCTAACCAACCTAAGGAGATCACACACATCCATACCCGAGGCAGGTTTAGAACCTGCGACCGTAGCAGCAGCGCGGTTCCGGACTGAAGTGCCTAGAACCGCACGGCCACATCGGCCGGCGAAACGTTAAACAAGTGAGAGACTCTTAATGTTGGTTTATGATTAACCATCCCCTATACAACTGGTTCAGTATGAGCCCGGAGACGACGAGATGCTACATGCATAAAACGACGTGATAAACAGGTCGTCGCAACGGTTCTGGTGGAATCTGAGAAATGTGTTCCTTTATACTGGCCTTCAGATCAGGTAGAGACCGAACATTTCCCTGGTAAACGCGTCTATTTTAGATAGATCCAGAGTAAAAATTCACATGGACACATCAAGCGATCCAGCAGCCGCCGGCCGAAATGGCCGTGCGGTTAAAGGCGCTGCAGTCTGGAACCGCAAGACCGCTACGGTCGCAGGTTCGAATCCTGCCTCGGGCTTGGATGTTTGTAATGTCCTTAGGTTAGTTAGGTTTAACTAGTTCTAAGTTCTAGGGGACTAATGACCTCAGCAGTTGAGTCCCATCGCGCTCAGAGCCATTTGAACCATTTTTTGATCCAGCAGCCCATGCGTTTGGAAACCTCTGGAGATAACAAGTTCGCGAAAGATTGCATTAAGCAAATCTTTCGTTAGGTGAGCCTCCTATTGCATGAAACACCAATGGCTTCCACACAGCTGCGCTCTTCCAAAGCATTAACCATATGCTGTACAAGGAGGTGTCGATAACGTGCAGACTTCTCGGTACACCTGACAGGCCTCTGGGTATACTCTCCTAAAAAATAACGAACCGAGAAGAAAGGAGCTTACGAATCCACATTACACAGTCACATATGGCGAGTGGAACACGCGGTTTTTAACAGTACCCCAGATTCGGCACATCTGTGTATTTACTGCACCTTGTCGTGTAAAATGTGCTTCGTCACTTCAAAGAATGTTACCGGATCACATGTCATAAGCTTCCATGCCAGAAACCGAAGAGCAAATTCAGAGCACTGCTGCCGATCGAGAGTTTTCAGTTGCTGCACCGTCTTAATCTTGTCCGGTCACCATTGTAGAACAGACCGCAAAACTTTACATATTGCTGAGTACGGGATAGACAACTCTCGCGATACTGTACCAGCACTAGCACTCCCGAAGGCACGTGCTACATGGTCTGTTAAAGCAATAGCAACATCGTCAATAACTTCCACAAGAATAGGGCGCCATCCTCTTCCAGGTGCCACAGCAAGCTCTCTAACGTTTATTAACTTCACCACCATCATCAAGCGTTTAATGACATCGGGCGTCTCCTCAGACCTTTCATTCTGCGATACTCTCTCAGTGCTGCACTGTAATTGCTGCCGTTCACATAAAACAGTTTCACTAACAAAACACGATCTCTCTTCTCGATAGCCAATCTGTTCACACACGTTAAGGCTTGTCAAATATCAGCGTGGATGCTATACCATCATGCATGCAGTTTACAGCGCCAGATTTGCACCTGTTGGCCAAAACTGAAACTCATATTTTTCCGGCCGTAAATCGGTTCAGCATTAACGCATTAGCGTATCTACCAACTGTCATTGCCATACGATAATTACAGTTCACACTGTACCCCCGTGGGTAACTGCACTCCATTTATAACCACTCGGTATTTAGCGTTGTATGCTTTTCTGGGGAACAGACTGGCTACAGGACTAAAGCTTTCAGGGCCCAATTACCGTTTTTTTTTTTTTACTTTATTGTTAGTTTAAAACCTGTACAACAGGCAGGCTGTCAGCAGCACACTACGCTGCTCTTCATCCATAGAATATACAAGGAGCAAAAACAGTGAGAAGACACATAAGTTACAGAACGGTGGGCAATAAAACAGGACACAGAGAGACAAACATGGAGCCGTTCACACTCGTCGATAATCCACGCTGCTAACTGATGAGACGACGCACAAACACTGAAGATGACGATGGCACTGGTGAACGATGGAGTGTGACGGTGAACACTGAACACTAAACACGACGGCACACACGAAACACCGATGGCGGTGATCTCCGGCGCGCGAATGTCCACTTAGCGTGTGCGAGTCCGGGGACCTGCCAAGAGGTGAACAGGGGTGAGGTGGGGGAGAGGGGAGAAAAAGGATGCCAATGGCTTAGGAGACGGGGGCAGGAGGAGAGGGACATGGGAGGGGAAGTCCGGGGGAGGAGGGGGGAGAAAAGGAGGAGGGAGGGAAAAGGGAGAGAAGGGAGGGAGGGTGCCCAGAGGAGCAAGCACAGGAGGAGGGCGGGAGAATCAAAGTTGGTAGGAGGGGTAGATGGAGGGGAGGAGGGCATCATCAGGGAGGGGGAGCTGGCGGAAGCCACCTTGGGAGAGGGTAAGGAGGGTGGAGAGATGGAGACCGGGTGGGACGTGCGAATACAGGTGCGGCAGTGGGCGGGGGTGGGAGAGGATCGGGGAGACGAGCGGGTGAGGAGGATCGAGTTTGAAGGAGGTGTACAGGAGCTGTATCCTTTCAAGGAAAAGGAGGAGGTGGGGGAAGGGGATAAGATCGTACAGGAGCCGCGTGTGGGAGGGGAGACGGATGCAATGGGCGAGGCGGAGAGCATGACGTTCTAGGATTTGGAGGGATTTATAAAAGGTAGGGTGGGCAGAGATCCAAGCCGGATGGGCATAACAAAGGATAGGGTGGATGAGGGACTTATAGGTGTGGAGGATGGTGGAGGGATCCAGACCCCACGTACGGCCGGAGAGGAGCTTGAGGAGACTGAGTCGGGAGTGTGCCTTGGCTTGGATTGTCTGGAGGTGGGGAGTCCAGGAGAGGTGACGGTCGAGGGTGACGCCAAGGTACGTAAGGGTGGGAGTGAGGGCGATAGGACGGCCATAGATGGTGAGATAGAAATCAAGGAGGCGAAGGAAGGGGTGGTTTTGCCTACAATGATCGCCTGGGTTTTGGAGGGATTGACCTTGAGCAACCACTGATTGCACCAAGCGGTGAACCGGTCAAGATGGGATTGGAGAAGGTGTTGGGAGCGCTGTAGGGTGGGGGCAAGGGCAAGGAAGGCGGTGTCATCGGCAAACTGGAGAAGGTGGACGGGGGCTGACGGCGGCGGCATGTCTGCCGTGTACAAAAGATACAGAAGGGGGGAGAGGACGGAGCCTTGGGGCACACCGGCTGAGGGGAAAAAGGTGTAGGAATCGGTGTTATGGATGGTGACATAGGAAGGACGGCGGGAGAGAAAGGAGCCGATCAGACGGACGTAGTTAATGGGAAGGGCGAAGGTTTGGAGCTTAAAGAGGAGACCGGAAAGCCATACGCGGTCAAATGCACGTACGAGGTCCAGGGAGAGGAAGATTGCGGAGCGACGGGAATTAAGCTGTTCGGAAAGGAGATGAGTGAGGTGAAGGAGAAGGTCTTCGGAAGAGAAGGACGGCCGAAAGCCACACTGGGTAACGGGAAGGAGGCGGTGCTGGCGGAGATGCTGGTGGATGCGTCGGGTGAGGATAGATTCCAGGACCCTGCTGAAGACCGAGGTAAGGCTGATGGGACAGTAGGAGGAGATGGCAGACGGCGGTTTGCCAGGTTTAAGGAACACGAGGATACGGGAGGTCTTCCACAGGTCGGGATAGTAACCGGTGGACAGGACTACATTGTAGAGCCTGGCCAGGGTGGAGAGGAAAGAGCCGGGAGCTTCACGAAGGTGACGGTAGGTGACACGATCGTGACCAGGAGCGGTGTTGCGTTTTGTGCGGAGTGTATCAATGAGATCCTGTGTAGTGATAGGGGCATTGAGTGCTGTGTGTGCAATGTTGTCCAAGTACTGGAAACCAGGAGCGAGGGGAGGGACAGAGGTGTCAGTTCGATCGCGGATATCCGGGAAGAGGGAGTAATTGAACTGGGGATCATCGGGGATGGAAAATACATTGGAGAGGTAGGAGGCAAAGTGATTGGCCTTACTAAGGGTGTTAGGGAAAGGGTGATCATCATGGAGAAGAGGATAATAGGGGGAGGGTTTAGTTCCGGTAAGGCGACGGAAGGCCGACCAGTACTTGGATGAGTTGAGTGGTAGGGTAGCATTTAAATGGGTGCATGTCTGTCGCCAATCCCGGCGTTTCTTAGCCGCGAGCAAATTACGAATGTGTCGCTGGAGTTGCCGGTGGCGTCGTAGTGTGTCCGGGTCACGCGTGTGGAGGAAGGCACGGTAGAGACGACGGGATTCACGGAGGAGGAGGACGGCCTGTGGGGGTAAGGTAGGATGGTGGGGGTGGATGGCGACAGTAGGGACGTGGGCCTCCACGGCCTCAGACAAGGTCTGCTGGAGAAAGGAGGCGGCATGGGTGACATCGTCAGGGTAGTGGTAGGTGAAGGGGTGGCTATCGACCTGGGTGGAAAGGGTATCCCGGTAGTCATTCCAGTCGGCACGGGAATAGTCATGGACACACTTAGGGGGAGGGTCATGACGAGGGTCAGGGCGGGGGCGACGACCGTCTGAAATGGTGAGGAGGACAGGGAGATGGTCGCTACCAATAGGCTCCAGGACATCCACCGTTATGCGGCCAAGGAGGTTGGGGGAGGAGAGGATAACATCAGGAGTGGAACTGGATTCGGGACAGGTGTGCTGGGGGATGGGGATGAGGTCACCTTGAAGGGAGGAGAGGAACCGATGCCACAGCCGTAACTGGGCGGCGGAACGACTATGGATATTGAGGTCGGCGGCGATCACGTAGGAGGAGAAGGTACGGTCAATGTGGGAGAGGAAGTCGAAGGGAATAGGGGCGTTAGGGCGGACATAGATGGTGGCGCAGGTAACGGTAAGGCCGGGGAAGAAGAGACTAAGGATCAGGTGTTCGGTGGGGTCTGGAAGGAGAGATTGGAGCCTAATGGGGATCTGGCGGTGGTGACCAATGGCAACTCCGCCACGCGCAATTGGGAGGGGATTATCGGAGCGGTGCTGCTGCTGCTGCCGCAGACGGGGCCGGGGCGGCTGCTGCTGCTGCTGCTGCTGGCTGGACCGCTGTTGCTGGCTGGACCGCTGCTGCTGCTGCTGCTGCTGCTGCTGCAGGAGGACTGGTGGGCTGCTGCCGGCTGGACCGCTGCTGCAGACCGGGACCGGGACCGCTGCTGCTGCTGCGGCTGGACTGCTGGCTGGCTGGACTGCTGGCTGGCTGGCTGGCACCTGCAATACCTAACGCTTCGATTAAACCGAATGGTCAATCGAAGGGCGGTATCCTACCGGATTACCGCCGAAGATGCCCAATTACCGTTCACGAAATGACAGGTTATAGCCATATGTGCTCACAATTCAGTGAGGTCCAAATATAGATCGTTAAAGAATCAGGTTAGTCTCTCACTTTCAAGTTTACAGTCTCTTTCTGATAATTTTCTTCAGTCATGTGGTATAATGTTTTTCGATTTTGTAGGGAAAATTTTGGGTCCAGCAGTGTAACAAAACGTGAAAACTACTCCCCTCTACCGTTAAGAGTGTTTGAAAATAGTGCTTTACTATGGCCACTAGTGCTACATCTAGGTCTTGTTGCCGTTTACTTCCCTGTATGAAGCGAAACGTAAGATTTAGATCAGTGCTCCTTGAAGGATCTAAGTTTTTCTCGAACATTAGTCCAGTAATATAACCTATCGTACCGTGTAAAAGCTTGGATGCCTTTGATTTTGGGGTATTTTGTATGTTATCGGACTCCGATATAAAAAATCTGATTTTGGCGGACTGCTTGGCGCACTATCCGACCTTTTTGACGGAATTCATTTTTGTGCGATTTAAATGTATAACATAGATACCCGGGTATTTTTTCTGGCTCGCATTTCTAGAATAGCGAGCCTCTATATGCATGGACGTCGGTGTTTTATTGCTCGATAAACTGGGTAATTTAAGCTCTCTAATCATGCCTGTTATATTTTTTTAAAATAGATGTTGCAACAAACGTTACCTCCGTTCTCCGTAAAGTATTGCCAGTTCCGTGACGTTCGTTTTCGTGTTTGCATGTTGATTTGAATCACAACTTCATTCGAATGAAACCGGAGACATGTGAGTTACGAGCACAGCCAGCCGCGAGCGTGTTTGTGTTGTGTCAGCATTCACTTCAGATAACAACCCCGGCGCATGTAGTCGACACGTGCCGCGGCGCGGTTTCTTGTGAACTTCTGGATAATAGCTTGAGAACTGGAAACTTGAAGAATTCCCAGTGCAGTCGAGTCACCGCGCCTCGCCGTCCCGTCCCTAGTCTGAACAACATTCCTTATCGGAGATTCCCTTCGCTCTGGTACTGGGTATTGTGTTGCCCTTACGTTTGTATCGTCATAATTGACATTCCAATATTGAGATGGCTGAGTGTCAGTAAAAACAAAAACTTTCCTGTCAAGCTGGATACATGTACGGTAAATAGTTTCCCGTATACACAGTCTCTGGTAGCGAAAGTTTAATAACCACCCCATACACAGGGGAGCTGTACAAGAGAAGCGAACTTGCAGACAATATTATGGATAGGAAAGCCAAATTAGATGAAGATGAGATGGGGACATAATACTGCAGGAATAATTTGACAGCATTGAACGACCAAAACCGAAATAGGACCCCTGGAGTGGAGAACGTTCCCTCACAGCTACTGATAGTCACGCCAGAGTAAGGTCGAACTCAGTCAGTTAACGCTGAGGGATGAAGATTATCAGCCATGACAGATTTATTCCACCTGGTGTGGAAGAGTTATGAACAGGCAAAATATCCCCATACTTTGAGATGAATGTAATAATTCAAACTTCAAAATAGTGAGGTGCTTAAAGATGTGAATATTACCGTACTATCTGTTTAGTAAATTATGATTGCGATATACTGATACGAATTACGCACAGAAGAAAGGAAAACATGCAGAATCCGACATAGAGGAATATCGTATTGAGGTCCAGAAAGATGTATGAACTCGAGAGGCAATACTGACTTTATGCTTGATATTAGAAGACTGACTGAGGAAAGGCGAACCTACGTCTAGAACGTTTGTAGATATCAAGAATATTTTAAACAGTGTTGACGGGAATACGCTGAAATTATGAACGTAGGAGGGATAAAACACAGGAAGTGAAAGGTTGTATGCAACTAGTACAGAAACTAGACTGTAATCATGAAAATCGAAGGGCATGAAAGGAAAACAGAATTTGAGAAGGAAGTGAAACAGGGTTGTAGCCTATCATTAATGTTATTCAATCTCTACACTGAGCAAGCAGCAAATGAAACAAAGGAGGACTTTTGGAATGGAGTTAAAGTCCAGGGGGAAGAAATTAAAACTAAGCCGATAACACTGTAATTCTATCAGAGAAGGCAAAGGATTTGGATAGTGTGTTGGAAAGCGGTTGTAAGATTAACGTCAACAACGGTAGAACAAGGGTAACGTAATAAGGTCGAACTCAGTCAGTTAACGCTGAGGGATGAAGATTATCAAATGAAACACTAAAATTGGTATATGACATTTGCGACGACTGAAATAGAAAGAGTATGAAATTCAGACTCCCAATAGTTTGAAACGCATTGTTGAAAAAGATAAATTTGTTAACATCGAACGTAAGTCAAATTGCAGAAAGTCTTTTCTGAAGATATTGGTCTGGAGAATAGTCTTGTGTGAAAGGGAAACAGAATGTCGAAAAATATTACAAAATGGTGAGCCTGTAGAAATTCTCCAGAGGCACATTGAATTTGTGGTGATTTGCGACAGGCACTATAAGTGGTGCCAATTTGAATCTGGAAAATGCAAAAGATGTATCTAATCCACTTGAGTGTAGCTAGGAAACCACATAGGGGATCTCAAAAATATTGATTTTTGTGCAACTGGCGAGTGATTGAAAGAAGTCGTTCAATTTTCACAAAAAAAGTCATTTCTTAATAAAAATTGTTTAAATTAAGTAATTGAAAATCCGTAAGTGGTTCTTTAAAATGTTATTTCAAAGTTTTGGTTAAATTTTCATTAAAAAGTCTGAAAATTGTTGGAATCATGGTGCATGCCGTTTTGAAAGATCATATTCCAAGGAAAACGCGCCTGAAGTTTTGAAATGTGTTATAGACATGAACAGATGAAAAAAATTCTACTTTTAGAAAACTCTTACCAGGACTGATCTGTCGTACTGTTGCCGTTGCGATAGAAATCATATTCAAGAGTTTATAAAAGAACGATTGAAATATCGGTCGTGGCAATTCCATGAACGCACATAGCTTAACAATTCCATTTAGCCCTATTCCAAGCAGGCACACTGATAGGACGATTCGACTGTTGATTTAATATGCGCTCCGTACAAACTTACTACTTGGTATACCAACTTCTGGACACTGGACTGTATGGACAAGCAGCAGTTACTATGAAGCCTAAGCCTTGAGGACATCCTTCTTGCAATGTGATGTCCGCATTGCACGTTTTACATTCCAGGTGTTGCGAAATAACAGAGTGACCGGCAAGAAAATTTGTAGTCCTTTAGCTCAACTCATAATTCATATCAAAATTTTGGTCACTGTCTTTCAGTTTCTTAACAGAGGCAACTGACTCCTTCTGAACTGCTCTCAGCCTCATATCTATTCTTTGCATGCTACGTCCGCGTGCTTTGCTGATTGGATTAGATCTGTAATAAAAAAACTGAGGGAACAGATCAACGAACTACCTGAACGGGTGTCATCGGGCGTCCGCCCCGGACAAATTCAACTAACAATATAGAACCAAAACGTGCTTTCCTCCAATGCAGCGGTCCCGTGTTCGATTCCCGGCCGGGTTGGAGATTTTCTCCACCCGTGGACTGGGTGTTGTGTTGTCTACGATTACTTCATTTCTTTTTTTGAATGCTGTGATGACATACTACATCGACGCCGTGTGTTCGTACCTTTTCTGCCCTAGTACATTTCCTTACTACTCACTAATACTTGAGAGACAAAACTGTAAGCTATAAAATCACAAAAATTCTATCCAAAATCAATACGGCACACATCAAGATTCGAAGCGAAAGAATTGTCTTTTTCGTACAGGTACTGATGCTTGCTGACGCCAAGGTAACTAATTATTGTTCTGAAATGCTTCTAACTATACCCGGACACTACAGGGGTATAGAGTTGGTGCAGGAAGGCCGCGTCGGGGCATGTAAGGCACTAGAGGAGGACCTCAAAATTCCACAGAACACATTTTTCAGGAATTAGACTTTTTGCCTCATGTTTTGGAAGGTCCAAAGCACGTTTTAAGCCAATAAAAATGATTTTTCGAAAAATCTCCAGTGGTGTTACCCCTTAAGACGAAGACGACGACGACGACAGCAGCAACAGCAACAACAGCGGAGAACCCGCACAGAACGAATCTAGATCGTAGGGAGCTATACATGCAATCTTCCCATCAAAGCGGTTTCTCGGCAGTTAAATTTATTTATTCTGGGAAGCTTATGGACATCTCTTCCATATAACCAGTCACTGGACCTTATTTGTATTCATCACACACGACATATGAGGTCGTATATCAAACGGGAATCCAACACTTAGAAATAATTATGTTACACACTGAGGATCCGAAACGTAATAATCACCTACTTAATACCGAGTTGATCTACCTTGGGAGAGCAATATAGCTGCTATTCTGCGTGTCAGGAATCCTGAGGGATGTGCCATAAGAGTCTACTCACAGCTACTGTAAATCACTGGCCGGGTGCTTGTGGACGCGGAGCGGGCTCCCGACAGCGTCTCAGATATGTTCCATCGGCTGCACATCAGGCGAATTCGGTGGCCAAGTCACCAACATAAGTTCGTTATCAAGCTCCTCAAACCACAGATCACAATTCTGCCCTTGTATCATTGACTGTTATCCTGCTGGAACAGCGCACTGCCGATGGGGGAGATACCATGTATAAACGGATGCATGTCGTCCGCAATATTGTTCACATAGTCCACAGTTGTTATGGTGGATTTGATTACAATCACAGGTCTCATGGAAGACTAGCTGAATGTCCCCCACAACATCTGCCACCGCCTGCTTCCGTCCGTTGTGTGGGTGACGAACAGCCATCCACCTGAATGATGGTGTATCCAGATACGACCAACGACCTAGTATAATGAGAAATGTCATTCATCCGACCAGGGGACACGTTCACACTGCTCCACAGTCCAATCTCGATCACCCAATGCCAACTACAGTCGAAACTGACGGTGACATTGCATCCGCTTGGAACAAGCAGTGGTGGTCTACTACAGAGCCCCATGTTCAACATTGTGCGCTGTACGGTGAGCTCCAAAGCACTGCACCAGCATTAGTCTCTGTCAGCAGAGCTGCTATAAATAGCCGACTATTCTGCTTTACACGGCGAGCAAACCTCTGACCTCCATATTCTGTAATGAGACGTCGGCGTCCAACACCTTTTCGCCTGCTAGTGGTTTTCCTGTATCACATTTACTTTTGGTTTCTTCACGGAGTGCTGCACTGAGGAGAGGTATCGATGTCGGTCGGTGAGGCCTGGCACGAAGCTGGCTTTCCAAAACATCCCAAAGGCATTCTATAGGATTCAGGTCAGGACTCTGTGCAGGCTAGTCCATTACAGGAATGTTATGGTCTTGTAACCACTCCGCCACAGGCCGTGCATTATGAACAGGTGCTCGGTCGTGTTGAAAGATGCAGTCGTCATCCCCGAATTGCTGTTCAACAGTGGGAAGCAAGAAGGTGCTTAAAACATCAATGTAGGCCCGTGCTGTGATAGTGCTATGCAAATGAAAGGTGTGCAAGCCCGCTGCATGGAAAACACGACCGCACCATAACACCACCGCCTCCGAATTTTACTGTTTGCACTACACACGCTGGTACATGAGGTTCACTGGTCATTTGCCATACCCACACCCTTCCATCGGATCGCCACATTGTGTACTATGATTCGTTACTCGACACAACGTTTTCCACTGTTCAATCGTCCTAAATTTACGCTCCTTACACCAAGCGAGGCATTGTTTGGCATTTACCGGCGTGATGTGTGGCTTGTGAGCAGCCGCTCGACCATGAAATCCAAGTTTTCTAACCTCCCACCTAACTGTTATAGTACTTGCAGTGGATTTTGATGCATTTTGGAATTCCTGTATGATGTTCTGGATATATGTCTGCCTATTACACATTACGACCCTCTTCAACTGCAGGCGGTCTCTGTCAGCCATCCACTTCACTATCTCATCGGAAACAGTGGACCTAGGGATGTTTGGGACTGTGGAAATCTCGAGTACAGACGTATGACGCAAGTGACATCCCATCACCTCACCACGTTCAAGCCGAGCGGTTCTAGGCGCTTCAGTCCGGAACCGCGCTATTGCTACGGTCGCAGGTTCGAATCCTGCCTCGGGCATGGATGTGTGTGATGTTCTTAGGTTAGTTAGGTTTAAGTAATTCTAAGTCTAGGGGACTGATGACGTCAGCTGTTAAGTCCCATAGTGCTTAGAGCCATTTGAACCATTTGAACCACGTTAGAAGTCCGTGAGTCCCTCGGAGTGCCCCATTCTGCTCTCTCACGATGTCTAATGACTACTGAAGTCGCTGATATGGAGTACCTGGCAGTAGGTGGCAGCACAACGCACCTAATATGAAAAACGTATGTTTTGGGGATGTCCGGATACTTCTGATCACATAGTGTTTATTGAAGGGCGGTCCTCTTATATTAAACTCACTATACAGCGTGGAGAAGAACTCTGTCACGAAATTGTAATCCTGGATTGCCGATGCCAGTAGGAACCAAAATTACTGATGCTGTGTATGTCGACAACGCACCATTTTTGAACTACCGACACTTGACGCCACGCGCTCCGACTGGCCGTGGGATTGCCCTGTTGCCGTCCGTCGGTTGACGGGCAGCGCTATAGTTGTCGGTTCACACAAACAAACGTCCCTCGCAACCTCACTGTTCCAAAGTGATACGCACACGTGTCGAATAGGTCTTGCTGTTTGTCTCCACCTCACGTCAGACGCATTCACACTTAAGCTTCGCTTTGGAGCACACACACGTCCCGTGCGATTTAGTCATACAGTATGCATGGCGGCAAAGTATTCGTTTGAGGAACAACGAAATATGGTTTTTGTTTATGGACTAGCCGACGGTAATGCGCATGAAGCTCGACGGTTGTATGAGGAATGGTACCCAGCAAGACGCCACCCACCCCCGCAAACTTTTACAACAGTTCACCGGCGACTTGGCGAATCAGGCTCGTTATCGGGATATCATGGTGCTACTGGAAGACCTCGAACACGACGGGATGCTGCATTTGAAGAGACTGTTCTCGACGCATCGAGGAAGCACCTACGACAAGTACTCGAGCAGTTGGACACGACATGGGGGCCACTCATCGGTTAGTCTCGAGGGTTGTGAGGGATGACGGCCGCCATCTATTTAGTTTCCACCCTGTCCAAGGCCTAAATCTCGTGGTGGACTATGAACACAGGCTAGAGTTTTGCTGATGGTTTCTGCGACATGTTGCTCGAGATCCCGACTTCCCCGCCATTGTGTTGTTTACCGACGAGTGCACCTTCCTTCGGGATCGCCATTAAAACACTCTTAAACGTTCATTACTGGGCAAGGGTAAATCCTCACGTCACGTACGTCCACAGACACCAGGAACGATTTTCGCTCGACATTTCGGCGGACATTATGGGTGACCATTTGATTGGGCCGGCACTTCTACCTCCTCGACTTACCGGGACAAATTACCTTCACTTTTTGCAAGAAACTCTACCCGGCCTGCTGGAAGATGTTTCCCTGGACATACGGCTACGCATGTGGTTGCAGCGTGATGGGGCGCCCGCACATAGCAGTCGTGCTGTGCGCGGGTATTTAAATGAACTCTTCGACAGCCGGGTAATTGGCAGAGGTGCTCGTAAAACATGGCCCCCGAGATCACCAGACCTCACGCCACCGGACATTCTTCTGTGAGGATTCTTCAAGGTTCTAGTTCACCAAGCCGGACGCGAACCACCTAAAAACGAAGAGGAATTAATGGAGTGCATTAAGCATGCCGCCAGTCACATCAGGGCAATGCCAGGAATCTTTGAGAGACTTCGGCAAAACACCGTTCGACGCTACCAAGCTTGTGTCGCGTCAGAGGGTCGCCAGTTCGAGAACCTGCTTTAAGTAAACTAAGTCCTAGCTACAAAAAAGGCCCTTTTCAGGGCCGACGCAATTTGTAAAAGACTTTCTTTACGCGAACTAACAGCTGTTTATAGGTTTCTTCCCGGTACGCCTTATCATGAAACTACAATTGATGTATCGGTAGCCCGCGTCTCGTGGTCGTGCGGTAGCGTTCTCGCTTCCCACGTCCGGGTTCCCGGGTTCGATTCCCGGCGGGGTCAGGGATTTTCTCTGCCTCGTGATGGCTGGGTGTTGTGTGCTGTCCTTAGGTTAGTTAGGTTTAAGTAGTTCTAAGTTCTAGGGGACTTATGACCACAGCAGTTGAGTCCCATAGTGCTCAGAGCCATTTGAACCATTTTTTTGATGTATCGGTGCCCCGGCGAATTCGCCTTAGGCCTCCGGAGTGGAAGGCTGGCGCGCTACCACTGAGCGTGCGTGCCGTCTTGGATACATCGCGATCTCCGGCAGGCAAAGCATTCGCGGTTATGCGTTGTCCAGAGCATCCGGCTACAGGGCAATTCCGCGGCCAGTCGGAGCCCGTGGCGCCAAGTTTCCGTAGTTTAAAAATTGTGCGTTGTCGACCAATACAACATTAGTAATTTTGTTTCCTACTGGCACCAGCTATGCAGGATTAAAATTTCATGTCACAATTTTTTTCCACCCTGTACGTGGTAGAGCGTGTGTGCTCAAACTGCTTCTACCTCAATACGCAAAGGATAACACGGACAGGACATAGCACAACTTGATGGTATACCAGGATTTCTCTGTACTACCTAACCAGGAAAGCCATAGGACAACTTGAGAGCCCTGTATTGTCGCTCAGGTCTACTCTCAAAAACTTTTTACTTATTCTAAAGTAGAACAAGATGGGTCAAAAGGTATTAGCCCTTCACAGAATATAATTTTACTTTTAAATGAAACAAAATTTGGTTAAAAGCAATAGGCTTTTAGCAGTATCTCATTTACTCTTAAATGAAACAAATGTTAAACAGAAGTTAATTGTAAAATACACTACTGGCCAATGAAATTGCTACACCAAGATGAAATGCAGGTGATGCACGGGTATTCATTGGACGAATAGATTATACTAGAACTGACATGTGATTACATTTTCACGCAATTTGGGAGCATAGATCCTGAGAAATCAATACCCAGAACAACCACCTCTGGCCGTAATTAAGGCCTTGATACGCCTGGGCATTGAGTCAAACAGAGCTTGGATGGCGTGTACAGGTACAGCAGTCCATGCAGCTTCAACACGATACCACACTTCATCAAGAGTAGTGACCGGCGTATTGTGACCAGCCAGCTGCTCGGCCACCATTGACCAGATGTTTTCAATTGGTGAGAGATCTGAGAGTGTGCTGGCCAGGGCAGTAGTCGAACATTTTCTGTATCGAGAAAGGTCCGTACAGGACCTGCAACATGCGGTCGTGCATTATCCTGCTGAAATGTAGGGTTTCGCACGGATTGAATTAAGGATAGAGCCACGGGTCGTAACACATCTGAAACGTAACGTCCACTGTTCTAAGTGCCGTCAATGCGAACAAGAGGTGACCGAGAAGTGTAACCAATGGCACCCCATAACATCACGCCGGGTGATACGCCAGTATGGCGATGGCGAATACACGCTTCCAATGTGCGTTCACTGCGATGTCGCCAAACACGGATGCGACCATCATGAAGGTGTAAACAGAACCTGGATTCATCCGAAAAAATGACGTTCTGCCATTCGTGCGTCCAGGTTCGTCGTTGAGTACACCATCGCAGGCGCTCCTGTCTGTGATGCAGCGTCAAGGGTAACCGCAGCCATGGTCTCCGAGCTGATAGTCCATGCTGCTGCAAACGTCGTCGAACTGTTCGTGCAGATGGTTGTTGTCTTGCAAACGTCCCCATCTGTTGACTCAGGGATCGAGACGTGGCTGCACGATCCATTACAGCCATGCGGATAAGATGCACGTCATCTCGACTGCTAGTGATACGAGGCCGTTGGGATCCAGCACGGCGTTCCGTATTACCCCCCTGAACCTACTGATTACATATTCTGCGAACAGTCATTGGATCTCGACCAACACGAGCAGTAATGTCACGATACGATAAAACCGCAATCACGATAGGCTACAATCCGACCTTTATCAAAATCGGAAACGTGATGGTACGCATTTCTCCTCCTTACACGAGGCATCACAACAACGTTTCACCAGGCAACACCGGTCAACTGCTTTTTGTGTATGAGAAATCGGTTGGAAACTTGCCTCGTGTCAGCACGTTGTAGGTGTCGCCACCGGCGCCACCGTTGTGTGAATGCTCTGAAAAGCTAATCATTTGCATATCAAAGCATCGTCTTCCTGTCGATTAAATTTCGCGTCTGTAGCACGTCATCTTCGAGGTGTAGCAATTTTAATGGCCAGTGGTGTAAAATAAATCAAACCTCGAATTCGGCTAACAGAAAACTGTGGGATGAGCCCTATGGAAGGAAGATTGTATGGATGCTATAGCAGCAAGATATCCTTATCTGCGCAATTCGCTGATGCAAGATTGAAGAACCCAAATTAAAACTGAAGTTAAGTCAGAATTTCTGACAGCACATCCAATACGTATGAGAAGCTAACTACTCAGATAATGGATCGCGCTATCGCGAACTGCGAAAGCTTACCTATGCTTCAGTTCGTGACAGTGCTGCAGACATCCACGGATGGCCATCAGTTCCCGTCTCTCTCGATCATCGAGCGCATCCGTCGAAACTCCGCCCCTACTCTACGAAAAATTCCTATCTCCTTTCCAACTTCCACCCTCTCAAAATCCGTTTAGCGGCTGACTATGTACTATTGCGAACGTGATGGTCGAGAAATGCCATAAAATTTAAAACAAATCGGAAAAAAAGCTGACTTTGCCCTCTGTGCATACACGATGCACATTTTACCTTCACGAAGTTCTTACTGGACTTAAACCGTGTTATTTTCGACTGGGAGGTTCGCCCGTAGCCTGCACTAGGCGAAAAGACGTAATCTCATTGGGTGACCCAAGGTTCTGGAGCAAAAACAGAGACGTTGCTCCCTTGCCAGCTTGCCTGCAACAGGTGTTGGGCATTAAGAAGTGAGCACAGAAGAGCCAGGTGGTCGTATTTGATTCATATGCGGGAAGAGGTGAGTCAGGCGTGACATCACGGCCCATCTTGACGCCGGTCCCCAACACACAAGGTCAATGTTGTGGGATCTTCCGATTTATGCGAAGGTTAGCCCACCCACAACAGCGACATGGTTTATCCAATGAGATTTACCAAAGGGCTGCCTATCACCACAAAAGACTGCCTAGTCTACCCTGGAAATGCGAGTAGGGTGCGACGGTTTAACTTCCGGCACACAGCCCAATAGACCGTCAAAGAAATAGCAAAAAGGTTGCTCTGAAATGAACCGGTATCGTCACTCACATCATCACATGGTCTCTCTCATAAACAAAATGACAAAAAATTCCTAAGTATTAATCCTCATTCACGACGGGCTTGGCATCCCAGAAAATTTTCCAATCCATCCAGTCATTAAACTTATAAAACGGTCTTTTACAGTCTTCCTTTACAATAATGGGCATGGAAAAAAATAGTTTTACCTAACTGACTCTTCATCACTAGAAACAACGTGAGGATATACATCGTACATTAACATAGCATGTAACTTGTATGTTAAAAAAGAATCGTGAGTTTACCACTCATAACAGAAATCTGTGTACTATAACTTAAAAAAGAAATTCTTTAAGAATATGTGAAAAAGACAAGAAGAATTGAAGAGAAATTTACATGTCCACTACTTTTGTTCTTCGTACTGAAAACTTAACCCCTTAACTGCTCTGAACGTGTTAACGCCTGCGCCTTTGTACCTGTCCCTGTGTGCTCTGAACGTGTTTACGCGCGCCACCAATCCTTCTACCTGGTACTCTGAACGTGTCTACGCGTAGACACGTTCAGCCCAATTAAAACCAGCTTAAAGCTCCTGGTCAGTCTTCTCAATGCAAAGAAAGTCCTCGGGTTGCATTGTGCTGCCGTCCGCCCCCGGTAGCTGAGTGGTGCCGGCACGGTAGCTCAGCGTGTTCGGTCAGAGGGTTAGCTCCCCTCTGTAATAATAATAATAAAAAAAAACTGAGTTAATCGATCAACAACGAACTTAAAAGGGTGTCTTACGACGTCCGCCTCGAGCAGATGCTACGAACAAAAGCGAACAAAATTAGATTTTAAAAAAGTGGTCAGCGCGATAGACTGTCAATCCTAAGGGACAGGGTTCGATTCCCGGCTGGGTCGGAGATTTTTTCCGCTCAGAGACTGGGTGCTGTGTTGTGCTAATCATCATCATTTCATCTCCATTGACGCGCAAGTCGCCGTAGTGGCGTCAAATCGAAAGACTTGCACCAGGCGAGCGGTCTACCCGACGGGAGGCCCTCGTCACACGCCATTATTGTATTGTGCTGGCGAAAAGTTGCATGAGTATTCCAGGTCTGTGTGGATGGTCGAGGTGCTGATTATTCTTCAAGATCCTGTCAAAATACTGAGAACAGAACTGGAAGTACGTTGCTGCTAGTGGTGGGGATTTTATTGTACTTAATCACACCCTTTTATTCTGTGGCCGACCAATATACTTTCATTATTTATGCTTTGCATTCTGCATATGTATTGAATTGTCTCCTTTCGCTATAATCTCTCCATTCACGTGATTCGTCATGAAATCTAATTATCTCTGGGCTGCCCAAGAGTTCAGTAGACTCCTTTAAATCATCAACCCAGGTTTTGATGTACAAGTCTCCACCTGCAGAATGCTCGTGCGTGAGCAATTTCCTCAGAGGGAATAAATGTTTGTTATCAAAGTCCTGCCCGACATGGATGTCAACGACTGACACGATTCTCTCGTGATTGCCCTGTCCTTTATCACTGACGGAACACCACATGATTCTGAATTCGCACAATTATGCTGCTCATTATCCACGCCTTTCCTATCCTCTGTTAGGAGCAGTAATGGCTAATCGGGTTGCGGTCGCAATATTTATTATAGTGACACAAGATCCTCTGTTTCAGAGAAATGCACCGGCTCCATAATCTCGGACTCATTCCATTGCTCCAAAGGTTGCATCCTCTCAGAAAGTGAGTTGTTGGCCGCTTTCCCATTTTTTAATTTTTATGAGCCTGCATCAGCCTGGTCACAATGCTTTCTACTGTCTTTGAAACCTCATCTAAATTTTCATCAACAGAGTTAACTCTTTCATAATTTCCCCTTGCAGAGCCGTCGAGGTCTTTTCTAAACATTTATCTGTCGGCTTCGGCATTTTTCCTTCTTGGTCCCGAATTTGAGTCTCGGTCGGGCACACAGTTTTAATCTGCCAGTAAGTTTCAAAAGAAGCAAGTGATTTTTTCGAACCTGATGATAATGGTATGTATTGCTGTAGACCATGAATAAGTAAATATATTCATAACCTCTAATTTGTGTTATTTCTCTTGACAAAATGAACCTACATATAAATGTCACGCGCGTTTAAGCACGTAAATGCAAATTTACGCCCGCAAATGCAGGTTTAAGCTCGCATTTTGTGACAAAATGATCCTACATAAAGGCCTACTGCACGCCAGTACTTAACACAGAAGGTATCATGTAGGTGACTGGTCTTGCGATGATGATGAAGAACCTGCTTGAAAAAAAAAAAAATATCGCCATACCACTCCAAAACTACGCGAATATCGATCCTAATTACGTAATTAATCACAAAGATCGTACCTAATTACACAACTATATGCATAGCGCTTCACAAGGGCGGTAATATTCAGCAGGAACTGACGATACCGTACAACTGGTGTTATCCTGCTGCGGAAAAAATTACACCTCTCGAAACAAGCGACAGGAACACTCAAACTTTACCCTACACCTACAAGCTAGGGGGAAAAGGCTGGGGTGTAAGGTGCAATCTTTGTTCTTTTTGGTGGTAAATTCGTTCAACTGACTTGATGCTGGTGTTTGACAGAGATGAGTTTTAAAAAATTGTATTAGCTGCAAGCATATAGCATCTATGCCTGTTTGATGCCAGAGTTCAGTACACACGCCTACTAAAAATCACCCTACAGCTCAGCTAACCGAAGCCAATACACGCTATAACATCTCAGCCGAAATGCCTCGTGGCGCCCAGCCGACATGCCGTGCTGGCGGGCGCCAAGGTGAAAGCCCTGCGGGCTGTGCCGCCGCCTGTATCGATACGATCACGCTTCGCCAATACAACAGCAGTTATAGAGATAAAAGGACAGCTTTCCCCCAAAAGCATCTTGTTCGTCTAAAAGTACAGTGTCGCAGCCCGCCCTAATGGCTTCAAGGCGCCGCTGTCACAGCCCCCCAAACGCCTCTCGTTCTGAGATTGGAAACACTTATTTGACGTCACGTAGGACGCTCGAGCAGGGACCGGACGAGAGCCACAGCATAGTAGACAACTCACCCGCCGCACTGCGCTCGATTATTTATTTAACATAACGCTTCGATCGTGTCGAGCTCGGTGGGTACAAGTAAGACAAATCGTCGTGATTCCCGCTCGCGACGTTTTTTGGGTTCTCGGCCTCTTTCTCCTTTCCCACCTATTCTCGCTGAATAGGCAAGTCGGTGGTGCTCTCCTGTTTATCATTTGTTACATATTAGACAGAATTGCCTTCATGTACATTCCATGTGTGGGGTATACCGTGAAGTGGGACATTTGGCGTGGGTTTGTGAATATTCGGCGAGCCGCAGGGTGGTCGTCGGAGGTTCCACTGTTTTCCCTGTTGTCTCTGACGCCTCACAAGCATCGCTCCATTACATTCAGCTCACGATGGTCATGGATGGGCGATCGACTGAGTTTCAGATAGACACGGGGACAAGGGTCAGCTTAATTCAATTAGAACCATACAGGTTGTTGGCTACTCTGTGTTACAACGGTAGCTATATCAGGTTGCATATTATTGTAAACAGTGTATTCCATTTTTTGGCAGTTCTCGGTCTCATCGTGTTACAAGAACTTGGAATGGCAGCTTTCGTTACTAGAGGTTTGTCCGCCGTTACTGCAAAACAGTTTTCTGCTAGAGGCCTTTCCTGTTTTTTGGCTTCCAGATAGTAAACGAAGTCCATTTCGTGGCCCAATCGGTCCCCATTCAAGATTTAACCTCTTCACTATGGTCATATGGCCAGATGTTCGAGAATACTTTGGGTCGGGCAGAAGATTTCGAGATTCATATCTCCCATAAATCTCTAGTAATATCCAAATTTTGTCGCCCAACCCCATTCCCTTAGCCATGTGCGACGACATCGAGGCCGAGTGGCAGCGCTGACAAGAATTCGGTGTCGTTTCTCCTATTTCGTCCAGTCAGTGGACCATCCTTTTGGTGGTGACTCAGAAGCCAAATCACGCTGTGCGCTTCTTTGGTGACTTTAAACACAATCAATGCCCAACGAATAGCGGATTCGTGTCCCCTTCCGCAATCAGAGGAGCTCTTTGCAAAGTTGTCACCGGAGGTCAGTATTTTTCCTGCACTGACTTTGCATAACGCACACCTGTAGTTGCCATTGTAGGCAGCTTCTCAGTGTTTCTTAGTGCTAAACATTCCCATTTTGGTGCTACCAGTTACATCACTTGTCTGTTGGATTTTATTATGCCCCAGCAATTTATCAAAGATATCTACAGCATTTCATTAAGGACATTCGCTGTTCTGCCAGTTATGTCTATGAATCTGAATCATGAGGTTCACATGAGAGGTGCATTTGTGGAATCTGCAGCTGCAGATGGTTTTCAAGTGTCTTCTGGATGCAGTTCTTTTCCCCAATGTTACATTTATTGTTTTGGTCATGTACTTAGCAAAGATGGCCTGGTCCCTACGCATGAGCACATCTAAGCCATCGTCAACCTGCCAGCCCCAAAAACCTGAAGGAGCTCCAATACTTTTGGGCAAGATTTCTTATTACGCTAAGTTCATTCCCCAGGCTGCGCACATCTGCCGTCCTCCTAACCAGCTTGGCCAAAAGAATGTCAAATTCGTACTGTCTGCAGACTGTCAATGGGCTTTTCAGTCCCTCGAGCTGTACACGTTTCCTGCTCTCAGTTTGGTTTCTTGTATGTAACATGAAACATTAAACCTGGCCGCCGACTCGTCCCTGTATAGCATAGGAGCAGTCCTGTGGTACCACAACCCAGGTAGCACGGAGGGCTTCATGCTTAGGCATCGAAAGCACTTTCAGTGGCGCAACGTAACTATTCACAGGTGGAATAGGAGCAGATGACAATAATTTTCGACGTTAAAAAGTATCATGTTTTCCTGTACGGAATTAAGTTCCTTATAGTCACCGACCACAAGCCACAGATTTCACTATTCTGCATTTGTTCTAAGCTACCAAATATGATTGTACAATGACTGTAGAGGTGGCCAATATTTCTCAGTAATTATTACTATGATATTCGTTACTGGTGCACAGCCCAGTCTGCTAATGTATATGCACTATCGCGGTGGTCAGTGGTACCTGATCCAGTTTTCGATTGATAGGAGGATATAGTTTTTACATTGGTCGATACCATGCAGCAGACACTGCTGAATTTTCTTTTTATGGCGCAGGACAAAGTGACCGCCATGGCCACTGACCAACCTTTCTGGAAAATCGTTTCAGCAGCCCAGATGGGATGACCAAAGCGCCTCTTTGGGAGTGGATTTAGGGTGGCATACAATTTGCTTACTATGTGCCGGACTGAACTTTATTGAGCGGGTCTCACGCTTACCACAGAGAAACAAAGCTGTCAGTTGGTCATTCCTCTGGCATTGCATCCTCGCGTACACCAGTTGATACATGTGTCGCACTGGGTTATGCCTCATATGAAGGCTTTGGCACAATATCACTTATAATGACCAGCTATCGATTGCGATAGTGAACATCTTGTGTGAACTTTCGCGGTCTGTGCATAAAACCGAGCACTGCCATCGCGTCAATTTTCGCCTTGGTCAGTCCAGAAGTACCCTTATTGACTTTGTGGGACACTTTTTCTGAAGAATGTGCTGGTTGGTTGTGGATTTGTTATCCAATTTCTCATATGTTCTGTGATGTCTACGTCAACTATTCGTGCACTGTCAGTCATGTTTTGCTGTTGACGGTTCCCTCTGGACCCTCGTATCTAATAACGCTCGGCAATTTGTGACGTGAAAGTGAGGATTTTTAGATTTAGAACGGTACCCAGCATCTGACTATTACCCAGATTAACCGGCCTTCTAACTCGGAGGTGAAGCACTTCATGCAAATGTCCTAGGCCCAAATGAAGAACACTGTGCCTGCCTTATCCTGTGACGATGCACTGTCTAGTTTCTAGCCACGTATTGGGCGACGTCGGTTAACGGTGCAGTCCGGCGGAACGTTAGATGGATATTAGCCAGTAAGTCTCTTGGATTTCTTGCACCGCAAGTCGCATGCCCCGGACTGTCGTGGCCCATCGCGTTTCCCTAGTGGGTCTGCTGTTTGGGCCTAGTCCTTCAGCCGGTATCAGGGGTGGCTACCAGGTGTAGTGGGGCCACAAATTTCGACATTTACTGGTGGTACATGTCGGTCAGGGGTAGATGATCCATCATTCTTATCAGTTGACTCTGTGACTTGTTGAACCCATGATGCCACCTTCTCTGCATCAGCCAGGCGACGTGCTCAGTCAGGCGTTTCCCAGTACTAGGCTCCCAGTTGTGGATGCGTGCGCACCTGTTGCTGCCCCCACCACTCCCTACGTCCTACTTTCTCTGAAGGTGAGTGCTCCTGTGACTCCCGATGCAGTGTCCTCCCATCCCTGCCAGCCCTTGGATGCGTCCTCGCCCCCGCCTGTGTAGGCGGACTAGCGATTATGTCAGTCTCTACAATGTTTCGCCATTCCGGTGGAATCAATTGCATCGGCGTCGCCTCATTCGGTAATAGGGCGCTCTCCCTGGTTTAGCCACTTAGGACGCGCCAGGTACCTGGCCATAATCGATGGCCTTTCCGGGGGGCGGGTTTTAGTATACCACCAGTGGACATCGGTATGGACGCAGATGAACTTGCATGCGTCTCACGACACAGTACGGCAAGTTGTCACGGAAGGCATGCATCAAGTGATATATGGGCAAAACTGCTGATCAAGGTAGTTACTTGCCGGCGGCTACAGGCGGGCTAGCCGTTTCTTACACTGATATAGACCTTCTCGGATCTGGCTTTCGCACTGCGCCGTGCTGTTGGTTTCGCGTGCTAGTTGTTCAGTCATTGGTGCTGGTCGTGTATTGTGCTTTTCGAAATGGTTCAAATGGCTCTGAGCACTATGGGACTCATGGGGGTCATTAGTCCCCTAGAACTTAGAACTAGTTAAACCTAACTAACCTAAGGACATCACAAACATCCATGCCCGAGGCAGGATTGGAACCTGCGACCGTAGCGGTCTTGCGGTTCCAGACTGCAGCGCCTTTAACCGCACGGCCACTTCGGCCGGCCTTGTGCTTTTCAACATGCATGTCTGTACGCGGTGTTCAGACTCTCCATTCCACCGTAGATTGATCTGCACGTCGAGTTCGTTTTCCTTTTCCGTGGTCCAGATCCCTCTTTCTCTAGTCGAGCAACCACCAGCTAGAGTAGTTACAGTTGTGCCGTCTAGACGGTTTCGCAACCTTGTCTTACAGAGCAGATCAAAAATATGTTTTGAGAAAAAAGTGCATGAACAGTATGAATGAGTATAGCTGGAAAGCATTATGTACAGAAATGTCTATCGGAGGGCTTTATACCGCAGTAGAGACTATTGCTGTTGCTGATAGAGGTGGTGATAATCAAGTTTTAACGTTCCAAGCTCGACTGATAGTCCATGTTGTAATATACCCGTTGCTTGATGACTGCTACAGAAAGAGGTTTCCGCTTCGTCCTTATGTGAACGAATGTAAGAATGAAGATCACTTGAGGTGGAGCCCAGACTTGCATTGGGCAGGAATTGGAGAAGGATGTTGTCATTTGCTTTAAGTGATTTAGGAAAATCACAGAAAACTTACATCTGTATGACAGGACAAGAACGTGAGCTGCAATACTTCTGAATTCGAGCTGAGGATCTCAGCCGAATTATCTTTCTGACAGGTAACAGTGATGATTTATCTGTCACAGTGCTACACGTTACAGTATCAAAGACCGCTTTGGCGAGATTCTGTCTGTTGTGTACTTTCTGTGTTTTTCAGCTATTCATTACGAGGACATTAAGAGCGCGATTAAAGTGTACATGTAGTCTATAGATTTAGGGTCAAGGGAACCGATTTGAAAGAAATATACGTTGGAAAGCAGTGTATGTAACAATGGAATTACTTCATTCAGTAATGCCCAAATCAGTATTATCTTAGCTATATTACAATATCGTTCAAGGAGAACCACTAACCGTTTGTTGCAGCCGTTTCTTTCCTTTTTTCATTTCATAGTTCTAGTCAGTAAATTAAAAGGCTGACTGAACTCCTAAATCCTGCGACTTTTGTAATATCCGTTGTCACGGCGAGCTTTACAGTGGTATCATAAAGTATAGCGCGGGAGTTTGGCGGCACACCAATTATTGGTTAGGGAACGTTATCATGCAGCGTTAACTGCCCTTTTTTGCATGTGCTTGTGGCCCATAATTTCGTATCTCCCTGCTCTAGTTCGTAACTGGTCTTACAAATGTACGATAAGTGCGAAGGCCGAAATATATCGACCGTGCTAAACTGTCATTGATAAGCAAGTTGAGGGCGTCGAGCCATTACTCGGTATTACTGTTGACTTGTTAGTGAGTGGCAGTTGCGGAATGCGCTAAGTACAAGAATCGTTTCCAAGACCAGGGCGAATATCTGAAAAATATGAACATTTGCTACGATCAGCGTGCACACAGATTTCCCGTGCGTCAGTACTGAACGTTTCTCCTGCTATAGATGTTTTCTCTTTGCTCGGTAATTTAGAATGACTGTCAAATATAACAATGTCGCACCGCATGAATACAACGAGTAATTCGAGTTGTAGATAAAACGGGCTTAGTGTAGTTGTTTTTTAGCTACATTTGTGGACCTTCAGTTGCAGTGAAGCCTGTACTTACGGAAATTAATTTATATATTGCGGAAAAAAGTGACTGGTCTACCAGTCTGGTAGAAGATCTTGTTGAACATGTGAACAAAAATGTGCTGAGAAATTGTCGCTTGACACTCAATACCTTAACCAGCATTGGACAGAACGATTAGCAAGAAATGGAGCGAGGTGGCGCAGTGGTTAGTACACTGGACTCGGATTCTGGAGGACGAAGGCTCAAACCTGCGTCCAGTCATCAAGATTTAGGTTTCCTGTGATTTCCCTAAATCGCTCCAGGAAAATGCCGGGATGGTTCCTTTGAAAGGGCACGGTCGATTTTCTTCCTATCCTTGACATAATTTGAGCTTGTTCTCCCTCTCTAATGACCTCGATGTCGACGGGACGTTAAACGCGATCTTCCTTCCTTCCTTTTTGTTAGCTGGAATTTGAATGATTATAAACTATGTAAACGGTAAGTGAAAAATTTATATACATAGTAAAAAAAATAAACTTTACGTGCGCAGTTTTGCACGAATACTAGAAGGAATGAAATCAGTTTCCTTCGTACTTTACAGCTGGTAATAAAACAATACCCCTTCCAATGGTACCATTCAGTATCAGTAAATCAAAACTTGGTCAAACAAGTATCATCTCCGCTGAAAACTATGGAAACTACAATTCTGCAGCTCGATGGAGGACGACTGGCGAATGTCATGCAGGCGATTGCATAAAAACACGAGTTTAACGTCGAATACTTCAGTGAGAGTTCATGACGTACAAAGCTAAAATACGGAAGTGTATATTCACGACTATAACCGTCCAAGATTATTCGCAATTATGATTGGAATTGTCTGGAACGTCGTTTCTACAGCTCTAATATTACACCATGGAACTACCTACTCTTCCTATGTATTAAAAAAGTCTACATTTAACGCGTTTTGAAACACTGAAGAGCTGAAACGTATGTTTGGGACTGTCACTAAACCCAGGCGGTGCAAGTCTATGAAACGCTTAGAATACTAAATAAGCTGTGGTATTCCTTCTCACTATATCTTTATATGCAGCTCCGGAATCCAATATTAAACATGATGAACACTCAGTAGACCACATGTACCGCAAAGAGTGCCATGGTTTAAGAACTCTCCATAGCTAAATGAACTGAACTAATTTTTTTAGCTTCTTTCTTGCGAGCTGTCTTTTCCTTTTCTTTTCGTGTGTGATGTTACCAGAGTACTTTGCATATTTTTTCTTGTTGTTAATTTACGAGGATCATTTCAAAAGTTTTGCACACTGTAAGAGAGAATTGAATAAAATAATTTATTTAACAAAATACCTTTACGGGCCTTCTGTGTAATCTCCACTTTTGTCTATGACAGCTACCCAACGGTTTGCAACTGCTGTATTCCGGACAGGGGACCTTCTTGTTGAGCTGTCTGATCACTCGGGTCATCTCACTTGAAGCTTCATCAATTGCATGAACATGTTCTGCACGGAGTTGTTCCTTCAATTCGTGACACATACTAAAGTCTTGTGGGCTCATATCAGGACTCTATGATGGGTGTGAAGTACTTTCTATTCATATTTTTCGAGCGTTTCTCTCACTGATAGGGCAACGTATGGGCTTGCGTTATCGTGAAAAATGCGTACAGGAGCTGCAAGCATGTCTGGCTTTCCTTGACGAATTTTTGGGCGCAAAACATTTAGCAGAAACAGCCTGTACTACGCCCCTGTTACAGACGTCCCCTGGGGCACTGTATTTGTAGTTATGACTCTATTCATGTCATATGCGAAGATCATCATCAGTTTCACCTTTTATTGTTGCTCGTGGAATTTTTCGGGCTTCTTGAGTCGTAACGTTTCCATTATGACGACTCAGACTACAGTTCTGGCACAAAATCTCGTATCCAGGTTTCATCAAGTGCAATCAGAAACTGTTATCGTTCTGTTCGATAACGCTGAAGCAATTCTTCTGCAGTTCTTTTGCGACCTGCTTCCTGCTCGTCACTCACATCATGCAGAACCTATCTGGCAGCATCTTTCACTTTTCAGTTATGGTTCTGTAAATTGAAATGACAGACATAGTGGCATCATATGCAATTTCCTCACATGTTTTTCTTCGATCCTCTTTCAAAATGTCATTAACAATAACGTTAGAGGTGAAGTCTGTTGCAGTTGATGGCCTGCCACGTCTTGGTTGTCTTCAGTGCTTACCAGACCTTCTCGGAAACGAACAGACCACTGTGATAATGTGCTAAGATCCACTGCGTTATTCCCACTCAACTCTCTTTCCACGTAGGGATTCCATTTTGATGTAGGAACGCTGTTCACTACATGTAGTCCGACATGACTCGGTTTCAGCTTCCGTTTTAAAACAGAATTGCTCACGACACAGCCACGCAAGCCAGCGGACCCATATACGACCGTCAAACCTAAAGCCTCGCACACAACTGACTTGAATTTCAACTTGACCACGCCACCTCAACCGTTACGCATGCGCCATGTGTAAGACTTTTCAAATGACCCTCGTATATTAAGATGACTTCATAAATTAAGCTGTATCAATATGCTTAGTAAGTGCTGAGAATGAACTCGTAGACGGCACAGATATCACATTAGTTTCGGTACTATCCTAAGTGCCTTCTATGGTGAAATCATTTACGAGTTGTAGGCGCAGGGTAGAATCTTATGTTTGAATAGCTTTCCTATCCGGGGGGCCAGAGAACGATGTACCGAAATGATGCGGCAAGATACCAGATCTTGTAAGGAGAAAGAGTAGTTGGAATTATCGTGGAATTCTGGGAATCCAAATGTTCTTGCAAAATATCCAGTTCACAAAAAGAGTTAGTTTTGACTAAGTGTACTGAACTAATTATATGTTCGGCCCTAATCAGGGTCAAAATGGTTCAAATGGCTCTGAGCACTATGGGACTCAACTGCTGTGGCCATAAGTCCCCTAGAACTTAGAACTACTTAAACCTAACTAACCTAAGGACATCACACACATCCATGCCCGAGGCAGGATTCGAACCTGCGACCGTAGCGGTCACGCGGTTCCAGACTGTAGCGCCTAGAACCGCACGGCCACTCCGGCCGGCTAATCAGGGTCATAACATGTTTTAAGTGTCACTAATTGTTAGAAGATTGTTTTTACAAGCGTCTTGCTTCTAAAAATACGTTCCTGGTATTTGCAATAACGTGTTATTAATTTGAATCTGCATTGGTAGCCTTTCGGGACAGTGTTTCCTTAGGGTAACGTGTGGTACCAATTAAGCATAGTCACACAATTGTACTGCCAAACAGCGAGTAATCTCGCATGAAAGATACGTTACGCGCGTTGAGTACAAATTCAGATCGTTCGATAATCTACGCATGCTACAAAGTATAATTTGCATCGACTCTACGTACCACTCCACACCGCGAGATCACATGGTTCCACTGTAGCATGTGACGCGGAAAGGAAAGTGTACAAGCGGAGCAAATATGAATGGAGAATCGTTCTAGTGGCTGTACGGGCCACTTGTAGGGAGTTCCACTGACATAAGCGTCTTCGACACAAGGTCATTGTAATGGCATGACGCCTAGAAAAGGCCTACTACAAAACGAAGAAGATGGTGTGCTGTTTGCATGCTATTGTCGTCGGCTCCTATGGAAATAGGTTGATGGATGGTGAAGCCAAGAGTAGGCGACATTGTCTTGCACGCCCACTCCTTGTCACCGAACGCGGAGGTTGGATGCTCGCTCCTTCTATAAGAGTGACCGGTGGGAGATCAGACGACAGAGTACAATACCAGTGCAGGAACAAATGGTTCAAATGGCTCTGAGCACTATGGGACTTAACAGCGGAGGTCATGAGTCCCCTAGAACTTAGAACTATTTAAACCTAACTAACCTAAGGACATCACACACATCCATGCCCGAGGCAGGATTCGAGCCTGCGACCGTAGCGGTCGCGCGGTTCCAGACTGAAGCGCCTAGAACCGCTCGGCCACTCGGGCCAAATGTTTAGGAGCTCACCGTTCTGAGCACATTATTGAACAGAGGACTCAGCAACAGGCAATCCCTACGTGTTCCCATGTTGGTCGAACTACATTGCGTCTCACGATTGCAGTGGACACGGGATGATCGAAACTGGACCGTGGATCAATGGAAACGTGTCGTCCGGTCAGATGAATCACGTTTCTGTTACACAGGTCGATGGTCGTACCCTGGTACGCAGTAATACAGACGAATGGCTGCTCGAAATATGCATCGGTGGGGGCGTTATTACGGATTCACCTGCCCTTCATGCATATCATCATGCTTAATCTCTTCCCTGATTGCGATGGCAACTTTCAGCAGGATAACTGACCGTTACTCAAGGACAGAAACGTGCTACAGTGGTTTCATTAGCGTGGTATGGAACTCACGTTGATGCCTGAGGTCAATTTCTGAATCAAAAGCTAGAAACTACTACCTATCCAACGTTTCCATAACTTATGTGCAGTTGACGATTCCTCCGTCCATCGTCTGTCACTGGCTCTCGTGTCTACTGCTACTCCTGGGGTCAAAAATGGTTCAAATGGCTCTGAGCACTATGGGTCTCAACTTGTGAGGTCATTAGTCCCATAGAACTTAGAACTAGTTAAACCTAACTAACCTAAGGACATCACACACATCCATGCCCGACGCAGGATTCGAAGCTGCGACCATAGCGGTCTTGTGGTTCCAGACTGCAGTGCCTAGAACCGCTCGGCCACTTCGGCCGGCTACTCCTGAGTCCCACGTTGTCTACTATAGTGGTTGTGCAGTGGTAGCTGTTGTGGTTGTGCGAATATCCGAGGTGATCACCATCATTGAGAGAGTGCTTTAATGTTCTTGGGTTGTTACGAATATTCTCGAAAGTTGACGATTGGTTTCGGCCTCGTAGAACATTCTTGAACGGTTTAGAATATAATTTTTAATTGGCACACGTCGAACTTATCCGCGCTCCCGCAAAATCATCTTAACAGATGGGTAGTGCAAAGCAGTACAGACTCATCGAAAAACTGTAACCACTTACAGGGAGCAACTACGTAAACAAGACTGGTTATGTGAGCGAACAATTTTAGCTAATAATGACTTAGTTCAACAGGAAATTCTCAGAATACAGAATATGACACCAGAACAAGAAAAAATATTTAAATCCAGTGATAGAATGGATCAAGAAGAAAACGTAAACTCGTCAACAGAACTACTAAATTTGGTGATTGTTCCCGGACTGTCTGCCTAAATAAGCGTTTTAAACAACATAAATGTGAACCAGAAATAAAGTCAAGTCGGTATTTATACCAAAACTTCTATTTATTTCAGCGAAGTTACCATTGCCTTATAAAAGGCACCAATTTCCGGTAAGATTAAGGTGCAATATAACTTTCAATAAAACGTAAGGGTAAACATTTCAACGTTGCGGAGTGTGCTTGAAAGAATTATATTTCTTCCATGGCTAACTACACGTTGTGTGTTCGCGTGTTGGATATCATAAAACTTCGTTGCACCCGAAAGCAAAATATCAAATGCAGTTTACGGCAACACACTATGAACAAGTTGTATGCCTTACAGAGGAAATGATTAACTACCCATTTTATTCCAGTCCATTTTGTTCCAGTCAAACAAATAGCGAAAAGGAACAAGCGAAATGGTTCCTTTAGAGCTGTTATAGACTTTCATACAAATTACAAATGTTACTTATTTGAATTTGGATCGAATTAGAATCACTCGATCACTCTGCAGCCAGAAACAGAGCATCGAACGATGCCTACCGGCCATCGTGTCATCATCTGCCATATGACGTCATTCGGATGTAGTATCTGTGTCGGCATGGGGTCGGCACACTTCTCTCCCTGCCGTTGTCGGCTTTTCCAGACCTTGGAAGCGTTACTTCTCATTTACGTAGCTCCTCAGTTGGCATCACGGTGCTGGATGGACACCGTTCCAGTAATCCCGCCATGGAAAATTCCATGGCTAGTACCATAAATTGAACTCGGGTCCTTCGTACGGTAATCGACGCACTGGCACTCAAATGCGGAGGTGTACCACATCAGAGTATACGAACCCTTAATATTAGTAATAGGAATTTCTTATAATTCATAAAATTTCCAACATGCTACCGCTCAGAACAAGACTGACAGAAGTATATGGGGAAAACTAATATTTGTAATTCTGCCATGTAATTCGTCCGTACACTCAATTAAACCTAAAATAATATGTGAATAAGAAATTTTCCAAGTTAGGTCACTTTAAATGGACTTAATCTGCTACGATGCTTCATAAAAAGTTAGCGAAACCTGCGCTTATCACTACACGAAGTAAATGCTCGTTCACATAAATATTGTGCTGCGTATGTTCTGTGGTGCTGCTTTATGTGGTAGTATTGCGGGTATTAGTTCTCTTAGATACTACAGTAGTTATATTCAGTATGATAGAATGTTAGAAACGTCACTCGTGTAACGAATTCCTGTTACTAACAGGAAGAGTTCGTATTCGGCGAGGTGACTCGACAGAGATAGAAATTCTAAACGTGACGCTGTAATAGTGTAAGAGTGCTCATCCGATTCTACTCTGATCCGAATGCAAGTCTATAGATTTTGTATGTATCATTGTGACTCGTGACCATTCTTACCAAAGCTTTTGATTTATAAATCGATGTCAGTGAAATTCCAAATTTTCTGAGACGATTAGAATGCAAAAAAAAAAAAAAAAAACTACGGCATTTCTTATTGCAATATCTTTCTAGAAAGCGCTTGGATGCAATATTAATGTCACGTCACAGTAAAAAGTCTTTTTAAATCATGCTGTTTCTTGATACCTAGTAAGTTCTGAGAAAGAACTCGAAGACAGCAAAATTATCACACGAGTTTCGGTGTTATAGTCATGTGTGGTTTTTGTGGCGAGATCATTTTCGAATTGTAGTCACAGGGTAGAAGTCTTCCGTACGAAGAATTTCCTTACTAAATAGACTAAAAACGATGTTACTGAAGCTGTGCTGAAAGACGCCATATCTTTTCTAAAGCAAGAATACTTCGAATTTTCGCAGCCCTTAGGGAGCACAGATATTCTGGCTAAATCTATAAATTACAAAAAAAAAAAAAAAAAAAAAGTTTTCACTAAGCGTGCTGAACTAATTGTGTAACATGGTTTCGGGCATTGCGTATTTCAGAGACTTCAGAAGATACTAATCAGAGAGGTTAAATGTTTAAAATGTCACTAGTTGTAAGAAAAATGAGTAGACAAACGTTTCATATCTAATGGCGCGTTTCCTAATAACCGAAAATCTTGTGGTATTAATTTACATGTGCGTTGATTACCATAGGGGCCAATATTTCCAGGAGTTATATGGTGGTATCAGTCTAACACAGTCACATAACTGTATCTCCTAAATGATTAGGAAACCCGCGTGGAGACTCCGTTATGTGCATTGCAGGGAAATTCAGATCGTTCAGAAATCTTAGAGTTTTACAGTATCTTGCATGTAACAAAATAAGGTTAGTGGTTTAAACACCTAAGATCTAAATGTATACAACCGGGTTGTGGAATGCATCTGGAAGGCAACAATGAACGTAATATCGCATTAAGCGTACGTTATTAGAAGGTAGCATGTGGTAAAGGTAAAACGCGCATCCAATGACAAAATGAACTGCTAGAATGATGTAGCAGCACGTTTCCTCAGTATAAAACATTAAAAAAATCAAATATTTTAATTTAAAATAAAAGTTGAATCAGATAACACCCACCTTACATAAGAGTGGCGTGATGCTAACGACAAAAACATGATCGGCAGGAAGGATAACATGCATGCATGACATATCATGGTGACGTTAAAAAGAATTAACTAAAACTGCCGAAAGCAAATATAAGTTGCAGGGAGGAACATGGCCAAAAATATAACTCCAATACCCACTCAGGTCAGAACTGTGCTGAGGCGTCTACGCTGCTGTAAGATCTTGTATATTGTGTCGTCTGGAGAACGCTTATGCTCGTCTGAAGTTCGGAAGAGCGGCTGTATTTTCATGGAATGTTATTTCCTTATGTGACCATTTATATACAGCCAGTCCATGGTATATTTTGAGTTGTTTGGAAACGACGAAAGGAAATTTTTTGTATTACATTAAAAACAATATTTGACAGCTGCAAGCGAGAATTAGGTTGTATAATGAGAAAGAGGAGCTACTGAATCGGGGAGAAAATAATTTTATGGCATAACCTGGCAAAATAAAACGCCCAGGTTGATATGACAGATGCAGAATAATCAAATAAAAATAGTCATGTATCGGTGGAAGGAAGTGTAAAGGATAAAAACTATAGAGGAAGACAAAATACTTGAATATAGTTAGCAGGTTCAAATGGGTGTGGATTGTAGAACTCATGGTGAGATGCAGAGACTTAAAAATCTTCGAAATGCAGTCTTCAACAGCAATAACATTTCTGTGTCCACAGAGGTTCACAGAGAAGCAAGTGGACACACTTGAGTGGTTTCTCCAAAGCACCGACGTGAAACTTATCGAAAGGCGTGTTGTGCTGCATCAACGCTAGTGTACTGAATAAATCTGTGCCAGCACTCAGTAACATGGTTTCCACAGTTTTGGGTGGTATGGAAGGAAATTTCATCTTCAGTGTATAAAAAAATTGTAAGAAAACTGTACTCAAAGACTGTTAGTAACAAGAGGAACTCCTACAGGTAATTAAATGGTTGAAACCTTTTTTTCTACACCATGCGGCGTCTCTCGCATCCAAGTTTACATTTTCTTCTCTCTTGGCATCCCTCTTCTTGCTTGGTCCTGTCCTGCACCGCACGCCTCACTCCATCGTTCCAATAAAGTCCGGATCTTTCTCGTTCTCTATGTCGTGGAGGTCTACAGCGCCATATTTTAGAGGTTCATCTTTCCTATGGCATTCTTCTAAGGTGTCTATACCATGATAGCCATTTATTTTCAATTTCGACTATAATATCTTTTCTTGCTCCCATCAGCTCTCGTAGAACTTGATTTTTTACTTTGTCTCTTCTTGTTTCTTCGCATCTTTGTCTCCTAAACTACGGTTTCGTGCATCCTCCTTTTCATATTTTTTGATGTCGTTTTATTCCAAATAAGAAGTGTAACTGCTTAACTGTCATCTGTTCTTTACCTATTATAGGTTTTATTTCCTAGTTGCTTCCGCCTTTATCAGAAATGATTATCCCTAAATACATATATGAACGGCTACACTATGCTATAGATTCATCATCCATAGCAGGATTTCTTCCCATACCTCCGACAACCAATTATTCAGTCTTTGTAACGTTAATTTTCAAGCCCACTGCTCATCAGCCTCTTTACGCGTTCCTAACGTATAAGACCCATCCTCTTCGTCCTCGGCGAGGATGACCTGTTTGTCGACGAAACTTAGTGAGAACCAGATGTCATGTCAATTCCATGTTTTTGCACTTCAGTCCGTAGAAAATCCAAGAGTAAAGCATCAGTTGATGTCTTATGAACAAAAATAGATTGAGGTCCGGAAACCTTGGCATCATGGTGTATGTCTTCTTCAGAAGAATTCCTATCAAGCGCACAATTTTGTATTCTTCTTACTGAAATGGATGGGAACCAAATGCAAATTCACATTAAGCGCCGACTGTAAGAGGAATTCTCGAGACGGAAAGCTGCCGCGATCTGGGAATTACTATGATTTTCCAAATGAAGCCCGAAGCTTGATTTGAGTATTTTGATTTGAGGGACACGTGATCTCTAGTGGTTCGTGACATAGTACGGTAACTGCATTTGGTTTGATTTCTTTTTCCGTCCCCTTTTATCTTTGTATCTGTGTTGGTCTGTAAATACTTGCACAACTGTGCAAATGCCTCGTTAACAAAGAACTCATGGTACATGCTGTTGACAACAACTTTACTCCTCGTCTTCAAGTTCGCGTTACTGTTCCGCTCTGTCTGTGTTTAGCTATTTCGCCAATGTTAGTCGTACGTTAACAGTGATACACAGCGTTATACTTAGATTTACACATGAAGAGTTTGCATACAAGCACCTCGTGTATGTAGAATGAAATTTTCACTCTACAGCGGAGTGTGCGCTGATATGAAACTTCCTGGCAGATTAAAACTGTGTGCCGGACCGAGACTCGAACTCGGGACCTTTGCCTGCAAGGTTCACAGGAGAACTTCTGTAAAGTTTGGAAGGTAGGAGACGAGATACTGGCAGAAGTGAAGCTGTGAGGACGGAGCGTGAGTCGTGCTTGGGTAGCTCAGTTGGTAGAGCACTTGCCCGCGAAAGGCAAAGGTCCCGAGTTCGAGTCTCGGTCCGGCACACAGTTTTAATCTGCCAGGAAGTTTCACCTCGTGTATGGTTCACTGAGTACAAGGGAGAAACGGCACAACGCACTGCGCTGGTCTATTCACATTGCGACGGTAACCACATTACTGTGTTGCATTACTCTCCATGTTGTGTAGAATGTTTTGCTGATTGCATATTACGGGCTTTTTCATTGTTGTAATGGTGTTTTACAGACACAGAGGTAAATGGGGTACCAAACCGTATAAAACTTTATTTCATTATTGCTCTGTAAAGAGCCACCGGTAACTTCGGATCCGCCATACCAAAAGACCTCTGATGGCCTCTGAAATTTTGTCGATCGAGTTTGGGCTCAGCCTGCATATTATTAACCTGGCAGCAGTGTACTTTTAATCAAGACGTAAATTCCGTCAGCTGTCAATCACAGGAATGGAACGCTAAGTACAATCACATTTGGCATCGCAAACACGCCATCTACCTCTGAGAGGTTATTTCTGCTGCGGTGTAAATAGATTATGGCAGACGTGTGCCCTCTCTTCCACTTCCATGGGAACGTCGCTTTGAACTAATAAAAAGAAAAGTGGAAATTGGAGGACGAAGGGAGACTAAAGAGGGAAAGAATACAGGGCATTGAAATGTGAGAGAGATATGGATGTATAAAAGGACATAATAAGGAGATTCGGATTGGACTATGGTGGACAGCAATTCAGTAAGTCCAACATTTCCTTGCTATGGAGACGTTTGTTTCTTGTTTTCGGCTACTAGCTGAAGCCACATTCTTTATGCCAAATAAGCCAAAGTATTCTTTGCACTGGTAAGCAAGTAATTAATGGAAAAGGAAACACATTACTGTTGTAGGCAATACAAATTAAGACTATGGCTTTTCCATGTTTTGAATTTACCATACATAGGAGCGAATTACGACTGTGCTTTTTCCATGTTTCGAATTATAATCCAAAAACGATTATTGAAAAGTTTACTTTTGTTCAATTTTTACAAATGATTTAAATAACGGGTCACTGCATTTTCCTAACAACTTGGAAGCTTATCCGGTTTTGGTGATTTGGACGTGGAAGATTGGTAACTTCATGTTGAACGGATAACTAAAGGATTCCAGATTTGTCGTTTTGCATTACTGATACAATTAAATGTAGCAGAGTAACAAGGGCGGATGCATGCAGTGGTACAGTGAAGAATAAACGCCGGCCGGGGTGGCCGAGCGGTTCTAGGCGCTACAGTCTGGAACCGCACTACCGCTACGGTCGCAGGTTCAAATCCTGCCTCGGGCATGGATGTGTGTGATGTCCTTAGGTTAGTTAGGTTTAAGTAGTTCTAAGTTCTAGGGGAGTGATGGCCTCAGAAGTTAAGCCCGATAGTGCTCAGAGCCATTTGAACCATTTGAAGAATAAACAAGGTAGGGGCGACATCTGCGGAGGAAAGCTAAACTGAAGGTTTGGTCGGATGCCATTTATCTAAGTAAAGCCGCAGAAATATTGCATGTGCCCAAAGCGGATAAGCATCCTATTCTCAACGCTATTTAAATCTAAATTGAAATTTTAGCCTCAAGTTATTCACAATGTTTTTTCACGCTTGATGAATCCACAGTCTTACCTTTGCAGTTTCAAGATTGTCAAATTAATCTATTTCCGCCGCATAGATTCAGCCTCTTCTTCACAGGGAGGTTCGTGTAATTGAGTGAAAATACCGATATTTTGGATCCTTCCACGGCATCTGTCATCGCCTCCACGCAGTGAATTAGCTGTTCCTAGGGTTGCCACATTTTATAACTAAAAATATTGGGGTTCTGGAAATTATGCCCAAAATAATGCCATCGTGGTATTGGTTCAAATGGCTCTGAGCACTATGGGACTTAACATCTGTGGTCATCAGTCCCCTAGAACTTAGAACTACTTAAACCTAACTAACCTAAGGACATCACACACATCCATGCCCGAGGCAGGATTCGAACCTGCGACCGTAGCAGTTGCGCGGCTCCGGACTGAGCGCCTAGAACCGCGAGACCACCGCGGCCGGCCCCATCGCGGTATTATCGGCATGTTTTACTTTTAGGAGACCCTTATATACAACTGTACACAAAAGCGTACATAAATAATGAATGTTTCCCCGGAACGTTTATACATTGGAACATCTTTTACAAAACAGGTTGAAAATTAACGAGAATTTATCATTGTACATGATACTGAAAAAGTTTACTAAAACAACTTTCGTAGCATTATAGCACTATCCACATGTACCGTAACATTTAACTACAGCAACTTTCATAGCATCATAGGACAATCCATATTTACCAAAAAATTTAATTACGTCAAATTTCATAGGATCCTAGCTCTATTCATATTTAGCATTTGCTTTGCCCTCATTCACAAATGTGACATCATCTTTTACACATCTGAACAAATTTCTACAAACAGAAGTTGAAATTTGTAACAATCTGCAATTAACTTCAATACGGTCAACAGCATTTCTGTTTCTTACATCAGTACATTTGTTGGTCATCAATGAAAACACACTTTCAGTATGGGCATTGGATTCTGGAATGCTTACTACGAAGCACAACACTTTTTTTCAAATTTGGCACGTGAATTTCTTTGTTCTTACATTCACAAAAGAGCGCCACCCACCGCTGACAAACATTACGAAGAAGATTAACTTTACAATAAAAAATTTGTCTGACACTACGGTATCAATTATACATTACTTCATTTTGTTCAAATTCAGACGTGTTCAAAATACCCCGTAACGCATTGAACTTAATTTCTTTGTTGAGGCAAAGGAAAAGAAAATTATTAACAGGCATATTTTGTTGAGTATCGAAGTACATGTTTAACTAAAAGTGCGAAGTATTATAGAATCCAATGAAATTACTTTCTGTCTTCTTCTTTATATCTCTGAGTGATCCTTGCCTTAACTTTCCGTACCCATTGTTAAATAGATGTACTAAATACAATACAAATTGCACATTGATCTGAGATAGAGCGCCGGCCGGTGTGGCCGTGAGGTTCTAGGCGCTTCAGTCTGGAACCGTGCGTCGGGCATGGATGTGTGTGTTGTCCTTAGGTTAGTTAGGTTTAAATAGTTCTAAGTTCTAGGGGACTGACGACCACGGATGTTAAGTCCCATAGTGCTCAGAGCCATTTGAACCATTTTTTGAGATAGAGCTCCAAGTCTACGCGCTACCGAAGGACAAGACGAAAGTTTCGTCACAAAAGCTTCGAGCTTGCCAACATGAAAAAGGGAGAATTCAAAGATGATAAACTGGAAATATTTACTGTTGACTTCGGAACGATAATCCTTGAATAGTAAGGAAATGTTAGTATATATATGAAATACGAGAAAAAATGATTAAGTACGTCAGATTCGTTATACGGGTAAAATACGGTTACACCTGCAAAATACGGGAGACATGTCAAAAATACGGGAAGACAGGAGAAAATCTATGTAAAATACGGGAGACCTGGCAACAGCAGCTGTTTCTGAAGTCAGTACTGGGAGAGCTTATGTTGAATGTAGATCACGGTCACGTGGTCGTTCCTCTAACATCTGTTGTTTGCGGCTTATTGCGGAATATTTACATAATGTGTTTCAGTCTCTAATGATAGAACGATAGTGGCATCCTCTGGGAATTGTCGAAGCTCTAAGAAGAAGTTTTAAGTCCAACGTGCACTGTTCTATGTGTGTAAATTCCTAAGAGACCAAACAGCTGAAGTCATCGGTCCCTAGACTTACACACTACTTAAAGTAACTTAAAACTGACTTACGCTAAGGACAACACACACATCCATGCCTGAGGGAAGACTCGAACCTTAGGTGGGAGGGATTGCGCAATCTGTGGCATGGCGCCTCAAACAACGCGGCCACTCCGCGCGACTGCAGTGTCCTATGAGCCTTAAGTTCCTTCCACCTACTCAGTTATGTCGTTCCCCGACCTGATAGGTCGCGCTGAATGTCAATGGCTGCTATTGATAGCAGCAGTGATTGTCCACGGCAAGTTGGCAAGCGCTGCTGTCAGCCTGCGCAGCTGTTGTGAGTTTGCTCACGCCCTTTACTGACAGTGGATGCGGCGTTGCGACGGCTTCCCTCTCATTACGTAACACGGCGCGGCGTTGGCGCTGCAGGTTCGACGACCTGTGCAGCTGGAGATGACACTCTTTGTTTACGTTAGGCGGTTGGAGGAAGGGAGTAGCATTACGCCAGCTATTCCACATTCTTTGCTTTCTAGTCTTCTGCATGAAGACTGCAGTACATGCTACTTCAGAATAAACAACCTATAATTCACTTTTATATTTACAGGGGCGTTCAGTAAGTAATGCAACATGTTGAATCCTCGTTAGCCGGTTTTACGTCGTATCGTTGTCTCTGTAGAGCTGTACCATAGGAAGCAAGGAGAGGATGCTGGTTGGTGGCCGATGTCCTCGTTCTATAAACAAACTGCACGCAATTATCAGCTGGGTTCTTTATTCATAAAAAAGTTACTTAACTAAAACTTCCATGTGCTGTGGTGCAATCTTTCCTATACAGTCCACTTTCGCCTCACTACTGTTGAAGTATAAAGTTCGCTATGAACACTTAAAGGTTGCTATACAGGGAGTGCCATTCATCTGGATCACCCTAAATAACTGTTTGTCCAGATCCAAATTACAAAATATTTCAAGCAAATGTACTTTAGCCGTCAGGGGGACATGAATCAGCGTGATTGCCTTCGTTGTAGTTTTGTTTCTCACAAAGATATGAACAGCGGAATGACTTTTTTAAATGGCACCCTGTATTTTTTATTCGGTAACTCATTTCCTCTCCTAAAGACCTATTCAAAAGTGTATCACAGTGTACCATTCACTGAAACACAACGTTATTAACTACATAACACAAGAATGACGTTGACGCTCCCAGAGCTTAGTGCAGATACTCGAGGTAATGGAACTCATTTACGTACTCACGCCGACGGAGGACAAATGTAAACATAAGTAGAATGCACAGCCGTCATTCCGTCAACTATCGTCTGCTGACGATTTGTGTGAGTATAATGTACACCAACGAAGAGAAGGTAGAAATGCCGCCACTCATGTGTGGGAAATATAAGTTAGCAGAACAGTAACTGCAATACTGTTTTCCTATGTACAGGTACATTTAGTACAATATTTGAGTTCTTTTAAATACTGTTGTGTAGAGTAGGCATACAGTAAAGGCTGTCCTTCCTGTAAACTGCATCGACATAACGTTTCTTATATTGTTGTAGTTGTTGAAGGTAGGCGAAACGCCACGCAGGCAGCGGAACTGTACAGAGAGTGATATCCTGACAAGAGCCCATCTTCCCGACGGATGTTTTCTCGTCTTGTTGCTACGCTTCAGGAAACGGGAAGTTTCAACCGACGACAACGCAATCGTCGTAGCACTCGCACAGACGAGGTTGCCGAGGCTACTGTTCTCGCTTCCGTTGCTATGAATCCACGTGTGAGCACACGACAGCTTGAACACGAGATTGGCATTCCTAAAACCAGTGTACATTGTATTATTACACGTCTCTGGTTCCATCCTTACCATGTACACGTACATCAAGAATTGCATGGGAATGATTTCCAGAATCGTGTACAGTTCTGTCAGTGGGCACGGCGGCAAATCCTCGCCAACACGAACTTCTTCTCCAATGTTCTATTTAGCGATGAATGCTCCTTCTCAAACAAAGGACAGGTAAATAGAAGGAACATGCGTTATTGTTCCAGTGACAATCCACAATGGCTTAGACAGGTGGAACTTCAGCGTCAATGGAGAGTTAACGTCTGTTGTGGGATGCTTGGTACTACAATTATTGGCCTTTATTTCGTCAATGGTAGTCTAAACGGCACAGCATATGCCGACTACCTCAGACGAATTCTTTCTCTTGTTCTGGATGAAGTGCCGCTAAGAACCAGAATACTGGTATCAACACGATGGATGTTCAGCACAAAATGCCTTGCGTGCACGTCATGTTCTGAACCGAAGGTATCCTGCAAGATGGATTGGTTGAAGAAGAACAGTTACTTGGCCTGCTAGGTTTCCTGATTTAAATCCTCTAGATTTTTTTGCATTGGGAATGCATTAAAGACGTTGTCTATCGCGATATTCCAACATCTTCAGAGGACATGCAGGAACTCATCGTGCTTGCTTGTAATTCTCTGCAGCAGGCAACACTGGAAGCAGTAAAAAATTCTTTCATTGAACGAGTGTATCGGTGTCGAGAGTCACCACTCGGAGTACCTCTGAATGTTCTACTCCTGGCCAATGGTGCAGGAGAGTCAAAGTCAATTTTGTGTTATGTTTTTACTTGGTTTTCATTTATTTCTGACAACTCTGGCAAGTGGACGAGTTTGTGATCCTGGGCTTAAAGCCATTGTTGTGTTGCGTAATTAATTGTGTTTGAGTGAATGGTACACTGTGATACATTTTTGAATTGATTTTTAGGAGAGGAAAAGAATTACCGAGTAAGAAATACAGGGTGCCTTTTAAAAAGTCAGACCGCTGTTCATATTTTTGTAAAAAACAAAGCTACAACGAAGGCAATCATGCTGATTGATGTCCCCCTGAACGCCGGCCGAAGTGGCCGTGCGGTTCTAGGCACTGCAGTCTGGAACCGCGAGACTGCTACGGTCACAGGTTCGAATCCAGCCTCGGGCATGGATGTGTGTGATGTCCTTAGGTTAGTTAGGTTTAACTAGTTCTAAGTTCTAGGGGACTAATGACCTCAGAAGTTGAGTCCCATAGTTCTCAGAGCCATTTTGCTGTCCCTCTAACGGTTAAAGAACATTTGCTTGATACATTTTGTCATTTGCCTCTGGACAAACAGTTATTTAGGGTGGTCAAGAGAAATGGGGCACCCTGTATGCTACTTGTCTCTGTGCTAGAGGCTAAGTCTGCGGCCCCGACTTTATGAAACGCTGGAACTCACAAGGCGTACAGCCCCGAACTAACTGGCGTGACAGGCTGAAACTAACTGAACTAACTCGGACGAACTGACTCTCCGGTTCGTGGCGGCGATCCTAAATACTGGCGGCCGAGAGGGCGTTGGCGGGCCGTTACCAGCGAGTCTGCTTTTGGCCTGTGCCGATCTTCTTGTAACCTGGCATACAACGCTTTTTCTTTTCGACCAATTTCGGTTACAAAAATGCGTAATTTGTTGTGCAACACTGTGGCATATACCCGCTTCAGCACCGCTAGTTCCATGATGTTCCGGTAGGTGGCGGCGCTTACGTAGCCTTCAAAATGACGTCTTAACCAAGGTGCGTTCCAAACAGAAACATGTCATTGTGTTTCTTTTTTTGCATCGCAGATATTCATAGGGTCCTACTAAAATTCTACGGACACCTGCCAGTGACCAAAAGCACGGTGAATAGTGCGTGAGGCGTCATTCGTCATTGCAAAAATGTCGCACAAACCTGTCCGATCTCACACGCGCCAGCCTGTCGCATACAGCTGTGATATTTAATAAACGACTTCAGTGCCTTTGTCGCCACAAAAACGTAAACGAACTTTTCCCATCACAACGAAAGTCTGTGCACCGGAGAAGAGCTCACAAAACGTTATTAGACTCTTCTTCCATATTCACCCTATAGCCCTCATTTCGCACCTTTCAACTTCTATCTCTTTGGCCTAATGATGGATGCATTCGCGGAAAGCAGTTCGTGGACGATGGGACGCTTGTTGAAGCAGCAAGACGCTGGCTCCGACGTCGACCAGTAGAGTGACGCCATGAGAGCATACAGGCCCTCCCGGTAAGGTGGCGTAATGTGGCCGCATTGAACGTAGATTATGTTGAAAAAAATGGTTTTGTAGCCAAAAAGTGGGGAATAATATGGTGTATTGGAATCCTATAAAAAACCAACCAGCTTTCAGAAAAAAATATATGTTGCATTACCTACTGAACGCGTCTCGTACTTTTATTTATTTATTCTCAGGCGTGCGTGGAAGACCCATGCCTGTACCTATAGTATGGGAGGTTAGAGAATTTACATCTGTTGAATTCGACGTTTTTCCTTCCAATGTTCTACATTTTGCTAGTTTCAATCATGACAATAACTAGTAGTGAAAATGTCTAAGTTTCTTGTTTCAACGTCGATCACTTGTAGAATTTTGGAACACGTATTATGTTCGAGTATAATGACATTTCTGGAGACTAGAAATCTACTCTGTAGGAATCAGCATGGGTTTCGAAAAAGACGATCATGTGAAACCCAGCTCGCGCTATTCGTCCACGAGACTCAGAGGGTCATAGACACGGGTTCCCAAGTAGATGCCGTGTTTCTTGACTTCCACAAGGCGTTCGATACAGTTCCCCACAGTCGTTTAATGAATAAAGTAAGAGCATACGGACTATCAGACCAATTGTGTGATTGGATTGAAGAGTTCCTAGATAACAGAACGCAGCATGTCATTCTCAATGGAGAGAAGGCTTCCGAAGTAAGAGTGAATTCCGGTGTGCCGCAGGGGAGTGTCGTAGGACCGTTGCTATTCACCATATACATAAATGACCGTATGGATGACATCGGAACTTCACTGAGGCTTTTTGCGGATGATGCTGTGGTATATCGAGAGGTTGTAACAATGGAAAATTGTACTGAAATGCAGGAGGATCTGCAGCGAATTGACGCATGGTGCAGGGAATGGCAACTGAATCTCAATGTAGACAAGTGTAATGTACTGCGAATACATAGAAAGAAAGAACCCTTATCATTTAGCTACAATATAGCAGGTCATCAACTGCAAGCAGTTAATTCCATAAATTATCTGGGAGTACGCATTAGGAGTGATTTAAAATGGAATGATCATATAAAGTTGATCGTCGGTAAAGCAGATGCCAGACTGAGATTCACTGGAAGAATCCTAAGGAAATGCAATCCGAAAACAAAGGAATTAGGTTACAGTACGCTTGTTCGGCCACTGCTTGAATACTGCTCAGCAGTGTGGGATCCGTACCAGATAGGGTTGATAGAAGAGATAGAGAAGATCCAACGGAAAGCAGCGTGCTTCGTTACAGGATCATTTAGTATTCGCGAAAGCGTTACGGAGATGATAGATAAACTCCAGTGGAAGACTCTGCAGGAGAGACGCTCAGTAGCTCGGTACGGGCTTTTGTTGAAGTTTCGAGAACATACCTTAAAAAAAAAAAAAATGGTTCAAATGGCTCTGAGCACTATGCGACTTAACTTCTGAGGTCATCAGTCGCCTAGAACTTAGAACTAATTAAACCTAACTAACCTAAGGACATCACACACATCCATGCCCGAGGCAGGATTCGAACCTGCGACCGTAGGGGTCGCTCGACTCCAGACTGTAACGCCTAGAACCGCACGGCCACTCCGGCCGGCCAACATACCTTCACCGAGGAGTCAAGCAGTGTATTGCTCCCTCCTACGTATATCTCGTGAAGAGACCATGAGGATAAAGCCAGAGAGATCAGAGCCCACACACAGGCATACCGACAATCCTTCTTTCCACGAACAATACGATGCTGGAAAAGAAGGGAGAACCGATAGAGGTACTCAAGGTACCCTCCGCCACACACCGTCAGGTGGCTTGCGGAGTATGGATGTAGATGTAGAAGTGATGATAAACATTCATGCATTTTTAATTTTATGAATTTGCTAACGTTTTTCACCAGTATACAGGGTGCGGCGCTTAAATCCGGACAATTTTGAATTTGAATTTTCCGCCATTTCCTAGTTCCGCCGGAGGTCGCGACTGCCGTTCTTGAAAGCCAAAGGTATCTAGTGAACAGTCAGAACCTCAAAATGGCCGAGATGTTACGGACAAGCGCGGAGTACGACCGAAGAGCCGCGATTATCGATGGTTTTGGCCCTGGGCGTTCGCCCACTGAAGTATTTCGATTCTTCGTGTACCCGAGATCAACTGTTTACGATATTATGGACAAGTATAATACGTCGGAGAAGTCTGGAGTTCACGTCCTAGGTGTTGTGTCCAGTGACGGTGATGTCATACCGTCACATTTCTTTGTAAAGGGACAAACTGTCACGAAAGAAGTTTATCTGCAGCTTTTGACGAATGTCATGAAACCGTGGATGGTAACTGTGATCTCGGGGAGACAATATGTCTTTCAACAGGACGGTGCACCAGCTCATACGAGCTATCTAGTCCAAAACTGGCTCTCGGATGAGGTTGACATGTTGTGGTCAAATGAGTTCTGGCCTGCGAAATGCCCGGATTTGAACGCCCTTGACTACTATGTTTGGAGCGTAGTCGAAAAAGTAGTCGACGCACCCTAAGTCGCATCAGTACGCACCGCTATCGAAGCAGCATTCGCGAATACGGACAGCGCTGTTATAAAGAGGCGTGCGATCGCTTCAGGACAAGATTTGAGGCGCTCATTGCGGTTGAAGGGGTTACATCGAGTAATGTTACTCCTGAAAGATACCACTACTTATATGTAAAATGATTTCCATTTTCATTTGTATTTCTTTTAATAAATTTGTTTCTCATTCGTTCGGATTTAAGCGCAGCACCCTGCAGTCTTCAAACAGTACTCACACCTGTTTGCCGCACTTTTTTCAAAGTTCATGCAGATCAAGGTACTTGAATACTCAACACATGATTTTTATTCTTTTGTAAAGAGGTCTTAAATTCTGACAAAGCTACAGTCACGTTAATCCGCTTATTTTTAGGAGTAGATCGAAAATTTATTTTTACTATAGTCGTATGTATTTACGAATTTTTCAGAAGTTTCTGAAAATTTGCATTGATCTTTTTTCACATTATTTATACATACTTTTCATAATGCACACTTTTGAAAGGCTGAATAGCTGATGCTGTAAACGACTATAGCACATATACCATATGGTCCCCTGAATTTAATCTGCATTTATCCCATGCAACGCGCAGAACAATGAGAATATGTGATTTAAAGCATCACAAATCGTGTGAAACTATTTCCCTTCTAAATTATCTATCGATTTCTCTAACAGTTATAATTCGCCCAGAAAAAATTAGTTTTCCATTGTGTCCTTTTTATAGCAATACCGCAAATACACTGATGAAGACATGCGACATAAACGAAAGTTGATTGGCATATCACTACATCTGAACGACGATGTCTATTCCAACTTCGCGTCAATCGCGTAAGAGTAGCGCTAGTAGCCCTGCTATGAGGATACAAATCAGATTTGCTTTAAATAAACGCTGTAACGGAAGAATTGGAAATTTGTGGTAAGGACTATGGGACCAAACTGCTGAAGTCATCTGTCCCTAGGCTTACGCACTACTTAATCTAACTTAAACTAACTTACGCTAACGACAACATACACACCAATGCCCGAGGAAGGACTCGAATCTCCGACGGGGGGAGCAGCGCGAACGATGGCAAGACGCCTGAGACTGCACGGCTACCCCGCGCGGCTATACGCTGTAACTGTCGTGAGCCTTAGTTACTTTTGAGACTGGACACGACACGTTGATATTAGTCAAGTATGCCTTTAAGGCGACAAAGACGACGTTATCAACACCTCACTGAGTTTGAACGAGGTCGTATAATATGGCTACGGGAAGCTGGATATATCTTCTGCGATACTACAGATAGACTTGGCAGGAATGTAGCCACTGTACATGATTGCTGGCAGCGGTGGTCACGACAAGGTACGGTCGCAAGAAGATCGGGCTCTAAACGGCCACGTGGCACTACCGAGACCACCGCGTTCGGCATATGGCTGTGGTGCACCATACTCCATTTGCAGCAGAAATTTGAGCAGCAGTTGGCACCACAGCGACACAACGAACTGTTAGAAATAGGTTACTTCAAGGACAAATCCGAGACAGACGCTTTGTACCGTGCATTCCATTGACTGCAAACCACCGCCACCATTTGCGACTTCGTTGGTGTCAAGCGAGAGCCCATTGGAGGACAGAGCGGAGGTCTGTTGTGTTTTCGGATAAAAGCTGGTTCTGCATCGGTGACATTGATGGTCGTCTGTTGGTTAGGAGGAGGCCAGTTGAGGACCTGCACTCAACCTGTTTGCGTACTAGATGCACAGTTATGGTCTGGGCTGCGATTTCGTATGACAGCAGAAGGACTCTCGTGGTTATCCCAAGCACCCTGACTGGAAATTTGCACGTCGGTCTGATAATTCGATCTGTCCTGCTGTCATTTGTCAACAGCACTCCAGGGGGTGTTTTCCAACAGGATAACGCTCGTTCAAATAGCTCTGTTGTAACCCAACATGCTCCACAGAGTGTCGGCATGTTGCCTTGGCCTGCTCAATCACCATACCTGTCTCCAATCGAGCACATATGGGGCACCATCGGACGACAACTTCAACATTAACCGTCCCTGTGTTGACCGGCCAAGTGCCCCAGGCATGGACTTGCATCTCAAAAACTGACATCCTGCACATGTACAACACGATGCTGGCACGTTTGCATGATTGCGTGCAACATTCTTGTGGTTACATCGCTCATCGCTTATTGATGTATCAGCATTTCACATTTGCAATGACTTATCTCGTGCTTACATTAACCTGTGATCTTGTGATGTTAATCACGTAAATATGTTACCTAGAAATAAAGTATTCTCGAAATTTCAATATTCTTTTTTAATTATTTTTGTGATGCGATTTTTTCCGTTAGTGTATACCCTTTAAAAAAATGTTATTAATGCGCATCCTCCTGTAGTGTTTTTTTACCATTCCCAAGGAAAGATTTCGCAAGTAATAGAGAAGTATCTCGTACTTCGATGTTATTCAGTGGACGTATAATGATTCTGGAGGAAATATGCGTCTTCGAATGACGGCTCCACATGTATAGCCGGCCGCGGTGGCAGAGCGGCTCTAGGCGCTTCAGTCTGTAACCGCGCGACTGCTACGGTCGCAGGTTCGAATCCTGCCTCGAGCATGGATGTGTGTGATGTCCTTAGGTTAGTTAGGTTTAAGTAGTTCTAAGCTATAGCGGGCTGATAACCTCAGATGTTAAGTCTCATAGTGCTCAGAGCCATCTGAACCATTTTTCCAAATGTATAACCTATTCTGCTACAGTCAGGTGACAAAAAAGTTGTTTAATTTTCAGTAAAGTAACCTCAGTTACACTAACCCATAGAACAACATTAACAGAATAGTAGAAAATTTATGTTCTTTGAAAATCTTCACGGTAAGAACCAACAGGAATTTCGTAACCACAGGTGATTAGAAATTCATGTACATCATTAACGATTAGTTCGAGGACTGCAGTAGATCCTCAAGATAATGGAATGTACTGTACTGTAAATAAATACGGTATAATTCCAGCGAGTAAACCCTGTATTGTATAATGGTATGTAAAGCCTTGGTTCACAGAGAAATGCCAGAAAGTTAACACACACACACACAAAATACACACACACACACACACACACACACACACACACACACACACACACACACACACACCCACACACACACACACACACTGTAAACACTAGCGCAAACCAAAGATGACAGACGTGAGAAGTTATCAATAGTGAAGTTGTTTTATGACCAGAGAGAGAGCAGGATTCCATGCAGAATTTCAACAAAAAACCATCTATATTTATAAGGTTACTTGCTAATATAGTTTCAATTCTTCCATGATAACACTATCCCAATAGCTGGAACTGCATGCCAGAATTTCTGTGTTGTTATATTCCATAGGATGACCTGTGCCAGGACAATGTTCTGCAATAGCGAACTTGATTGGCTCATGTAAATGTGTCCGCCACAGCCTTAATAGTCTCATCAAAATATGTCATACCATAACTACAAGGAATGTGTGCGCCTCCTTAGCTGCATGGTAATGTGCTTGCCTCACATGCACTGGGCATGGTTTCGATTCCCGGCCGGGTTGGAGATTTTTCTCCGCTCGGGGAGCGGCACGCAAGTCGCCCTATGTGGCGTCTACTGCAATAAGATTCGCACTCGGCGGCCGAATTTTCCTGGATGGGGCCTTCTGGCCAGCAATTCCATACGATCATTTCATTTCATTTTTGCAGGAAATACAGTAGACAACCGCCTTATCCAAACAAAGATAATCCTTTATGGAACCTAAAAGGACCCTGATTTTAGATGGTTGTGGAAAAACATATTTGATGTTATGTTTCCATAAAAGACTACAAATACTGGTCGAAATCAGCAAAGAAGGCGACATCAGGTTCAAATCATCCAATTAAGATGATCTGAAGGTCCAGTCAACCAAGGAGAACAACTTCAACGTCAAACCAATCAACAGTATGACCCCAGGTTCCAATCACTCAACGATGGCGATCGTAGGGACGAATCACACAATTAGGACAACCTCAGAATCGATTCACCCAACCAGGGCGACCTCAGCGTTGTATCACTAATCGAGAGTGACCTCAGCACCAACAAGATCGACCTCAGGGTCAGACACCCATTGAGTGTGGTCTAGAGGTCCAATTACCCAACGATAGCTACTTCAATGTTGAATCATACATGAGGTCGATCTCTTCAGTCGACTCACACAAAGAGGTCGACATCAATTGCATCACCCAACCAAAGACACCTCAGAGTCAAGTAACATATTTGAGGACGACTTCAGTGTTCAGTCACACAACATTGTCGACTTTATCGTCGAATCACCCAATGGAGACGACCTCAGAGTCGAATCACTCAAAAAGGCGAACCTAAGGGACCAGTGCTTCCAACAAAGGCCACCTCAATGTAGAATCATGGAAAGGGAGTAACCTCAGGGTCAAATCACCCAATGTGAGCGACCTCAGGATCTAACCACCTAAAGAAGGGGATCTCATGGTTCTATTACCTACTGAAGATGACCTCAGTGAACAATAATCCGAGAAAGACGACCTCACAGACAAATAATTGAACAAAGGTGTTGCCCCAGGTCGAATCGCCTAACAATGGCGACCTCAGGTCCATGTCATTCATTGATTGTGACGTCAGGGTCCAGAGACACAAGGGAGACTTCAGAGTCAGGTCATCCAATGAGGGTGACTGAAGCTGAAATCATTCAATGAGAGTCACCTCTGGTGTCGAACCATCCAATGAAGGGCGACCTCAGGATCGAATCACTTAATGAGAGTGGCCACAGGGTCCAGTCATCCAACAAGGTTGACCTCAGGATCAAACCAACCAACAGGGGTGAAATCAAGCTTGAATCACTCAATGAGCATGACTTCATGCTCCAGTCACCCCGTGAGGTGGACATCAGACTGAAATCAATCAGCAAACGTGACTTCAGAGTCGTTTCACTAAATGAGGGTGACTTCATGGTCCAATCACCCAATGAAGGCACGTTTAGATTTGAATCATGCAATGGAGGCAACCTCAGTGACCAGTCTCCCAACAAAGGCAACCTCAGGCTTAATCATGCATATGGCGACTTCTGGTTCAAACCACCTTATGAGAGTGACTTCATATTCAAATCACACAATAACAGTAACCTCAGAGTCGAATCACCCAATGATAGCAACCTCAGAATTGAACCATTTTATGAGGGTTACCTGAGGTTCAAATCATCCAATCACAATAACCTCAGAGTCAAGTCATCTAATGATGGTGACCTTGGGTTTGAGTCAACCAATTATGGTGACCTCATGGTCGAAAGATGAAATAAGGACGACATCAGGGTCAAACATTCCAAAACGTCAGCCACAGGGTTCATTCACACAATGGAGGTGGCCTCATCCACCTATCAAGGGTGATCTCAATGTCCAGTCATGCAACTACGATGATATTAAGGTCGAATAGCGCAGCTGAGTGGACCTCAGGGATGAATCACCCAATGCAGTCAGCTTCAGGGTCGATTAACGAAACAGGGGTCCAATTACCCAATGAGGGCGACCTCAGCTTCCAGCCACCAAATGAAGCTGATCTTTTCATCCAATTACTTAACAAAGGTGGCCTCAGGAAACAATCACTCAATAAAGATGAACTCAGAGTCGAATCATCTAATGAGGGTGGTCTGTGGATCGAATTACTCAGATTTGAACCAGCAAATGAGGGTGACCTTATGGTCCAGACACCAAATTGGGATGAATTAAGGATCCAATCACACTTTGAGGGTGACCTCAGGTTTCAATCACACAAGCAGGACAACTTCAGGGTCCAGTCATCCAAGGAGAGGAATTCAGGTCCCAATTACATTAGGAGGCCAACCTCCAGCTTAAATCACACCGAAATGACGAGCTCAGGATTGAATCACCCCTCGGTCAAAACACCGAACAAGAGTGACCTCGGAGCCCAGTCACCCCATGAAGGCAACCTCAGTGTACATCAACCGGTCAAAGGCGACTTCAGAGTCCAGTACTCAATGTAGGAGACCTTAGCATCCAGTAACGTAATGGGAGGGGATCTGAGATTCCAATAACGAATAATGGTGACCTCAGGATGGAATCACCCACCCAGGGTGACTTAAGGATCCTGTCACATGTTGAGGGTGACCTCAGAGTCCAGTTACCAATGGAGTGCGACATCTAGGTCAACCATGTAGTGTGGGTGGCCCGAGATTCCAACTGACCAATAAGCATGAAACCAGGTTTCTGTCACCCAATGAGAGCGACCACAGGATCGAATCACACATCTAGGGCGATCTCAGGGACAAATCATACAAAGAGGGTGACCTTAGGGTCGAATCACCCATCTTGGGAAACTTAAGGGTTGGGTCACAAATCGAGGGTGACTGTAGGGTCCAGTTATCAATTCAGTACAATTTCAAGGTCAATCAAATGATGTGGTGGGCTGAGGGTGCAGTCAGCCAATGAGGGCGACCTACAACCACCAAACGAAAGAGAACTCATGGTCCAGTCACATAACGAGGGGTACAATCACCGAATGAGGCGTCGGTCTGGAGAGAAACTTCAGAATTAAAACATGCACACACACACACACACACACACACACACACACACACACACACACACACAGACACTGTTAACTGTAACGCCATCACAAAGCAGACAGACATCAAATGGCTCTGAGCACTGTGCGACTTAAAATTTGAGGTCATTAGTCCCCTAGACTTAGAACTACTTAAACCTGATTAACCTAAGGACATCACACGCATACATGCCCGAGGCAGGATTCGAACCTGCGACCATAGCAGCAGCGCGGTTCCGGGCTGAAGCCCCTACAACTGCTCGGACACAATGGCTGGCTAGACAGACATCAGTAGTTATCGCTAGTGACGTTAATAATCACTAGATTACATAGCATGAACTCTGTCCCTCTGGTTCTTGACAAGAGACAGAGAGAGAGAGAGAGAGAGAGAGAGAGAGAGAGAGAGAGAGAGCAGGATTCTATGCATAATTTAAACAAAAACCACCATCTTCATTGATAAGGCTACTTGCTGATTTAATTTCAACAGATTACTTGATAACACTATTCCAATAGCTGAAAGTGCATGCCAGACTCTGTGTTTGTATATTCCATAGAATGACCAGTGTGAAGACAGTGCTCTGCAATGATAGATTTTCTTGGCTGTTGTAAAAGTGTGTGGCATTTATGCTGAGTACCACTCTTCCACAATCCTGATAGTCTGACCAGTATGTGATATGCCACAACTGCAAGAAATAAGGCAGTCATCCACTCTACACAAATGAAGATCATCCTTTATGGAGCCTCCAAGGACCCTGATTTTAGATGGCGGTCGAAAAACATGTTTCAATTATAATTCCATGGAATACAACCAGTCATTTTTGAAATCACCCAATGAAGTTGATTCACCCAACCATGGGGACCTCAGTGTTGAACCACACATCAAGAGCAACCTCAGCATTGAGTCTCCGAATGAGATTGACCTCAGAATCAAACCACTCAATGAAGGTGTACTCAGGGTCAAATCACCAAACAAGTGTAACTTCAGAGTCCAATCAGCCATAGGGGATGAGCTCAAGGTAGATTCACCCAATGAGGGTGACATCAGTGTTGAATTACGCACAAGGTCGAAAGCTGAGCCAAATCACGCAATGAAGTTGCCACCAGAGAAATAACCCAACCAGAGTAACTCTGGTTCGAATCATGCAATGAGGGGGACCTCAGGGCCAAATTAATATGTGAGGTCGACCTCAGATTCGAATCATGTTGTGACGGCGACCTCCAGGTCGAATTACCCAACCAGCTTTACCTCAGGGTCGAATCACCCGACAAGGAAGATATCGGGGTCGAATCACCCAACAAGACGACCTCATGATCAATTACCCAATGCAGGCAGCCCCTCATCCAGTCACCAACTAATGACAAACTCAAGTTCCAATCACCTAACAAAGGTGACATCAGGACCCATTCAACCAATGAGGGCAGCCTCTACATCCAATGACTCAACTCGGGTGACCTCAGGGTCCAAAATCCAGTGTGAGCAAACTGAGTGTCCAGTTACCCCACAGTGGCGAAGTAAGCTCAAATCACACTATGCGAAAACCACGGGGTGCACTCAGCCAATGAAGATGACATAGTCCAGTCACCCAACGATTGCCACCTCAGGGTCAATACACCCAAAAACTGTGACCTTATTTCCAGTCACCCAGTGAGTGTGACCTCAGGATCATGTCACACATGAATGTGACCATAAGTTCTAATGTTAGTTGAATCCTCACTGACAAATCACCTAATGAAGGTGGCCTAGGGGTCCAATTACCCAGTAAGGAAGAACTCAGGTTAGAATGACGATTTGAGTGTGACCTCAGGTCAAATCACCCAATGAGGGCGACTTCAGTGTCGAATCATAGAACGAAGACGACCTCAGAATTGAATCAACCTATTGAGGGCGATCTCATACTCGAATCACCCAACCTTGGCAATCTCACGGTTGCATCACTCATTGGGTGCTATCTCAATTTAAAATTACCTACTGAGGCCACCATCTGGGTGAATTCAAGAAGTAATGTCGACCACAGGCTCCGGTCATAGCAGATCGATATCAGGGTAAAATCGCCCAAAACTGACTTCAGGATTGAGTCACTCAAAGAGGTCCATAACCTCAGGTCTGAAGCACACAATGACGGTGAACTCAGTATCGAATCACTCAACAAAGGTGACCTCAGGGATGGATCATGCAACAGGGGCCCGTCAATGTCGTATAATTTGTTGAGGCCTACCTGAGCATCAAATCACCAAAAGAAGACAACCTCATGGGCCAAATCCCTAAAAGGACTACCTCATGGTCCCAGAAAGGTCACATCAGGGTAAAATCACCCACTGAGGGCAACTTCTAGGTCGAATCGTCCAACAAGAAAAATCATATGGTCGAATCACCATTCAATGGTAACTTCAGACTCAAATCACCAAATGAAGATACCCTCAGTGTCCAATCACCAAACAGGAGCGGCCTGAGTATCCAGTCACAAAAGAAGGCCACCTCAGTGCCGAATCACCCGATTAGCAAGGCCTCAGGGTCAATGCATCCCATGTGGATTACTACATGGTCAAATCATGCAATGGGGGCCGTATGAGGGTCAAATCAAACAATGAGGGCGACCTCAGTTTCTGATCACCCAGTGGGGTGACCTCACGGATGAATCATGCAATGAAGGTGAACTCACATACCAGTCATCAACAAAAACAGGCTTTGTGTCCATACACCCAATGAGGGGTACATCAGGGTTAAATCACCCAGTGAGAACAGCCTCAGGATCAAATCACTCAAAGAGGGCGTCTTCAGCGTCCAGTCACACAACATGGTCGACATCAGTATCCAGTCGTGGCAGTCAAGGAGGATGACTTGAGTTTCGAAGCCCCAATGCAGGTGATGATGCATCCATTTACCCTGTGAAGGTGATCACAGGATCCAGTCACCCAACAAGGACGACCACAGGGTCTCATCAGCTAACAAGCGGGATCTTGGAATCGAATCACACCATGAGGGCGACATCAGTGCTGAATTGTGCAATGAGGACTGCCTCATGATCGAGTCATCCTATGAGGGTGACTTCAGAGTAGAACGACATATGCAGGATGATCTCTGGATGGAATGACCACAGTATTAAATCATCCAACCAGCATGACTAAAATTTCGAAACACACATCGAGGAAAAGCTCAGGTTTCAGTCACCCATCAAGAATGACCTGATGGTCCAATTCTCCAACGAATGTGACCTGTGTATTGACTCAGGTAATGAGGGCAACATCAGCACTGTATCACACAATGAGGGTGTGCTCAGCATCGAATAATTCAACGAAAATGACCTCATGGTTCAATTAGCCAACAAGAGGACCTCTCTACATAATCACACAATGAATGTGACCTCTGTGTAAATCACCCATCAGGGGCGAACTCAGAGTTGAATCATACAATGAGAGCAACCTCTGTTTGCTATAATCTAATGAAAGTGGTCTCACGGTTTAATCAAACAAGGCGGGTGACCTCTGGTTCGAGTAACCCAATGGGGGCAACCTCAGGATGCAATCACTCAATGGAGATGACCTGAGACTTGAATGAATGAACAAATGAGGTTGTGCCAAGTTTCTAGTCCCCAACAAGGGCAATTTAACGGTCCAGTCACCCAACGACAATAAACTCTGGTTCAAATGACCTCAGATCGAATCACTGAATGAAGGTGACCACAGTGTGCAGTCACTCACTGAACGCTACCTCATTGCGTAATAATCCAATGAAGGTGCCCCCTGGATGCTGTCACCCAATTATGGTGATCTCAGAGTCTAATCAGTCAATGACTGGAACCTGAAGGCTGTATACAACATCAGGACTACCTTAGGCACAAATAATGCAATGAGGGTGATCTCAGGGTCAAATCACCCAAAATGGTGACATCAGAGTTGAATGATCCAATGAGCGCGACCTCTGGCTCGAATCGCTCAATGGGGAGGCATCGAGGTCGATCACCAATGAGAGCATTGATTTACCGAACAGGAGTGACCTCAGGGTTTAATCACATAGTTAATTAGAGCTAAAGATCGAACTACCCATTGACGCTGATTTAGTGTCGATCTGCCCAATGAAGGCAACCTCAGGATCAAATTAGCCAAGGTGGGTGATCTCAGATTCAAAGACCCAATTAGGGAGCCTTGGGATCCAGTCACCTACTGATGACGATCCCTGGATACAATCACGCAACAAGGGTGACGTGAGGCTCAAAATACCCAGCAAAGGTGACCTCATGTATTAATCATCAATGTGGGTGACCTCAGGATCGAATAACCCAATGAAGGCGACCTCAGTGTTCAGTCACCCAGCGAAGTTGGGATCAGAGTCCAATCATCCAACGAGATGGGGTTCAGGCCCAAAGCACCCTACAAGGGCGACCTCAGAGTTGAATTAGCCAATGATGGCGACCTCTGGGACGAGAAACTCAATTAGAGTGACCTCATGGCCGAATCACCAATGAGGGAGGCCTCTGTGTGGCATCACCCAACGAGGGCATTGCAGTGCTGATAATGATTAAGCAGCCACTTATACTATATTAATATAACACATTTATAATGGGGAAAAGGGGGTAAGAGGTGGCATATGAGGTTACAGCAAATAATAAATATTTGTGAGATTATGATCCTAAGAAAGAATGATATTATCTTATGTATTTTGATGCAAATAATTTATATGGGTGGGCATAGTTACAGCATGTATCATAATGTGATCTTAGATGGGAAGGAAACATAAATTTATTGGTTAAAAACAATCTGAAGCCTAATACAGAATCAGAAGCTTCAGTACTGCCACACGACGCTGTGGCGCATTATGCTTACTACCTGAGCCCCCATTTTACTGTTACTCGCTCCTGTGAACGGGAACGCGTTATGCAGATCTTGGTGCCTCTCGCGTCCATCTAGGAAAGGTAATGATTTTACTGTTTTATATTTCTAATTTTTACTGAGTTTAACGAAGGCAATGTTGGCCTGATATATTCGACGATGCCCTTTGGCTACACTGACTAAAGGATTCTTAAGAAATACCAAATTAAGGTATTTGCTGTGTTTATATTTTCAATAGGTGATCTGTTTATACATTCTTATAGGTTATCCAAGTCTGCACAACGCGATCGCGATTCTCTGTTTTCTATTTAGATAACCCAAAGATACCTAAATAAGGCGAAACGCGTCGTTGAAAAATAAAAAAACTAAAATTGCAACCAAGACTGTTTTTAACCAATACTGTTAAGCACTGGTTCGCTGTTATGCCACATATGGACTGGAAGGAAATATAAATGTTAATGGGAAAAAGATACCAGATGATTCAACTGTTGTATATATACTTGAAGTTAATTTGGAATTTCGAAAGGAGCCACTTGATAACCAAAGAGTCTACCTCTAGCACCCGAGAATAAGTGTAGACTATTAACTACATGAAATAATACATACGAATAAGTGATGCATTATGGAAATTTAAAACAATATATGAAATTAGGATTAATTTTATCTAGAATACATAGAGTATGAAAATTCATACAAACATAGTAGGTGAATATGGATTGGGGGACAGAAATGAAAGAGGAAGCCGCCTGGTCGAATTCTGCACAGAGCACAACATAATCATAACTAACACTTGGTTTAAGAATCATGAAAGAAGGTTGTATACATGGAAGAACCCTGGAGATACTAAAAGGTATCAGATAGATTACATAATGGTAAGACAGAGATTTAGGAACCAGGTTTTAAATTGTAAGACATTTCCAGGGGCAGATGTGGACTCTGACCACAATCTATTGGTTATGACCTGTAGATTAAAACTGAAGAAACTGCAAAAAGGTGGGAATTTAAGGAGATGGGACCTGGATAAACTAAAAGAACCAGAGGTTGTACAGAGATTCAGGGAGAGCATAAGGGAGCAATTGACAGGAATGGGGGAAATAAATACAGTAGAAGAAGAATGGGTAGCTTTGAGGGATGAAGTAGTGAAGGGAGCAGAGGATCAAGTAGGTAAAAAGACGAGGGCTAGTAGAAATCCTTGGGTAACAGAAGAAATATTGAATTTAATTGATGAAAGGAGAAAATATAAAAATGCAGTAAGTGAAACAGGCAAAAAGGAATACAAACGTCTCAAAAATGAGATCGACAGGAAGTGCAAAATCGCTAAGCAGGGATGGCTAGAGGACAAATGTAAGGATGTAGAGGCCTATCTCACTAGGGGTAAGATAGATACCGCCTACAGGAAAATTAAAGAGACCTTTGGAGATAAGAGAACGACTTGTATGAATATCAAGAGCTCAGATGGAAACCCAGTTCTAAGCAAAGAAGGGAAAGCAGAAAGGTGGAAGGAGTATATAGAGGGTCTATACAAGGGCGATGTACTTGAGGACAATATTATGGAAATGGAAGAGGATGTAGATGAAGATGAAATGGGAGATATGATACTGCGTGAAGAGTTTGACAGAGCACTGAAAGACCTGAGTCGAAACAAGGCCCCCGGAGTAGACAATATTCCATTGGAACTACTGACGGCCGTGGGAGAGCCAGTCCTGACAAAACTCTACCATCTGGTGAACAAGATGTATGAAACAGGCGAAATACCCTCAGACTTCAAGAAGAATATAATAATTCCAATCCCAAAGAAAGCAGGTGTTGACAGATGTGAAAATTACCGAACTATCAGCTTAATAAGTCACAGCTGCAAAATACTAACACGAATTCTTTACAGACGAATGGAAAAACTAGTAGAAGCCAACCTCGGGGAAGATCAGTTTGGATTCCGTAGAAACACTGGAACACGTGAGGCAATACTGACCTTACGACTTATCTTAGAAGAAAGATTAAGGAAAGGCAAACCTACGTTTCTAGCATTTGTGGACTTAGAGAAAGCTTTTGACAATGTTGACTGGAATACTCTCTTTCAAATTCTAAAGGTGGCAGGGGTAAAATACAGGGAGCGAAAGGCTATTTACAATTTGTACAGAAACCAGATGGCAGTTATAAGAGTCGAGGGACATGAAAGGGAAGCAGTGGTTGGGAAGGGAGTAAGACAGGGTTGTAGCCTCTCCCCGATGTTGTTCAATCTGTATATTGAGCAAGCAGTAAAGGAAACAAAAGAAAAATTCGGAGTAGGTATTAAAATTCATGGAGAAGAAATAAAAACTTTGAGGTTCGCCGATGACATTGTAATTCTGTCAGAGACAGCAAAGGACTTGGAAGAGCAGTTGAATGGAATGGGCAGTGTCTTGAAAGGAGGATATAAGATGAACATCAACAAAAGCAAAACAAGGATAATGGAATGTAGTCTAATTAAGTCGGGGGATGCTGAGGGAATTAGATTAGGAAATGAGGCACTTAAAGTAGTAAAGGAGTTTTGCTATTTGGGGAGCAAAATAACTGATGATGGTCGAAGTAGAGAGGATATAAAATGTAGGCTGGCAATGGCAAGGAAAGCGTTTCTGAAGAAGAGAAATTTGTTAACATCCAGTATTGATTTAAGTGTCAGGAAGTCATTTCTGAAAGTATTCGTATGGAGTGTAGCCATGTATGGAAGTGAAACATGGACGATAAATAGTTTGGACAAGAAGAGAATAGAAGCTTTCGAAATGTGGTGCTACAGAAGAATGCTGAAGATTAGATGGGTAGATCACATAACTAATGAGGAAGTATTGAATAGGATTGGGGAGAAGAGAAGTTTGTGGCACAACCTGACCAGAAGAAGGGATCGGTTGGTAGGACATGTTCTGAGTCATCAAGGGATCACCAATTTAGTATTGGAGGACAGCGTGGAGGGTAAAAATCGTAGAGGGAGACCAAGAGATGAATACACGAAGCAGCTTGAGAAGGATGTAGGTTGCAGTAGGTACTGGGAGATGAAAAAGCTTGCACAGGATAGAGTAGCATGGAGAGCTGCATCAAACCAGTCTCAGGACTGAAGACCACAACAACAACAACAACATGAAAATTCAGTGAATCTAATTGGTTACAATAATAAACTTATTTACATTGGTATCTGTGTAATGGGTATGTCAAAGGAGTTTATGTTTAACTGCCATTACAATGTAATGAAGTCTACATATGACTGAAATACTGAGCTGTGTTGTGAAGTTACTGATAATTATATATTCAATATAACATATGGTGATGTATATGCAGGTATGAAGGATAATATGCGGGAACACTTTCATACATGTGATACTCATATGTTATTTAGTTCTAGACTCACATAATTCTTTTCCTTTCAGCATAATTTACATGAGAGAAGTGAGTTAAGGTTCCCTAATTTAGATGAATGGAAGGAGGAGAGTGGCTCACGACATGTTGCCTTCCCTCATTTGCTCATGTTATATCGTATTATACTTTCTGCTAAAAACTAATCTATAACCGACAGTCAAATAGAACAAAGCAAGTAAACAGTTTTTGTTTCAAAAGTAATCACCTTATCTGTTAATAAACTTACCCCGCTGTGAGGCAAGATGGTCAGTGCCTTCATAAAAAAAACTTGCAATTGTCTATGGAACTATGATTGTATCCAGGTGTGCAGCTCTTCAGCCAAAGCAAATCGACAACCACGAATGTCTTCTATTAGGAGTCCAAACATGTGGAAATCTCATGGGGACAGATCGGGAATCTGTGGAGGATGTGTAAGGGCTTTCCATCGAAACTTCTGTGCCATACCCAAAACAACCATAACAACATGTGGGCCACAGACTCTCTTGTAGCACTTGATAAAGACAACGAGTCACGTTGTCAAAATATTGTGCATGGGCCACACAGATATCCAGCAGCACACCAACACTTCAAGATATCAGCGGATCGTTGGGAAAGTCCGAATAATTACATCATTAGACTTTATGCAGAGGAGCTGTACTGCGATATCAAGAATCTGAAGAAGCTTCGACAAAGAAAGCGGAAGTTGCTGAGTTTTCTGAGCTATCTGTTGGGATGTCAAGAGGAATACGTATTACTGGTTTTAGCCAGGATCAAACTTCACATCAATTCCAGAGTGTGTACAGGATAAATCGTCCCGCGAGCATCACACTTGTGAAAGAAAGGATTCGAGAAATGCTCTACAGTCTGGATGTGGTGGCCAGGTGGCTATTTCACCTTCACCTGTACGTGTCAGCCTCCCTGCAAAGTAAAGACTGCGACTGAGTAGACAGTGTCTCTTGGTCCATCGCAGTGTGTGCCATGAAGAATGCCTCAATTTACCACTCTGCGATGTTTGATCATATTAGTAAAAAATCACAGCAGAAGGAAGATACTCTCTCTGTAATTGGCCTAAGTGGCAAGCAGATTGTGACACCACCTCCAAGGTGCTTAGCAGGGGCTTCAACTTCGCATCTGCTCCTAGTACTGTCTCTATTTCACGTTTCATCAGTGCATTTGAGCAAGGTACCATAAAACTTCCACAAAACGTGTCAGAACAAATCTCCTTGGAGACGTGCAAGGCGATTACCAAGACGAAACCTCCAAATTAGAACATTTCCAGTGATGAGAGGCTGACATTCAAGAAATTGCGGGAAGACAGCAGCATAGTGGTTTTTCCAGCAAACAGAGGAAATTCCGTAGTCGTTATGCACCATACTGACTATGATCAGGAAGTTCGTCAACTCCTGATGGAATCAAATACAGATACACTACGTGATCAAAAGTATCCGGACAGCTGTCTAAAAATGACCTACAAGTTCGTGGCGCCCTCTATCGGTAAAGCTGGAATTCAATATGGTGTTGGCCACCCTTAGCCTTGATGACAGCTTCCACTCTCGCAGGCATACGTTCAATTGGGTGCTGGAAGGTTTCTTGAGAAATTGCAGCCCATTCTTTACGGAGTGCTGCACTGAGTAGAGGTATCGATGTCGGTCGGTGAGGCCTGGCACGAAGTCGGCGTTCCAAAACGTCCCAAAGGTGTTCTACGGGATTCATGTCAGGACTCTATGCAGGCCAGTCCATTACAGGGATGTTATTGTCGTGTAACCACTCCGCCACAGGCCGTTCATTATGAACAGGTGCTCGATCGTGTTGAAAGGAGCAATCACCATCCCCGAGTTGCTCTTCAACAATGGAAAACAAAAAGTTGCTTAAAACATGAATGTAGGCCTGTGCTGTGATAGTGCCACGCAAAACAACAAGGGGTGCAAGCCGTCTTCATGAAAAACACGACCACACCGTAACACCACCGCCTCCGAATTTTACACACGCTGGCAGATGTTGTTCATTCGCCATACGCACACTCTGCCATGGGATCCACACATTGTGTACTGTGATTCGTCACTCCACACAACGTTTTTCCATTATTCGATCGTCCAATGTTTACGCTCCTTACATCAAGCAAGGTGTCGTTTGGCATTTATCTGCGTTATTTGTGGCTTATGAGCAGCCACTCGACCATGAAATCCAAGTTTCCTCACTTCCCATCTAACTGTCATAGTACTTGCAGTGGATCCTGATGCAGTGATTCTGTGTGATGTTCTGTATAGATGTCTGCCTATTACACATTACGACCGTTTTACCGAGCGAGGCGGCGCAGTGGTTAGCACACTGGACTCGCATTCGGGAGGACGACGGTTCAAACCCGTCTCCGGCCATCCTGATTTAGGTTTTCCGTGATTTCCCTAAATCGTTTCAGGCGAATGCCGAGATGGTTCCTTTGAAAGGGCACGGCCGATTTCCTTCCCAATCCTTCCCTAACCCGAGCTTGCGCTCCGTCTCTAATGACCTCGTTGTCGACGGGACGTTAAACACTAACCACCACCACCACCACGACCGTTTTCAACTGTCGGCAGTCTTTGTCATTCAACAGACGAGAGCAGCCTGTACGCTTTTGTGCTGTATGTGTTCCTTCACGTTTCCACTTCTCTATCACATCGGAAACAGTGGACCGAGGGATGTTTAGGAGTGTGGAAATTTCACGTACAGACGTATGACGCAAGTGACACCCAGTTACGTGACCACGTTTGAAATCCGTGAATTCCACGGAGGCCACATTCTGCTATCTCACGATGTCTGATGACTACTGAGGTCGCTGATATGGAGTACCTGTGCAGTTGGTGGCAGTGCAATGCACCTAATATGAACAACTTATTTTTCTGAGGGTGTCCGGAGACTTTTGATCACATAGTGTATGTAAAATGTAACCCTCCGGACATAGTTTACAAGTAGACTCGGGCTCTCTTGGAGTGAAATGGCATGCCTGGAAAGGTCATCAAACAATTAAAATCAAGAGTGCCAGTTCAACTTACACTACATGAACGGCCTAAATTACATAAAGTGGGTGTGCCACTAAGCCTAATTTTCAGCAACATTGATGCATCAGCGTACTAAGCAGCCGAGAATTTGAAGAGGCTGCTGTGACCACATCGGGAGAGGTGTATTCACCACTTCCACAACTTGTAGGACTTCACCCAATGTTTCAAGCAACTACATAACACACAATCTGATATAATTGTCAATTTTGATAGTACTCGTGTTTGCCAGGATACTACTGAAAGACGCACTGAAACTGACTGCAGAGAAATTTGACGATGCTCTTGTGGACATGTTCCGGCATATACCGACTTCAACGTATCTTCTCTGTGGTGGCCAATATTTTGAGCAGACAGTAGGAATAACAACAGGCATCCCCTGGTGCCCATTGGTAGCCAATGTGTTCATGAAGAAATTCGAAAAGGAAGCATTAGAAATGGCTAGATACTAATCCACATGTTTTTTGAGGTATGTGGCTAACACTTATGTGACCTGGCCTCGTGGTAGGCACAGGCTCAGTGAGTTTTTGGAAAGTCAGCTCACGCAACCCAAATATAAAGTTCACCATGGAACTGCTGAAGGATGGTCAGCTTACGTTTCTGGATGTTCTGCTAAAAAAGGAAACAGAGAGGCTGTTTAGCCACAGTGTGTATCGCAAATTAACACACACTGATTTATATCTGCAAGCTGTCAGCTGTCATCACCCAGTGGAGAAGAATAAGTTCTAACAACACTGTTCCACAAGTCACAAACCTTGTCAGACCAAGATAATTTTACGTCTGAAATCGTGCATCTACGCTAAGTCTTCTACAAAAATGGACAGATGGTCAAAGAGATTCGTTGGCAATTCAAGCAGCCACTATGCTACTATGATAGAGAAGAAGAAGAGCAAGATGAAGCAAAGAATCTGGTTACTTGATCTACGTAGGATCTATTTCTGCCAAGCTCAACAGGATTCTCAAGAAGCATAATTTCAAATGTGAGTCCTGTCCCCCTACCATAATAAGACAGCTACTGGACAGTGTGAAAGATGACCTTTGTTTAGGAAAACCAGAAATTTATAACATACCTTGCAAATCTGGAAGCTTGACATTGTCCAAACAACTGGGACAGTGGGCATCAGATCTCAAGAATATTAGAGGCACACTTCACTGAGACAGGCAACCAAATCAGCCATTGCCGAGCAGGGCCTGGAACTTAATCATGTATAATCTATAAAAAAAATAAAATAAATAAAAATAAAAAGAAACTGGGGTTCCATCGCAGACTCCAAGGTACTGGGGAGGTGAGGTGTCAGAAAATTTCACTAATCGTGTTACTGTGTGCCAACTCAGCAAAGCCATGGATCTTTCTCTGAAACTGCTATAAATTGAATGGTTGCTACAGCAGTACTCAACAAAAAGAAGAAACGACAATGTAGACATGAGAAACGAACCCAGAGAGAGCATCAGGTTCACCATACCGAGAACAGAGAACAGAGCGCCAGATAGCTGCTAGACGCATCGGACCAAAAACAGAAAGTCTCACGATGATTCTAAAGCCAGTATTACACGATGAGCCTAAACCGTACACCTGTGCATCAGCGCCCCTAACGTGCATACCTCTAACTACAGACTGGTTCACTTCCGACCTATTACATCATCCACGCGGGATATACCTAGCGCGAGCAGCAGACGATACGCGCGAAAAGAAAATGGAACTGTCTGATGTCGTGTAAAGTCATTCGTTCTACCGCGCACAACTCAAGGGCGACTGTATGATATACTGGAACGTCATACGTTCAAATGATTTCTGTGAGCTCAAGGATCCTATTTAATAAGAAATTGTTTTTTACCATTATTTATTAAGTAATTGTTTTTCTCTCATGTAGCTTTATATTACGACACTTGGTTACACAGGCATATGTATATCGAAATTTACATTTATACAGCATATTGCACATGGAGGATCGACTTGTTTTTGGAGCTATTGCCCTGGCAGTGACAGTAAATCTTCGGACTAGGGCAGAACGGCGACGAAAACGAAAAGCCAGACGTTGTTAGGTTCGACTGGTGCTGAAACGAAGGGACGAAGCAGGGGAATATATTGACTGTTAATGAAAGAACTGAGGCCCGAAGATCCGCAAGAATTTCGGAACTTCGTAAGGATGGACTGGCCTGTTTCGAGAAGCTGCTGTCTATGTTAGAAGATGGAATCAGAAAGTGTGGCACAGTCATGAGGGATGCTATCTCACCTTCTCAAAAGTGAGAATTATATGTTTATACGTTTTGTGATCATACCAGCCAAGACCACTTATAATATACTGGTGAACGCCCTGTAATGTTGCAAGCTGGTTGTAACATTACGTTTGCTGCCAAATGGGGAATCTTTTAAGAGTCTGGCTTTTAGCCACAGAATAGCACAGCCAACCATTTCAAAAGTTGTTGTGGATGTATGCACTGCAATTTGCAGCACTTAAAAAGACCAATACTTACAGGTGTACTTGTGTTATTTTTCCAAGTTTTGAATATACGGTATGTAAGTGCTACTCAGAGTTTTTCAGTCCTCATCTATCACAATGGGCGAAACTGCACGGACTTTGTCGCCAATAGCTGCCAGTTTCTCTTTTCTGGCATCCTGAAATAAACAAGAGATGCAATCACAACACATATGAACTTTCGTAAGCTAAGGCATTACGATACAAATCGAAAATCACCGTATGGCGTTATATGCACATTACTCAGAAAGAAACGATTGCCGACGTGTCGTATTATTATACAGCGAGTCACATGTACACCTTTCCTCGCTGTGTGCCCAAATTAAGACGCTTAACCCCTCATTGCTCCATTTCATTTCACAAACAGCTAGTATAAAAGAGTCTACTACAAAGAAAAGTTTGTTTGCTGCATTTAGGAAACCTGGTTACTGAAAAAAAAGAGGAAGATAACCCAACGCGAAAAATTCCGAACACGAAAATCTGAAATTAGCCACTGCTTAGGTTAGGTTAGGGTTAGGTTAGGTTAAAGGCCAAATAACAAGCAGGAAGCACTATTGTACACCCTTCTGCACATGCGCGGATTGACGGCAGTTTAGAACTGCTCTCTATTCTGATGCACGGATAATTTGTCTGCTAATACGAGCTGCATTCAAGTTCTAAGGCCTCCGATTTTTTCTCTCCGGACTGGAAAGAGATAGAAACATGCGCATTGTTTTAAAATGAGGCCACGTTCATTGTCAATACGTCCCAGAGATGGCAGCACCGTACAGCAGATGGAATTTTACAGCCAGCGGTGAGAATGAGAACTGTTTTAAATACTTAAAGTGGCGACGTTTTCCTTACTTAAACAGCGTGCGATCATACGTTTTCTGAATTTGTGTGGTGTGAAACCAATTGAAATTCATCGACAGTTGAAGGAGACATGTGGTGATGGAGTTATGGATGTGTCGAAAGTGCGTTCGTGGGTGCGACAGTTTAATGAAGGTAGAACATCATGCGACAACAAACCGAAACAACCTCAGGCTCGCACAAGCCGGTCTGACGACATGATCGAGAAAGTGGAGAGAATTGTTTTGGGGGATCGCCGAATGACTGTTGAACAGATCGCCTCCAGAGTTGGCATTTCTGTGGGTTCTGTGCACACAATCCTGCATGAAGACCTGAAAATGCGAAAAGTGTCATCCAGGTGGGTGCCACAAATGCTGACGGACGACCACATGACTGCCCGTGTGGCATGTTGCCAAGCAATGTTGACGCGCAAAGACAGCATGAATGGGACTTTCTTTTCGTCGGTTGTGACAATGGATGAGGCGTGGATGCGATTTTTCAATCCAGAAACAAAGCGCCAGTCAGCTCAATGGAAGCACACAGGTTCACCGCCACCAAAAAAATTTCGGGTAACCGCCAGTGCTGAAAAAATGATGGTGTCCATGTTCTGGGACAGCGAGGGCGTAATCCTTACCCATTGCGTTCCAAAGGGCACTACGGTAACAGGTGCATCCTACGAAAATGTTTTGAAGAACGAATTCCTTCCTGCACTGCAACAAAAAAGGTCTGGGAAGGGCTGCGCGTGTGCTGTTTCACCAAGACAATGCACCCGCACATCGAGCTAACGTTATGCAACAGTTTCTTCGTGATAACAACTTTGAAGTGATTCCTCATGCTTCCTACTCACCTGACCTGGCTACTAGTGACTTTTGGCTTTTTCTAACAATGAAAGACACTCTCCGTGGCCGCACATTCACCAGCCGTGCTGCTATTGCGACAATGATTTTCCAGTGGTCAAAACAGACTCCTAAAGAAGCCTTCGCCGCTGCCATGGAATCATGGCGTCAGCGTTATGAAAAATGTGTACGTCTGCAGGGCGATAACGTCGAGAAGTAATGCCAGTTTCATCGATTTCGGGTGAGTAGTTAATTACAAAAAAAAATCGGAGGCCCTTGAACTTGAATGCACCTCGTATTCGTAGTTTCACCCGTTTTACCGCTAGATGGCTGTCGCGCTTGACCAGTACCGATCGCGGCGGATTGTCGTGTAATACCCTCTTAACGGAAATGAATCGCAGACGGAACGCGTAGAACGGACCATAAAGGGGGAAGTTAGCAGACATATACTGATCAGCCACAACTTTATGACCACCTACCTAATAATCGGTATTCCATCTATGGCGCACATAACAGCAGTGACGCGCCGTAGCATGGAATCAGTGAGGTTTTGGTAGGTCGCTGGAAGGAGCTGGCTCCACATTTGGACACACAAGTCATCTAACTCTTGTAAATTCCCATGAGCACTGATGCCACGTTCAGTCATATCCGAGATATGTTCGCCTGGGTTCAGTTCTGGCCAGTTGAGAGCCAGTACATCAACTGGAACTCTCCAGTGTGTTCCTCAAACCACTCCATCGTACTCCTGGCCTTGTGTCATGGCGCGTAATCTAATAGAAAAATGCCACTGCTGTCAGGAAACATGATCTTCATGAAGGGGTGTACGTGGTCTACAACCAGTGTACCATACTCCGTAGCCGTCATGGTGCCGTGCACGAGCTCCTCTGGACCCACGGATGCCAACGTGGATGTTCCCCAGAGCATAATGGAGCCACCGCCAACTTGTCTCCATCCTGCAGTGCAGGTGTCAAGGAACTGTTCCCCTGGAAGACGACGGATTCACTCCTGCCCCAACCCATCGACATGATAATGAAGAAGGTATCAGAATTCATCAGACCATGCTATAATCTGCCGCTGCGCCAACGTTCAATGCTGATGGTCATGCGCTACAGTCTGGAACCGCGAGACCGCTACGGTCGCAGGTTCGAATCCTGCCTCGGGCATGGACGTGTGTGGTGTCCTTAGGTTAGTTAGCTTTAAGTAGTTCTAAGTTTTAGGGGACTGATGACCTCAGATGTTAAGTCCTATAGTGCTCAGAGCCAACTGAACCAACTGTTAACATTGGCACATGCATGGGTCATCAGCTGCCGAGACACATAGTTAGTAGTGTTCGGTGCACTGTGTGTTCAGACACACTTGTACCACGTCCAGCATTAAATTCTGATGTTAGTTTCGCCACATTTCGCCACCTGTCCTGTTTTACCAGTCTGCCCAGCTTACGACGTACGACATCTGTAATGAGGGGTGGCCGAGAAACCTCAGGACGTATGGATGTGGTTTCACCTTGGTTTTGCAACGTGTTGAAGCCACTCACCTCAACACTCTTCGAACACTCAACAGGCCTTGCAGGTTCCCTCCGCCACACACCGTCAGGTGGCTTGCGGAGTATGGATGTAGATGTATATGTAGAAATACTCGTGCCGAGCCTCAGGGCCCTCACAAACTGTCTTCAGTTAAACTCATTCTGCACACGAACAGCACGTTCACTGACGGTACATGAACCGTGCGTGTGTCTGACAAGCAGTCGTTCTTCCCCAGGTGAGGCTGCTGTAGCCATGGACTGGCTAATATCGGTGTTAGGTCGGGGGTCATAATGTTCTGGCTGATCATGGTAAATATTCGGTCCGTTCCATTTGACTAGCAGTCCCAGGTAGCACTTGATCACGGCAACGAGTCACGTTGTCGAAACATTGTGCATAGACGACACTGGTTCAAATGGCTCTGAGCACTATGGGACTCAACATCTGAGGTCATCAGTCCTCTAGAACTTAGAACTACTTAAACCTAACTAACCTAAGGACATCACACACATCCATGCCAGAGGCAGGATTCGAACCTGCGACCGAAGCGGTCGCGCGGTTCTAGACTGAAGCGCCTAGAACCGCTCGGCCACATCGGCCGGCAGACGGCACTGGTATCCGGCAGAACACGCGACACCTCTAGATGTCAACAGATCGCCGGGAAAACCCTGAAGAATTACTCAGGTAAAACTTATTTAATGTTGTGCTTTCAGTATTGGTAGACATTTCAAGTCTCTGTCTAATACAGACTAGCATAACGCTGTCTAAACATTTCTGCTTGAAGTTCACCACAGATCGTTGCGATGTTATCTTTTCTGGCGGTAGCTGCACCTGCGGCTGCTGTATCCAGAAACGATCATATTTTGACATCTGTTTAGCCGTTGAACATAATTATAGAATAACAATTACTATGCAATTTCGTTGTAGACTATTCCAAAGTTATCATAAGACGAACTTGATCACGTGGTGAGACGTCAGTACTGATTAAGTTGAATACATTTTCCACCATCTAAAAATACTGCGAACACAAAATATTTGAGTGTTTAGAGGGGATAAAGGAACATTATTTATTGGTCAAAAATGTCACAGGTGTACTGTTTTCCCGTTAGGGGCCGATGACAATTTTGATACTAGTTTAGTTTAGTGATGTTACTAAAAATGTCGTCCGCTTACTTTAATGCAAAACTAGTTTCTGCGTGCTAATGATTTTCTAAGATGCTCAAAACAAGCAGGTGTTTTATGAAAAATGGATGCAGCTTCAGCCAAGCGGGCAGTCAGCTCTTCTGAAGTGTGTCAGATTCACATTTTCACGGTTTTATCGAATAACTCCCAGCGATAATGTTTTCGACTATGAAATTAAACTACATTAAATGTACTACAAAAGAAGTCCTATTCATTTTTTCTCTAGGACTAATAGTTCCAGTGTTGTAGGGGATAGAAAAACCTCCGATTACAACAACTGTTTTAAAGTGATAAAATTGATATTTATCGTTAAGTGAAGTGGTTTAAGAACAAATATATTTTTGCACCACATCTAACTGCAGTATAGCCGTGTTAAGGGATAATTTGTGTTTTGTGAGTGTAACCAGACGCAAAAGTGGGGGTCGAGGTTAGAAGTGTGGGAGAAGGTAGCTGCCCGCATCTCGTGGTCGTGCGGTAGCGTTCTCGCTTCCCACCCCCGGGTTCACGGGTTCGATTCCCGGCGGGGTCAGGGATTTTCTCTGCCTCGTGATGGCTGGGTGTTGTGTGATGTCCTTAGGTTAGTTAGGTTTAAGTAGTTCTAAGTTCTAGGGGACTGATGACCATAGATGTTAAGTCCCATAGTGCTCAGAGCCATTTGAACCTTTTTTTTTTTTTTTTTTTTTTTTTGAGAAGGTAGCTCGCCGGATTTTGGTCGCGCATTTCCCTCCTTTGTAAGTCTGCAGAATGAAAAGCGACAGTTCCTCGTTCTCCCTACTGTATTGCTTCACAAAAAGCAATAGCGCGTATTATGAGTTGCTAATAATACAAACGCAAGACAAGCATATGGACGGATTCTTCGTAATCTCTGCACTATTTTCTACACCGCTAATGGGAAAATTCATTTTAGTCATCCTGTATGGCAGTTGTAGCGTTCTTCCAGGAATGACAATTTCCCCACCAACAGTGCTGCTCGCTTTCGACTTTACAAGCAGACACACCATCCTCAAATTTAGTGTCCATTTCTCGCTTGTGAATAGACAAAATAATTTTACTGAGCTCGTGGTTTATACAATGGAGATATCTTTAGTTTATTAAATGGACACTTATTTGCAGTTATTAAGTCGGCGTTTTATGTAAAAAGTCTCAACAGCTGGAGCTGTCAGCTGTCTACCATACTGAAGAACTCGCTCTAAGTGTAACATGCTATGAATATGTATTCGGCAATTTTGATTCCATTGTCTACACTATCAATGGCTGGAATTCTTTTCTCACCTTGTGGGTATCAAATGCCTCACCACAGGTTCAGTTCTGTGAAGAGACCCAGAGATTTAAACTGGCTTCTTCTGTAACAGAGTTCGGTCAGCTAGATGTTAAGAAACACCAGATATTTCAAGACAAGCCAAGAAATGCAGATTTAAGCATGATAAGTCTTATTTTTCCAGACGTACTGACATCCACCTTGGAAGAGCTACTGTAGTTGTGTGGTAAGTGGCTTCACTCAGTTTGGCCCACTAAGTGCCAGCACCTCCTGAATGGAAGCGATTTATGCAATCTAGCAGCAACGCAATTGATGGTGAGAGAAGTACAGTACCGTTCTCGTCATTCACTAATTCGTTACCAAGTGATTAGAACACGGTAATATACGTAGCTTTACAATGTGCTTTCAACGACAGGCAGCTGCAGATGTTACTTTCAACAATACACCCTCTTTCGTACCAACAGTACGTGGGTCACTGACTACATCACACTTACAAATTAAGCACTACTCAGCCATTGCTTATACGGATATGTTGCTGTTGCGGTCTTCAGTCCTGAGACTGGTTTGATGCAGCTCCCCATGCTACTCTATCCTGTGCAAGCTTCTTCATCTCCCATTACGTATTGCAACCTACATCCTTCTGTATCTGTTTAGTGTATTAATCTCTTGGTCTCCCTCTACGATTTTTACCCTCCGCGCTGCCCTCCAATTCTAAATTGGTGATCCCTTAATGCCTCAGAACATGTCCTACCAACCGATCCCTTCTTCTAGTCAATTTGTGACCCAAACTTCTCTTCTCCCCAATCCTATTCAATACCTCCTCACTAGTTATATGATCTACCCATCTAATCTTCAGCATTCTTCTGTAGCACCACATTTCGAAAGCTTCTATTTTCTTCTTGTCCAAACTAGTTATCCTCCATGTTTCACTTCCATACATGGCTACACTCCATACAAATACTTTCAGAAACGACTTCCTAACACTTAAATCTATACTTGATGTTAACAAATTTCTCTTCTTCAGAAACGTTTTACTTGCCATTGCCAGGCTACATTTTATATCCTCTATACTTCGACCATCATCAGTTATTTTGCTCCCCAAATTACAAAACTCCTTTACTACTTTAAGTGCCTCATTTCCTAATCTAATTCCCTCAGCGTCACCCGACTTAATTCGACTACATTCCATTATCCTCCTTTTGCTTTTGTTGATGTTCATCTTATATCTTTCTTTCAAGACACTGTCCATTCCGTTCAGCTGCTCTTCCAGGTCGTTTGCTGTCTCTGACAGAATTAAAATGTCATCGGCGAACCTCAAAGTTTTTATTTCTTCTCCGTGGATTTTAATACCGACTCCGAATTTTGTTTTGTTTCCTTTACTGCTTGCTCAATATTCAGATTGAACAACAACGAGGAGAGGCTACAACCCTGTCTCACTCCCTTCCCAACCACTGCTTCCCTTTCATGCCCCTCGACTCTTATAACTGCCATCTGGTTTCTGTACAAATTGTAAATAGCCTTTCGCTCCCATTTCATCTTCATCTACCTCCTCTTCCATTTCCAGAATATTGTCCTCAAGTGCATTGCCCTTGTATAGGCCCTCTATATACTCCTCCCACCTTTCTGCTTTCCCTACTTTTCTTGGAACTGGGTTTCCATCTGAGTTCTTGATATTCATAAAAGTGGTTGTCTTTTCTCCAAAGGTCTCTTTAATTTCCCTGTAGGCAGTATCTGTCTTACCCCCAGTGAGATAGGCATCTACATCCTTACATTTGTCCTCTAGCCATCCCTGCTTAGCTATTTTGCACTTCCTGTCGATCTCATTTTTGAGACGTTTGTATTCCTTCTTGCCTGCTTCGTTTACTGCATTTTTATATTTTCTCCTTTCATCAATTAAATTCAGTATTTCTTCTGTTACCCAAGGATTTCTACTATCCCACGTCTTTTTACCTACTTGATCCTCTGCTGCCTTCACTACTTCATCTCTCAAAGCTACCCATTCTTCTTCTACTGTATTTCTTTCCCCCATACCTGTCAATTGTTCCCTTATACACTCCCTGAAACTCTGTACAACCTCTGGTTTAGTCAGTTTATCCAGGTCCCATCTCCTTAAATTCCCACCTTTTTGCAGTTTCTTCAGTTTTAATCTACAGTTCATAACAGATAGATTGTGGTCTGAGTCCACATCTGCCCCTGGAAATGTCTTACAATTTAAAACCTGGTTCCTAAGTCTCTGTCTTACCATTATATAATCTATCTGAAACCTGTCAGTATCTCCAGGCTTCTCCCATGTATCAACCTTCTTTTATGATTCTTGAACCGAGTGTTAGCTATGATTAAGTTATGCTCTGGACGAAATTCTACCAGGCGGCTTCCCCTTTCATTTGTAGCCCCAATCCATATTAACCTACTACGTTTCCCTGTCTCCCTTTTCCCACTTCCGAATTCCAGTCACCAATGACTATTAAATTTTCATCTCCCTTCACTGTCTGAATAATTTCTTTTATTTCATCATACATTTCTTCAATTTCTTCGTCATCTGCAGAGCTAGTTGGCATATAAACTTGTACTACTGTAGTAGGCGTGGGCTTCGTTTCTATCTTGGCCACAATAATGCGTTCACTTTGCTGTTTGTAGTATCTTACCCACACTCCTATTTTTTAATTGATTATTAAACCGATTCCTGCATTACCCCTATTTGATTTTGTATTTATAACCCTGTATTCGTCTGACCAAAAGTCTTGTTCCTCCTGCCACCGAACTTCACTAATTCCTACTATATCTAACTTTAACCTATCCATTTCCCTTTTTAAATTTTCTAACCTACCTGCTCGATTAAGGGATCTGACATTCCACGCTCCGATCAGTAGAATGCCAGTTTTCTTTCTCCTGATAACGACGTCCTCTTGAGTTGTCCCCGCCCGGAGATCCGAATGGTGGACTATTTTACCTGCGGAATATTTTACCCAGGAGGACGCCATCATCATTTAACCATACAGTAAAGCTGCAAGCCCTCGGGAAAAATTACGGCTGTAGTTTCCCCTTGCTTTCAGCCGTTCGCAGTACCAGCACAGCAAGGCCGTTTTGGTTAGTGTTACAAGGCCAGATCAGTCAATCATCGAGTGTGTTGCCCCTGCAACTACTGAAAAGGCTGCTGCCCCTCTTCAGGAACCACACGCTTGTCTGGCCTCTCAACAGATACCCCTTCGTTGTGGTTGCACCTACGGTACGGCTATCTGTATCGTTAAGGCACACAAGCCTCCCCACCAACGGCAAGGTCCATGGTTCTTAGGGGGGTATACGGATATATTTTTTAAAAACTCTCACTTAGCACCTGCAAGTAATTACTCACTTAAAAACCTGAAAATAGATTCCCAGTATAAACACAAACTCAGTGAAGTTATTTTATCTACTTACATGAGAGAACTGGACAGGAAATTCTGATGAGATATGGTCTGGCTGCAAACTCAAGAGCGAGCAACACTCGTGGTAGAGAAGTTACCTTTCGCAGAATAACGCTGGAACTGCTGTACAGCATGACTAAGAATCAATTTCCCCTGTAGCAGTGTTAAACAGTGTGCAGAGGTTTACGTCGAGACTGTCCATATACATTTCTTGCGTTTATATCATTAGCAAATCATATCTATATTCAATGTTGTGTTAACACCAAACTAAATATACTATTAACACACTTTTGGGAAAATAAACACACACACGTCTTACCAGGAGAGTCTATGCAATATGTCGCCAGTGATTCATAATGTGAGTTGCGGAAGGGTCGGTATAACTTTGTGAAATACTCTGTAGTTGGTTTTTGTGACGTAATGCGTTAGAGAGAATTGGGAATTGCTAGCTTGCTCTTCATTTTGCACACCTATGAAGGAGGGAAGTGGATGATCACAACCTCGTGAGCTACCTTCTCTCACGCTTCTAACCTCCACCTCTATCTTCCATCCTGTTACTCACCCAGAACGCAATTTAGCCCTTAATACGGTCTACTGCAGTTAGCTGTGGTAAAAAAAAATATAATTGTTCGCAATCTACTGCATTTAACAACAAATACCAATTTTTATAGCATCAAGACAGTTTTTGTAACCGGCGGGCTTTCTATCCCCTGCATTGAGGAAGCTATAACACCTACAAAGGAAAAGGAATAGAACCTTTTATGTAGTAAAATTAATATAGTTTAATTTCGTACTGGAAAATATTTTCGCTAGGTGCCGCGGTTTTCGAGTTATTCGACAAAAACATGAAAAAGTGACCCTTGAACGCCTCCTCCCGAACGCAACGGTCACACCTCTACGGTCACGAATTTTACTATGTTGCTAATGGCACTCCCTTCCAGCACTGTGCAAAATTTTGCGACTACACGATTTTTCCCCCTAATTTTATTCATTGGCTAAAAAAATAAACATTCGGCACTGTGACGGCTTAATGGGTGTACCATTTGTTGTAGATCTTGGATGTTCATTTTGCTCTACCTGATGGCCGTAAAGAAATTCAATAGGAGTTTCTGGCAGCTGGGCTTCAGCTATTGCAATCTGAGCTCATCCGTTTTCAGTTTCGGTATAGTCCATAACAAGAACACGATTTGCGGTTTCCGCCGCAGCTACGTTGTACTCGTAAATCACAAGGGCACCGTTACGTTTGATCACACGTTCTCTGAACCGACTATAATTACACTGCGCAGCACAATTAAAGGATCACATTTTCAAAAACGCGTAATTGTGTCCCACTGCAACGTATAATTTTGAAATTTGGCACGAACGTACCTATAAGCTTCCTCTGTAATTGTGCAAAAGCATGAGCGCTACGACGTCACCCTCGATGTCAAAAACACATCACAGAGCAAGGTATCGACGCATGAGAAAAAAAAAAGGCAGGATCTCAGGAATTTATGTGACGTGTAAGATGGGTACCAAATTTCACCACAATTCTGCCCAGCACCACCGTGGACTTGTCACATGGTGGTAAGGTCGTCACACCCACTCTTACCCACATTTCACGACTTCTTTTAACCCCTCTGCTTTGTAAGTCGGAACGGCGACTCCCAGCATTGAAATCACGCGTTTATCTTACGGGTGGTCGAGGAAAAGGTTTCAGAGACACCACCGTTCAGAATCGATAAGAAACGGTCTCAGGGGGTAGCATAAATAGATGTTTCAGTCCCTCTCTAAGGACACTGTGAGGCTTCGTTATAACTGAATATGATCTCATTCCTTTGGAGTGCCGTGCGACCGCAACCGCAATTTTTTCTCTCACCTGTAGGATGGAACTACAAGGGACCGTTGAAAATCATTGGACGAAACGTGAACGTGGTGCGAAACAGCAGAGGGTGCTTACGCTTTATCAGTCCTAGTGTTTTGTGCCCTCATGTAGCACAAACAAGGGGGAGCAACATCGACACTTGTGTGAATATAATGGTAAAGGGTCCCTCACAACCCCCACCTCTCCTAGTTCGGCTGTATCCTCCGTCACACGCTCCACATTTATTAAAAATTTTAATAATGCGCCTTTTCTGAGAACGCCAGCAAAATAACTCTAAGCGCCTGCAGGCAGGCAGCTACTTGACACCCTCTGATGCCATTTGCCTGCCTCAAGGCGTCTAGGACTACTTTCCAGGTTTCCACGGTAAAGCCACAGTTTTAAAATTCTCAGTAAATGTGGGCACGTGCCATTGAAGGTGTTGATGAGCCGGGAGGTCTTGGAGGGACTGATTGCCATTTCATTCACATGTGTGCTAATGTCATATCCTCCTGTGATCAAGCAACAGGAGGCCTGAAAAAACATAAGCAGTCTTTGCTGCTTTGGATCACATTCAGAATTCGTCGAATGATTTTGAACAGTCCCTAATGGATCCAACTTGCACGAGAGAGCAAACATTAAGGTCTTACGGCACCCCAAAGGGGTACAATCACATTCAATGGGGGATGTAGCACCACATTATCCATACAGAAAGGCTGAAACATCAGAAGGTGTCAGTAGAGTCAAAGACTGTCAAGATCGTCTTTCTGTTGCTCATCACACTGACAACTGTCGTTTTAGACCGCTAAATGTGCAGGAATTATGCTTGCATGTCTGAAGGAACTTTGCATTGTACTTCTCGACTTTCAGTTAAAATGTCTTCCCTGTACAGGAATATACATAATGAATACACGAGTGAAAATTGTAGACAGACGGCTGACAACATATGCAAGTTTAGAAGTGGCTGTGAGTACGCTCAGATAGCCTAATGGTAAAGATACAGCTCGCGATAAGTAGGAAATACGGGTTCCAGTCCCGGTATGGCACAAATTTTCAGTGTCGTCATTCCACTATACAGCTGATGGTTGTCCATATTCGCAGATGCGAATATATTTCATGTTTAATTTCTTCTGATGGAACTGAAATGGTGACTCGTCCGTCATTTGGTCTGGAGTATTAGCACTACTAAAGACAGGAAATTAATAAAGTGTGAGTTCTGGAACAGACACAGGTGTTACAGGCGATACTGTACGTCGGAATTCTCGGGGAGGGAGGGTGGAAAGTGTGGGGAGGATGCAGCCACCGCGATTCAGCAGGCAGCAGTGGAGCAGCAAGGCAGCAGGATCTCAGTTCATTTCGGCATTACAGCGGATAGAGAAGGAGAAGCATGGCGGTATGATTTCAGCGTATGTCTTCTGCAATTCAGCAGTCGGCAGGAGAGCAGTCACGCAGCAGCACGCCAGCACACGTTTTTGACACTTCCCCGGGCAGCGAAAAAACAGCGAGGCGACACGTTTTCAACACACGTCTTCGGCAGTTCAGAGGACTGCGGAGGAACAGCAGGACGCACAACTTTTTCAACAGATGACTTCCGCAGTTCAGTGGTCAGCACCAGAGCAGCAAGGTGGCACAAGTTCAGTACGTGTCTTCCGCGGTTCAGTGGACAGCAACAGGTCAGAAAGGAGGCACACGTCTTCAGCAGATCGGTCGGCAGTGACGAGGATACAAGGCGACACGATGTCAGCGTTCGTTGCCGGCGGTTCAGCGGGCATCAACAGGTGGCAAGGCGGCGCGATTTTTGCACACGTCTTCGGCAGTTCAGCAGACAGCGATAGAGCAGAAAATTGGCAAGATTTCTGCAAACGTCATTGATATTGCAGTGGACATTGACAGAGCAGCAATGTGACACGATAGCAACACACGTCTTCGGCAGTTCAATTGGACAGCGACGAAGCAAACAGGCAGCAGGACTTAACACATCCTTCAGGAGGATAGGGCAGCAGCTGTCACGCAAGGAACCGTGGACGCAGCTTAAAGGATAACTATAAGCTGAGTTACGACCATTTACTTATACACTGCTCGCCCTTAAAATTGCTACACCAAGAAGAAATGCAGATGATAAATGGGTATTCATTGAACAAATACATTATACTAGAACTGACATGTGATTACATTTTCACGCAATTTGGGAGCATAGATCCTGAGAAATCAATACCCAGAACAACCACCTCTGGCCGTAATTAAGGCCTTTATACGCGTGGGCATTGAGTCAAACAGAGCTTGGATGGCGCGTACAGGTACAGCTGCCCATGCAGCTTCAACACGATACCACAGTTCATCAGGAGTAGTGACTGGCGTATTGTGACAAGCCAGTTGCTCGGCCATCATTGACCAGACGTTTTCAATTGGTGAGAGATCTGGAGAATGTGCTGGCCAGGGCAGCAGTCGAACATTTTCTGTATCCAGAAAGGTCCGTACAGGACCTGCAACATGCGGTCGTGCATTATCCTGCTGAAATGTAGGGTTTCGCAGGGATTGAATTAAGGATAGAGCCACGGGTCGTAACACATCTGAAACGTAACGTCCACTGTTCTAAGTGCCGTCAATGCGAACAAGAGGTGACCGAGAAGTGTAACCAATGGCACCCCATAACATCACGCCGGGTGATACGCCAGTATGGCGATGGCGAATACACGCTTCCAATGTGCGTTCACTGCGATGTCGCCAAACACGGATGCGACCATCATGAAGGTGTAAACAGAACCTGGATTCATCCGAAAAAATGACGTTCTGCCATTCGTGCGTCCAGGTTCGTCGTTGAGTACACCATCGCAGGCGCTCCTGTCTGTGATGCAGCATCAAGGGTAACCGCAGCCATGGTCTCCGAGCTGATACAGTAGTCCATGCTGCTGCAAACGTCGTAGAACTGTTCGTGCAGATGGTTGTTGTCTTGCAAACGTTCCCATCTGTTGACTCTGGGATCGAGACGTGGCTGCACGATCCGTTACAGCCATGCGGATAAGATGCCTGTCATCTCGACTGCTGGTCATACGAGGCCGTTGGGATCCAGCACGGCGTTCCGTATTACCCTCCTGAACCCACCGATTCCATATTCTGCTAACAGTCATTGGATCTCGACCAACGCGAGCAGCAATGTCGCTATACGATAAACCGCATCGGGATAGGCTACAATCCGATCTTTATGAAAGTCGGAAACGTGATGGTACGCATTTCTCCTCCTTACACGAGGTATCACAACAACGTTTCACCAGGCAACGCCGGTCAACTGCTGTTTGTGTAAGAGAAATTGGTTGGAAACTTTCCTCATGTCAGCACGTTGCAGGTGTCGCCACCGGCGCCAACCTTGTGTGAATGCTCTGAAAAGCTGGTCATTTGCATATCACAATATCTTCTTCCTGTCGGTTAAATTTCGCGTCTGTAGCACGTCATCTTCGTGGTGTAGCAATTTTATTGGCCTGTAGTGTAGATTCGCACGTCCGTGGCAGACGAACTGATGTTTAAGAAATCTTAATTGTAGTTGTAAGCCAATACACTTCTTTATGCCTTCTGCGCACGAATAAAAAATTTCATTTGAAACATGCAAAAATGGGCGTTTTCTTGCTAATAATTACAATTTATCTATCGCTGTTGAGGAAATGGTCACCGTGAGAAACTTGTTTAGGGAAATGGAGCGTGAGTGAGGATCAGAGTGGGATATAAACGTTATGGGTACTCCAAGGTGAGCGAGGTATATGCGACCAGAAAATCAGTGCACAACGATAACGAATTCTCTGACGAATTTATCAAGCAGTCTTATCTGATTCAAAATTGTAACGCACTGTTCAACCTCAGGATAAAAAAAAATTATGAAAATGAGTTGATAAAATGGAAACCGTCCAGAATAAAGAAATTATGAGTATAAATGACAGATTTAATGAATTCATTTCTCATTAAAGAGGACTTATACTGGGCTAACCGGATTTAAGTATCAGGTAGGTGAACTGTTTTAGAATTTAACAGAAATCTCTTAAAAGGAATAATCTTAATATTGCCAGAGACAACGGATAGATTAATGTTTAAGCAATGGAAAAGTATTTTGAAGGACGCATTCATACAAAATGTTGCGTGTGCTCAGAATGAGAAAAGGAATTTAAATCGGTTCTTGGAACGCTGGCTGAATCAATTAATTTTAAGAAATCACCCTTTGTAAGATCAGATAGAGGGAGAGAAATAATGTCGGGAAAATGAAATCACGGAACTGAAGAAAGTAGTAAATAGTGTTGCAGTTTTGTGGGCTGGTGCAATGATTAGTTATGTTATTTCCAAAAATCCGACAACAGCCCATAGTACAGTTGAAAGCAGATGACATATGGTTGATATTTTTGATGCATGCAAAGATACCAGAATGAGATTTTCACTCTGCAGCGGAGCCATGTCTCCGCAGTATCCTTTCTTTCAGGAGTGCTAGTTCTGCAAGGTTCGCAGGAGAGCTTCTGTGAAGTTTGGAAGGTTGGGGGCGAGGTACTGGCAGAAGTAAGGCTGTGAGGACGGGGCTTAGGTAGCTCAGTTGGTCGCAGTCTGCCTTCGGCAGGGAAACAGAGCAGACGCGTACGTGTTGACTGCGTGCGGAGCGCGAGCTCGCCTTGTTTACATTCTGACTGCCGTTGCTTAAGTGCCGGCTTACCTTGTACGATCCATGGCGAACCGTTACCGTAAATCAACACTCCGATTTACTTTCTGCACCGATTATGCCCGACCCAAAGCACTCGAGGTGGAGCGTTTTCTGCGAGAGGAAGTGAAGATCCCGGCGACCGATATTATCGGCATACATTTGTCAATCGTGAGCAGCACGGTCTATGTGAAAATCATTAACGACGCGGCGTGCGAACGCATACTACGCGAGACTAAACAGCGGCTCCGCTTCTGTCGTGCTGATGGCAATGTGGGAGAGGTAACCGTCGACCACGCAGGCTTAGGTATGCGAGCGATACGCATTTTCGAATTGCCATTCGAACTTCCTGCTGAGGAAGTCGTCGCGGCACTACGCCCATACGGCATAGTCCATGGCCACACTGCGGAGAAGTGGACACAGTTTCGGACGTATGCTGTCCTAAACGGGGTCCGACAGGTCACCATTGATCTCCGAAGCCTCGTCCCGTCCTACTTACAGATCGGCGGATGCCGTGCTATAATTATATACGACGGCCAGCCTCGGACCTGTTCCGGGTGCGGCAAAGAAGGCCACCTTAGATCCGAATGCCTACAACGGTGTATTACTCAACTTCCAGCTGCCGAAGAAACACCCACGTTGCAACCTACAGTGCTACCGGTGACCTAAGCCGCTGCTCTAGCTTGTCCTACCGCTTTGCAACGTCGCCCGTGCACCACAAACGACGCCACCAACGAGCCCGACCAGACACCGACGGAGAGCGCCTCGGACGGCCCGCCGCCTCGGCCGGCCACCGACGCCGCTGCGACGATGCCGACGCAACCGGACGCTGACTCTGACCTCGGAAACACGATGGAGATCGACTCGCTCATCGTTCCTACAGCGGCCTTTCTGCCAGAACGACGCGACTCCCTTCCGTCGTTGGACACGGAGGGTTGCACAAGGAAACTACGTTCTCCGAAACGTCGCAAGCGAAGACGTCGCACAGTTTGGGGCCAAGAGGATACGTTACAAGTCGAGGAGGACGCAACCGTCGACCAGCACGATGCCTCAGAACCCGCTACTGCTGACGAAGACGTTATGAGCGCGGAGACATCTATCGGTGTGCCTGCCCCCGTGCTGACGCTGAACTAAATCATGAACGTATCGCAGGCGACACTACACCACGCACCATTACAACATCTTCTGCAGACAAAATGCGCCCCGTGCTGACGCTGAACTAAATCATGAACGTATCGCAGGCGACACTACACCACGCACCATTACAACATCTTTTGCAAACAAAATGGAAGATATACCAGTGTCCGCTTCCACGGCGTGGCACGTGGAGGAGGTCGAGGAGCAGGACCCGTTACGGGACCCTGTGCCGTCACGGCCGCACCACTAATCATACTGTCCCCAGACACCCCAGCGGGATAACGTTCCGCTGCGACGCCCACACCCTTGCGCAGACAGTGGAGTGGACCAGCCTTCAGCAATCCGACACCAGGCCTACCGGATAGCAACCATCAACACCAACAACATCCGTTCCAGGGTGAAAATCCGCCTTATGCAGGAGATGTTCTGGGCTTCGGATATCGATTTCGCCCTTCTGCAGGAAGTTCACTTGGCTAGTCTCCAGGATATCAATGGCTATACCGCCCATGCCTCCGCGAGTGATCCTATGGGCCGCCGAGTGGCCATCTACGTCCGCCACGGGATTTCTGTGACCGATGTCGCCTTCCTTCCATCGGCTCGGGGCATGGCACTCACTGCCATGGGGACACGCATCATTAATGTCTACGCTCCCTCAGGCACCACCGACCGACGGCATGAAAGAGCCCAGTTTTACTCCGAGGAAATCGCTCCCCTGTTTTTTGGGCGTTATGACCATTACCTACTAGGAGGTGATTTTAACTGCGTTCTGCATCCTAAAGATCAGATTCCCCACTATACTACATACCAGGAACTACGTATAGTGGTGCGAGACCTCCTGCTTCACGATACCTGGAAAGTTCAACACGGTGACCGTTCTGGCCGTACCTTTCTTACCAGTCATTCCGCAAGCCGACTAGACAGGATATATGTCTCACAAACTCTTAGATCTGCGATACGGGGCGCCGAACGCTCGCCGCTGGCCTTTTCGACTCCTTCCCCCCTACCACTTGACATTGACATGGTGGTTGGACTGCGCCAAGCCGGCGATCCAGATGACACTGATAAGATACGGGAAGGACATGGCCGACTGGCATCGCACCACTGTTGACTTTTATTATGCGATTCTCCGAGATCTGGACGCTCAAACGCCAACCCCGGACAACCAGTTGGAACGGCAAAGAACTAAGGCGAAGATAATTGCGCTGGAACGCCGGAAACTGCAAGGGGTCGTGATAGGGACGCGACGCCACGATCACGCGGATTTAGAAATTCCATCCATGCATCATATAGTGTCCGACAAACGAAGGCGTCGTCGGCAGATCATCAGCACTCTGACCACGCCTCATGGCACGCAGGTGACCACTCAGAATGACATCGTCCACGCGTTCGTCGAGCACTACCGTTGTACTTATAGTGAAGAAGACGCTGAAACTGCAGCAGACGACTCCATTTTGCATTTCGTCACGCGCACCCTCCCCCACACGAAGGCGGATGCTTTGACAGTCGCGGTCACCCTAGACGAAGTCAACAACGCAGCCGCTAAGGGTGGTGTCAACAGATCGCCCGGCATTGACGACTTACCGATTGAGTTTTACCGTACCTTTCGGGACCTCATGGCCACACTGTGGACGACTATGTATCAAGAACTGATGACATCTGACCACGCAATTCCACCCGCCTTTGCTGAGGGCATCATCATACCAGTCCACAAACCAGCCCGTGGTTCGATGGTCACGAGCTACAGACCGCTCACCCTACTCAATGCCGATTACAAGATTTTCGCGCGCTTACTGGCAATGCGGCTCCGAATAATACTCCCTCATATCCTCTCGCCAGAGCAAACGACGCCTGGAGGACAGGTTAACATACAGACTGCCACAGGGGAATGCCGCAACTTAATTGCGTTGACGGCGGCCTGCAGACTCCGTGCAGCGGTCGTCGCTATAGACTTCGACAGCGCCTTCTATAAAGTGCGTCATCTTTTCCTGTTTTCGGTGGCAGCCCGAATCGGTATTCCCCCTCCGTTTCGCGACGTCATCCGGCGTCTTTACAACAGTGCCAGTTCACGTGTCCAAGTCAATGGACTTTTAGCAGGGCCGGTACCTATCTGCCGTTCGATACGGCAGGGGTGCCCCCTCTCTAACCTCCTGTATGCCATTGCCCTTGAGCCCCTTATTGGGGGCTTGACGACCAAGCTCTCTGGCCTCACCCTACGCCAACACACTTTTCGCTGTCGGGCATATGCTGATGACCTCCTCCTCCTCATTCGCTCCGGCTCTGAGATTCGAGAAGTCCTCGAATTGATTAACCATTATGGGGCTGCCGCTGGCAGTGCCATGAATGTCGCCAAACCTTCTGCGATGCACATTGGACGAGGCCTCCCGGAGGGTGAAGTGGCACCCCTGCCGCTTGAGCGGACTTTCCGGTACCTGGGCATTACCTTTACCCCCACGGTCACACGCACAGCGGCAACGAATTTCCGTCGCCTGTTACACGTCATCCGCAACGACGTCCGCCAGAACCTCTTGCGCCGCCAGGACACACTTCAACGGGTTGAGTTTCTTAATCTTTATGTGGCATCAAATTAGTTCACATCTCGCAAGTTCTCCCTCTGAGCTCTAGTGAACTAAACACGAAAGATCCTGTCGTGAGATTGCCACCCATCGACCCAGTCAGAGTGTACCCAAACCTTGAATTTACTATGCAATTAGCAAGATTAGAGCAGCGACTACCCTGACCACTGCCTTAAGACACGTGGTCCGGGTGGGACATGAATATGGTAGGAGAGTCACCTTCTCGGTAATGGAGGCTGTAGACAGAATCCAACTTAAGTCAGTGAATCTCCCCACCGACTTCGGAGCCCTGCGGGATTTACTCAAGAAAGTTTTTGAAAGACGTGGAGAAAAATTTGACTTGAACGATATATATGAACAAGCAGTTTTAGCAAATGGACGTATCACGTTCGACTGGAACAAGACTTGGCCAAATGATAAAATACATACATATTTTCCATAAAAAACTAAATGACAAAAATCACCATTGGACAACTTAACGCCCACAATAGCAGACTTGTGATGCAGGAGCTACGTAAGGAAGTGGAGGAGAGGAGACTGGATCAGATCTGTCTGCAGGAGCCGTACTCCCTGAATGGAAAATTAGCTTTCACAGCCGCGACATGGCAAGATATAAGCAGAGGAGAAGACCCAAGATCGGCAATAATTATAACTAACAAAATCCTAAGAGCCATAGTTCTGACACAATTCACAACCAGCCACTGCAACGTCGTGGAGCTGCAATCTCCATCCGGTAACATTATCCTCATCAATATGTACTTTCAGTACGGTGATGACATCGAAATACACCTGGCACACCTTACCACAGTTATCTCGGCGTTGCGGGGGCGAAAAGTAATTATAACTGCCGACATAAATTCTAAATCCCCCCTATGGTACAGTGGCACCAGGGACCCAAACGGAGAGAAGGCAGAAGAGGCCATCATGGCCTTGCAGCTAGTGGTGGTAAATAAGTCTGGAAACCCTCCGACCTATGTGGCGGGAGGTGGCCAAGGCACAAACATTGATGTGACCTTGGCTACGCCTAACGCGGCGTACCTAATTCAACAGTGGGAAGTGGTAGAGAACGCTACCACTAGCGTCCACAATCTCATTACTTTCAGTGTGGGAGACAGGGAGAGCTGCTGGGCCATGGGGTGGGAGGTGCAATATAATTACAAAAGAGCCGACAGGGAGAAACTTGCTAGGGAGTGCGACATTCCTGCACTACCAGAAGGTGACGGACACCTGGACTATGACATCGACAACAGAGCTGAGGAACTGCTAACGACAATAACTCGAGCGGTGAAGGCTGCTGTACCTACTAGGAGGTAGGCCATAGCGGCCTCTCCATCACCATGGTCAGCCGAACTAGAGGAGATGCGCCGGTCTGTCAGAAGGCTCAGGAGGCACTACCAGCGCAGTGTCGTCCGGCTAGAAAGACAAAGACGGCTGCAACTATACCGGGAAGCGAAAGAAAATTTCCACAGACACCTACGTGAGGTAAGATCCAAAAGTTGGGAACACTTTGTTCTAAACCAACTTGCTCTAGACCCTTGGGGAGTTCCCTACAAGCTTGTCCGGGAAAAAATCCGCTCTCCGATGGAGCTCTCAACCGTCAGGCGTGGGGATGGGATGACGGAGTCTTGGCAGGAAACTGCTGAGGTCCTTCTCCAGTCCCTGCTGCCTGATGACACAGCAGATGGAGAGACAGACGAACAACAGCAGCTGCGAGAGAACTATAACAGCAATGAATATGGAAACGATACGGCAGTCTACCCTTTCTCTCAAGAGGAGGTAGCTGCCCATATAAAATCCCTGAAGATAGAGAAAGCTCCTGGGCCAGATGGCATTGTGGCGGAGGTGGTGCAATTTCTGGCTCCCCAGATAGTCGCCCCTCTAACTCATCTCTATAACGAATGTCTTAGGCAGCAAAAGCTCCCTCGAATCTGGAAGAGGGCGAATGTTGTGATCATCAAGAAAGGAGCTGACAAAGACCCAGCAGAAACAAAATCCTATCGGCCAATCTGCCTGCTTGATCTGCTTGGGAAGGTTCTGGAGAGACTGCTGGCTGACAGACTGGCTGCGCACCGAGTGCTGTGCGGGATGAGCAGCAGGCAATTCGGCTTCAGGCCTGGGCGTTCAGCATCTGATGCAATCGCCCTGGCGGCTGAGGTCTGTGGCTCTACCCCGTACAAGTACGTTGTCGGCATCATGGTGGACTTAAGTGGCGCCTTCGACAACCTGTGGTGGCCTTCGCTCTTCTCCTGTTTACGGGAGAAGGAGTGTCCAGGGCCGCTATATGGGTGTCTGAGGAGCTATTGTGAGGATCGGGAGGTCTGGCTATCATCCCCTAGCACAAGGGTAAGAAAAATAATCACTAAGGGATGTCCCCAGGGCTCCGTACTAGGTCCCCTGTTCTGGGACATCCACATGGAACCTCTATTAGACAAACTACAGCAAAGTGATAATGTGCTAGAGGTGATAGCCTACGCTGATGACCTCCTCCTACTGGTTGGCCGCCGAAGCCGAGAAGACATAGAGCCCAAAACAGAACGTGCAATAAGAACACTACAACTTTGGTGCCGGAATACTAAGATGACAATTTCACCAACTAAGTCAACATACCTTCTTCTAAAGGGACAACTAGTCAGAAATCCAACAGTCAGGATTGAGGGCTCACCAGTTCTCAGGCGACGTGAGACTCGATACCTGGGCATCATCATTGATGAGAGGTGGTCATTTGGCAGACACATTGAAACCGTAACACAAAGAGCCTTACAAGTACTCAACAACCTCATCTCCATTGGACACAAACGTTTCCACCTCCCACCACATCTTGTCAAACTATATCATAAAGCATACTCACCTCCATAATGGGTTACGGTTCTGGAGTCTGGGCAGACAGGCTCACGAGGGTGGTGCCCGCCATGACAGTGAGAAGAGAACAGAGAAACATGATTATGAGATCAATGGGGGCTTACAGGACCACACCGGGAGGAGCCCTATTAGTCATAATGGGACTCTGCCCGCTAGATATTAAAATCCGAGAGCACGCCGCTTGGTACTGGGCAAAAAAGGGAAATTTGGATAAAATAGAAGAAATTCTAGGGAGTAGGATTGAAAATAAAGTTGAGATCAGGTTAAGAGGGGATCAGCTGTGGCAACATTCATGGGAAAGCGAAGAAACAGGGCGCAGAACCTTTGACCTCTTACCAGATGTCAGGGAAAGAATGGGAATGACATATTTCGAACCAACTAGAGGACTGATTCACCTTCTCACTGGACATGGACCCTATCCGACATACTTATGTCGATTTGGGAAAAAGGCGACACCCATGTGTGACTGTGGTGTTCCGGAGGGTACTCCTGACCATGTAGTCTACGAGTGCCCCCTTTTCAATGATGTGGCCTCTGTGTTACGAGACCAACTACCCCACAATGACACATTCAGACTGTTGAGACAACGAGACACCTTTCAGATTATCAACGAACTGGCCAACGCGGTATCACAGAAAGTCTTAAGGGACTACCTTCGAGAACCGAACTAGCACCTTACAAAGACTCTTTAAATACCGATGAAGTCTAGTACCCTATTCCCAAACCGCCTGAGCGCGGAAAGGCCAACTTCTTCAGTCTAGAATCCGCGGCGCTTCGGGATTAGGGGGAGTGGGGTGCATTTATACACCGATTTAGACAACGCACCCAATCTTGACCTTAGGATAAGTTTAGTTGTAGGACCTAGTTTATAGATTCCATTTACAGGAACCTGCAGCGACTAACACCATGGCCTGCCCAGTGTCAGGGGCACGCTCATTGGGGTTAGCTCAATGAGCAAGGCCTTATAGTAGGTTTATAATTTCAGCTGACACATTTGTAACGCTGCAGGCTTTAGTGACTAGTCCATAGTCAGTTAGGTTATCACTTAGTATTTAATAACATATTACTATGCCCATTGTAGTTCCCATATAGTGCTCTTACTAACTAGTTACTAAATCATACGTAAATAGCTGCAATAAAATGAATAAATGTAGATGTATTACGGCCCACTAATCACATAAGGTAGTGGGCTACATTGTATGATTAATAAGCATTTTGAAAATAAAGATTTTTTTTTGAAAATAAAGTTCTCCCTCTGCCAACTGCAATTGGGCGCAACCTTCAGGCGGCTTTTGGCTATTATCTCACGGCTTGTTCAATGTTCAATGTCCGTTATGAGACACTTACCCTGCCCCCACGGTATGGTGGCGTCGGGCTCGTCAATGTTCGTATGCGAGCTGCAGCCTTGTACATGAGTACCATGACAAAACAGTGGATGGGCCAGGGCACATCTCTAACACGCAGCTTGCTTGAGGTCCTCCTACCTGCTTCCACCTCACCACCGGTGTATGTCGGCCATATCGTGCCTCATTTGTCCCATCTTTCGACCTTTTTCGTCGACTACAGTTACATACATACCAGCCTCCCAGATACACGCCCACCCAGGACTAAGGATTTTTACAGCCTGTTGCTGCGCTGTGTTCCCCGGAATGTGATGGAGACCAAACATCCCTCCATCCAGTGGCCCATAGTGTGGAATACCGTCCACCAGCCCTTCCTCCCTATGAAAGTCCTGGCACTGTGGTATCACATAGTCAACAGGAAATTTGCCACGAAGCAGCGACTGCACAACATTGGCTTATCAGAATCCCCTCTTTGTCACCTTTGCCAGCAACTGGACACTGATGAACACCGTCTGACATGCGTCTCATCGCAAGATGTATGGCGCTTCGTGCAGCAAATCATTGCCTGCTATCTCCGGGTGCCACCAGACACAATCGAACCTCGAATGTTTCTATACCCGGAGGACAGACATTTTCCCGCCGCCAAATGTCACGCTATTACGTGGGCCAAAGGGTGGGCGGTCGCTTATCTCTTTCATGAGGGACCTAAATCCCGCCTTGACTTCTGGATCTATTTACGAACAGCCCATGCAGCTCTCGAAAACACGCCACGTTACCGAACATTATTTGCTAACTATCTTCGAGCGGTCTTTGTTAGACCTCCATTGAGTTGGGGGGGTGCCTGGCTCAGAGGGCACTTACCCCTCCTCCCCCGGCGGTGTCTGAGTTTCAACCGCCTACGATCTATTCTACTTCTGACCTCCGTGGATGGGAGAGCGCATCGCAGATAGCGCGGATTTTATTTCTTTTTGCTTTTCCTTTCTTTTTCTTTAACCAGAATTTATATTTCTTTTCTCTTTCGCCGATGTGTTCACATAATTTCATGATATTAGTGAATATTACAAAAACACATGCAAATAAATAAATAACAACGCCTTCCACTACTGTTGATTCCTGTGTCTCCCATTTCCCTTAGCACCACAGGCTCGGTGGTGGTGAGGGCGACACTGTGGCCAGGCCTCGGGTTTCGACCCCTGCCCACTTTGCCCCCCGAGCCCCCACTGGTCCACTAAAAAAAAAAGCGTGTTCGGTCAGAGAGCTGGTTGGCCTCTGTAATAAAGAAACTGAGTGAAAAAAAAAAACAGTTGGTAGAGCATTTGCCCGCAAAAGGCAAAGGTCCCGAGTTCGAGTCTTCGTCCGGCACACAGTTTTATTCTGCCAGGAAGTTTCATATCAGCGCACACTCCGCTGCAGAGTGAAAATCTCATTCTGGGAACATCCCCCAGGCTGTGGCTAAGCCATGTCTCCGCAATATCCTTTCTTCCAGGAGCGCTAGTTCTGCAAGATTCGCAGGAGAGCTTCTGTAAAGTTTCGAATGTTGGAGACGAGGTACTGGCAGAAGTAAGGCTGTGAGGACGGAGCGTGAGTCGTGCTTGGGTGGCTCAGTTGGTAGAGCATTTGCCCGCGAAAGGGAAAGGTCCCGAGTTCGAGTCTTGGTCCGGTACACAGTTTTAATCTGCCAGGAAGTTTCATGCAAAGATAAATTCAGTGTCAGTATGAGTGAAGAACCAAAAATAAAATGTGTAAATCGAAATCTGCGTGGATCTGCTCAAATATGAGCAAACCATAGTTCAGACATATTTAAAGACTTTAGTACATTTGAAGCAATGCACTTGTGAAACCAGCGTGGACAACGAAAGTAAATTCAGTGACACAACGAATGTTTTAATGGATTTGAATATCAAAGGGGTGCGAAAGTATGCGAGAATTTTTCTAACACAAACTATATAAGTTAGCTCACTTTAAGTGCACTGGGTGAGCTAATTGGAATATTAACTTCAAGAAGGCCTCCACTCGAGAATCTGTTGGTGGTAATTGATACATAGTCACATGGATTTAGTAGAAACATTCATTGATTTCGCTTATATGATGGATTAGGCTCTTAGTCATGGATCAGTTTTAACAATAATCAAAACAGAAATTGGAGAGAAGACAGTGGGCATGGAAACTGACGTAAAATGATATCCAACCAATTCCTCTCAGGAAACTGTGCGGCTAATTCAAGGATACTATAGTGATCAGCCAGAACATTATGACTACCGACCTACTACCGATATAAACTTGTCCAGGTGATAGCAGTGCCACCTGGCAAGGAGAGACTGCTAGTCAGGCACACGCACGGTACATGTAGTATCAGTGAGCGTGCTGTCCGTGTGTAGATTTGGGAAGGCGCGCGATCAAAGTTTCACCGAGGACAGGCTGTGTTGGCTCGGAGGATAAGCACGAGCATTTCGGAAACTGCACAACTCGTCGGGTGTTCGTGGAATATTGTGGTGAGTGTCTTGAACACGTGGTGAAACCACGTCCAGACACTGAAGGTTGGGCGGCGCCCGCTCGTTACAGATGTCGGACGTCGTAGGCAGGGTAGATTGGTAAAGTAGGATAGGGGGCGAACTGTGGCGGAACTAACATCACACTTTAATGCTAGGCAGACAACAAGCTCATGGACCCCTCCCCGGAATTCACAGGAGCTAAGTGACTTGTGTGGGCAGATGTAGTGCTAACTCCTTCCAGCGACTTGGCAAGGCCTCATTACTTCCATGCCACGACGCGTATCTGCTGTTATCCGTGACGATAGTGAACATACCGACTGTTAGGTAGGTGGTCATAATGTTCTGGCTGATCAGTGTACATAACCTGATACATACCATGTGTCAAGGTAAGGCTTCTCTCCTCCACTGCCCCCACCTCTACACGAATTGTATCACATGAAATTGGTGGGAAAATGAAGGTATCCATTCATTGTGCCGGTACGAGCGCCGGAATCAAGACCACCCACTGCTATTGATTTAGATCAACAGAAATACTTAAAATAGCAGGAAAACCAGTGCCCCTTGCCCCTCCTCCATCTCTGTCTAGGCCAAGAGGATGTCTTAAATACTATAGGAAGACAAGTTCCCCTCTCCCACTCCTCCTTCTCTCTCTAGGCCAGTTGCGAGGATCATCAGAGAGATCAGCTGCAGCTGAACTGTGTATCTGATGTGGTTTGGTGGGAATCAGGCTACATTATTAAGAATATGTACATATCTTATAGTTCCTTGCTAAATACATCTGGCTTTAAGCAATATGTACACATATTTTTTTCGTTGCTAACAAAGATTTGTGAAATAAGTATGAATTTTTGTTAACAGATTTTTGTATATAGCTTCTTAGTAATTAACAGAAAGTTATACAAATGTAGCAAAACACTAATACTAGCAATTTTTTTGAATGGGGATGCTTTAATAATGACTAGAAACAATCACACTTATATTCACAAAGATATGTTTTTACTCTACTACTAGTAGAAAAGAATCTATGTTCTATATTTCCTACTCCAAACCGTTTTTTGCAGCATTCACTTCTGTTATGGTGCAGTTGTTAAATAATAGAGACTTTTTAATATACAGTTCTTATTCTTTTATATCACTGTTCCAGTATAGAGGCTTTTAATACTCGTATTTACATGGGAAGCGTGACGTATATTTACTAATAATACTGGCTGGGACGACTAGCAGCTGGTGAAAAAGTTATACGATATATACAAGTAGAATAAAGTCAGACGTGTACATAGTATGTACACACACGGACACACACACGCACACACACACACACACACACACACACACACACACACACACACGCATAATGGGCAATCAACTAGCGCAGACACACACATAAATGCACAGTTATTTACACGACGGCAAATGGTACATACTATTCTCCATACTCTCGCACTTACACATTATTTACAAGTAGATAACAAACCACTCTCTTTCTCTCTGTTACCTGAGAGAATAGTGTGAGTACGAGAGAGTTTTCATCTCATCCTTTCAAATGAACCGTTTGTCATTAAGGAGTGACAGACTGACTTTCACTTGCCATACACTATGTACCACATGGTCTCTTGATCGAATGCCTACTTCGCGCACAACATACGAAGGTTGAGGCAGAGTACCACCAACACCACTGACAAGGCACTCCTTGGAGTCATTAATTCTGAGAGCCATTGACGCTACACGACGCAGACCCTCATTCTGCCTTTGATTGGCACCTTTGTCTGCACTGTAGACATACAATTTTGATTGGAATTTTACCGTGCCTTTGTGTCCATGAACCATGGACCTTGCCGTTGGTGGGGAGACTTGCGGATCTCAGCGATAAAGGTAGCCGTAGCGTAGGTGCAACCACAACGGAGGGGTAACTGTTGAGAGGCCAGGCAAACGTAGCCTTTTCAGTAGTTGCACGAGCAAGACACTGGATGACTGACTGATCTGGCCTTGTAAAATTAACCAAAATGGCCTTTCTGTGCTGGCATGCAGCTTTACTGTATGGTTAAATGACGATAGCGTCCTCTTGGGTAAAATATTCCGGAGGTAAAATAGTCACCCATTCGGATCTCCGGGTGGGGACTACTGAGGAGGAAATCTTTATCAGGAGAAAGAAAACTGGAGTTCTACGAATTGGAGCGTGGAGAGTCAGATCACTTACTCGGGCAGGTAGGTTAGATAATTTAAAAAGGGAAATGGGTAGGTTAATGTTAGATATAGTGGGAATTAGTGACGTTCGATGGCAGGAGGGACAAGACTTTCTGTCAGGTGAATACACGGTTATAAAAACAAAATCAAATAGCGGTAATGCAGGAGTAGGTTTAATAATGAATAAAGAATAGGAGCACGGGTAAGCTACTACGAAAAGCATAGTGAACGCATTATTGTACACGAAGCCCACGCCTACCACAACAGTACAAGTTTATATGCCAGCTAGCTCCGGAGATGACGAAGAGATTGAACAAATGCGTGATGAGATAAAAGAAACCATTCAGATAGTGATGGGAGACGAAAATTTAATAGTCATGGGGGACTGGAATTCGACATTAGGGAAAGGAAGAGAAGGGAAAGTAATAGGTAAATATGAAATGGAGGTAAGGAATGAAAGAGGAAGCCGCCTGGTAGAATTTCGCACAGATCATAACTTAATCATTGCTAGCACTTGTTTTAAGAACCATGAAAGAAAGTTATATATGTGGAAGAGGCCTGGAGACACCGGAAGGTTTCGGATGTAATATATAATGGTAAGACTGAGATTTAGGAACCAGGTTTTAAATTGCAAGATATTTCCAAGGGCAGATGTGGACTCTGACCACAATCTATTGGTTATGAACTGCAGACTAAAACGAAAGAAACCACAAAAAAGTAGAAATTTAAGGAGATGGGACGTGGATAAACTGAAAGAATCAGCGGTTGTAGAAAGTTGCAGAGACAGCATTAGGGAACGATTGACAAATAAAGGGGAAAGAAATACAGTTGAAGAAGAATGGGTAGTTTTGAGAGATGAAATAGTGAAGGCAGCAGAAGATCAAGTAGGTAAACAGATGAGGGCTAGTAGAAATCCTTGAGTAACAGTAGAGATTTTAAATTTAATTGATGAAAGGATAAAATATAAAAAATGCAGTAAATGAGGTAGGCAGAAATGAATAAAAACGCTCAAAAATGACATCGACAGGAAGTGCAAAATGGCTAAGCAGAGATGGCTAGAGGACAAATGTAAGGATGTAAAGGCATATCTCACCAGGGGTAAGATAGACACTGCCTACAGGAAAATCAAAGAGACCTTTGGAGAAAAGAGAACCACTTGCATGAATAACAAGAGCCCAGATGGAAACCCAGTTCTAAGCAAAGTAGGGGAAGCAGAAAGGTGGAAGGAGTACATATAGGGTCTATACAAGGCCGATGTACTGGAGGGCAATATTCTGGAAATGGAAGAGGATGTAGATGAAGATCAAATGGGAGATACGATACTGCGTGAGGAGGTGGACAGAGCACTGTAAGACCTGAGTCGAAACAAGGCTCTGGGAGTAGACAACATTACGTTAGAACTACTGATAGTCTTGGGAGAGCCACTCCTGACAAAACTCTACCATCCGGCGAGCAAGATGAACGAGACAGGCCAAGTACCCTCAGACTTCAAGAAGAACATTATAATTCGAATCCCAAAGAAAGCAGCTGTTGACAGGTATGAAAATTATCGAACTATCAGTTTAATAAGGTTGGTTGGTTGGTTGTTTTGGGGAAGGAGACCAGACAGCGTGGTCATCGGTCTCATCGGATTATGGAAGGATGGGAAGGACGTCGGCCGTGCCCTTTCAGAGGAACCATCCCGGCATTTGCCTGGAGTGATTTAGGGAAATCACGGAAAACCTAAATCAGGATGGCCGGACGCGGGATTGAACCGTCGTCCTCCCGAATGCGAGTCCAGTGTCTAACCACTGCGCCACCTCGCTCGGTGCTATCAGTTTCATAAGTCACGGCTGAAAAATACTAACGCGAATTCTTCAGACGAATGGAAAAACTGGTAGATGCCGACCTTGGGGAAGATCTGTTTGGATTTCGTAGAAATATTGGAATACGTGAGGCAATAGTGATCCTACGACATATCTTAGAAGATAGATTAGGGAAAGGCAAACCTACGTTTCTAGCATTTGTAGACTTACAGAAAGCTTTTGACAATGTTGACTGGAGTACTCTCCTTCAAATTCTGAAGGTGGCAGCGTTCAAATACAGGGAACGAAAGGCTATTTACAATTTGTACAGAAACCAGGTGGCAGTTATAAGAGTCGAGGGGCATGAAAGGGAAGCAGTGAGTGAGACAGGGTTACAGCCTATCCCCGATGTCATTCAATCTGTATATTGAGCAAGCAGTAAAGGAAACAAAAGAAAAATTTGGAATAGGAATTAAAATCCATGGAGAAGAAATTAAAACTTTGAGGTTTTCCGATGACATTGTAATTCTGTCAGAGACAGTAAAGGACATGGAAGAGTTAATGGACAGTGTCTTGAAAGGAGGATATATGATGGACATCAACAAAAGCAAAACGAGAATAATGGAATGTAGTCGAATTAAATCAGGCGATGCTGAGGGAATTAGATTAGGAAATGAGGCGCTTGAAGTAGTAGATGAGTTTTGCTATTTGGGGAGCAAAATAACTGATGATGGTCGAAGTAGAGAGGATATAAAATGTAGACTGGAAATGGCAAAAAAGCGTTTCTGAAGAAGCCAAATTTGTTAACATCGAGTATAGATTTAAATGCCAGGAAGTCTTTTCTGAAAGTATTTGTATGGAATGTAGCCATGCATGGAATTGAAACATGGACGATAAATAGTTTAGACAAGAAGAGAACAGAGGCTTTCGAAATGTGATGCTACAGAAGAACGCTGAATATTAGATGGATAGATCACATAAATAATGAGGAGGCACTGAATAGAATTGGGGAGAAGAGGAGTTTGTGGCACAATTTGACTAGTAGAAGGGATCGGTTGGTAGGACATGTTCTGAGTCATCAAGGGATCACCAATTTAGTGCTGGAGGGCAGCGTGGAGGGTAAAAATCGTAGAGGGAGCTCAAGAGATGAATACACTAAGCAGATTCAGAAGGATGTAGGTACATCGAGATAATGAAGCTTGCACAGGATAGGGTAGCATGGAGAGTTGCATCCAACCAGTCTCTGGACTGAATACCACAACAACAACAACAACAACACCAATGAAAGTGGTACATGTGGAATTTAGATAGGTCTAATATACACACACCGACGTAACTTGCTTTCGTGAACTCTAGGAAAACCTTAGCTATCATCATAGCGACTATTTCTTCATTGAAAATAGTGTTCCAATAAAGATTGGATTTGGTCATATAATCCGTTGTGCCAAAACACCTCTCCTATCTCTTTAATATATGAATTTCGCGGTGGTTTCTTAAACTCCACATGGTTTTGCCGAAAATCGAGTTAGTCATTAATGTACACAGATCTTTGTCAAAATCACATGTTGTGAGAGTCATCTTATGAATGTTAACGCCAATATACTCCTTCAGCCTACTTGACTCACTGATGGAGACAGCACAGGTGCTTTAATAAGTTCCATCCGTAACCCAGACACTGCTGGAGATTTCTGAAGTGAATTATGTATTTTTGTTTGTCCCCCAGTGTTGTCACCAGTTATAGCATGGAACTAGTCACTCTTTAGATAGCTGCAAACTACTGTACGTCATGAAACTTCCTGGCAGATTAAAACTGTGTGCCGGACCGAGACTCGAACTCGGGACCCTTGCCTTTCGCGGGCAAGTACTCCACCAACTGAGCCACCCAAGCACGACTCACGCCCCGTCCTCACAGCTTTACTTCCGCCAGTACCTCGCCTCCTACCTTCCAAACTTTACAGAAGCTCTCCTGCGAACCTTGCAGAACTAACACTTCTGAAAGAAAGAATATTGCACAGCCTGGGGCTGTGGCTAAGCCATGTCTCCGCAATATCCTTTCTTTCAGGAGTGCTAGTTCTGCAAGGTTCGCAGGAGACTTTCTGTAAATTTTGGAAGGTAGGAGGCGAGTTACTGGCGGACGTAAAGCTGTGAGGACGGGGCGTGAGTCGTGCTTGGGTAGCTCAGATGGTGAAGCACTTGCCCGCGAAAGGCAAAGCTCCCGAGTTCGAGTCTCGGTCCAGCACACAGTTTTAATCTGCCAGGAAGTTTCATATCAGCGCACACTCCGCTGCAGAGTGAAAATCTCATTCTACTGTACCGAGCGAGGTGGTGCAGTGGTTAGACACTGGACTCGCATTCGGAAGGACGACGGTTCAATCCCGCGTCCGGCCATCCTGATTTAGGTTTTCCATGATTTCCCTAAATCACTCCAGGCAAATGCCGAGATGGTTCCTCTGAAAGGGCACGGCCGACTTCCTTCCCCATCCTTCCCTAATCCGATGAGACCGATGACCACGCTGTCTGGTCTCCTTCCCCAATCCAACCAACCAACCATTCTACTGTACGTCATACAGGCTATTATGATGTCCCATTTTTGCTTTCGTGGCATCTCCTACACTCGAATAACAGCCACATCTTCGAACTTATCCAGTCTGGCAATTTCATCTTCGGACAGCCATCAAAACCCTCCAGTTGGCAGAGATTGCTGCAGGGCGTGCCCATATGAGTTGCTTACATCCAAGTATAAGATGTAATTAAATCGTTTCATGCTGTGTACTCTTCCACACTCATTCGTAGATTGTACTCTTCCCTTTGCATTTCTAGGAACAAACAGACGAAGTCCGCTGCGAATCCCACATTCAAAAACGAGCAGCATGTCAATATCGGTCAATAGTTTGATGTTGACTCGTGTCTTTATCAACACGATGTTCCATGAAAGCAATGGCTCATTATAATAGAATGCAAGATCTAGAGTGGATGTGTCCACGCATACACTCCAGAATTTCCCAAAAATATCTGAAAGCAAGAGTACGTCTGCGCTCGTGTAAAATCTTTAACACTCCTCTAAATGAGGGATGTTGAATTCCTGCCCAACATTCACCACACGCCCATTCCCCACATCTACTATATCATTGTCTATATAAGAATACTGCTGAATACAGTTATATAAAGTTTTATTGAGATTTGTTGCATACCTCCATCGAAGCCAGATATTTATATTGGAAGAACCCCTTCTTTGTCACAAGCTGAAACTTTCCAACACCAGGAGCTGCCACTCGAGTGAAGTGCATGTCCTTCTGATGCACTGCCTCAGAAACTTTCTGGAGCAGTGCGTGTACAAATCGAAGCGACTCCACGAAATGAAGCCTAATTCTCGTCATGATTCGCTTGGAGTATGTTATATACTAGTATTTTTCAACGCTCTCACGCAGGAAACCAGTCGAATCGTTTCTCAAGACGAAGTCATCTAAGTGCGTGCAATGAGCATTATACCCGGTCAAATTGTGGAAGAAAACAGGTATATCTGGTGGCAGTGTGACATGGGTGCGTGCTGTCATAACAACGTACACGCTCAAGCTGTTAATTAATAATTTATTGAATTCGGAACAAGAATTCAGGAACATAATTAATTGGAAAACCTGTTACACGATGCAGGATTTTATCGCAATAAGAATGGTAAAAGCAGCTTAACGACTGGAGTACGTAGAGTGGAGATATTTGAGTTTAATTAACAGAGCCTATCAGGACTGCCGGCCGGAGTGGCCGAGCGGTTCTAGGAGCTTCAGTCTGGAACCGTGCGACCGCTACGGTCGCAGGTTAGAATCCTGCCTCGGGAATGGATGTGTGTGATGTCCTTAGGTTAGTTAGGTTTAAGTAGTTCTAAGTTCTATGGGACTGATGACCTCAGAAGTTAAGTCCCATAGTGCTCAGAGCCATTTTTTGAACCTATCAGGAGTAAATCAGAGATGGCGGGAGCTAGGATAGATATCACCTTCAGTGGCAGGCACAACCGGCAGCCCCTAATGTCGCAAATTGTCATAGCAGGCGGAGCCAGCGAGACCCGGAAGGGGTAGGAGTACGTGGAAGGATACAGAGAAAGGACCCGACGTCAAAGTTAAGACGCTGTTCCTGGGGGTGAATACCCTTTCAGTTTGGTTCCTATGGGCGGTTCCATCAGCAGGCCCAGCCGAAGAGAAACATAGTCAACCTTACGTTCTATTGTGGCAGACCGTATTGAATTCGCCATATTTATTAAAGCATTGTTTAGAGGCCATCTCCATGCACGTAAATCGTAGAGAATGATGTAATTATAGGCAGAGGTAATGTCTGGCAACTGTGGTGTCTGACGTCACCGCCATCAAGGATCAGGAGCAGGGGGAGACACTCCATTGTAAGAGAATACATAGCTCGCCGGCTGAACGGAGATGTGGCGAGTGTCATTCCATCTTGGTGGCAGAATAAGCTTCGTTTGGGAACGTACCCAAATCGTGCAGGCATTGAGCTTGAAGAATGTGTTGGGGTACATTTCTGCTGGTGACAAACTGCTGAGACTTAGACATTAATAGTTCATGAGCAAAGCTACGGTATGTGCGAACAGTGGTTCCATGTTTGAAGGTCGGTGAATGTGGCATACTGGTGAGCTGTTAATTACTCAAGTGTTGTGGTATTATCACCGCCTATGATCCTTTGGTCGTGGCACATAATGTGTAATATTTGTTGACTTGGAGAACATCAGATTAGCTGTTTACGGCTTTCATAACTATCATGGCAGGGTGTGAGAAGTCCTACGTGGCCAAGAGCACTAACATAGATTAGCTGTGTTGTGGTATTTAGAAAACATCAATTCTTACGTGACTGACGTTTTGTATGTGGTCTTGGTACCACTGGTAACGGCACACTGTATGAATTCTGATAGGCACCATCTTTCAATTTGTTTCGATCTAATGACAAATGAACTACCACTTATTTTGAAGACACTAGGTCTTTAGAATATAGATCATTCCTACAAGAATTACTTTCACTTTATGGGTGGCTATATTCATACTTCCCAAGCGTTGTTGTGTTAAAAACTAAGTCACGCAGAATTCACATGTTAGAGCGAAGCATACTGGTAACTGCATTAGAGGTAAGGTAAGGTGAGTTTCTCAGGTTGGAGCAGAGTGAGTGGCCTTCAAGGAGTCAGGACTGTCAGGTAGGACAGTATTAGTGTAGTGCCATGCTCCCTGTAAACTGCTGCCTACTGTAACAGTGAATTATGTCGCACACTATATTGTCATGTAGGGTTAGTCACTCCAGATTCTCTCATCGTCAGCCGATGTAGATCTGTGGTGTTTGGCACCAACACAGCTGTTAGACTCACAGTGAAAATTAATCTGATTGCGAGAGGAAATGTTGCAAAATTGTGCATGAGCAGCCAAGAATCGCTATGAAATAATGCCGAATATACTGTGAAATTCTGTTTCAAAATGGTGCATACGGGAGCCAAAGCTCGGTATGGAATGTTGTGAAACAGTTAATAACAGGGTACTCAGGAAGTTTTGTCAGGTTTTCTCCAAAGGTAAGATAGGTAGAAGCAACACTAGCAGCTGTGAAGGAGACGCACCCTGCTTTCGTCACACTGGCGGAATGTAGGGGCGCCCGAAGCAGAGTAGCAGGCACAGATAAGAGTGGTACTCAGTCATAAAGCAGGGCGGCGTGTGGCTACACGAGCACCGGGAAGCAGGCGGAGAGCGTGGTGGGGGCAAGGCAGCCGTGCAGCAGGTTCAGTGCACCACGGCTCAACAGCAGGCAGCGAGGCAGTTCTCATTTTCTTTGCCGACTGTTGGGCACATTAATGACTCTTGAACGGAAAATGTCAGATGAAATAAAAGACTCAGAAGATACGCAGTTATAAGGTGATGAGCTAATTACAGCGCATAGTATTATGAGAGACACGGGTAGTACAGAATTTTTTTATCCCTGGTATGTTTTCAACACAAGTATTGTTTGACGAGGAGATGCCAGTAGAATTTCCTAGTATGGTACAGTTAGCAGGAGTAAAAGTAGAACAACTGGAAATTAATTTGAGCAATTGACTGATGGCGTTGATGAACTCAAATAATGACAGATGAAGGGGAAAAGCAATTGGCTGCAGAAGTAAAACATGATTGGCGAAACGTCTTTCAGTTGTCACTAACTGCAACGTTAGGTAATCTCCAAACGGAATTAACTACCGAAATAGGTATAAATTCTAATATGCAAACCGAAATCAACGAAGTAAATGCCAATTTGCAAACCCAAATAAATAAGGGTAATGAAGCAGTAAATTCTGATGTGTCTTCTGAAATGAAGAGATTAGAAACTGAAGTAAAGCGCGACCCAGTCGAATAATTTTCAAAATATAATTTGCAATTACAACGCCAGGTGAAGATACAACAAAAAATACTACATTCAGTGCCTGTGTTATTCTGAATTACGATGCAAAGTTCCTTTGGAAATTCTTGAATGTTCAAAGGAACTTTGCACCGTAATTCGGAATAACACTTGCACTTCAACATCGTATTTATCCGCCGACACCGGGAAAACGACTGGCAAGTAAAATGTCTCACCTGTACGGAAATGTACATAATGGATGTGCGAGTACAGGTTGTAGACGCATGGTTAACGATGTATGGAAGTTTGGGTGTAGCCGTGAGTCGTGCACCAACAGCCTAACTAGTAATCCTTCCCTGCCGCACGTGTACGCGAGAGGTGTTTACGTGAAGTTTGTAGCGGCGTGCCGCGGTAATACATTTAAAGAATCATGGTTCAAATGGCTCTAAGCACTGTGGAACTTAACATCTGAGGTCATCATTCCCCTAGACTTAGGGCTATTTAAATCTAACTAACCTAAGGACATCACACACATCCATGCCCGAGGCGGGATTCGAACCTGCGACCGTAGCAACAGCGCGGTTCCGGACTGAAGCGCCTAGAACCGTTCGGGCACAGCGGCCGGCAACGAATCATGGTCTAGTCGTTCCTCAAATCATCACTGAAATTTAGTTTTGTTGACGAATATGCTCGACCTAAGGCTTAGCAGCATGTGACGTCCTACTACATAGACACCGACAAGGACTTCGTTTCTGTCATTCGGGCGGGAATGTTGGAGCGGTTACAGTTGAAAACGCCGGCATGGGACTACGAACGATCAGTGTCTTTGAGCTTCCATTCGAAGTGCCTTAAGAATTGGTGACATACACTCTTGCGTCCTTATGGAACGGTCCTATCCCATCTGGCTGTAAAATGGGCGAGTTTCCTAACGTATCCCGTCCTCAGTGGAGTCAGACAAATACGGATCGAATTCCGAAAACATGTTCCGTCATACTTGTACATCGCTGGTTGTAGGGCGATTGTCATCTACGACGGACAACCAAGGACGTACCCTGGGTGTGGGAAGGAGGGACACGTACGTTCTGAGTGTACTCAACGAAGGTTGTCACGGGATGATCCACGACTCACACCGCATCCGACTGTGCTCCCCATGACCGCATTGTCGCATTACGCGATGACGTAGGCCGTGAGACAGAAACGTATCAGAAAGTACAGACAGAGGCAGATCGTGACGAGTCAAGGAACGACGACGTTAGGCTGGACCGCCTGGAGCAGACACAGGACGCCCTCTCTTCGGTGCCGCTTGCGGCCCCTTCAGATAAGGCACTTGCAGAAGCCGATAATTCGAGGGCGCACGATTCCAACGTCCCCCACGAATAACCAGAGGCTGACCTCTGATTCCGAGGTCCGGCAACGAAAACAGCGATCACCGAAAGGCCGGAAGAAGCGCCGCCTCACGGTAGAGAACGACCAATCTGATCCAGGAGGAAATTCTGAGGCGTTTTCGGGTACAGAACAGACTACCATGGGTACAGAAGAACTGCCTAGCGTGGATGCAACGGTGGCCAGCGGGATGGCGGCATGACCTTCCGATGACGATGCTCCAGAAACAGCAGAGGAGCTCAATAGACGGCTACAGGCTACTGAGATTACTACGGCGCCTACAACGCGAGACAACGATGGGACGTTAAGGGACTGGTCAGGAGACCCACCCACGTGGGGAACAGATGATGCTGGAGGAACAGCTCCCACACACTCTCCCAGTGTAAGACCGGAAAAGTGCACAGAATAACGGCAGACCATATGAGGGGATGGCGGGGGACATTAGAAAGAAAGCAGCCTATGTATCGTAAGGTGCCCTATCTACGTTGACAGCCATGTAACGATCTTATCGGATAGGGTCTGTTAAGATCAATAGCATTGGGACGAATGTAAGTGTTGTGGTTGGCAGGAGAGCCAACACCGTGTTACTAATGGTTCAAATGGCTCTGAGCGCCATGGGACTTAACTTCTAAGGTCATCAGTCCCCTAGAACTTAGAACTACTTAAACCTAATTAACCTAAGGACATCACACACATCCATGCCCGAGGCAGGATTCGAACCTGCAACCGTAGCGGCCGCGCGGTTCCAGACTGTAGCACCTTTAACCGCTTGGCCACCACGGCCGGCCCCGTGTTATTAGAGGAAGCCGAAAGGCACGCGTTTTAGCTCACGCAGGCTGGCATGAGGTCTGGAACAGGACAAGGAAATTAGAATTTAGAAAAAGCGGACTTAGCTGCTGGAATACTTAACTTTAATCCATTAATGGTGAACGTCGCTCTTGACGGTACATGATTCACAGTATCAATAGTAACTGGTAATGGCGCCTTGCTAGGTCGTAGCAAATGACGTAGCTGAAGGCTATGCTAACTATCGTCTCGGCAAATGAGAGTGTATTTTGTCAGTGAACCATCGCTAGCAAAGTCGGTTGTACAACTGGGACGAGTGCTAGGAAGTCTCTCTAGACCTGCCGTGTGGCGGCGCTCGGTCTGCAATCACTGATAGTGGCGACACGCGGGTCCGACGTATACTAACGGACCGCGGCCGATTTAAAGGCTACCACCTAGCAAGTGTGGTGTCTGGCGGTGACACCACAGTAAGAATCAAAATGATAAAGGCTGCGGATTTACACATAGCGCTATTACAGGAAGTTCGGGTGCTTCCCCCTTGGACTTTTACAGTTACGATATTTACTGTTCCCCTTGTGACGAGAGAGACGTTGGCACTGCGATACTATTGAAGGAAGAGATACGTACAGACGAAGTAGAGTATTTGCCTTCTGCCCGTGGTACGGCCGTGACCATAGGTGGAATAAGTTTGATCAATATATACGCACTGTCAGGTTCGGATAACAGAAGGGACAGAGCAGCTTCTTACGCCCATTAGGTTACACCGTTGTTCCGGGGACGATACGATGCTTGCATACTCGGCGGAGATTTTAATTGTGTGCTCGACAGAAAGGACCTAACTATACTCCTAGCCAAGAACGTCGGGAGCTGGTCAACGGGATGGAATTAGTCGATACATAGGACCTGAAGTATCGCAACCAACCAAGATGTACATTTTTTACGAGCCACTCCGTGAGCCGTTTGGATCGGATCTACGTTTCAACGGCGTTAGTGATGTCGACGGTGGACGCAGAAATCTGGATGACCTCGTTTACAGACCATGATGCATATATTCGTACGGTCAACCTTGTTGACAGCAGGTATGCAGATGAAGGGGTAACTGGAAGATAAACGTCTCCCACCTGCGTGATGCAGAATGCCGACGCATGGTGGAGGACGCGTGGCATGGCTGCCTCCGTCGACGAAATTCTTACGGTTCTGTCCTGCAGTGGTGGATCGAGTGCGCGAAGCCAGCTTTACGGAGGACGTTAATAGGTTATGGAAAGGAGGTTTCTCAATGGCAGCGGACGACCACTGAGTTTTACTTTACAGCCCTCCGGGAACTTTGCGCTCAGCCATCTACACCAGAACGCCAGACGGCCGTCCACCGAGTCAAGGCGAAGCTGGCACAACTTGCGGCGCTAAGGATGGCGGGTACGATGATACGCGCGAGGTCGCAGGATTGCCTGCCCAACGAGGTTCCCTCGATGCATTATGTTATAAAGGGAAGAAAACGAAGACTAAGGACGTAAATTCATGACATCGATCTCGACGATGGCCGTCGTCTTTCAACACAAAGGGGCATAGAACAGGCGTTCACGGATCATTTTAGTAGATTCTATGCGATCGACGGGGAGGGCCAGAGGGAGCTGGGGAACGTCCTGGAAGAGATCCCAGACACGACGCGTGTGAACGGAGAAGCGGACTAGTTATCTGAAATTACGTGTGAGGAGTTGGAGGAAGCAATTACACGAGGTGCCTCCAACAAATCCCCAGGTCCAGACGGATTCCTGTTGGAATTTTACCGTGCCTTTGTGACTATTATGACTCTGTTGTGGTTACGCGCGTTTAATGGGCTTCTGTGGCAAGAAGTACCGGTTCCTATTAAATTCACGGAAGGGCTCATGATGCCCAGTGGTGGCAAACGGCCTTGTGATTATCGCCCCTTGACACTCCTTAATAGTGACTACAGAGTCTTTATGCACATACTGGGCAGCCGTATCAAAACGTCGCTGACGGATCGAATACATGCCGATCAGACTTGTTTTGGCTGCATCAGTAATATCCACACAGCCATGGAAGACTATCGTGACGTCGTCGCCCTCGAGGCTGCATGCCGCATCCGGGGGGCACTGGTTGCTGTAGATTTCGATCATGCTTTTGATCGAGTGGATCATGTGTACCCCGCAGCAGTGATGAATAGGATGGGTGTTTCGCCATTATTGACCACTGCAGTGATGCGGCTCTTGCACGGCGCCAGATCAGCGATGGTGATCAACGGAGGGAAAACAGAGTATTTTAAGATCTTAAGAGCAGCCAGACAGGTTACCCCTTGTCGATCCTCCTATATGCGATCGCCTTAGAACCCTGCCTCGCAGGCCTTTGCCGCCGTCTTACTGGGGGCTCCGTGCGGCATCTATCATTCAAATGTAGAGCATACGCGGATGACATTGAGTTCCTCGTACGGAATAAGGGGGAGACTCAATCAGTACTGAATTGGCTACAGACGCATGTGATGGCAGCTGGCAGCGAGGTCAACTTCCGAAAATCACAATTCATGCATGCGGGGCGTGGACTAGAACCAGGAACGGAAGGGCCCTTATCTGTGGTGCCAACACTTCGATGTTTGGGTATCAGCTTTCATAAGGAGACGGCGGGAACGGCTGCGGACTACAGACGGCTGTTGCTCAGAGTTCGCACGTCAGTACGACTAAACGCCCTACTGTCGATGGGTATGCTGCAGCGAGTGTCACTCGTCAACCTTTATCTCGCTCCCCTGATGTGCCACCTGACAACCCTTCTCCCCTTGACGCGCACGATAGCTATGAGGATTCACGCGGCTTTTGGGTTCTATGTAAGCCTGGGACAGCTCTTTAAGGTACAGTACAACGCGCTTACCATCCCAGCGCGAGAAGGGGGCGTTGGTTTAGTGAACGTGCACGTGAAGGCGCGTGCCATGTATATTAATACTATGCTAAAACGGTGGCGCAACAGGAATCACTCGCTTACCGGGACGATCATCGAAGAACTAGTATCAGCATCGCATCTCTCCCCGCTCAGTGTCGGCCATATATCGCCCCCGTTAACGCATGTGCGCACGTTCATACTTGAACACAGTTACGTTCGAGAGCGTTTACCGACGTCCCGACAGTCGACATCGAAGGACGTGTACCATTTACTTCTTCGACAGATCGCCCGGAACAGGGTGAAACGGAAACATACAGCAGTTAATTGGCACGCGGCTTGGCGCAGGGTACACCACCCCCACCTACCTACAACAGTCAGGTCAACATTGTACATTGTAGTGAACCGAAAATAACGAACGAATGACAAAAAATACACAATACATTTTGCGGATTTGCCCATGTGTCAGCAAAGCGTCATGCTGGATACGGACGACCTCCGGCGAGGCGCTGGCTGTCTGGTCTCTAGCAAGGAAGATAATAGCGTTCATGCGGCACACTATCTTGCGATATAGTATTTTTTTCCAGAGGAAATGTATTTTCCACGCCATAAGACGAACGCAGTGGCGTGGACCACAGGAATAATGGTCCATTACATAGTACAGAGACACACGTCTGAACGTACTGAACGTATTTGGTTACTGGCAATACTTGCAAGATGGACACACAAAACTGTTACGGCTACGAAAGTACAAGGACTGGTATGCCAATTTCGTAGGAACGGTTTTTGCGGACCTGCCATATACTTGGGGTGTGCCGGGTGCGCAAAGATGAGGGGCGCTGCTGTCGTTGTGAAACCGACAAAGTAAAGTGATCAGCTAAGGAAAACTACGCGAGTATGCGACCCAGGAAGAACTAACACTTGCACAGGTAACAGTGGAATGTTTCTTCGCATTTTGTTTTAATATCTATGAATGTTTTTTTAATGGTGCCGGAGGTGGTCCTACTTTGACTTTGTTGTTATTTAATGTTTCATGGTAGGACGGCAGCGAGATTCGTTCCAGGACAGTTATAATGTATAAGAACGTACTATGGTTTTGTGAATAATAAAGATTTCTATTTCTCTACCTTCCCTAAATAAAAAAAAAAGCGGTCAGCGCGATGGAAAAAAAAAGAAAAACGATACGGAGAGGCAAGCGGGAAATCCGCGTTCGAGTACCGGTCCGGCACACATTTTCATGAATGAAATTACAATGAAATATATAAAAATTTTCATTGTCGCCATTCTGTCCTACAGCTGATGGTGGTCCATATTCGCAACTCCGAATACATTTAATGTATGCCAATTGAAAAATTTTTTCTGAGTTAGATTCTGATAGTGTTCTGGTACGGAACAGCTGTGGCGATCAACACAAGCAATCAGTATCAACTATCTCTAAAACGTTGGGAGGGAATCAGACTGGTTACCATACCTTTGCAGAAGCGACAGAGTTAACGCAAACAGTGTATGGAACTAAGCTGATTGACGAACTGATTACAGTAATTATAAAATAAGTTCGGAACAGAGTTATAACTTCAAGGGACATTTGACAGAGACGACGCAGAGTGAATAGACAACAGGTTGTACAAGTCAGACAGTGGATGAGCAACTGATTATAAATGAACAGTCAATCTCGAAGTTGTCACAAAGGGGTGTGCAATCTTCACCTGGTACTTCAGCAGAAGCAGCGTTCATTTGCTTTAGGAAATTTAATTACTTCGATCCACACGGAAATGTAAACTAAGAATTGTTCGTAGAGGAATTTCGGGATGTATTGCCTGTGTCCTGGTCACAGCAAGATCAAATTTCTTTTATGGTACGACATTTACGATGGGCTAACAAGGTGTCTAATACTTGTACAGATCTAGTAGCATTTAAGGAGTTTTTAAAAGAATATTGGTCCAGTTCAGAGGAAGTTGCTAGTGGATTTCTGGAGCGATAGAAAAAGTCAAGCAGATCGTGGGACTATAAAGGAATTTTGTATATTTTATGGAAGCGAGTAAAATAGCTATATTGACTCTGGTTGGCTATCGAATTGTTTTCTGCGGTCGTAGAACGAATGCTGCCTTTCTATATCCGTCACGAATTGATAGGGTGCCTACGGACAGTTACAAGAGGTATGTTAGTGGTTCTTGGAACGGGTGGAACATTTGCATGTCAGAGACGGCAGGTATCAAAACATGCCACCACGATGAGAAGATGCACAGCCCGTACGGATTGTACATGGCAGCAGGTGATTGAGTAAACGCACGTAACAGCCGGCAGGATACGACAAACTGTGATGACGGGTCTTAATATGGTCATTAGGTTATTCTTGCTGATCAGATATACTAAAGGCTTTGTCACACAGGACGAGGTCTGTTCCAGTGGGCAGCCATCTCTGCCCGCCGCGATCTAGCAATATGTTATTTTTCTTTGACGCAACACAGCATTAGCCCTGTCACACACGAGGTGGCCTATTGCTGCGAAACAGTTTTGACCGCGGCGGCAGGCTATACGTTTGTACAAAATCACAAAAGTATCGCGCTGTCCAGTCGATTTACATCAGTTCGTCGAGAGGTTTTTACAAGATGGGAGACGAAACTGAACGGTTGATAGAAAACGTCAGAAAGTATACGTATTTGTGCGACACTTCACATCAGGTCTACAAAAATGTGATGAAAAACGCAGAAACATGAGCCATGACTGCAGAAGAGCTGAATTTTACTAATAAGTATGAATATATTTTTATTTCACAACATTATTTTATTACGTAGTTATTATTTATTATCAAGTACCCCACAAAAGTAATACACACAATGTGTACTGAAGTTATGTCCTACTGACAAAGTAATCAGCGATAGTTTCGCGGACTTGAACTGTATCACGGGTTGATGTCCAGTTGGTAGCACGCACATTGGCAACAGCTCTTGCATAGGCCATATGACTTCTTCACTTTGATTATCAGCTGAACATTCACTGTCATTCTTCATTATACTGAAGTTATGCAAACAGCAAGCTGCTTTAAGTATACAATCTGCAGTTTACTTATCTGTATCTGTGGCTTTCAGTAATATACGCCATAACTATTATACCGAACGTGTTTTCAATGACACAACGTGCTCGAGACACCTGTGCACCAAAACATTTTTTTGGGATCGGAGATCATTCTGGCTTCTGGATACAGTCCCATTAGTTACATCTGAAATGCAAAGCTTCGGAGGTGGAACTGTTTCTCCAGCAATATATTGTCGGTAGAACGCTGAATTCTCAAAGACAGTACGACCATAAACTTGTAGAGTGGGTATGTTGTGTCTAGGAATACCGCATACTCGGTTCTCTAAACAAACAAACAACTCGTATTAATGAGTTTTATTACAACAAGACAAATAAAAATACTTAACTTTGATCTGAGAATTCTTCTATTCCTTTATACATGATCATCCACAAGTACAATTACACAGATGTGTCGCAAGCAAGCAGAGACCGCTACTAACAACAGTCTGCCAACTGAACTGCAGTGACTGCTGATCTCAAGCTGTGCCACGTAGAGACTGCTAATGAAGAAGCTACGATGCGTTGGCTAGCGAAGTGGCTAACGTTGAAGCTGCTATCGAAGTGGGTCGCCACGAATTTTTATATTTTTATTACGTGGAGGTGACAATACAACGTCACTAGTGGATCAGGGTCTTACTATCTTGGTGGATGGTAAAACTGTTCCATCCGACAATGATTTCATTCCAGAGACATCACTGGAGTGCACATTGAAGATGTGGCGATGGGACTTTAAGTCCCATATGTAATGGAAAACTTCTTCTAGCATTGCCTTTTTTTAACAGATATGAACGATACCATGTATCATACTGATTCTTGTGTAGGTGAACATTCTCTGCTGCTTCACTGAAACAATTTCATTTGATTTTGTATACGATGTATTATATTTCAGGCTATGTTGTTGGAACGACACCAGGTCACTATCGAGTCCACCTGCGTGCTAACAAAGGAACCTCCCCATCGCACCCCCCTCAGATTTAGTTATAAGTTGACACAGTGGATAGGATTTGAAAAACTGAACACAAATCAATCGAGAAAACAGGAAGAAGATGTGTGGAACTAGGAAAAAAATAAGCAAAATATGCAAACTGAGTAGTCCAAGCGCAGGATAGGCAACATCAAGGATAGTGTAAGTTCAGGAGCGCCGTGGTTCCGTTATTAGCGTGAGCAGCTGCGGAACGAGAGGTCCGCGGTTGAAGTCTTCCCTCGAGTGAAAAGTTTATTTTCTTTATTTTCGCAAATTTATGGTCTGTCCGTTCGTTCATTGACGTCTCTGTTCACTGTAATAAGTTAGTGTATGTGTTTTGCGACCGCACCGGAAAACCGTGCGATTAGTAGACGAAAGGACGTGCCTCTCCAAATGCGAACCGAAAACATTTGATCGCAAGGTCATAGGTCAACCAATTCCTCCACAGGAAAACACGTCTGGTGACGGCATGTGCGTAACATAACAGGAATATATTGTCGACCCACCTACTTGTACACTTGGCGAATGGGTAAAAATATTCTTCTACCACGCCCGATTTAGGTCTTCTTGTGGATGTGATAATCACCCCAAAAAAGTGATGAAAACATAAGAGTTTGTCACATAAACTGCAACAAATGAGTGCGACAGTTTCACAGTTTTCCCTGTGCTCTGTCAAAACATATGTTTTTAACGTTTTCAAATTTTTCCATGTGTAGACCGTCAAATCCTGCATATGTCCAAGCAAATCCAAACATGTCCTGGAATTTTGGGGAGCGAAGTTGATTACGTGTGAGTGCCTGAACTTTGATAATTGTCTGAAAATAAAAAATTAAACTTTTCACTAGAGAGAAGACTTGAACCTAGGATCTCTCGTTCCGCAGCTGCTCAGGCTAACCATACCGGCACGGTAGCTCAGCGTGTTCTGTCAGAGGGTTAGCTGCCGTCTGTAATAAAAAAACTGAGTTAATCGATCGACAACGAACTTAAACGGATCTCTTACGACGTCCGCCCCGACGAAAGCGAAGAAAATGAGATTTAAAAAAAAAAAAAAACACGGGGCCACGGCGCTCCTGACCTTATACTACCCTTGATGTTGCCTATCTTGCGCATGGACTACTCAGTTTGTATGTTTTGCTTATTTTTTTCATAGTTCCACACAACTTCTTCCAGTTTTCTCGATTGATCTGTGTTCAGTTTTTCAAGGCCTATCCACTGTGTCAACTTATAACTAAATCTGAAGGGGGTGCGATGGGGAGGTTCCCTCGTAAGTAACCAAGAAGGTCCTATTGTGGAGGAAGGTATCCACGAAGTTGACATAGATATTGATGATAGTCGTCTGAGTCAGCATTTGGTACACAAGATTGTCCTGCAAAATCTTGTCATGCACGTTTTGCAGAACCAAGAAAACCGCTGGCGTTGACATGGTGGAGTTAAAGCCCTTGCTGACATGTTCTGTGACCCTAAGGACTTGGAGTTCAGCTGACAGGTGGGAAGTGAACCCAAACTGTTCCGGACGGATTGTCCGAGCTGCCGACAGAGGAAGGTCGAGACAACGTGATCGCGCGATGGGCGTGAGTATCGTATCATCGTAACATAGCGGTAGGCTACAAATATACACGGGACTGAACTGGACTTAAGCGGTTACGGAACCGGGCCAGTAACGGTCATTGTGCGATGACTGCCATTACAAAAGATGTGTTGAACAAACTTGCTGATGGAATGTACATTTCGTTAAATAAAGTGGTAGTTCCAGTTGGGACATATATAAGATAAGCCCTTCTGTGATTACTAAATACCTACAGAATGTAACTTCAAAATTCGAGACGTGATAGTATTTGGTTAGTCGAATCGCTTCGTTAATGTAACATTTTTTAATAAATTGACTTGTTTTCTGCGTCTGTTAACTACGCACAATATTATTTTCGCGAAACATAGTGCGGCGGCGCGGTTCTTTCTGTCCCTTTACGACGAACCTGCACCTACCTGTGAACATTGTCTCAGCAGCTCATCAGTAGGAAAGCCGAGTGAAACCTACTGTACTTCGACGTGAACCAGGCTGCAATTTAAGTCACTAATCCACGTTTCGGGAGAAAGTTTTCACACAAATGAAAGATTGGAAATTTTGTCCTCAGTTAATATATTCTGAAACTTAGGTGAATAAGTGTCACTGCCAATCCCGTGCTAGTCTTAACACAGTCACTCACAATCCCTTTCACTCACGTTAGAAGTTTATGGTGTTCCGTTTCCCGAAAACGTAATAGCTACAAAAATACTGATTGTTTTTTATTGAGAATGCTCGCCAAATATCAAGTCTGTCGGTACCTAATGCAGTCACAATTTTTAGCCACCGACCTGCTCAATACGCCACGCGGAATATATGTCTTTTGTCGTCACAAAATTCACTTAAAAATTCCGAAATTTCTACACACACATCGGAATAATTATGCCGTCACTTTCCAACACTTTTGATGTATGAAACACTGCTAGATCCGGGAACTTATCATTTCCATCCGAACTACTACTACACACGTCCGATCTGTTTCATGGCTAGGCTTCGACTCCTCTCTAGAATACTCTAAGTCTTCTCTACCAGCAGAGAAAGGCGCGCGAAGAATATTGCTTTACCATTGGTCAGTTTACTCAACAGCCAATAGCAAAACAACATTCTCCCGCGTCAATCCGCGCTTTTCCTCAATAACCAATCGCAAAATAGTAAACCTTACGACTGCACTTTATACCGACGTAATTATCTAATATGCTGAAGTTTTGCTTATGCATAAAGTTATTTACTATTGTTATTTATACCTGAATTAACTTTCCATTTACCATAAATTTTCTTTACAAAACTATTCTACAAAAATCCCCTTTGTCCATATCCATAATTCTTCGAAATGTTCCCACACTAAATCCTACTACATAACTCGTTAAACAATTATCTTCATATTAACCTTAATTCACACTCAAGCATCATTCATGCTGCTAAAACACATTTATAACATTTTACATACAAAATAAACATAACACTTTATGAAAATACTAGAACAGTTTATGAAAAACATTCTATTACTTTAGTGCACTCTAGTGGGCGCAATCGAAACTAACGTCACAGTCCCCTTATCCAGTATTATCCTCTATCGCCTGACACATAAACTACGTGCGCATCCAGTCTCACATCACCATCTGTCACTCTCCAGCTCTGAGACACATCTCCCACTTAACCGCCTCCAAGGCATGATCGTTATACTGCGTCTATGTAGACGTGTTTGTTACGACTGTTTCATGTGGTTCTTGAAAGAGATACATACCTCGCAGTTGGTTATGGTTAGTGCCAAAATGAAAATTGTGGAGCATTGTCTGTTAGTAAGGGAAACACAACTGGAATGAACAGAGAGAAATTTAAGAGTAACCAACTCTTGTCAAGCGTTGCAGCTGCTAGTGCTGGTGAACTATCCATTAAGAACAAATGTGTTTTAATGTGTGAAACAGACCTCCGACCTTTTAACATTCTAAGTGGTGTGGAGGAGTCTTCAGTGTAGCTCAAGAGCAGATAAATGCACGAGCAAAATACGAACAGATCACTGCCCAAGAAGTACTGCCTCCCCCAAGGGCTGTAGCACAACTTTCTAAGGATTTGCGTGATCAAATCAGGAATGAACTTATTCCAGAAGTGAAAGACGCAATTCTTAAAAACCATTGTTCAATGACGTGCGGTCTGTGGACAGACAACTATTGTGAGATCCGTTTCTTAACTGTCCCGTCCAGCTGTATCGATCAATCGACAGACAAATGGAAACTAAAAAACAATGTACTTTTGACTACAAGGTTTCCTGATATTGCCAAGACTGCTGAACATATCATTACGGAAATATATATGAACAAACAGCAGAGCTACAGATAACGTCGTCGGAACTAAGACAGTTACATTCGATACACATTAGCGGGGTAACAGCAAGAAAGCTCTAGAAGCACCCACACGTCTCCCACGCGTAATGTACTGTATTAATACAGTACGATGAGTTCACAGACCTTCTATCATGGTGGAAAACAAATACTTGTACCCTTTCGAAGTTCAGCAAACTCAGCAAACAAGTTTCTGTATAACTGCCAGTAGTGTCTCTGTGGAAGCAATTTTAGTAAAGAGGGGATGGTATTGACTCAAAGAAGAAGCTGTGTAGATTCCAAATGCGTTAATGGCATTCTCGTCATCCATAACAATAACAGAACTAAATCAAGCTAAATTTGAAGCGCGTAGGAGCAAGAACAACTGACAACTGGTTTCCAGAGACGTTGTGTATACAGGGTGATTCAAAAAGAATACCACAACTTTAAAAATGTGTATTTAATGAAAGAAACATAATATAACCTTCTGTTATACATCATTACAAAGAGTATTTAAAAAGGTTTTTTTTCACTCAAAAACAAGTTCAGAGATGTTCAATATGGCCCCGATACTCCAACTCGTTCCACACTCTCTGTAGCATATCAGGCGTAACAGTTTGGATAGCTGCTGTTATTTCTCGTTTCAAATCATCAATGGTGGCTGGGAGAGGTGGCCGAAACATCATATCCTTAACATACCCCCATAAGAAAAAATCGCAGGGGGTAAGATCAGGGCTTCTTGGAGGCCAGTGATGAAGTGCTCTGTCACCGGCTGCCTGGCGGCCGATCCATCGCCTCGGGTAGTTGACGTTCAGGTAGTTACGGACAGATAGGTGCCAATGTGGTGGCGCTCTATCCTGCTGAAATATGAATTGTTGTGCGTCTTGTTCGAGCTGAGGGAACAGACAATTCTTTAACATCTCCAGATACTGTAGTCCAGTTACAGTAGCACCTTCGAAGAAAAAGGGACCAAAAACTTTATTGGCTGAAACGGCACAGAAAACGTTCACCTTAGGCGAGTCACGTTCATACTGAGTTGTTTCCCGCGGATTCTCAGTGCCCCATATACAGACATTGTGACGGTTGACTTTCCCGTTAGTGTGGAAAGTTGCTTCATCACTAAACACAATCATTGAAACGAAAGATTCATCTGTTTCCATTTGAGCAAGGATAAAATCACAGAAATCGATTCTTTTAATCTTATCAGCTGCAGACAGTGCTTGAACCAATTTCAGACGATAAGGTTTCATAACTAACCTTTTTCGTAGGACTCTCCATACAGTTGATTGTGGAATTTGCAGCTCTCTGCTAGCTCTGCGAGTCGATTTTCCTGGGCTGCGAACAAATGCTTGCTGGATGCGTGCTACATTTTCATCACTCGTTCTCGGCCGTCCAGAACTTTTCCCTTTGCACAAACACCCATTCTCTGTAAACTGTTTATACCAACATTTAGTACACCACCTATCAGGAGGTTTACACCATACTTCGTTCGAAATGCATGCTGAACAACTGTCGTCGATTCACTTCTGCCGTACTCAATAACACAAAAAGCTTTCTGTTGAGCGGTCGCCATCTTAGCATCAACTGACGCTGACGCCTAGTCAACAGCGCCTCAAGCGAACAAATGTACAACTAAATGAAACTTTGTAGCTCCCTTAATTCGCCGAGAGATAGTGCTTAGCTCTGCCTTTTGTCGTTGCAGAGTTTTAAATTCCTAAAGTTGTGGTATTCTTTTTGAATCACCCTGTATAATGAAATGCAGTGTTGAGAAATGAAAAGTACTGAATGCACACTTACGTTGTGGGTATCGCATAGTTCATATTAGGTCAGCTTCATGTGGAAAATCATTTTCAGTCTCCATTTCCCGCTTTATTGCAAGGTTTCAAGTTCTCTCTCATCACTGTTACGTAAGAGTTTCTGAGTAATCACAATCCGCCATTGATGATTCGACAGACAGCACAAATACAGGAAACCTTTGGCAGATTTACACTTACAGTTACGTGGTCTGAATTTATTCGAATGCCTCGATTCTGATTCGTTCGGTTGAACTGTGCCTTAAGTCTTCCAAAACGCATTCATTCCTACTCGCACAACACTCCGACATGTCATACGTACGTGTACCGTACTCTATCGGCCATCACGGAAGCAGGCATGTTGTGGCCATCTCACAGTCTTACAACATTGCCAATTAGCGACAGCATCAAACTTAGTAAAAATTCCGAAAAAAATGTTAGACATCTCTATTTGGAGTCTACAATATGATGCAGTACATTCTAAAAGATGATTCTTGCCAGTTACTACGAAAAAAATAACTAACTCTACAAGAAATTTTGAAGAAAAATAATTTTTTAATTCAACCTTTTGATAAAACAGAATCACTAACATATTTTGACTGAAAAAGTTATGAATATACTGAAAGTTTACAGACGCATGTGACACAAATTTTGTCGTGGTAACACAATAACACTCCGAGATAAAAAATACGATACTATAAAAAGTGCGAAACTGTAAGCCTATGTAACGAAAAATGTCGTCGCTGATGAATTTGCATTCTGTTGGATATTGCAGAAACTTCCAGCGAGAGAGTTGTTAAGAAGGCTGTAAAATTAATTTTGGTAACATCTGAGACATCATTACTGTATCGTGTAACCTATAAACACATTTTATTTGCGAGAAACATCTTGTGCAGTAGTGCGCGAGTACCCGTGTGCCGCCGCCAGGATTTTAGTTCCTCCGGTTCGCCTTAGTACGACCAAGAATAATCACTACCTCCCGAAATTTTTTTTGCAGCACTTACTGACCCTCCGTTTGCGCTCATTACTCATATCGCTGATATACCGTACAGAAAAATAAATGTAGGTACTTTTAAGCAACTACTTCCGCTGAAGTCTAGCGACATACATTTTTGCCTATGGTTTCGTGCAAGCCAAGTTTTATCGAAGTAAGCAATAAGTGCATTGTATACAAAACTTCGTTCTTACAGCTGCAATGTCTCTGCATTCCACTAGAAATTTTCCTCCACCATTAAACGCTATGGATCAAAAACCAAGTGAGAAGAGAGGACAAACAACGGAGGTCTCTGAGCCAGAATAATTATTTTCCCCGAGATCACCCTGTATTTTTCTGGCAGTCGGATACTGTCATCGGTATTGGTATCTAAATATAGCTCTACGCACTAACTTTTTGTCAGAACCGTCAAATTCCATAGATTTCCGTTATCAAGAAATGGTTCAAATGGCTCTGAGCACTATGGGACTTAAGATCTGGGGTCATCAGTCCCCTAGAACTTGGAACTACTTAAACCTAACTAACCTAAGGACGTCACACACATCCATGCCCGAGGCAGGATTCGAACCTGTGATCGTAGCGGTCGCGTGGTTCCAGTCTCAAGCGCCTAGAACCGCTCGGCGACACCGGCCGGATTCCGTTATCATTTATATGCCTTTCTTGGAGAATCAAAACACATGCTCGCTTCTATAGATTCCACCGACGATACTGCATTGCCAAATACAATGGATTCAGATAAACCACATGATTTTGTTGTCATTTTATGAACTTACGCAGAGTATATATTATTGCTATTATTACTTGTTTCCTCATTTTTAGCCAGATCAGTAAAAAAACTTCAGTACATTCGATACGACAATTTTAGGTTGTTTTCTAATGTCTTTTTGCCCTCAACGCAGGCCCTTGCGTTTACGTTTCGTTCACTACCAAAAACACGCCAGCACAATGTTCCGCGGAAGATTGAAATCACACGTGAACATACTATATCGTGCCGAAACACAGAAGTTTTAGCTGGCGCTGGCCTACTGCACTTTTAAGTTTATGTGCGGCAAAAAAGCTTGGAGACGGACGAATTACAGCGCTTAGCGCTTGTGCACTGTAGACAGCGAGACTGACCTTGAGGTGCCTAGTGTCTTGAAGGCCATTCGAGAATGTTTGTTAGTGGGAAAGCGGTACGCAGTACGACTGCGTGAGGGCGATGCGCCAGGCGAGAATGTCGAGTCGCCACGTTATCGAGACCGCATTCTCTCAGGCAGCGTCCTCGCTGGGCAGTCTCGCTTACGACAACGAGCGGGAACACAGCGACAACTGACGCCCTCTAATGCTGGCAAGCATTGATCACACTCTGATAAAGACGGTTGCAAGGGGAAAGTGGTTGGTTGCAGAGGTAAACCCTGATGGGCAAAATGTAGCGCTGTTGGCAGTAATTGTAACGTTAGATGATGTCCAAATGAAATTAACCGCTGAAATAAATAAGTAAATTCTAAAATGAAAACGGAAATCAACAAAGTAAATATCGATATGTAAACCCAAATAAATAAGGGTACTGAAGCAGTAAATGCTCATTGTTTCCTCTGAAATGACGAGATTAAAAACTGAAGTAAAGCGCGACAGTGGCGAATAGTCTACAAAATGAGACACAACTGAAAAAGATTGTTGCTGAGGTAGATTCTGATACTGTTGCGGTACGTGATAATTGTGACGAATGCCACAATTCATATCAGCAATCCCGGAAACGTTGCAAGGGAATCAGAATGGTTTTCTCACTTCCACAGAAGCGACAGATCTACATCTACATCTACATCTAGATCCATACTCCGAAAGCCACCTGACGGTGTGTGGCGGAGGGTACCCTGAGTACCTCTATCGATTCTCCCTTCTATTCCACTCTCGTATTGTTCGTGGAAAGAAGGATTGTCAGTATGCTTCTGTGTGGGCTCTAATCTCTCTGATTTTATCCTCATATATATACGTAGGAGGGAGCAATATACTGCTTGACTCTTCGGTGAAGGTATGTTCTCGAAGCTTTAACAAAAGCCCGTACCGAGCTACTGAGCGTCTCTCCTGCAGAGTCTTCCACTGGAGTTTATCTATCATCTCCGTAACGCTTTCGCGATTACTAAATGATCCTGTAACGAAGCGCGCTTCTCTCCGTTGGATCTTCTCTATCTCTTCCATCAACCCTACCTGGTACGGATCCAACACTGCTGAGCAGTATTCAAGCAGTGGGCGAACAAGCGTACTGTAACCTACTTCCTTTGTTTTCGGATTGCATTTCCTTAAGATTCTTCCGATGAATCTCAATGATAATAATCAGCTGACTAGCGTAAGTAACAACATTATTTTGGAACAGAGTAATAATTTTAAGGCTATGTGACAGAGCCGCGCGGGATTAGCCGAGCGGTCTACGGCGCTGCAGTCATGGACTGTGCGGCTGGTTCCGGCGGAGGTTCGAGTCCTCCCTCGGGCATGGGTGTGTGTGTTTGTCCTTAGGTCCTTAGGATAATTTAGGTTAAGTATAGTGTAAGCTTAGGACCTTAGCAGTTAAGTCCCATAAGATTTCACGCACATTTGGTGACAGAGATGGCTCAGGTGCTGGATGCAGAGCAATCAGAATGAGAATCATTTCAAAGACAACAGGTTGTGTATAATCAGACAGTGGCTGCACAAGTGATTAAAAATGTAGAAGCATTCTCGATGTTGTCACAAAAGTGTGTGTAGTCTTTGCCTGGTATTTCATCAGATACAGAGTTCGTTCGCTGTTGGAAAATTAACTATGAGGACTATTCTGAAAGTAAGGTGCGATGGGGTGCGAAATGGATACCACAGTGAAAATCCGATGAAGCTTTGCACAGATGTACTGGGCAGTGCCTGTAGTATCCCATAGATCGCATCACGTCGCTCTTTTCAGTTCTGATGAGCACACAGTGAGCATGTAAAGATGCTTAGAACCATAGTGTCTCCCACACAGTATGAGGGTCTGGTGTGAGATTTCGTCTGTCATGCAGCCCACATAACATAGCTCCCAAGCGTTTCCTTCTGCATGACAATTCTCGGTCGCCCTCTGCAGGGGCAATGAAGATACTCCTCCAGTGTTTTCGAAGGGAAGTGTTTGATCACACACAATAGAGCCCGTAATTGACTCTTCCTGAGTTTCATCTCCGCTCACATGAACCGCTGGCTATGAAGACAATGATCTGGTACAGAAAACGAGCTATAGACAAGCATAGAGAATTGGCAGGAAGCGCAGGCGGCTGCCTTCTATGACGAGAGTATTGTAAAGTTGGTACACGCTACAACTGCCTAAATCGGAGCGGCGAATATGTAGAGAAGTAATTGGAAGGTGTAGCTAACTGTTGCAAATAAAACATTGGTTTCCATTTTCCAATCGATCGGACCTTCCTTTCCGAGTAGGCTTCGTAGCTTGATCTGAACAAAAATTGATGTTTTGCCTGTATCCAGGTCAGAGCAGGAACACAATTCTTTTGTGGTATGGCATGTACGACAGGTCACCAATAGATGTGCTAAAGACATTTCTAGTACTTGTACATATCTAGCAGAATTTGAGGACAAGAATATTGGTCAGCAGAAATTCAAAGTGACTTACTAATGTGTTTCTGGTGCGGTAGACAATGTCAAGCAGGTCGCGGGACTATGAAGGAAATCTGCGAATTTTGGTGGAACCGAATAAAATATGTTGATCCTGGTATGGTTACCGAACTGTTTGCTGCTGCCATAGAACGAATATTGCCATCCTATATCCGTCGGAATTTTGTATTGGCACCTAGGGACAATTACGAGAGGTATGTGAAGTTCCTGGTACGGATTCAATGTCTGCATGTCAGAGAGAGTAGACAGCAAAACATATCACTACGACAAGGAGTCGTGTGGCCGGTATCACTTCTGCACGGCATAATGCCGTCACCTAATGCAAATAACGGGAGACAAATGTTGTGCAGTGAGCAGAAGGGATGCAGTATGCTAATCAGCCTATTCATGCTGACCAGTTAAACTAAGCAGATTTATTGTGTAATTCGTTACTCATTTGGGAATTAGTCACGGGAATGTTTATGAAATAAATCTCATCAACGCGCCGTGCGAGTATTTCAAGGTCAGAGAGCAACTGTCTCCAAGGATTTATCATGACGTACGAAACGAAATGATTGATATTTGAGTCATATGAGCGTACAACGAGATACGTTGTTATTTATCGTACATATTATTCTGTGAAGGTACTGTGGGGCGCAGTGGGATCGCCCTCACACTGCGCCACAGCATCAAGGAGGCACTAAAAATTTGCGTTAACTACGGGCAACACTCCACGTCGTCGGTGTCATAAAACTTTAAGAAATAGTTTGCCTCTTCTTTTTTACTCATTTGGGAGGAATGAAGGCAGCACACGTTTTGAATCCACACGAGGTGTTGTTTCTGTCCTTCAGAGGATAACCACAAATCTATATATTAGGTTACTGACTGGCTACTTTTGAAAATTGAAGCGGTCCAATCGATTTATCATTAACTTTATTATCCTGCATTTTATGTTCTTCTTCTATATTGCTTTTTTCTTTATTCAGACCATAAACATGAACTGATATAAAGAGTTTCTTCCTCTCAAATTTCGGTATGTCTTGAATTTCAGTCTAGAATTTGATGCTCTTGAAGCTATAGTGCTCTCAAACATTAGCTGTATGGTATGTTCTTGTACGCTCTCCTTCTTCTTATAACTTATGTTGCAAGCCAAAAGCGACCATTCAAAGCAAAATTCGGCATCCTCATCTAAATTTTGGACATGCATACAGGCCTATGTAGAAGCAGTACCCTCTGGCAGAGGAATAAAACTGGGCCTCACATTTAATCGGTAAGAACATGCGAATGTATGTCTAGGTGGAGTATATGACTCAGTGCTTTACCAGACCCGCTTTCTGCATTTTGCAAAACTGGGCCAATGTGACACTTGAGATAAAAGTTTTAAACCTCTCGGCAATTGCGGCGCCCATAATATCATACCAATACCCCTCCCCATCCAAATATCTCTTCAACACTCCTTCCCACCATCTTCTGGGTGGGAGCCGGTACATGAGACCACAGAATAGAGCTGCACTACACTTACTGGAGGGTTAGCACAGATCTGTAATGATTTTGAGGAGCTCCCTTTTCAAAATATTTAAGAAAGCGGTAGGATTTCAGTAACCTACAGTAGGGCATCTGAGATCTTTCCCCCAAAAGTGCTGAAACCACAGAGTAGTTTAATGAAAAAAAAGTACGATCTGGAAACAATAGCAATATCCAAGTGCCAACAATTATAATAATTTCTGCTAGTTCCATAGAAATTCGTCAGTGTTCGTATCATTAGATATGGGTCTTATCCCATTGTCTACTGGCGTACTGCCTCTTAGCAATGCATACAGATCAAAATCCTCCTCATTCATCATGACGTTGTTACCGAGTGCACAAAAAAACCACTCATATGCAATGCATGCAAGTGAGAATTACAGTAGAAGAAATATGAGTTGCTACTACTTACATATTTGCCCATCTATAACAGGTGTCAATCCATGTGAACTCGTACCAGGGAAAGGAGCGATGACCTGAGATGGGAGGAAGAAGTACGTGTCATTCTGTTTGATCTCGACAGCGTTGGTGTCAACCCATTCCGCCATGGCTACATTGTCCAAAAATGGTTCAAATGGCTCTGAGCACTATGGGACTTAACATCTGAGCACATCAGTCCCCTAGACTTAGAGCTACTTAAACCTACTAAGGACATCAGATACACCCATGCCCGAGGCAGGATTCGAATCTGGGACCGTAGCAGCAGCGCGGTTCCAGACTGAAGCTCCTAGAACGGCTCGGCCACTGGCTAAATTGTTATCAATAGTGACTAGGAACCAGAACATCTTATAAGCAATGCATGCAACCGCAAATTGTTATTTTAGAAGAATTTTCAGTTACTACATGCGTTTGCCCTCATCTACAGGGTGAGGCAGCTAAGTCACAACACCCCTTCTATCTCCTCAACCGTAATAGATCCAAAGATGCCGTTTGGACAGTGAATTACAGGGACAGGGCCTACTTGAATACATCAATTTCATGTTTCTGCTATTTTTTATTACAGAGATATGAGGCCATCTTTGGATTTTTTAAACGGAACCCTGTGCTAAAATTAGTGTAACATGATGGGTTTAAAAAGACGGTTTCAAATATGTGTATATCATAATATTTAAGCGAATAGTTTTTGAGACACAGATGTGTTCTCGTATCGTGTTCGTTCTTCGAAGTGGCGTTGTCCAATGCGACCTTTCCTGTTGTGTAGAGCACATGGTAAACGTCACGAGTTTGTCCTTACACAAACACGCCCATTTACCCGTCAATAGTAATACATACAGCGATATTTTGCGCAAAAAGTAACTGAGGATGTCGCGCAAATATTATTCAGTTATTTGACAACTGTGATACCAGAATAGTAGACAACATACAGTATCACAATACTACAAGATGTTAATACATTTTAAGTAACAGAAATAAAAATGTAAATCACGAGGCCCGTATTGGTCACAATTATTTCGTACGTATTTGTTTTTTATTTGAAAATATTTACTATCGGTCAAAATACGAAGCAAATACACGCAAAGATGCAAAATACGTACTGTACATGATACAAAAATTTTCTGAAGCATGGGCTCATAATGCTTCCCCTCTGCTGCAATGCACATTTGTAGTCACCGTTCGAATGGTTTGTGAACGGCTGCGAGGGTGTCACATGAGATATCAGCGCACGCTTCGATGATACGTTGCTTCATATCGTCTGGCGTAGTTGGTATTTGAGCATACTCTTTATGTTCGATTGTTCCCCACAGAAAAAAAATGAAGAGGGGTCAAATCAGGAGACCGGCTGGCCACTCACTTTAGCACGTCGTCCTATCCAACAATCCGGGAACTTTTCATTTAACACCTCTGTACCTACGCGGGAACAGTGAGCAGGACTGCCGTCATGTTGGAACCACATGCATTGACGCGCCGGTCCATGTGGACGAGCGGTTCTAGGCACTTCATTCTGGAACCGCGCGACCGCTACAGTCGCAGGTTCGAATCCTGCCTCAGGCATGGATGTGTGTGATGTCCTTATGTTAGTTAGGTTTAAGTAGTTCAAAGTTCTAGGGGAGTGGTGACCTCAGATGTTAAGTCCCATAGTGCTCAGAGCCATTTGAACCATTTGCACCGATTGCTGGTACCTCTTCCAGCTAAATGGTTCAAATGGCTCTGAGCACTATGGGACTTAACAGCTGAGGTCATCAGTCCCCTAGAACTTTGAACCACTTAAATCTAACTAACCTAAGGACATCTCACACATCCATGCCCGAGGCAGGATTCGAACCTGCGACCGTAGCGGTCGCGCGGTTCCAGACTGAAGCGTCGAGAACCGCTCGGCCACACCGGCCGGCGTACAGCAAAATGGGCAGAAAGTTTCGCAGGAACTGTGGAACTTAACGCATGCTACCCTGCTCGATGTTGGACATGTGTCCGGAAACGATTACTTTCCATGTTAGAGCTCATTTTATTACTTCTCTTCAAACCACATTAATCATGGAATGGAAACACACAGCAACAGAACGTACCAGCGTGACTTCAAACACTTTGTACAGGAAATGTTCAAAATGTCCTCCGTTAGCGAGGATACATGCATCCACCCTCCGTCGCACGGAATCCCTGATGCGCTGATGCAGCCCTGGAGAATGGCATATTGTATCACAGCCGTCCACAATACGAGCACGAAGAGTCTCTACATTTGGTACCGGGTTAGCGTAGACAAGAGCTTTCAAATGCCCCCATAAATGAAAGTCAAGAGAGTTGAGGTCAGGAGAGCGTGGAGGCCATGGAATTGGTCCGCCTCTACCAATCCATCGGTCACCGAATCTGTTGATGAGAAGCGTAGGAACACTGCGACTGAAATGTGCAGGAGCTACATCGCGCAGGAGCCACATGTTGTGTCGTACTTGTAAAGGCACATATTCTTGCAGCACGGGTAGAGTATCCCGTATGAAATCGTGATAACGTGCTCCAATGAGCGTAGGTGGAAGAAAATGGGGCCCACTCGAGACATCACCAACAATGCCTGCCCAAACGTTCACAGAAAATCTGTGTTGATGACGTGATTGCACAATTGCGTGCGGATTCTCGTCAGCCCACTCATGTTGATTGTGAAAATTTACAATTTGATCACGTTGGAATGAAGCCTCATCCGTAAAGAGAACATTTGTACTGAAATGAGGATTGTCACATTGTTGGATGAACCATTCGCAGAAGTGTACCCGTGGAGGCAAATCAGCTGCTGATAGTGCCTGCACACGCTGTACATGGTACGGCAACAACTGGTTCTCCCGTAGCACTCTCCGTACAGTGACGTGGTCAACGTTACCTTGTACAGCAGCACCTTCTCTGACGCTGACATTAGGGTTATCGTCAACTGCACGAAGAATTGCCTCGTCCATTGCAGGTGTCCTCGTCGTTCTAGGTCTTCCCTAGTCATAGGCTGGAATGTTCCGTGCTCCATAAGACGCCGATCAATTGCTTCGAACGTCTTCCTGTCGGGACACCTTCGTTCTGGAAATCTGTCTCGATACAAACGCCACGGCTATTGCCCCGTGCTAATGCATACACCAACTGGACATCTGCCAACTCCGCATTTGTAAACATTGCACCACTGACTGCAAAACCACGTTCGTGATGAACACTAACCTGTTGATGCTACGTACTGATATGCTTGATGCTAGTACTGTAGAGCAATGAGTCGCATGTCAACACAAGCACCGAAGTCAACATTACCTTCCTTCAATTGGGCCAACTGGCGGTGAATCGAGGAAGTGCAGTACATATTGACGAAACTAAAATGAGCTCTAACATGGAAATTAAGCGTTTCCGGACACATGTCCACATAACATCTTTTCTTTATTTGTGTGTGAGGAATGTTTCCTGAAAGTTTGGCCGTACCTTTTTGTAACACCCTATATATACTGAGTCTGCCAACCGATGTAGGGAGTGAGTTACTCGTAAAATTCAATAAACAAAACCTTCAATGAAAACATTAGTATATCATCATCTCAATTTAGTTACGATCGTACATTCCTAAATAGAATTACGATTTGCAGACAGCTGCAGGCAGCTTAGGACTGAACATCTGGGAATTAATACAGAAGTGTGTGGTCGCCTCTAGAGCTCATTGAGTCATGCAAATGAGGGGCCTGCACATTTTATCACTATCCAGCTAGGAAATTGCCTAATACACAGATCGACCAGGACAGATTCTCACATTGACCAAATTTGAATAATAATCTCCAGTGTTAGCGTCGTAAGGTCTTTTAGAACTCTGTCAGATTCTTCTGGCAGGGTCGCATTCCCCATATCGTCTTTATCCACTTTCATCGTTCTCTGTAATATTGTCTCGAAATGTGATTCCTTTAGGTAGCGCATATAAATTCATCAGTACTCTCAGTCTCTTTCTTTGCACTTATGGTCGGCTTGCCCTCCGAATTCTTGATTTTTGTATAGGCACGTCTCTTTTTTTATATAGGTTTCTTGTATTTCCCTTCTAATGAGCATCTATCCTTCCTACAGTCTGCACACTTCTACAATTTTCCATTGCATCTTTAGAAATTCATGCTTTACTACTTTTTACTTCTGTCACTGTCTTTTTAAGTTCTATATTCCCTTCTACTTGATTCAGCCTAGTTGCTTCCCAGCTCATTTCAGTGGAATGTGCGTACAGCGTATTTGGCTGGGAGTCCCCTTCTGGGGATTTCGGACGCTTGATTCAAGTATTTTTATTTGACACCACTTCGGCGACTAGCGCCTCGTTGATGATGAAATGATGGTGAAGACAACATACACATCCACTCCCGAGCGCAGGAAGTCCCTGACCCGGCCGGGAAAGGAACCAAGGGCTCCGTCTTCGAGACTCAGCAACGCTACTGTTTCATCTCTCAAAGCTGCCCACTCGTTTTTCATTGTATTTTTTTCCACCTTTTTTTGTCAGTTGTTGCCTACTGCTCCAGCTGAAACTCTCAACATTGTCTGTTTGTTTCAACAAAGCCTATACCATTGCCTCAATGTACTACATTTTTGCATTTTGTTCAACTTTAATCTGCATTCCATAACTACTAAACTATATTCAGTGTTCATATCTAGTGCCGGAAATATTTTGCAATTTAAAATCTCGTTTCTAAATCTCTGTCTTGCTATACGTAATCCACGTGAACTTTTCATTATCCTCAAGTCTCTTCTATGTATACTACCTTGTTTCATGATTCTGAAACCAAGTGTCTGCAGTGTACGATACCTACCAGGCGGCTTTTCATTCGTTCTTTTCATCTAGTCCCTGTTTTCGGTTTTCCATTTTTTCCCTACTATCAAGTCCCAGTCACCCATCACTATTAAATTTTCATCTACCGTGACGTACTGGATAATTTGTTTTATCTCATTGTACCTCTTTCTCAAGTCCCTGACGTACTGTATAATTTATTTTATCTCATTGTACCTCTCTCTCAATCCCTTTGTTATATTCGGCGCCACTAGGAATGTATACTACTTCTGCTGCAATGCGTCCTGCTTTTCTTCCTTGATCATCATATTCCTTCACCATCCATGTTTTACATGGTAGTTAACTCGCATTCGTATTTCCTTGTTCATTATTAGACCTACTCGTGCATATCCTTGCTTGGTTTTGTGTTAATAAACCTTTAGTCACATTACCGGAACGTCTGTTCATCCTGCCACTACACTTCACTGAGTCCCTCTACGTCTAGCTTCAACCCATACAGTTTCTTTCCAAATTCTCAGACCTACGATCATCGTTAAGGGGTGTAGCATTCGACTCTCCGACTCTCACAACGCTAGATATGGATATTTTTTTTGATGACATCTCCTTGAACAGTCCTCTTCTGGAAACGGGACACTATTTTATCTCTGGAATATTTTATCCAAAAATAAGCCATCATTAGTGAACCATGCGGTAGAGCTCCAAGTCCTCAAAGAGTGTAACGAAAGCAGTTTCCCACCATTTTCATGCGTTCCTCAGTTACAACGAAAACAGCGCATCCTAGATTATATTGGCTAGGCCATCTTGTAACCTGTTGTCATTTATCTGCATTTACCTTGTAATGTTTTCGTGAGAAATGCATGGTTTTCGAGATATTTTGTGGTCTCAGCTTAAATGATTGATCCTGTATACGTAAGAGCGATGGGATATTTGAAAATGACGGTGACAATGACTAATGTTAATAACTGTTTTAAGAATTTGCGTACCTGCTTCTATAGCTGACCAAATTCGCTGACGGAATGAAATTCTTATCAACGTTTCTGCAGATGTAACAAACGTCTTGAAGAGCGTTGGTGAAGATATGATATTATTTTTTCCTTAGCTAAGTGTCGTCATGTCATGTCGCTAGGGTTTTATAGTAGAGAATGGCCTCCAGTTGGTAGTATTTATGAGACTGCTGTCCATGGCATGCTTGTAACACTCCTCGAATCTAAACACTGACGTTCTAAGAGTTTCTTTGCGTGATCTATCTGCCTGAGCAAACTCTCACGCCATAACAGCCGGAAAATCCTACATAGCAGCTGAATAACGCTTATCCTGATACGGCACGGATGACTCTCAGTTAGCTTCGTATCGTTGAAACACTACTTCGGCTGCCATAATTTTGAGACTATTTCAGTTCGTTAGCACCAGATGATAAAGGAGCTTCTGTTAGCGTTTAGGGTTCTGTAATTGTACTATATACCTTTCTACACAGTGTGAAAAAGGCACAAAGCGATACTTAAGATTGGTTTGGGGGTCGTTGAGAAGTTTCAAGGGCTTGGGGATATAATTTAACATCACGCTTCTGTTCAATGCGAGTATAAATTGTGACAGTAGTCGTTATAAGTATACAAATGAGGCCTCTATAGAACGAAGTGTAGTGAAACATCTCAGCACACACATATTTTCGCCCGGGCTGACTACAATGTGATTCGTGAACCGCATGCAGCTCTTGCCACAATCTGGTGCGGCTGTTGTCAGCTTGGAAGTGTTATACACGAGCAAACTTCTTATCGACTTTATACACTATACTCGACGTACACTGATGAGTCGAAACCTTATGACTGCCTGATTAATGGCGTGTCGGTCATTCTCCGTAACCCAGTACTGCATCCACCCCATATGACATGGGTTTGGCAAGTCCTTGATAGGTTTCCAGAGACACGTGACACCAGATATCTAAGCACAGGTCACGAAATTACCGTAAGTTACAGGTCGTTGGTTTGTGGACGCAGGTTCTACCCTGGTGACACAGAAAGTTATCCTGCTGGAAGACGATATTGTCCACCTAAGGGGCGTCGAAGGGGCTGCTTGCCCTCAGGCGCAAGAGGAACCACGAGGCACCGCTCAGCAGAATGGGCGTCAAAGTCTCTGACAGGTACGTTTCTAATGTGCTCAACAGAGGTGTGTGGGTGGCACTGAGGGTGTTGTCAAACTGGGGATGTTAGAGTGAGCGTTTTCCGTTTTATTCTAGCACATGTCAGTGTTGCACCCCTCTGCTATCACTCCACAGGACGGCGCGAAACAGCTCGTGGTCGTGCGGTAGCGTTCTCGCTTCCCACGCCCGGGTTCCCGGGTTCGATTCCCGGCGGGGTCAGGGATTTTCTCTGCCTCGTGATGACTGGGTGTTGTGTGATGTCCTTAGGTTAGTTAGGTTTAAGTAGTTCTAAGTTCTAGGGGACTGATGACCATACCTGTTAAGTCCCATAGTGCTCAGAGCCATTTTTGACGGCGCTAAACAGGAGGGCTGGAAAAGCGTAAAGGTTTCTGCTTCGGATCGCGTTCATATTTCGTCGAATGCTTTTGAACGGTCCCTAGTGGTTCTGTCCTACCAAAGCAAAAACTGCGATGCACTCCAAAGGAGTCATATCACGTTCAATGGGCATGTAACCCCCGATGATCTTAGAGTAGGTCTGAATCGTCTGGGGATGTCAGAAGTGTCGAATGTTGTCAAGAATGGTGTTCCGTTACTGATCGCACTGCGAACTGTCGTTTTCGACCGCGAAATATCTGGGAATCAACGGCCCAAGGAAAGGGGTGGTTTCTTTGACGCAGTTGATGCCGCCTCCTGAGGGCTTTTCGTGTCCGTTATGAGCGACGACTTGTATGAAATATTTTCCTCGGCAACCCACAAGAAAACCTCGTGACTTCGACGCTGAGTGTCGCGGTTCTGACTTCCATCGCAGAGGCTTTAAAAGAAGGGGTGAAATATCGACAAGAGGGGGTGTGACGACGTTTCCATCGGATGACACGTCCATGATCGCATCGAGCAGATTTGTGGCTGAATTTCGTGTCATTATGACATCATTAGCCCACCTTAGGCGTCACATGAACTTCTGAGTTGTGGCCTTTTTTTAGAATACGTTGACACCTAACTCTCTGAATCGTCCCCGAGCCCGAGTGTGACGTCGCAGGGCACCAAACTGTTGCACCATTACACAGGAAAGTTGTAGGTACCTTTGAGGAAAATTTCAAACTTATACGTGGCAGCGGAAGTCAATCACGGGGTTTCGAAAAAATGTTGGTTTTTCATTTTATTTATTTATTTATTGTGCGTTGTGTATCAGAAATGTAGGAGGGTCGTTCAATAAATAATGGACGCAATTGTTTTTCTCAGGAAATATTTATTTGTATTTCGAGTTTGGCTACTATCAATCTACATTTGTTACGTATCTTACTTTTTTTTACACAGTCTCCGTCACGTTCTGCGACCTTACGCCAGCGCATTGTAACAGCATGCATTCCCTGTTAGTAAACACAAGTTTCGTGTGCTAATAGCAATGTTTACATGTATTACGCTCTCTTCTTCTTCGGAGCGCTTCCCATGAAGACAATCATTAAGCTGTCCAAACAGATGGATGCCTGAGCTAGAGGACGTCTTGGCTGTAGAGTGGATGAGGCATTAAAGTCCAGCCCGGTATGGCGACGTGTTTCCAGTTTCTGTGACTTATGCGTAGTCGGACATTGCCGTGTAGGAACAAAATTTCCTTGAATTTTCGTCAGACCGAACACTTCGGAAACGATCCTTCTCTTCTTTTGGTCTTGACACATTACTCTGAATGAATGGTTGAAGCGTTTAGCAACACATCCACGACAATGACACCGCCAGTATCTGTTTTGTTTACACATTACAAAAACTAAATGGAAAATATCTCCGAAAGCAGTAGAGAAAACGCAAAAATGTAAATTTCTGTAGCTGTCTACTCCTGCAGTAATCTTTTTAAGATAGCATATGTTTGCTAAGGATGTGAGTATTTTTAAACTGGAATTAGCATTCCCTTTGATCACTAATGATACGGCATGATGAAGCACAACAATCTAGCTACCGAAGAAAGTTTACTATGCTGAACACCCTGAAAATAATAACGTGTATACGGGGATAAGTACACTACCGTAGAAGCAATTCCAGGATCATAAGACCAAGCTAGCTGGCGCCTAATGAGACGCTAGCAAGCGGAGACACCTATTACTTAACAAACTTATACTGTATCATACCACCATGTGGCTTCTATATATATCTAAACTAGTTATAATGAGTTTTGATCGATATTCATATGTAGTGTTGTCTCCAATACCCAGTACCTTACGCTTCACATTCTGTAGTTGTGGTCTTCACCCGAAGACTGATTTGATGCAGCTGTGCTATACAAGTCTCTTCATTTCTGAATCTTATGGTCACACGAGAATTAAAAGTAACGCTTAAAAACATCAAATTCGTCAAATGAGGAGAGAGCGTCTTTGCAAGTTTCTGGATGATTCATGCTCTCAGTGTGAAACGCGGCTGGCTCTCTCACCTCCACAACATGTCGGTACATTGCTGTTGCTTGGTGCTACAAGTTACTATGTGCCTGCCTCACATTTTATAGTCCTGATATTTGGTTAGTACGGTTATTGGGGACAGTACAAGACTTCTGACTGGGTATTCTCGTTCACGCTCAAGTGATGTATGGAAGACTCTCAAGTGTAAAGACGTGTTGTATCTGATGTGTGCTGGATACATACTAGCTCCCTACAGGCAGTAATGAATTTTTATTTGCAAGATAATATGATGTTTTCTAACTGTGAAAGGAATCTTAACAGAAGTTGGAAATAATTAAGGAAAGAAAGTTGTTTTGTTACTAATGCAGTGCGTGTATTCATAAATGAAGATTGAGACAATGTATAACACTCACATCCAATGATTTTGTAAAGCTAATTGTTAATGTATAATCAGTTTATCGAGTGTGTTAACTGTGATCATTATTAACTTTCAAAGAGTCAAAATACAAATTTTAAAGTTAGTGCCGTATTTTCACTTACCCCAAGTCAATACCAGAACCGGATCCATGTCATTTCTGATTAATTATTTTTCTCAGGAATCTGTTGTATCAGTCATATCCGATTTAATTAAAATGTATGCTAAGCCACAGACTTGCACAATAGTTGTTTGCCAGCTATACAATTTAAAGTAGTAACAGAGAGCAGTGCGAACAGCGTTACCATTGCGGTAAAGGTAGGAAATTTTATTATTTCAGGGATAACATTGATTAAGCACAGGAACCGTAATTTTCAAATTGATCGTGTTCCGTTTTATTACCAGGGGCAATTTCAAATCAATAGTGTTGCATCAGATTCAGTTTTTTGTTACGTAAATTCATGCAGTTTTGGCTTGTTTTAAAGTTATTTACAGTTTACATTCTCGCAGCTAAATTAAATTTAAATTCTCGCAGTCAGAAAAGTTCAGTTCAGGGAAAGCGCATAAGCGACGAGATAAAATCCACGTTCACATGTCATTCCCTTTCTAACAGTTGTGTTTCACACTACTGTCAGTTACGTAATTTCAGTCATATTTCAAACGTACATGGTTCAATCGTATTTCAAACGTACATGATTCAAATCGTAGTACCATATCATTCTCTACGTAAGTATGTATCCGTCTGCTCTGTGCGCAACACAGTTAAGGGATCACGTTTTCGATCTGAGGTAATTGTCGCTCATTGCGACGTGGAAGTTTGAAATTTTTTTCAAAGGTTGAAATGTAAGTAACCCTTTGGACTCGCTTTCTTTAGTCTTTGGTAATTAAATAACCAATATAGAGGCATTATAGCCGTCTCAGTTACGTAATGACCCATCAGGGCAATTAAATTAATGTATAACATGGAATGACAGAGTTTTTTTGCCACTAGGATTGATAGATAGATATAGCTGGCAATTAGTGTTGTCCCCTTTTTCGTATGAGCGAGATGCCTAGGAGATGCGTCCATCATTATAGGCAATGAGACCCACGGCCGATGTCAAAGCCGAGTGGCGACTAACGGTTCTCAGAACGCACACAGACTCGCCCGGGCTGTCACAAAAGCGGCGGCCGAACCGCATTGTGGAGGCTGTCAACATCCTTCTCCTTTGATGTTTTCAGACCTCTGGAAGGCCGGTTGCCGGAGGTCACTGACAAGCGAGCGCCTTTCGTTCTGCTACAGGACGTAGTGCCAGGCTCAGGCAGCGCTGAAGCATATACGAGTTCAGGATGTCGCTTGCGACATTCTGGCGCCTGCTTAAAATATTACTCTGGGGAGAAGAGCATTGTCTGCGGCGGAGGAGAAATTCTTGTACGTTTCTCTGGCGTTAGGTAGCGTGGGAGCCAAATGCCCGCCCCAACGCTTCTGACGCGGGACGATATCAGTGCGCGCGGGATTGGAGGACCAACGTTGACGTCAGAACTCGTTGTGGAGGTATGTATAGTTTTTGACGGTAAGCTTTCCCATAGCGAGAATATTTTATGCCGCGTCTAGGAGGGAGATCTGGTGCGGTGTTATAATTACGCCATTGGTGTGAACTGCTCGAGTCGCTTGACGATTGGCGATGCTCCACGTGGAGGGACGGTGTTGTGAAGGGAACTAAGGGAAGGTTTTTCGTGGCATTTGGCGGATGTCCGCCGGAGAATACGGCCTTGATTACTCGACGGGTGCCAGCCGCTATCCTCCACTCGGTGCCAGGGTGCACTGGTTGCGGTCTTCGCGGCTTCGCTCTTCGAGCAAACTCCACATCACTCGTTGAGCAGTACTTTGATGAGTACATCTGCATCCTGTGCATATTAGGTATCTTTCTTTGAAGAGCGTAGTGACTGCAGCGTGTCTTTCCAGCCTGCAGCACTTGTATTTCAGACAAAATGTGTCGTATCGAACGTCCAGCTAGAGGTTCACAATATCTGTCAGTTCATCATATATTGGTCAGATAGTGTTTGTTGCCATTATTTTAGAGAGGTGTCATCTTAACGTGACCACTCTATTTCCCTTAGTAACATTGCCATTCCTCAGTATGATCCATGACCATTTCTTTCGGGTTTGTTTTCTATTTTGATCAGTGGTCTATTTCTATTTATTCACATGTATTATGCTATAAGCAACTAAGTCTGAAGAATAGAATATTTAATTTCAATTGCATTTTCCCTCTGATCATTTATGACTTTATTAATTTTCTTGTGAGTAGACGATACGTTAGGGGGGCAGGGTTCTTCTACTAAAATAGCCAACTTAAGGACACTGCTGGGTGCCACAGTTTGATTGTTAACGGTGTTTAGTCCTTTGTGTGAATATTATCACTGGCGAGCCTTAAGGGTGGTTGTGACGTGGACAGGAGTTTCCACATCAGGTATCCCGTAATGTAAATTGTACTTTATCTCTCACTAGTTGCAAAACCACCGTGGGAGTTTTGGATAAATTGTAGACGGTGTCACAATACTGTTACACAGTCAGGTAAATAGTGTTTACTTTCGTGTTTCATTTCAGAAAGTGATGGTGATCAAATTAGACTCGCAGTTATCTTCAATCGCTAGTGCATATTTACTACCTTTCCAGGTGTTTATGTTATTGAATATTTGTGTCCTGTGGTTTCTGCACCACATATTGTGTTTGATTATTTGAATTGAGCACACCGTTGTGAATTTTTGCAGGTTTAGTTCTTTTATGTACGGGTGTGTTTCGATAGTGAAATGGATGAATTATGTTCACTGTTGGTTCCGTCTTGTTTTGAGATACTTGTTTGACGTCCACATGTTAACTAGAAGCAGGTCGAGAGTCGTGACGGTAAAGTATGAAATAGTGGGTTCTATTAACATGAAGAACAGAGTATAGATAGGAACAGATATGGAGACGAGGCGGTTGTTTTTTACAGTGGAACAATCAAACTCAGATGTAATTAATGGGCACGGTCCAACGTCGCATTTAGAGGACACTTAAGTCAACAGTGAACTGAGTGAGGGTGGAGATATGGAAGACCTGTGTCACGTCGATGCAGTAGTTCACATTAGAAACTCATTAGTTGCACCCAATAACAGGACGATCCCGTCTCTGAGAGCAAATGCGACAGGCAGCAACACCATGGAGAGTATCCTCGAGCTTTACAGAAGATCCGGAGAGAACAGGCGTGAAGAAGCTAAGACTCTAGAAACACGATTAGTAAAGACAAGAAAACATTTAGAAAGAAGAAACTTCACTAAATGAAAATGTTAGGAGGGGGAGAAGCTTGAGGAAGTGGAAAGGACGAAGGAAGTGGAAGCAGCAGAGAGAAAAAGAGCGTCTCGGAATTCGAAAATAGGTTACCGCAAAGTATCAAGGGTGTGTTAGGAGAGGTAGGTAGGAGCAAGAAGCCAGCAGGCGAAGCGAAGGAGGCCGCATCTCTATAAAAAGAAGACGCTCGTCTTGCAAGAAGAGTGGCACTTGGTGCCCGGAAGGTCGCACTGATGGTCAAGAAGTATCCAAACGTGTCGCTCATGAAACCAGGAAAGCTTGTATAATAATACAAGATCAGGCAGCCGAGATAATACAGCAACAGACAGATTTGACAACTCTCTAAGAAAATTAATACATTGAAAGAATAGCAGACAAAATCGTTACAGCTGGAGCAAGACGATGAGCGGGTCTCCGAGGAACAAGTCGAGATTGTGAAGGAAGTTAAACACACCCGCGGGCGTGTAAAACACTTGGCGGTTTAGTGTGCCAATAGAAGGGAGGAGGACGAGCAGCGACAAAAAAGAAATCGAACAGTAAACGAGCAGGAATGGCACTCGCTCTGATAATACTGAACCAGTAAATGTTGTTGAATCCCCACAGCAGAGATCTATTTACGTTTGTCCACCACGAGCGTATGCAATGGAAGCAGTGGACCGCTTTTCTGTACCAGTATAAGCGGCTAACTGCATACTAATTAGAAGATTGGACGCGCAAATCTATGACGGGAGCAGTGCGGAGCCAGCTATAATAGTCGACGGGACGACGTTCCACAGATTATCGAAAGCATTAGGGTCACAGAGATAAGAGTGAGCGCACATGCAACTAAAGTCTTTGGTGTCGAACTGACATCAAAGTATATCACATTTTCTCCTCTGAGAAAGGCAACGAGACTATCAGTGGCAAAGGCCTTAAGAAAGTATTTCTTGCAAGAGGTGGGACACGTCGACAAAATTATTTCAGACAGTGGGCCACAGTATCGATCCAAAAGGGGCAGACGACACTTAATAGACATCAGATCGACCCGATATTATCATTGCATCATCTGAAATAGGATGTGGCGAAACGTGTGATGAAGCAATTGGGATACCTGTGTCGGATATATTGTGCAAAACGGCACACGACGGGAGACAGCTTCCTGAATGATTTTCAGGACACGGCTGACTTCCTTCCCTGTCCATCTCCAATCCGATGAGACCGATGACCACGCTGTCTGGTCTCCTCCCGAAACAACCCAACCGCATCAGCCTAAGGATCTGATACGAAAAGTCGTCAACTTGCCCCCCCCCCCCCTTACCTCCTCACGCCAATAACAGTACAAAAAGCTAAACAAGGACGCACTGGGCAAGAAAGAAATTGCAGAAGGAAATAATGTTGTGATAAGAAAGCCAGCAAACGAGAATTATTCATGGGACAAAAAGTTTCGATCAAGTCGTTTCCCCTCTTCAACAAACAGAAACATGTGTGTCTCAGAACAGCACCTACGCTAATAAAGAAGATACAGGCAAGATACAGACAAGATACAGACTTCAGGGAAGAGAAGGAAAGAACGTTCTGACGGGAAAGTCCGAGAACGAGATTTCTTCGTGGAACAAAAAGTACTGTTCAGATCTATCACCTCTCCAACAAAGAGCAGCAGCTGTGTCACCAATTTTTTTATATGTTTGCAGTCGACCAGTCCACATAAAAAATTGCTCACTCCAGTGTACTTAAGATATTAAAGTCAAGAAAGTCGATCGGCGTCCACCATATCAGTCAGCTACATCAAATATTTAGTAGAATGAGTGGGAAGTTGAAAGATGGGATATTTATTAAGTTAGATTGAATAATTTTAGGTAACTTGTATTGAGGATTGTCGTTTAGCAAGTTATGTGTGATAAGATACATGAGGTTTCTGTTTAGAGCATTATGAGTGGCTACATGCGTATTGTGTGGTTAATAAATCGTGAATTTGTCCAGAGCACCAGTTCCAGCATGATAGTTACAAGTTGTGGTTAACTAGGTTCTCCATGATATACAGAGGAAATAGTTACGTTGCAGGTACCAGGATCAGAAGCCACTGTTGTTACTTATCGAGAGGGATGATACAGGAAGATGTGCTCACTCGTTACGCCCTACACACATTGGGTGTTACGTGAGAGAATTTGCTGCCCTGATCAACACTCTGTGTAGCAAATTGTTTAGGTTCCAAGACTTGATCGTCATGACGGTCAGCATCGTTGGTTTCCGATTTGCGTGGTTGCGTCTGACCACACCACTCATGCGTTGTGCCTTTGTTTTTCGTGGGTGTCCAGGATTGTGTATTATTTGAAGTGAGCCAAAAGGGATTGGTCCACGGGAGGATAGCGGTCAGACTCCTTGTGCTGATACGCGAAAGACGTGGACTCCCCACGTCTCCTTACACGTCTGAGGCGATCGCCTCTCTCTCTCTCTCTCTCTCTCTCTCTCTCTCTCTCTCTCTCTCTATGTATCTCTCTCTCTCTCTCTCCCCCTACCTTCAGATGTCATTTATTGCAAAATGAGTGCAGGGCGTTATGGATTATGACTCCACCAAACGAAGAGCTGGAACAAGATTGACCAAAACAAAGAAGACAAGGCTTTGTTTCATACAAAAGGAACAGTATTTACTTTATGGCACAAATGAACTCCGCTGAGCACGTGATGTCTGATCGCTGTATTTATCTTATTGAACTGGAAATCTGAAGTACTACAGTAATTTAGTACTGTGAGGTTCAGAAGCATACAAAAAAAGTGGGAAGGAAAAAAAATTCTTGGAAAGGGAACAAAAAGATCTTAGGTTGCAAATGGACACCTCAATGACGCAAATACAGGACAGCTAAACCACGGAACAGGATATGTCCACCTTATTTGATAAGTACGAGTATGTATTGCAGTATAAAAGGCAGATGCAGAGTGTTGAGTATAGAATGTATTCCTGTGTATTCCCATATTTTATATTATAATAAACTAAGTCTGAGGAAAAGATTATTACATGTCAGTCGCGTTTTCTTCCTGATCAGTTATGAATTTATTAATTTTCTTCTGAAATTTGGAGATTTGTGGTAAGTTCCTATGGGAGCAATTGCAGGCGTCAAAGGTTCCTAGGCTGACACACTATTTAACTGACACACAATACACACACCCATGCCGATGGTAGGACTCGACCCTCCGACGGGAGGAGCAGCGCGAATCGTGGCGAGGTGTCTCAGACCGCGCGGCTACCCCGCGCGCAGTTTTCTTCTGAGTTGACGATACATTAGGACGGCAGGATTCTTATGAGCGCCACAGTCTGATTGTAAGCGTTGTTTAGTCCGTTGTGGGCCCCCTGTGACGTCACCCTCGATTTCGGCGACACTTCGAAAAGCTATTTGCCGACATATGCGGTAAAATGGTCTCAGCACATAAGTACATGTGAGACGTGAGGTGGGTTAATGATGTCACATTAGCACCAAATTTCACTTCAGTTCCACCTCAATGCCACCATGAACGTGCCACATGATGGCACCCTCTCTCACCGACATTTCACTTCTTGAAACTTCCTGGCAGATTAAAACTGTGTGCCCGACCGAGACTCGAACTCGGGACCTTTGCCTTTCACGGGCAAGTGCTCTACCATCTGAGCTACCGAAGCACGACTCACGCCCGGTACTCACAGCTTTACTTCTGCCAGTATCTCGTCTCCTACCTTCCAAACTTTACAGAAGCTCTTCTGCGAACCTTGCAGAACTAGCACTCCCGAAAGAAAGGATACTGCGGAGACATGGCTTAGCCACAGCCTGGGGGATATTCTTCTTTCAGGAGTGCTAGTTCTGCAAGGTTCGCAGAAGAGCTGCTGTAAAGTTTGGAAGGTAGGAGACGAGATACTGGCAGAAGTAAAGCTGTGAGTACCGGGGGTGAGTCATGCTTCGGTAGCTCAGATGGTAGAGCACTTGCCCGCGAAAGGCAAAGGTCCCGAGTTCGAGTCTCGGTCGGGCATACAGTTTTAATCTGCCAGGAAGTTTCATATCAGCGCACACTCCGCTGCAGAGTGAAAATCTCATTCTCATTTCACTTCTTCTTTTGACATCTCTGCGATGGAGACCAGAATCACGACGCCCATCGTAGAAATCACGAGGCTTTCTTATAGGTGGCCGAGGAAAAGATTTAAGATACACAGCCACTCTGGATCGAAATGAAAATGCCTCAGGCGGTGGCATAAAGGGCGTCAAAGAACCCACCCCTTTCCTTGGGGCGTTTATCCACCACATTTCGAGGTCAAAAATGACATTTCGTGCTGCAATGATCAACAGGACGGCCTTCTTGACAATCTTTGACACTGCTGACATACCCTCGGACGACTCAGCCATTCTCTAAGTACAACGTGGACCACGAACCCCACAGAATATGATCACTCCTCTTTGGAGTACAGTGCGATCCCAAATCTGCTCTGGTGCATAGAATGGAGTCACCAGGGACTATTTGAAACCATCTGACGAAATTTGAACGCAATCCGAAGCAACAAAGGGTGATTACGCTTTTTCAGTTCTTCTGTTTTGCGCTCTCCTGTGCTGTGATCACGCAGGGGTACGACATTGAAACATGTGTGTATAAAACAGGATAGGTCTTCTCTAAGACCACCCAGTTCGGAAACGCCCTCGGTGCCACCCGCCCGCCATTGTTGACCACTTTCAAAATGTACCTGTAGTGAGAGAAACTATTTTAGCAAGTTCTCCCCACTTCTTTGTTGCATGTAGAAATCCGTATTTTCTGTCACTACGTGTTCTAATGAAGAACTTTGTCAGCATAGAAAACGAAGAGCTTCAGCTGGATCAAGTTAAGGACACGAAAGACAGAAAAGGTTACGCCTTGGCCCTAAACATTTCAAGCAAATCCCCACGACAGTTACTGTAAGTTCACCATTTCCAAATAGCAAAATATTAACTTTAAATTGTTGCTTTGGATATTTTTCTAAAAATTCGTGCTACGGTTACGGTCTCATTTATGGTTGCAATAGTAGGGACTATAACAGCACTATATTTGGAAAAGACATAAAATCATGTTTAAATGGAACAGAAATATGGAGATTTCCTAAGACTTCCCACAAATTGTTTTTTCTGAGACGCTAAAACTGACAACATGTCTACGTATGTAACTTTTTTAATAATTTGTATAAAAAGTCGGTAAACAGAGCTGCATTCTCAAGAAAACTCTCTGAGCGCGGCGAAGTGTTGGCTGTAAAATAACATTCCTTCCTCTTTTTCCAGAAGAACTAGGCGCCTGTGAAGTTCTCGTAGAATTTATAGAGAACAGCTTCTTTAATTCATTTATTTTCGTTGAATTATGTTCGGAAGGAATTGTGAACAAGTGATTTTTGACGTTGCTCTTCATAAGGATGAGAACAGTCCTGTCTACAACCGTAATTTCCAGTATTTCCTGCTTCACTGGCAGACTGTCCGCTCTCATTAGCGCACGAATTTTGATTCCCTTCGCTTCGATACTTCCTACTATTGTTTTCTTTATGTATCAGATTCATTATCGAGAGAGAAAAAGTTGCTAAATACGTCTTCTAATAAGGCTAATAAACAACAGTTTTACACTTTCGGCTACAGGATACGTTTTCTCTTAGGACTGTTCTGTTCCATAAATATTTTGCAATCCATATTTTTTCTCTAATATTTGATTTCTTAAGTGACAAAACAGAAGACATAACATTTCGAATTGTCAATTTGACGTTAATACTCGCATAACATTTCTAAGCTACGTTATTCTTTTTTCTGTTCAGTAACAAATAATCTTTCTCTGAAGTTATTTATCCTTCTTTTTTGATTCATTACCTTTAAGATTTCTCAGCATCTCGTACCCCTTCTTGATTCTCATGTTTCTTTTATCCATTCACTTTCACCTACGTCGTAAAGCTTTCTCAGAAAGATGCAAATAATGCCCCTCGGCCGAAGCCTTCTATTCAGGAGGGCGTAATTTAGCTGTGACATATATATTTGAGTACACATATCGTCATGTCATGGGAATTACAAAATGTTCAGTGACATGAGGCAAAAACTTTGCGTGAAGGAAGTGCTCACTTTTCGTCTTCCTCCCAACTTCGACACTTAAAACATTCTTTGTCTAATATCAAAGCAAAAGAAGGTAGACACGAGTAGGGAGACTACGGGCATCCTGAGACAAAGGGTCCATTGTTCTCCTTATGTAAACAAACTAGCCCTTATCCCCTTGCCTAATTTAATGACACCTTTCTAAACAAAATCTCTCACTTGGGCTCTTATTTTGTGTACTTAAGATGTAATTAATGGGTTATAACTGTCATTATAATGACCATAATTTGTGACCCAGGATGGTCACTGAGTAGTGCACCTGCACTCATGTTTACGGAAGTGTCACTTAATGGTAGCCGGCCAGAGTGGCCGAGCGGTTCTAGGCGCTACTGTCTGGAACCGCGCGACCGCTACGATCGCAGGTTCGAATCCTGCCTTGGGCATGGATGTGTGTGATGTCCTTAGGTTAGTTAGGTTTAAGTAGTTCTAAGTTCTAGGGGACTGATGACGTCAGAAGTTAAGTCCCATAGTGCTCAGGGCCATTTGAGCCATTTGAACTTAATGGTAAAGTGGTATCAGCCTAAATATGTTCAGCCCCATTGACCATAATTTGTAACCTAAAAATGGCGGTCTCCTCTCCTGCAGTGGTGAAGTGTGTTCTTTTTGGATCCTGACCACCACCGGCCACCCTGCCACCACCACCGTCTTGTACCTTGCTCGGCACCACCAGCAGGAGAAGCACCAAATTCAGGTGATACTTGCAGTCTGCTGTGTACATAGTTCCGCGTAGTCAGTGCGTACACAACTTTCCCACTAGGGCGCGCCCCGCTAAGCACAACAGCGCAGGCGCAGCGCTCGTCCGTCTCCGCACTACGAGATGGCGCTGTCTTAGAGACGGACCAAATTCTGCTTCCGCCGATCCGCAAATTAATATGTAACGCAGCCAATGAGATTGCTGCTGGCGTAGAACCTTTTCTCATCGCGGATCACAGTCGCTCAGTGATACCAGAACGCGCGAGGTATTATAACAAGTGTACAGACCACATATTAGTCAGTCTGCATTAGTCTGCATCAGTCTGCATTAGTCTACACCAGTCTATAGTCAAGTTTCAGTCTCCACCTAATAAGATTATCATATTCCTGTACATAGCCATGAAGATAAATGAATAGACACTTTGTCAAGTATCAGAGATATGTGAGAATAAGATTAACGTACCAAGACCAAAGGAACTTCAGATTGTCAATTGTAAATAGCATTCAGAATCAAGTTAAGTAAGGTTTATGATTATTATCATTTTAATAAATGTGTGTGAAAATTAATCAAGTTCTGTTTAAAGTTGGTCACCTTCAATCTGCTACTCTAAGCATGCAAGTGGCATTTCTATCGTCTGACCGAACGGCAGAAGATAAACACGCCACGATAAGACCACGAGACATATTGCTGACACTCGCCTGCTTCGCTACAGCGACAAGTCAAATAATGTGATGGTGTGTGTACCGAAGGTCTTACAGTACGCACACCACACAGTTGTTCATCACAGTAACCCATCAAATGCTATTAACAGTTTTGTGGCATCATTTTCGCTATTTCCAGCACAGTATCGCATCCAAGGATATTTTCTGCAACGTATGACGCCATTCACAATTTCGGACCTTCTTCCCCGCGGTTTCCAGCAGACCACCAAGCCCAGTGGTACTGTCTGCAACATATGACACTATTTACAGTTTAGATACTATTTTACAGTTTTGCTCCCACTGTTCAAGAAGACAAAAGTAAATGCAGGACTTTAAATGCCTATCAAATACCACCACCATACATGAACTACAGCCACGTTAATGAATGACGCTATTAACAGTTTTGCGGTAATTCAGTTCTATTTTACAGATTTTCTAGCACCTTTCATAGCATGAGGGTTATCAAGCCATATCAACTTCTGGAGAAACACAGAAGACTTAAGCTATTTCCGTCTGTAAGAGGTATCTCAAAATAAAAACGCAGCGCATTACAGCAGATTACTGCTCTAGACTTGAACACGACCAGCCCTGTTGTATCAGACGTATACAGGGTGTATCATAATTAGTGGTGTAAACGCATACACTTGAAAGTACACGATATTAGAAGCAAAAAAGTCTCAGTTAACATAGGGTCGAAAATGCATACCTTAAGAACTACGAGCAATTTTTCATCTTTAAAAAATGGTTCAAATGGCTCTGAGCACTACAGGACTTAACATCTGAGGTCATCAGTCCCCAATACTTAGACCTACTTAAACCTAACAAACCTAAGGACATCACACACATTCATGGCCCAGGCAAGATTGGAACCTGCGACCGGAGCAGCAGCGCGTTTCCGGACTGAAGCACCTAGAAATGCTCGGCCACAGCGGACGACCTTTTCATATTCGATACTGCGAAACAAATCTCTTTTGCTGAAAGCTCTTTGATTTCCATATTTTGGGAATCGGCAGTATGAACCAAAGCAAGAAAAAATGTCCAGTAAACATGTGCTCTAAAATGCGTACCTTAAAATTTATGAACATTTGTTCATTAGAAGAGTCATGTTTCAAAGTAGCGAAGATGAGACAGTGCTCATAGCTCTTAACGTATGCATTTTAGAGCACATGTTTATTGGAAATTTTTTTCTTGTTTTGGTCCATACTGCCACTTCCCAAAATATGGAAAGCAAAGAGCTTGCAGTAAATGAGATAGGTTTCACAGTCTCGAAGATGAAAAATTCCTCGTAGCTCTTAAGATATGCATTTTCGACTCTATGTTTACTGAGACTTTTTTGCTTCTAGTATCGTGTACTTTCAACTGTATGCGTTCACGGCATTTATTATGATACATCCTGTATAAACCTTCCTTGGAATCTATATTACAGATGTGTGGTAAGTGTCTCCACTCAAAGCAGAAGACTCTGCACGTGTCAGCAGTTCCTGAATGCAAGAGATTTATACAGTCTACTAGTAAAACAATTAATAGGGAGACGAGTGCAGTATCTTGATAGGCAATGATAAATTCACCACCGAGCGACTATAACACGTTACATGGATTCACAATATACTGTGAATGATAGACAGCAGTAAGGTGCTGCATTTACCAACCCAGTCCCTTTCCCACGTACACAAAAAAAGTTACTGACTACATGACATAAATTATACAGTTCTCAACCACTGTTTACGGGGAACGTAGTATATATAAAATTTCACTTAACACCTACAAGTCACCGGCCGTGGTGGCCGAGCGGTTCTAGGCGCTTCAGTTCGGAACCGCGCGACTGCTACGGTCGCAGGTTCGAATCCTGCCTCGGGCATGGATGTGTGTGATGTCCTTAGGTTAGTTAGGTTTAAGTAGTTCTAAGTTCTAGGGGAGTGATGACCTCAGATGTTAAGTCCCATAGTGCTCAGAGCCATTTGAACCTATAAGTAAGTACTCATTTATTAAACTAAAAGCAACTCCACTATATAAGCATGATCTCAGTGAAATTATTTTGTCTATTCACAGAAGATAACTGGACAGAAAATGCTGGAGAGGTAGAGTCTGTCTGCAAAATGAAAACTGAGCAGCGCTACTGGAGGGAGGAAGTCGCCTTTCCCGGAAGAACGCTACAGTTGCTGTCCAGGATGACTCCGAATCGATTTCCCATCTAGCAATACACACACTCTGCAAGAGGTACGAAGATTCTGTCCATCTCCATTTCTTTTTATAGTGTTATTAGTAACTCATATGTTAATTCCATTTAGTGTTACTGCATTTTGTGGAAAATAAACATCTCCGGGCTTCTCTCCGCACTGCATGAACGGTGATTCATAAGGTGCGCTGTGGAGGGCCGGTATAACTCTGTGAAACACGCTGTAGTTGCTTCTTCCGATGTTCTAGATAGATAAACTTGGGAATTATATACTCTCTCTTCCGTTTTTATACGTATGAAGGAGATCAGTGCATGACCAGAATTCCGTAGGAGGGCAACCAACAACTCCGTCAATCAGTGCCTATTTCCGTAAGGGCAGTGGTGGACCAAATGAATTATTTCCGACGTATGAAAGCGATGGCAGCGTCGCACATCAAAATGATTTCAAAAATATAAGTGTTCGTGAAGTTGATATAGATCAACCAATAAAATATTTCCTTTACGCCTATTGCGTAATTACATTGTTTACCACTGTAGAATGTGCCGCAAATTATTCAGACGACGTGATTGAAGGCAGAGGATGTTCTTTCGGTGGAAGAGAAGTAACGTTTGACATTCGCCCTTCATATATCCTCACTAATCACTGTGAGTTACTAGAAAGGGGTAAGGTCAGTCCATGCGTCCTAAAAATGGTTCAAATGGCTCTGAGCACTATGGGACTTAACTTCTAAGGTCATCAGTCCCCTAGAACTTAGAACTACTTAAACCTAACTAACCTAAGGACATCACACACATCCATGCCCGAGGCAGGATTCGAACCTGCGACCGTAGCGGTCACGCGGTTCCAGACTGTAGCGCCTTTTAACCGCTTGGCCACCCCGGCCGGCATACGTCCTAATTTTACATGATTTTATATTTTTCTTTCATCACCCATGTGAGCATATCATGATTGGTTCTTCACGAGAAATGCCACACATTTTTACAAATTGCTTACGTCGCCCTGTTTTATTCACTCAAAGATCGTTAAAAAGACTACAAACACGAAATGTGAATGAATTTCCACTGTAAGAAAAGGAATATCTCATGTCGCCGGCATCAGCGTAGTCTTGAGTGTAATATATCCTTGTTACCAGCTCTCTTCGTCGCGGCTAGCTATTGATGCGCGGCAGGGTTGGCCGTAGTTGCTCCTATAGAAGTTGTGTCGCCATGGCAACGCGAGCGTCAATAGCGAAGACGAATGAGGACCGCCGTAACAACCGACCTCATCTTGCTTCTCTATGCACGTCAAAAGCCTTACATGTTTACTTCAAAAAATGGCTCTGAGCACTATGGGACTTAACATCTATGGTCATCAGTCCCCTAGAACTTAGAACTACTTAAACCTAACTAACCTAAGGACAGGACACAACACCCAGCCATCACGAGGCAGAGAAAATCCCTGACCCCGCCGGGAATCGAACCCGGGAACCCGGGCGTGGGAAGCGAGAACGCTACCGCACGACCACGAGATGCGGGCTACATGTTTACTTGTCAAAAAGTTTAGGGATCTGTTCGTAACGCCATATCTGCGAAGTCCTATTCAAAGCAGTAACGACGTCTGTAGATATTTCCAAACCAAAGAAGCAGATCATAGATTTGTTACTTTTATGCCAAATCACCATTGTTAGAATTTCTCGTAATATGTTACTTGTCAATTCCATACATATGTAATATACTCAGCTTACCTGTGGTACACTCAGCTCACCCGTGATAACTGACCTCTAATTTATGTTTAATCTTAATTACCAAAATTTATGACCCAAAAAATGGTGACTTCCCCTTCCCAACGGTGTAAAGTGTTCCTATTGGTGCCCCACTGTAACACAGCAACTTTCTACAGACATTCAGAGCTCGTGTTGAAGTCTCTACTGCAGTCTAGGCCAGTCCCTACGGGGGGGGGGGGGGGGGGGGGGGGGGCGGGGGGGGGGGGGGGAGGGAGGGGGGGAGGGGGGGGGAAGGAATAAAATTAAAACTGGTGTTGCAATCACAGATTTGAGTTGCTTATGCAGTTACGATTTCATTCGTCGTAAGCACGGGGCTGAACACCGCTTTATTAATAAGACGATGAATTTACTTCTCTTGATTATGCATTAAACGTAATTTTCTCAAGCCATCTGTAACTACGGTTGTGTGGAGGGACGTTGGCGTCTCCGACAACCGTCTGACGCCATCCCAGTAACGCCAACCTGCGTGCGGGTGGGCTGAACTGCAGCAAGGACCTTTTTATCTCGCAGGAAGCACACGATGTGCGAGGACCAGAGTTTTCAAAACTTGCCCTCTCGTACTCGGTTCGTTGCAGTGCTTGGTAGTTTGTGGCAGTACATTAGAAGCTTTCATTCGTGGCCAGTAGTAGCAAGGAAGTATCCTTATTTTGCGCTTTATGTGTTCGTTTACACGCCATGGAGGCAACGAGGCACAGTTACACTCAGTTTCTATCAAGTCATTCATGGTAGAACGCTTATACACTATTGTCAATTAAAATTCTGCACCAAGAAGAAATGCAGATGATAAACGGGTATTCATTGGACAAATATATTATACTAGAACTGACATGTGATTACATTCTCATGAAATTTGGGTGCACAGATCCTGAAAAATCAGTACCCAGAACAACCACCTCTGGCCGTAATAACGGCCTTGATATGCCTGGGCGTTGAGTCAAACAGAGCTTGGCTGGCGTATACAGGTACAGCTACCCATGCAGCTTCAACACGATACCACAGTTCATCAACAGTAGTGACTGGCGTATTGTGACGAGTCAGTTACTCGGCCACTATTGACCAGACGTTTCCAATTGGTGAGAGATCTGGAGAATGTGCTGGCCAGGGCAGCAGTCGAACATTTTCTGTATCCAGAAAGGGTCGTACAGGACCTGCAACATACGGCCGTGCATTATCCTGCTGAAATGTAGGGCTTCGCAGCGATCGAATGAAGGATAGAGCCACGGCTCGTGACACATCTGAAATGTAACGTTCACTGTTCAAAGTGCCGTCAATGCGAACAAGAGGTGACCAAGACGTGTAACCAATGGCACCCCATACCATCACGCCGGGTGATAGCCAGTATGGCGATGACGCGTACACGCTTCCAATGTGCGTTCACCGCGATGTCGCCAAACACGGATGCGACAATCATGATGCTGTAAACAGGACCTGGATTCATCCGAAAAAATGACGTTTTGCCAATCGTGCACCCAGGTTCGTCGTTGAGTGCACCATCGCAGGCGCTCGTGTTTGTGATTCAGCGTCAAGGGTAACCGCAGCCATGGTCTCCGAGCTGATAGTCCATGCTGCTGCAAACGTCGTTGAACTGTTCGTGCAGATGGTTATTGTCTTGCACGTCCCCATCTGTTAACTCAGGGATCGAGACGTGGCTGCACGATCCGTTACAGCCATGCGGATAAGATGCCTGTCATCTCGACTGCTAGTGATACGAGGCCGTTGAGATCCAGCACGGCGTTCCGTATTACCCTCCTGAACCCACCGATTCCGTACTCTGCTAACAGTCATTGGATCTCGACCAACGCGAACGGCAATGTCGCGATACGATAAACCGCAATCGTGATAGACTACAATCCGACCTTTATTAAAGTCGGAAACGTGATGGTACGCATTCCTCCTTCTTACACGAGGCATCAAAACAACGTTTCACCAGGCAACGCCGGTCAACTGCTGTTTGTGTATGAGAAATGGGTTGGAAACTTTCCTCGTGTCAGCACGTTGTAGGTGCCGCCACCGGCACCAACCTTGTGTGAATGCTCTGAAAAGCTAATCATTTGCATATCACAGCACCTTCTTCCTGTCGGTTAAATTTCGCGTCTGTAGCACGTCATGTTATTGGTGTAGCAATTTTAATGGCCAGTAGTGTACCAAAGGCGACCGTGTTTAAGATGCAAGTATTGGGTTTGCACCGCGAGAGATGAGCCTCACGGTTTTGTCAGTGCCAGTTCGGTAGTACACTCCTGGACATTGAAATAAGAACACCGTGAATTCATTGTCCCAGGAAGGGGAAACTTTATTGACACATTCCTGGGGTCAGATACATCACATGATCACACTGACAGACCCACACGCACATAGACACAGGCAACAGAGCATGCACAATGTCGGCACTAGTACAGTGTATATCCACCTTTCGCAACAATGCAGGCTGCTATTCTCCCATGGAGACGATCGTAGAGATGCTGGATGTAGTCCTGTGGAACGGCTTGCCATGCCATTTCCACCTGGCGCCTCAGTTGGACCAGCGTTCGTGCTGGACGTGCAGACCGCGTGAGACGACGCTTCATCCAGTCCCAAACATGCTCAATGGGGGACAGATCCGGAGATCTTGCTGGCCAGGGTAGTTGACTTACACCTTCTAGAGCACGTTGGGTGGCACGGGATACATGCGGACGTGCATTGTCCTGTTGGAACAGCAAGTTCCCTTGCCGGTCTAGGAATGGTAGAACGATGGGTTCGATGACGGTTTGGATGTACCGTGCACTATTCAGTGTCCCCTCGACGATCACCAGTGGTGTACGGCCAGTGTAGGAGATCGTTCCCCACACCATGATGCCGGGTGTTGGCCCTGTGTGCCTCGGTCGTATGCAGTCCTGATTGTGGCGCTCACCTGCACGGCGCCGAACACGCATACGACCATCACTGGCACCAAGGCAGAAGCGACTCTCATCGCTGAAGACGACACGTCTCCATTCGTCCCTCCATTCACGCCTGTCGCGACACCACTGGAGGCGGGCTGCACGATGTTGGGGCGTTGAGCGGAAGACGGCCTAACGGTGTGCGGGACCGTAGCCCAGCTTCATGGAGACGGTTGCGAATGGTCCTCGCCGATACCCCAGGAGCAACAGTGTCCCTAATTTGCTGGGAAGTGGCGGTGCGGTCCCCTACAGCACTGCGTAGGATCCTACGGTCTTGGCGTGCATCCGTGCGTCGCTGCGGTCCGGTCCCAGATCGACGGGCACGTGCACCTTCCGCCGACCACTGGCGACAACATCGATGTACTGTGGAGACCTCACGCCCCACGTGTTGAGCAATTCGGCGGTACGTCCACCCGGCCTCCCGCATGCCCACTATACGCCCTCGCTCAAAGTCCGTCAACTGCACATACGGTTCACGTCCACGCTGTCGCGGCATGCTACCAGTGTTAAAGACTGCGATGGAGCTCCGTATGCCACGGCAAACTGGCTGACACTGAGGGCGGCGGTGCACAAATGCTGCGCAGCTAGCGCCATTCGACGGCCAACACCGCGGTTCCTGGTGTGTCCGCTGTGCCGTGCGTGTGATCATTGCTTGTACAGCCCTCTCGCAGTGTCCGGAGCAAGTATGGTGGGTCTGACACACCGGTGTCAATGTGTTCTTTTTTCCATTTCCAGGAGTGTATATCACCTCCGACACCCAAACCATCACCACTCTGGGGATACCCAGCATCCTGATTCAGGTCTCGGCATTTTTGCTCTCTACCGCTGTCGATCACCAACAGCGGCATCAGCTGCAGAAGCAAATTAATGCGATACTAGGAAATTTCCAGCAGAGTATCGCAGCTAATGGTATTTAGAGTTTTGGGGTTTCAGTTTCACAATTTCCAGCAGATTATCGCGCCCGAGTGTGTTTTCTGCAATATTTGAAACATTTCCACAATTTCTAGCAGCCCATCACGCCGAAAAGTATTTTCTGCAGCGTATAGCGCTATTTACAGATTAGATGCAATTTTACCGATTTTCTCCGACTTTTCAAGAAGACAAAAGTAATTACGGGACTTACAATGATTAATAAGTATTACCACCATGCCTGCCATGCAGCCATATCAGCGTACTAGGTACTTACGGTTTTGCGGTAATTAGGTGCTATTTTACAGATTTTTGCCAGTATTTCAGAAATACCTACTTTTCAAGAAGATTCAGATAAGTGTGGGTCGGCAGATGTAAAAAAATCACAACATTCCGATAATGTAAGAAACTATGCAGATATCTCACATCAAACAATTTCTTCAATGAATTATTTGAAAATAGATATACTCTAGCTACGTGCCACGTCTACGTTTTATTGTAAGGGACTTATACATATAATATTAGTGCGCTGAAACACAATGATGACACTGCCAGGAGGGTTTTGATACCATAGCAATATTGTGGACTTCCAGGCGATGAAGGGAACGTTTCTGTTGAAAGGTGTATACATCGCTAATTTCCACTAAAATCCCACAATTTCCGGATGATTTTGATCACATAGTGTACGTAATGTTGTGAGGAAAGCAAACCAAAGACTGTGATTTATTGGCGGGACGCTTAGACAATGTAACAGGTCTACTAAAGAGATTGCATACACTGTGCATGTCCGCCCACTTCTGGTATATTGCTTTACGGTGTGAGATCCATAGATAGATAGGATAGACAGAGGACGTAGAAAAAGTTCAAAGAAAGTCAGCTTGTTTTGTACTATCGCGAAATAGGAGAGGCGGTGCCACAGATATGATGCACCAATTGCAGAGGCGGCCGTTAAAACAAAGGCGTTTTTCGCAGTCACAGGACTTTCTCATGAAATTTCAAGCGCCGCGCGTAGTGGCCGTGCGGTTAGAGCCGCCATGTCACTGATGACGAGGCCCATCCTGCCGGAGGTTCGAGTCCTCCCTCGGGCATGGGTGTGGGTGTAGTTCTTACCATAAGTTAGTTTAAGTAGTGTGACAGTCTAGGGACCGATGACTTCAGCAATTTGGTCCCATAGAATTCACACACGTTTGAACATTTTGAAATTTCAAGCACCAACTTTCTCCTAAGAATGTGCAAATATTTTGTTGGCGCCCACCTACATAGAAATGATATAGAGATGATTATCACAATAAAAAAAGAGAAATCAGAGCTCGCATGCAAAGATTTACGTGTTCGTTATACCCGAGCGCTGCTCGAGAGTGGAACGGTAGAGAAGTAGCTGCAAGGTGGCGCGATGAATAGCCAGCCTACTCTGCCAAGCACTTAATTGTGAGTTGCAAAATAATCATATAGATGTAGATATAGATCATACTTAAGATCACTCCAGGTGCATACTGCTAGATATTTCACTGTTATCAGTGTTTGCTGCAATAGTGCAAAGTCCTATTTATGTTCAATAGTTAGATTTATTTACGTTCCGGTCAACTATTAGTCGCTGCACCATCAATCAGCGGTTCCTCAGAGCTTCTCCTGCAATTCGTTACTGCCTTCTTACAGAGAAAGCCAGCACCTGCTAAAATCTTCAACTAAGCAAATACTCCGCAAGCTGTAGTACAATGTATGACAGCGGAACATCCTACCAATATTATCGATTTCCCTTCCGTTACTCTCTCACATACTAGTTGAGTAAAAAAAGGATTCTGTAAATACTTCTGTACTTACCGTAGTCTCCCTTATGTGTCATCTTCTCTGTTACTTATTCAAGAGGAGTATACTGACCTATGATCCTAGCAGTCACTGCTTCACAAGTCAGCCACAAGCAATCACATAGCGCGACATTATCAGTAGTGGGGTTTTGGGAAACCACATTCTTCGTGGATGATTGACATTTTTCTCAGCCTTTCATCTGATTCCACTTTAGGACGGTTACTCCTTCTCGTTTTACCTGGACATGAACCATTTTTCTGTGCAGCGCCCTGAACAGCGCTCACTCTTCGAAGAAAACAATCCCACAGTAACTCTGAATTTTCCGTCATGCACTATGTTATATATTTTAACGAAACAGAATATTTTTCTTCCATGCTATACACTTCGATATAGCTTAGCGGAGTGTGAAAGTGGCATCTGGAGTGGTGGTGTTCCTAACATCGCAAAGCATACATGTTAACGGGCGGTACACAACTGTGTGTAGAACAGACGCAAGAAAATGGAAGTGTAAAGTGGGGAAATCGGGGTATTTCCGACATATTATTCTGTTTGAATTCAGTAGGGGGGGTGAAAGCAGCGGATGCAGGCAGAAACATTTGCACCGTGTATGGGGATAATGTCACTGGACAGAGTACCGCAAGGAAATGATTTTCTCGTTTTAAGTAGGATCGTTTTGACATTAGTGACTCTCCACGTTCAGGATGACTTTTGAGGTTTTGATGAAGATCTTTAAATGCATTAATCCACAATTATCTACGTCATTGCAGTCTAGAGCTGGCAGATGTGATGAACTGTGGTCATTTCAACATCTTGCGACATTTTCATGCAGTGGAGAAGGTTCAAATATCCAGTGTATGGCTTCCGCATGCTCTAACCCAAAATCACAAAAATCAGGTGGTGGCCATATGTGCATCTGTGCTTGGTCGTTATCAATTGGCTCGTGAACAGCACCGACCAGTCCTATTCTGTATTGTTACAGGTGACAAGAAATGGTGTTTTTATACTAACATAAGGAAAATGAAGGAATGGCTGAGCCCAACCAAAGCAGCAACTCCCAGTAGAAAGACATACGCGCATCCACAAAAGATATTGTTATGCATCTGGAGGAGCAGCGACGGTGTAATGTACTACGAATTGCTTCCCCGAGGTGTAGCCAACACTACTGGCATTTATTGCAATCAACTGCGACGTCTTGTAGATGCCAAGACCAACGATCATGAAGACTGCGTGAAGTAATGCTATTCCACGATAACGGACGTCCGCGTTCCGCTAGACTGACAAAAAACACTTTACAGGAGTTGGGTTGGGAAGTCATTCCACACCCACCTTATTTTCCTGATCTTAAGCCCTCAGATTTTCATCTTTTCCGCAGCCTGTCAAACAACCTTCAAGGAACTTCCCTTCCGGACGAAAATGCGCTCTGTACATGACTCGATGAATTCTTCGCCTCAAAATCATGTGATTTCTACAGTCGTGGAATCAAAATGTTACCCGAGAGTTGTCGGACTGTTGCAAATAGTGAAGGATAATATATTATTGATGACTGAAGTCTCTTTTATGTATATCTGTTGTGTTTATTAATCTTATGGAGAAGCGCTACGAATTTATGCTCCAATCTAATAGTTGGTTTCCTTATATAACTCTACAGCATTTTCTGCTAACTCTACCATAGTATTTGTGACTGTGTGTCTCTAATGCAGAATACTCAAAATGTCTCCCTACATTCAACGTCCAAAATATAACGTAGACTAGCATTTGTGTACTGTCATGTCACAATAATAGTAGTACCATGTTTTATTTTCACAGCACTTAGAAGATGTGGCAAAGAGAGACTGCATTTCCTACACTTGCCATTCTATGCATACTGTCACTTGCCACACCGTTAGGGCCATATGTATTTATCCACTTCTACAGAATAATAAAAATGCAACTATAGTGCTACAATATGTTTTTATACTCGAAATTTTTAATAGTGAGCGGTTTAAGTCTGTTCTACACACTTGTTCTTTTTCTTAAAGACTTACTGAATAACATCACCTGTAGGAGTCAATAATAATTCAGTAATAACTATGTTTGACTGTATTATGGCGAGAAATATGTTTCTCCTGCTACTTTAGTATAACACTTATGTGTTGTTAAGATCGAATGTACTTAGACAGAGCCCCACAGGCCTAATCTCGAACGATCCATTCCATAGTTATCAATCACAGCTTAAAACCACGTTCTTTAGCGAAGGAAGATTAAGTTCTTGTACTAGACACGAAGCAATGCACATTACAAAATGTCTAGTGATAACTTTGTTTTCTCCTAGGTATGCGATATGACATATAAAATTTGTTATGTATCTTTACAATTCGTGATCGCCAATCTTAAACAGCCTTATCGTCATTTAAAATAACATCACTGCACCTCTAGTAATCTTCTTCTTCTTCCGCAACCATAACGTCAAACAGTTTCGCTTTAAATGGATTTCTGATATATCCTCGAAATGGTTTCCCCTGCGTCCGTACCATGTTCTCTTAATGTGCCACTAATTCTGCAGTATTGCTCTCACATATGTGATATGGTCTTTTCATTATATCACATTGTGTCTGACCTCTGCATATCTTTATAGCCCTTATAGATGCGTTTTACCCGAGAGATCGTCTATAGCATTTCTGTCAGTCCGTTTGTTCATTACACTATTGTTGTGCGGAACTGCTTCCTGCCATTAACGGATATTTCACTCAGACTAGTCTTCCATGGCATATACGCCTCTAACTTCCATCCCTATGGTTCTGAAATGGAATTGTAATGAAATACGATGTACTTCACACCGTGATCTGTACAGTGGCGTCTGGCGTATGTGTTACATATATTCTGTTATCTATAGCAGGGCTGCAGCAGTGGTAGGATGTAGCAATTTGCTGCGAATGGCAATTGGAGCTTAACGTAAATAAATGTAACTATTGCACCTAAACAGGCAAAGAAACCCATTACTGTTCTATTGAGCTATTGTCTACAAATCACTAGAAACAATAACATCTATAAAATATGAAGTAAGTATTCCTAGCGATCTAAACTGCAGAGACTACATATAGCAGTTGGTAGGAAAAGCAAATGCCGTGCTGAGGGGAATCTTATCCAAAAAGAAAGCAGTTGTTTACAGCAGACATAATGTTAAAGAAATGGTGGATATCTATGATATGCATTCGATCTCATTTGATTCTTCGTAGTATACTTCCTCTCTTAATACAGTACGTATTGATAAAACGAATGTCACAATAGACTAATTGGAGGCCTGCGTGTTTGAAGAGTTGTAACGATAGAACATCGCCTTTCCCTCACTTTTCCAAGTGTTGTAAATGAAGCTGAAATTAAATTATTTCGTCCCGTTTCTGTGTATGTAGAAGAAGAAGTCGAAACGTTACTGTGTATCGCTAAGTAAAATGAAATGTTACCGAATCCTAAGTCCAACGAAAAAATATTTCTCGCAATTGGTGTATCACTTTCAAGGTTCAAGTGATTAAATAATGTATAAACATAACGCTTACAGTATAATGTTACAATATAAGTGGAAGGAGACATTAAGAGAGACCTCCCAGATTTAGAATAGTGGACGTGTAGATAATGCACTTGTTTATAAAATAACTTTTTTCGATGCTTAGGGATGGGAGTATTAAAATATGATTAATCAGAGACGGAAAGCCCTACTAGCATGTCTGATAGACATGAAGAGGACATACATGACCCTGAATGCATGGAGTGTGCTACCGCAATAACATTGGCTAGTCATCATTGCTCGTTCAAAATATAGTACAGGCAATGTAAAAAAGATTGCTGTACGTGTCATGCTACAGCAAAAATGTCAGGGTGACGGGATATTAATAACATCTCATTTCTGGAACTATCCCCAATGACTAAGAGACAAGTACATTAAAAATTGTTAGTGTGTGTGTGTAAAAGCACTGTTGGCTGTGACTGGACCTACAACTGCGAGCCATTAGCTCCATGACGACTTAAGACGAAGACGGGCGGGCATGTAATTGTGCTGTGGGAAGAGATCGTATACCTGCGCTGGTACTGACACACACTTGCACTGGAGCGGCAGTTGCAGGGGGCACAACACAGTATGGCCGGGCGTTCAGATATTTTATATCACACTACAAACAACCTGGAGGGATGCAAATTCACGCATATACTCTGCTAGAATACTTTTTGTAATTAGAGGTGCTTTTGTTACATCATTCTATCAAGAGAGTTAGACTTATGGTTTAGGGCGCATGCTGCCTTGGGCCAGTCACTCCAGCTGCTGGTGTGTAGAACATGGAGGTTCGGTGACATGGCACCATCATCACTCACGTGAGTAAAATTCCAATGCTCAGTTGTCTCCTCCACTCTCACCATGCTACCAGAGGCAATGACTGTTGGCTGCGTCTGTATATGTGAATCAACTGTGGGAGCAACTGGGTAGGATGCGCAGCGGTAGTGGCAGGTACAGCAGTAGTGGTAGCGGTGGCGGTTTGCGAGTGGTGGCTGTGTGCTAGGTGTATGCGTCCAGCCAAGTGCAGAGCTAAGGGGACCAGTGGAGATGACATCCAACATTTTTCACCTGTTTTCACATGAAGGTGTAGTTGCTTCCCCTTCCTGTTTCAGTGGTAGCGGCGCAGGTGTGGAGTATTAGTGTAATTTAATGATGAACAGGGTGGGGAAAACAATAGTGGCCTAGATGAGTGGATTTGATGGGATGTGAATGAAAGCATGTAACCGCACACTGTAACATGTGACAGAACGGAGCAACTGCCTATACAATTGACCGAAACTTGGAGCATACTTGCACAAATTTCACACCTGATACAGTTGTTAGAAGACGTCAGTCTGCTCGCAGCCCTATCTGGGCATTAATTTTTTACCATTAAAACACTACTTTTATAAGATACGATTATTTTCAGTGTAACGCAGAAACTATTAGCGCTAAAACAAAAAACAGTTGGACCCACTTTGTAGGAAATTTAATGGAGTTTAATTTTGTACGGGGAAATGTTTTCGCTAGAGGCCGAGATTCTCGAGATATTCAAGAGAACATAAAAAAATAACTTTTAAACGCCTTCCCATCTCCATGCTCAAAACTCACCGGACAGTATTCTTAGCATGTGGTTCATGACACTCCGTCCTATCACTGCATAAAAATTTACAACTACAGGCTATTTTCACGTCTTCGACCTTCTTTGGTCTTCGTTAACTCTGATATTAAACTATGTGATCAGAGCTATCCGGACACCCCCAAAAACATATGTTTTTCATATTAGGTGCATTTTGCTACCAGATACTCCATATCAGCTACCTCAGTAGTCATTAGACATCGTGAGAGACCAGAATGGGGCGCTCCGGGGAACTCACGGACTTCGAACGTGGTCAGGTGACTGCGTGTCACTTGCGTCATACGTCTGTCTCTACGCGAGATTTCCACACTCCTGAACTTCCCTAGGTCCACTGTTTCCGATGTCGTAGTGTAGTGGAAACGTGAAGGAACACGTACAGCACAAAAGCTTACAGGCCGACCTCGTCTGTTGACTGACAGAGACTGCCGACAGTTGAAGAGGGTCGTCATGTGTAATAGGCAGACATCTATCCAGATGATCACACAGGAATTCAAAACTGCATCACGATACACTGCAAGTACTACGACAGTTAGGCGCGAGGTGAGAAAACTTTCATGGTCGAGCGTCTGCTCGTAAGCCACACATCACGCCGGTAAATTCCAAACGACGCCTCGCTTGGTGTAAGGAGCATAAACATTGGACGACTGAACAGTGGAAAAACCTTGTATGGAGTGAAGAATCACGGTACACAACGTGGCAATCCGATGGCATTGTGTGGGTATGGCGAATGCCCGGTGAACGTCATCTGCTAGCGTGTGTAGTGCCAACAGTAAAATTCGGAGCGTGTGTTGTTATGGTGTGGTCGTATTATTCATGGAAGTTGTCGTTTTGCGTGGCACTATCATAGCACAGGCCTACATTGATGTTTTGAGCACCTTCTTGCTTTCCGCTGTTGAAGAGCAATTCGGGGCTGACGATTGCATCTTTCGACACGATCGAGCATTTGTTCATAATGCACAGCCTGCGGCGGAGTAGTTACACGACAATAACATCCCTGTAACGGACTGGCCTAGACAGAGTCCTGACCTGAATCCTACAGAACACCTTTGGGATGTTTTGGGACGCCGACTTCGTACCAGGCCTCACCGACCGACATTGATACCTCTCATCAGTGCAGCACTCCGTAAGAAACCTTCCAGCAACTGATTGAACGTATGCCTGCGAGAGTTGAAGCGTTATCAAGGCTATCTGTGGGCCAGCACCATATTGAATTCCAGCATTACCGATAGAGGGCGTCTCGAACTTGTAAATTAACTTCAGCAAGGTGTCCGGATACTTTTGATCACGTAGTGTGCACTTCCATATCTCCTGCTGCCTGCTAGTAGGACGTCGCATTATTACAATTTAAATCTGAACACCCAACGAAGTTTTCATTTAAGTTACAACAAACGTTCTGACATTTCGGTCACATTAGAAATACTTGTAACACTTTTGTCTGAACAGTGAAGGTCTCTCCCCACAATAGAATGTAACGAGCATATGGAAATCTCGGTATGTACTGAGGAGATATTCACAAAGGAAAGGCCCATTGCCTGAGAGGGTTTCCTGCCCTTATTCTGTTAGTTCTACTATACATAGTAGGTGGGGGATTTCGCTAATTGCATCAATCACAGGCAAATGCTTTTAAGCTCCGATGAAATTAGTTATACATTATACCTCTATTTGTTTGCAGATCTTATCTCAACTGCTAAGAGATGATTGAAAATAATATACAAATTTCGCTACTGCACAAAGTAACGTAACAGCCCTGACCAGTTGCCTTGGTGACAAAGTATTCGGCGATTATCTGGATCGGTGGATGCATATCTATAATACCAAAATTTAGCAGTTCAAGCAATAGTTCATAGAGTAAATGTTCCTGGTACACTTTCGATACTGTAACGGGCTATGTTGTACAGTTATAAATAGAAAGTCGTATTGCATATAATTTTCTTCGTAACATAAAATATTATATTGATCCGTGAGTAATAAAATATTTCTGACGTACGATGAATGTTCTAGACTGCTTGTTAATTAATGATTGGCTACCGCCTATTGTAAGCACAGTCAACAGTGCAAACGACGAATGCGACCGCAGTTCCTGATTGGAAGTTAAATGAGGTATTCTTGTTGTAACATCTAGCATTATATTCTTCTGAAAGTACTTTGAATTTTAAATGTAATGATACTATATGTAAAGACACCAAAACGCTGCTCAACGAGAAATTGGTAATTATTTACAAGCTGTAAGCCCAAAAAATCATTGTGAGGTTTCCAGCAACGTAATTGCGAAAGTTCCTAGCTGTAAAGTAACCATAAGTTGATCTATATAACGTCGATAAAGTTTGTTGGTGCTGCAATAATAAATAATCTGACATTAAACTAGCGTGTTTCAATTTGCATAGCTTTATTTCTTTCCAGAACATTAACATAAAGCTATGTGTATTGGACTGTCTGGTATTTTATGTCAGAGATAAACTAATTTATTACCAACGATTAACCTTTTCGTGCGCTTTTCTTTTAATTTACGTACGTCAGTTTATAGATTGCATCATATTATGGTTAAGTTTCAGGAAACTGTTTCGGCCATCCTACAATTCGTCTTTTGTTGAACAATGACTCGGACATAATTTCTGAGATAAATTTTTAACATCGAGTAATGAATCGAAACATCTGCCCAGTAGCAATCGGTAACCAAGAACAATTACAATGGTTATGCATTAGATGTAAACGCTAAGTAACTGTGCCTTCCAGTGTTCTCTGTGGTCCCTAAAGCTAACTGCGCAAAGCCGAAGCCGGCAAATGCTTAAAGACTAGATGTGCAATTTCAGTGAAGAGGATCAAGGTTCACTCTCTGTCGAAAAACTCACTATGGTGTCTAGAATCAAAGAAATGCCGCATGACTGCTAATAAGGAGCACTGGCACATTTATTTCACAATGTCGACACAAACATTTCAAATCTGCTTCACAGTCGCGATGTAACTGTGACTGGGTCTTGCGACTTTCCACTAATTAGAGCGTGGTGGTAACTACGTGCATACGCTTTCCATATGGTGTAATTAACAAGTGTCTCATTAACTTAAAACACAGCTCCATAATTTTAAAACGGATGCAGTTTTATTAGCACTCGAAATCTCAGGGGACGGCTATGACAAATAGAGGTATCTATGCTAATTGAGCGATGTCATGTCAGTTGCCGAAAGGTAATATTGGAGGCAGCGCAATTCAACTTGACAGTCGCTCCAATTGTCAGCAAATATTCCAAACGTTGGAATTATCAGTGGGTGCTATGACCAACCAGCGTGATGTAGAACTGCCCAGATACTATGTCTGTGGTTTTCTTCAAGTGTAGGAGATGTAATTTTAGACATGTTTTGTACGTATATGTGTCTGGAAGCGGATACAGTCACGTGCCTCCTGCTCCCATAATCCAACCCGTGCTGCACGACAGGCGTAACCCCATGCAACCATTCTATATACACTCCTGGAAATGGAAAAAAGAACACATTGACACCGGTGTGTCAGACCCACCATACTTGCTCCGGACACTGCGAGAGGGCTGTACAAGCAATGATCACACGCACGGCACAGCGGACACACCAGGAACCGCGGTGTTGGCCGTCGAATGGCGCTAGCTGCGCAGCATTTGTGCACCGCCGCCCTCAGTGTCAGCCAGTTTGCCGTGGCATACGGAGCTCCATCGCAGTCTTTAACACTGGTAGCATGCCGCGACAGCGTGGACGTGAACCGTATGTGCAGTTGACGGACTTTGAGTGAGGGCGTATAGTGGGCATGCGGGAGGCCGGGTGGACGTACCGCCGAATTGCTCAACACGTGGGTCGTGAGGTCTCCACAGTACATCGATGTTGTCGCCAGTGGTCGGTGGAAGGTGCACGTGCCCGTCGACCTGGGACCGGACCGCAGCGACACACGGATGCACGCCAAGACCGTAGGATCCTACGCTGTGCCGTAGGGGACCGCACCGCCACTTTCCAGTAAATTAGGGACACTGTTGCTCCTGGGGTATCGGCGAGGACCATTCGCAACCGTCTCCATGAAGCTGGGCTACGGTCCCGCATACCGTTAGGCCGTCTTCCGCTCACGCCCCAACATCGTGCAGCCCGCCTCCAGTGGTGTCGCGACAGGCGTGAATGGAGGGACGAATGGAGATGTGTCGTCTTCAGCGATGAGAGTCGCTTCTGCCTTGGTGCCAATGATGGTCGTATGCGTGTTTGGCGCCGTGCAGGTGAGCGCCACAATCAGGACTGCATACGACCGAGGCACACAGGGCCAACACCCGGCATCATGGTGTGGGAAGCGATCTCCTACACTGGCCGTACACCACTGGTGATCGTCGAGGGGACACTGAATAGTGCACGGTACATCCAAACCGTCATCGAACCCATCGTTCTACCATTCCTAGACCGGCAAGGGAACTTGCTGTTCCAACAGGACAATGCACGTCCGCATGTATCCCGTGCCACCCAACGTGCTCTAGAAGGTGTAAGTCAACTACCCTGGCCAGCAAGATCTCCGGATCTGTCCCCCATTGAGCATGTTTGGGACTGGATGAAGCGTCGTCTCACGCGGTCTGCACGTCCAGCACGAACGCTGGTCCAACTGAGGCGCCAGGTGGAAATGGCATGGCAAGCCGTTCCACAGGACTACATCCAGCATCTCTACGATCGTCTCCATGGGAGAATAGCAGCCTGCATTGCTGCGAAAGGTGGATATACACTGTACTAGTGCCGACATTGTGCATGCTCTGTTGCCTGTGTCTATGTGCCTGTGGTTCTGTCAGTGTGATCATGTGATGTATCTGACCCCAGGAATGTGTCAATAAAGTTTCCCCTTCCTGGGACAATGAATTCACGGTGTTCTTATTTCAATTTCCAGGAGTGTATTTTGTTACCTTCCATCTTAAACTTCACCTCCTTAACAGCACACACCTGCAGAAAAACTAATGTCATATGTCATGCACATCCTTTATCTACACGATGCAATAGAGGATAGATTTTTTTGTAAATAACAACAAAAAGACGTATAACGAATTTTTTTCATTTATTCAATTCACACACATAAATTTTGATTTCTGAGATACAGTTCAGTCCTTGAGATACAATTCAGTTCCTGAGGTACAGTTCAATTCTTGAAATACAGTGTGACTCTGATTTTTCAATGCAGAGGTACTTTTAACATACACGCTACAAGAGTAACGCAGGTTGAGAACATGTCTTACAATTTTTCCAGTAAGACAGGATGAGAATGTTTACAATACTTTTTATAAATCTACGCGAAAAACTGATGCGAAGATAATTTTATTTACTACAACAAAATTCCGTATTCCCAACAGCATAGATTGAACAGTAATTCTGATCGACTGTATACACTTGGAAACTAATTAGTCTTGAACAGCTAGCAGCAGTTGAAACCTAAAAAAAATATACTATTTACATGACGTACATAGTGCTGAGATATATTTATTTACACAGTACACATACGCATTGTATAAATAAATATACAAATATTTTTTTAGGCTTTTCATTATATTTTTTAACTTTTCTTTTATTAACTTTCTTTCATACATGTTTTCTTCCTGCACATGGTATCCATATATACACATGTACATAGAACGTATAAATAAATATTTACACCACACACACACACACAGTCAGAATTTCAATCTCATTATCACAGATGACCCTTTTATCGTCATGAGGTGACAAGCCAATTTTAAACTGCTGCACAGTGTACACCTCACGTCCTCTCCATCGGATACTAGTTTGCCGTACCATATGTGGTGGCTGCGGTGCAGCGTCACGAAAACCGTTGTACAGGCACCGCCAATAGTCTTCGATAGAGAGGGCTCTCGATGCCATACGACGCACTCTTTACCCATCTCTGGGTGGTACCTTGCAGTGTGCGAATGCATACATTTCGGATCTTAGACCCACAAACTCCAGAATCGGCATTCCATTCGTCTCGTCTTTCATAAGGCCGATAACCTTTTTGTTCTGTTGAACAGTAGCACGAGGATTATCGGAAGCGGATGAGGACGTGTCGAGGTCATTACCATGGTACCTCATGACTTAATATGGATCGCAGTTCTTCACCCAGTAGATGAAGCTATCTGTTTCCATTCAAAGTAATTTAGGATCTCAGAAATGATTTTTCCCAAACTGATAATGAACGTGGTGTATGTGGTGTCTGGATAGGTCTAGTATGCACATCCCCAAATAAATAGGTTTCGTAAAGTGTACTGCAGTCTTCACCGTATGCACAACAACGAAGTTCTTAATGAATATTGTGACCCGCTTAAAATTTGGCCTGGTGATGCACTTTCTTCGGCCCCAGTGCCCATCCCATTCGGTCTAATCAGTATTTCACGTCGTTTCCTCAAATTCTCCATTATTTTGCCGAAAAAATCTTTATCAAATTCGCACGTTTCAGAAGCTTTCTATCTCATATTCAAATCAATATACTCCTTCAACCAGGGGGCCCGCTTGAAGGAGATAGCCCGCGTGATTCTAACCAGCTCCATCCCCGAGCTGAGACACTGCTGGAGATTACGAGAGTGAATAATATATCTCCGCTTATTCCCCAGCGTTGTCATCAGTCTTGGGGTGGAGCCTCCTTGCGGAACTAGTTGCTCTGTACCCAGTGGCAAATCTGCTTGCACATCATACATACTAATAGGGCATGTGAATTCTGCCTCCAGCCCATATCCCACATCAGAATCAGCTGCCATACACTTGATTTTTCCACGTAATCCCTTGCATTCGTCTTTAGGCATCCATCGAAACTCACCAATCGGCAGTGATTGTTGCATAGCGTGCCTGCATAAATTATTCACACCCAGATACATGAAGTAACTCGAATCAAGGAATGCACTGAATCTTTCACCCATTCGTGGGTTATTTCCCTTGGTGTGTATATGGACACATTGGCAAAGTCCCCCACGGATCCCTCGCTCAAAGAAAAGAAGCATGTCAGCAACAGTCAATAAATCAATACTGCCCTTCGTTTTCTTGAGCACTGCGTCCCAAGACAACCAGGTGCCATGCAATAAAAGGCGGGATTCAGAGAACATGTGGCCATACTTCTTGTTGTTGTTGTGTCTTCAGTCCAGAGACTGGTTTGATACAGCTCTCCATGCTACTGTACCCTGTGCGAGCTTCTTGATCTCCCAGTATCTGCTGCAACCTATATCCTTCTCAATCTGCTTAGTGCACTCATCTCTCGGTCTCCCTCTACGATTTTTACCCTCGATGCTGCCCTCCAGTACCAAATTGGTGATCCCTTGGTGTTTCAGAACGTGTACTACCAACCGATCCCTTCTTCTAGTCAATTTGTGCCACAAATTTCTCTTCTCCCCAATTCTCTTCAGTACCTCCTCACTAGTTATGTGATCTACCCGTCTAATCTTCAGCACTCGTCTGTAGCACCACATTTCGAAAGCTTCTGGTCTCTTCTTGTCTAAACTCCGGAATTTCTCGAAAACGTCCGCTAGTAAGCGCATGTCTGTGTCCATGAAAAGCCGTGTCTACTTTCCTAAAGTGGTGATGTTGAATTCCCGTCAGACACTGACGGCATGCTCATACTCAGCATCGCCGGCCGCGGTGGTCAAGCGGTTCGGGCGCTCAGTCCGGAACCGCGCGACTACTACGGTCGCAGGTTCGAATCCTGCCTCGGGCATGGAGGTGTGTGATATCCTTAGGTTAGTTAGGTTTAAGTAGTTCTAAGTTCTAGGGGACTGATGACCACAGATGTTAAGTCCCATAGTGCTCAGAGCCATACTCAGCATCAGTTATGGCATCATCTATTAGGTTGCTTGAGAACGCAGCTATGTCGGGTAGTCTGATTTCATTGAGTTTTGCCATACTATCTAGACACTCGTATGGGAAAACCCCCTTCCTAGTCATGAGTTGAAACTTTTCCTCGTCGCGAAATGCAGCTCGAATAATATTAATATCCACCCGACGTAGACTGTTAAGGTGTTTCTGGAGTGGTGTCTGCATAAAACGTAGTGTGCCAAGGAAGCGGAGAGTAATTCTCGGCATCATTCGTTTGCTGAATGAAATATATTTTCTCAACGCTGTCAGGCAGGACACTGACCTGATTTTTCTCACACCCGAAATCAGACAAGTGTTCAACAGGAAAGTGAGCGTCAAACCCACTTAAAAAGTGGAAGAAAACTTTTATGCGCCTTGGTATCTGGTACTACAAATTGCACATATTGTGAGCGGTGCCATGGAAGTTCCCTGTAAAATGACAGTGGTCCCTAAGAGGAATTTCCGCTTTTCTATCTAACGGCAGCCCACAAGTACGAGAGTCAACCGCGTTATTGTAAAAATCTTTATTCTCCTTCGATTTTGTCATGGGAACATTGTCGCTGTAAAGCTTACCAACTTCCATGAAGTTTTTTCTAGCTCAGTGAGCAGCAAAACTCCAGCATTATCCTCGACATAAGATTTGTAGTGGTTAAGACCCGAATCATAGGACGACACAATTCAGTATGCTGCTGTATTTGGTACGTGGTATTCTGCAAAGGTAGTATGTGAGACCTTAGGGTCACCTTCAGAGCGGGTCACAGGATCGAGGAGGTTTTCAAAGTCGGCATACACTGCAAGCGGACATCGCTCCTGATGGTGAGTATTTTTAAACTTTATGAAATTGTCTACCTCAGTAGGCATAATAATACGTACCAGGTCCTTGGAAACGCAATCTACTTGATGATTTGCTAACAACTAGTCTGAGGAAAAGGCACTGAGGCGCCTTAAGCAAATTAGCTTTTTATCCTTATGTTTACTCATCTGAGAGGGAGGGGGGGGGGAGGAGACGGGACATGCATTGAATCTAAACACGATGATAATTGCTTTTCTCTCTATTTTTCTCATCGGAGAATGACAACATGTTTACATGTACCTCATAGGTAAATTTTGAGAAATGGTGGGGCCGCCGAGTATATGCTTGTCGTCCTCATCTGGCCTGCTTTTCTGGTTTTCCAGGACTTAAAGATGAATTCCTGTATTCTGCAACTTAAATTTAGGTATATCCTGTATCTTGACGGGGAACTCGACCCAATCAAAGTTATAACGCTTATGAAGTCAAAGGTATCTACTGTATCGATATGTGCGCTCTGAATTCTCTTTAACATTTCTTCACAAGCCAGGATTGACCATGAGAAACAAGCCTAATCCTTTCCTATTTTGATATTAATACATACCCTCTTGTTAGCTATATCTTTAGGTAGCCTGGTATAGCTAGACCCTCCCTTTACCATATCACAGCCATTTGTATGGATCTCCTGCTGGTGCTTTAGCTGACTCCCCAACTTCCATTGCGGAAGAGCAGGCCCGTATGGCTCTCATGGTGCACTCAAGAACCCACTCATTGATTGATGTGCTCCATGTTATCACGCTACTATCCCTCCAACGATAATGAAGACTTGTCTCTGCATTGTCAGAAGCAGCTTTGTAGGGGTGCGAAAGTTCAGTGCACAGCACTGCACCGCATTTCATGGTGGGATACAACGGATCATTGACTACCTTGAGGAGCTCCATTTCCACGACAGGAAAGCATACCCTTAGACACTCAACAGGGTCGTGGTACCTTCCTACCAGATTCTTGATTCTCTTGAACAGGAGTCTCTTCTCAAGGGGCATTCTAACTGCAGCATGGTGTCACTGATTTGATGTCCTTCACTAAAAGGGCGGGAGAGAGAACTGATCCTAGCCACAGGATGATCTCTATTACTAATACTGCTATTACACGATGACTGTCTACCTCGTTGGCGAAGGTGGTTGCGGTGAGGGGTTGAGGGATATGCGCCATGGTGCACAACATTTCGTTGATGGCGATGACGAAATGGTTGTGGAGGAGACACTGCCTTATGGGACCAATGCAAGCAGCCCGGTTGGCACTGTGGCTGCAGCCCTGACCCGGTTGCTAGAGGGAGTGTCGTCGATGGACGTCAGAGTAGTGCTATCGTGAAACGGGGGACGGCGGCGGGGGCAGTTGCAGAGGAGGCAGCAGCGACGGTGGCGATGGCTTCCCACACAGCAACTAGTGGCCCCCTTGCTAGTGAGCCATGCCTTCCCAGACCCCACTTTGGCGAAGTGGGCTTCGCTGCAGGTGGTACCCGCACCACTCCATATTGCAAGAATTGTTACCCTGGCACGGCCGCTGTAGAAGAGAGAGAAGGAATAACGAGGAATAACGAGGAATACCCCCACTGCCACACTTGAACATATACTCTAAAACAAAAGATCACACCACACTTGTGAAACCATCCCTGTGCACTTTTGTGAGAAATACCCTTGTTTTTGAGCACGAGCTGCTTTAGGAGTTACTAAATCCAACTGAATATGTCTCTAAACACACTTTCGAAAAGATCGCTGCACAGTTGTTTACCTAAATTTTACGATGTATATCACCAACGACTCTAAAAAGAAGACCGCGGCACACTTCTGAAACCTCTCTCATCCTCCACTTCTCCGGAATATTTGCGTACATAAACAAACTAGGTAAAGTGTTTAGCGCCTCAACATATTTGCAAATGTTGCTACATGGAATTCAAATCAAAGTCAATAAGATATTGATACATATTCTTTATTTAATTAGTTTGTCGGAGACGGCGCTCCTCCACATCGGTATACGTTATGACTGCACCCCCACATGAGGGGACGGCGGGGGACGTTAGTCCGACAGCAGCCTACGTACGGCAAAATTAGCGACCTTACGGTACCCTATCTACGTTGACCGTCATGCAACAAGCTTATCGGATAGGGTCTGTTAACATTAATAGCATTGGGACGCCGGTAAAAATCAAGATGCTCAGTGACATGATAAAGGCTGCGGATTTAGACATAGCACTATTACAAGAAGTTCGGGTACTTCCCCCCTCGGACTTTACGGTTACGACATTTACTGTTCCCCGTGTGACGAGAGAGGCGTTGGCACAGCTATACTATTAATGGAAGGGATACGTGCAGACGAAGTAGAGTATTTGCCTTCTGCCCGTCGTACGGCCGTGACCATAGGTGGAATACGTTTGATCAACATATACGCACCGTCAGGCTCGGATAAGAGAAGGGACAGAGCAGATTTTTACGGCCATGAGGTTACACCGTTGTTCCAGGGGCGATACGATGGTTGCATACTCGGCGGAGATTTTAATTGTGTGCTCGACAGAAAGGACCAACAACCTAACTATACTACTAGCCAAGAACTTACGGATCTGGTCAACGGGATGGAATTAGTCGATACATGGGACCTGAAGTATCGCAACCAACCAGGATTTACATTTTTTACTAGCCACTCCGCGGGCCGTTTGGACCGGATCTACGTTTCAAGGGCGTTAGCAATGTCGACGGTGGATGCAGAAATATGGCCGACAGAGTTTACAGACCACGAGGCATATATTTGTACGGTTAACCTTGATAGACAGCAGGTATGGGGACGGAGGGGTCATTGGAAGATGAACGTCTCCCATCTGCGAGATGCAAAATGCCGACACATGGTGGAGGACGCGTGGCGTGGCTGCCTCCGTCGACGAAATTCTTTCGGTTCTGTCCTGCAGTGGTGGATCGAGTGCGCGAAGCCAGCTTTACGGAGGACGTTAATAGGTTACGGGAAGGAGGTTTCTCAATGGCAGCGCACGACCACTGAGTTTTACTTTACGGCTCTCCGGGAACTGTTAGCTCAGCCACCTACACCAGAACGCCATACGGCCGTCTAACGAGTTAAGGCGGAACTGGTACAACTTGCGACGCAGAGGATGGCAGGTACGATGATACGCGCGAGGTTGCAGGATTTCCTGCCCAACGAGGTTCCCTCGATGCATTATGTGATAAAGGAAAGACGAAGAGGACGCAGGAATTTAATCCATGAGATCTATCTCTGCGATGGCCGTCGTTTTACAACACAAAGGGGCATAGCACAGGCGTTCACGGATCACTTTAGCAGATTCTATGCGAGCAATGGGGAGTGTCAGAGGGAGCTGGGGAACGTCCTGGAAGAGATCCCAGACTCGACGAGTGTGAACGGGGAAGCGGACGGGTTATCTGAAATTACGTGTGAAGAGCTGGAGTAAGCGATTACACGAGGTGCTTGCAACAAGTCTCCTGGTCCAGAAGGATTCTCGTTGGAATTTTACCGTGCCTTTGTGACCATTATGACACCGATGTGGCTATGTATGTTTAATGAGCTTCTGCGGCAAGAAGTACCGGTTCACATTCAATTCACGGAGGGGCTCATGATACCGATACCGAAGCCCCGTGGTGGCAAACGGCCTTGTGATTATCGCCCCTTGACCCTCCTTAATAGTGACTACAAGATCTTCATGCGCGTCCTGGGGAGTCGTATCAAAAAGCCGATGGAGAATCCAATACATGCCGATCAGACTTGTCTTGGCGGCATCAGTAATATACACACAGACTTGGGAGACTATCGTGACGTCGTCGCTCTCGCGGCTGCATGCCGCCTCCGGGGGGCGATGGTTGCTGTAGATTTCGATCATGCTTTTGATCGCGTGGATCATGGGTACCTCGCGGCGGTGATGAACAGGATGGGTGTCTCGCCATTATTGACCAATGCTGTGATGCGGCTGTTGCACGGCGCCAGATCAGCGATGGTGGTCAACGGAGGGAGAACTGAGTATTTTAAGATCTTAAGATCAGTGAGACAGGGTTGCCCCTCGTCGATTCTCCTTTATGCGATCGCCTTAGAACCGTGCCTCGCAGGCCTTCGCCGCCGTCTTACCGGGATCTCCCTACGGCATTTATCATTCAAATACAGAGCATAAGCGGATGATATTGTGTTACTCGTACGGAATGAGGGGGAGACTCAAACAGCACTGGATTGGCTACAGACGTATGGGATGGCAGCTGGAAGTGTGGTCAACTATCGAAAATCACAATTCATGCATGTGGGGCGTGGACTAGAACCAGGAACGGAAGGACCCTTACCTGCGGTGGAAACCCTCCGCTGTTTGGGTATCACGTTTCATAAAGAGACAGCGAGAACGGCTACGGAAAACTACCGAAGACTGTTATTCAGAGTCCGCACGGCAGTACGACTAAACGCCCTACGGTCGATGGATATGCTGCAGCGAGTGTTACTCGTCAACCTTTATCTCGCGCCCATGATGTGCCACCTGACACACCTTCTCCCCTTGACGCGCACGATGGCTATGAGGATTCAGGCGGCTTTTGGGTACTATGTATGCCTGGGACAACTCTTTAAGGTACAGTACAACGCGCTTACCCTCCCAGCGGGAGAGGGGAGCGTTGGTTTAGTGAACGTGTACGAGAAGGCGCGTGCCATGTATATTAATACTATGCTCAAACGGTGGCGCAACAGGAATCACTCGCTTACGGGGACGATCATCGAAGAACTCGTACCAACATCGCATCTTCCTTCAGTCAGTGTCGGCCATATATCGCCTCCTTTAAAGTATGTGCGCATGTTCATCATGGAACACAGTTACGTTCGAGAGCGTTCACCGACGACCCGACAGTCGACATCGAAGGACGTGTACTATCTGCTTCTTCGACAGATCGCCCGGAATAGGGTGGAACGGAAACATCCAGCTGTTAATTGGCACGTGGTGTGGCGCACGGTCCACCACCCCCACCTACCTATATCAGTCAGATCAACATGGTACATTGTCGTCAACCGAAAATACCCTACAAATGATAAAAAGTACGCAATACATTTGGTGGATTCGCCCTTGTGTCAGCAATGCGGCGTGCTGGATACGGACGACCATCGTCTGGTCTGCGGCGAGGCATTGGCTGTGTGGACTCTCGCAAGAAAGGTAATAGCGTTTATGCGGCGCACTATCTATACAGCAGTCTGTTCTGACATAGTATTTTTTCCAGAGGAAACGTATTTTCCGCGTCATAAGACGAACGCAGTGGCGTGGATCACAGGTATGACGGTCCATTACATCTATAGAGACACACGTACGAACTTACTGAACGTCCTGGATTACTGGCAATACTTGCAAGATGGACACACAAAACTATTAAGGCTACAAAAGTACAAGGATTGGTATGCCAATTTCCTAGTAACGGTTTTTGCGGACCCGCCATATACGTGGGGTGTGCCGGGTGCGCAAAGATGAGCGGCGGTGCTTTCGTTGTGAAACCGACCAAGTAAAGTGATCGACTAAGAACACTATGCGAGTATGCGACCTACGAAAAACTCACGATTGCACAGTTAGCAAATGGATGTACTTCAAATTTTGTTTTCATATCTATAAATACTTTTCTTTAGGGTACCGGAGGTGGCCCCACTTTGGTTTTGTTGTTATTTCATGCTGCATGGTAGGACGGCAACGATGTTCCTTCCAGGACAGTTATCATGTGTCAGGACGTACTATGTTTATTTTGTGAATAATAAAGATTAATGTTTCTCCTACCTTCCTTTATAAAAAAAAAAAAATTAAAACCCCTCACTCCCGACAAGAAAAAAAAAGTGGTCAGAGCGACAGAATGTCAATCATAAGGGCACTGGTTCGATTCCCGACTGGGTCTGAGATTTTCTCAACTCAGGGACTGGGTGTTGTGTTGTCCTAATCACCATCATTTAATCCCCATCGACGAGCAAGTCGCCCAAGTGGCGTCAAATCGGAAGACTTGCTCCCGGCGAACGGTCTTCCCGACGGGGGGCCCTAATCACACGACATCTACATTTTATGGAGGAGACGAAAGGAAAACTGACGCAATTTTGATATCAATAGTAAAGCGAAATAATCCGTTAGCACTACCCTGTTTAATTAATTGCTGAACAATGTAAGGTCACAAATACGTCACTTAAAACACTCACTTCCACCTAACGACGATCCTTCTTTATAATAAAATATATTTTCTACATCTGAGTATCACACGCGAACATTACGCAAATCAAAGAATGAAATTTCCGTCACAGATGGATCGTAGGGCTAAATAGAACCGCAGTCTTGTACGCATCCTCCTCCGCCACAAGTTTCCTCTAAATATATCTGATGAAAAAGATTTCTGAGAATTACACAAACTCGCGAGCACGTAACGCGCCGTCCATCGACTACAAGGGAATCCGGGAACGATTGGAGAGATAGGAATGTGGATGTTGACAATACGTCCAGAGCGGATGTCCATTTTGAATCTTCTCTCACGCATCACACACAAGCCCGCTTCTGTGCGCTCATCTAGCACACAGGTCACTTCATCAGCCCTCGCTGCCGTGGGCAACATCAGACAGGTAGACGCATTCTATGTACCCGTCAAAGGCTGATCTAATCCGTTACTTCCGGTAGCCGAATCCTCGTGACCGCCCTCGCTAGCAGCCGCGGTGCACTGCGAAACAAGAAGCTGCAGCTTGGACGTATACAGAAGTTCTAGGCTACTCCAACCTGACGTGGACAAACCCGTTTAAAAAATCTAATTCACGCAGTCCGAGACAACGATGTTGTTGACCATACACCTCGAATTTCTCGCGAGAAATGTAGATTCCTCCCATTTATAGGAGTTATTTTCGGGGGTAAAAGAAATCGGACTATACACGCGTTTTGAAGTACCTAAAATATTTTTAATTGTTGTGAAAATCGTCTACAGGACAATGGCATAGGCTATATTCTCTCCAAGTATTCTTACATCGGCTATAAAAATATCTTTCTTTATCTTTCGCGTCGTGCTTCATTTTTGGCTCATGACGGAGTGCTAATATCTACCACTGTTTCCGGACGCCTCCTCAGTTTCAAACTCTCTCTTAAGGTAACTCAATGCCCCGACACATACAAAGCCTCTTAAGGTAACAGCACAGAGAAGTTGTAAATGTAAGTACTATACTGTGTATCACTCTATACATTCAGTAACACATCTGATTTTATTACGGTGATTATCTCGCGCTGTATATGTGGACGATTGAAATATATTTAAAAGATATCGCCGCAACGAAATAACCGCCAAGTGAAGAGTTATACATGTGGTGCCCTAGTTATCGCCTATCCCGTCAGGCGGGATACCACTGATATCAAATTGATAGAGTAAGTAATTAAATTGATCGTGAGAGTAACATTGCATGGCGAGTAATTTTTCTTTTTCAGTAGCCGGATTACACAGACCAGGTAGTTCAAATGGGAATCCCTGGACGGAAGACGATGTCCGTTTTGAGGAACACTATTGAGAATCGACATTTGAAGATGACCACAGAAGGATTCTACCGCCGGCAAAATACATTATGCGTAAAAACACGATCATAACGACTATGTTACCCTCACCCTGCAAAGAAAGCAGTCTTGGTTCTACAGGTACACACAACAGTCGCTGATAGTATTACACTCTCTGGTAGAAATGCTCTATGCAATTTGGAATCAAGTCTTTCCATTCAACCATATACCTGTGCTGGATCCTATGGAGATGTCTTTTAATTACAGCCACTAATGAATCATATTCGTGGCACTGCCATAACACGAAGCGAGTCACCTTTTTCGAATCTATCTGCTACAGTAAAAGCTAAGGTCAGCTGAGTTAATGCGACTGGAACGTGTTTTGACCACTCGATAGAAACGGGAACATGTTGTCGTAGCTCCGTCAACAGTGTACGATGTGTAATGTCAACGCCAAAACGAAGCTTTCTGCTGCAACACGAGGTAGTATGAAATACGGTACGAACAGTTATTATGTGATTTCTTATCGGAAAAATTAGGAAGGCTCCCCATCATACAAGATGAGGAAGAAGGACGAGGATTTTGCTACTGCATTGTGATGCATTTCCAAACTACATACATGTACTACAGTCCGAAGGATATCTGCGACCCTTGAGTGCATTCGTGTCTGTCACCCAAACATTCTATGATTGTTATTTTGTACCATCCAACAGAGAAAAACTACCAACTATTAAAGCTTGGCTAACTTCATCTGACAGAGAATTTGACATGATTTTTATTGTATCTCCGTCTTCGGATATATCGAAAACAAATACCGCCTATGTGCTCGTATCGAGCATTTGAGATGGTCCTATTTAATATATAGGCATTGATCCCATGGTGCAGGTGGCCAGTGATAGAAGACGCTTGCACAGACCAGTGTTAGGTTTCATTGCATGTACTGTAGGGGGACCATATCGCAAAGACTATCATTCGCAAGAGAGCCTCCCTGTTTTGTTCTTTGCCGGCCGGAGTGGCCGAGCGGTTGTAGGCGCTTCAGTCTGGAACCGCGCGACGGCTACGGTCGCAGGTTCAAATCCTATCTCGGGCATGGATGTGTGTGATGTGCTTAGGTTAGTTAGTTTTAAGTGGTTCTACGTTCTAGGGGACTGATGACCTCAGAAGTTAAGTCCCATAGTGCTCAGAGCCATTTGAACCATATGTCTTGTTCATTGATCCATTGTTTTTTTCTGCACTAACACGTTGTGTACACCGCCATACTTTTTTCCGCTAAAACTTCGATGTTTGTATCAGATTCTAAACTGACATTAATCCATTGGCAGTCACAGAAAACTGGACATCACTCAGTGTGAGTCAAGTTGCTGATGCTCCCACAACACACACAATGGACGATTGAAATAAAAGACAGTCACAATATAAGGAAACTGGAAGAGTTTTGCGGCATTATAGAGCGTTTCCAAACTTCTGTCCGAAGTTGACTGACGACCTCTACATTTAAACTCATCTTTCACAGTGACGGGGTAGCTGATGGCTCGGTGTTCAGTTTCGATTAAGCCCTCATATTATAGACATGTGCACGATCACTGTTGCGGTGCTAGCCATCCTCGGAAGGATTTGGCCCTCGACCAAGACTCTTTCTCCATGTCAAACAAGCGATGTCACTCAATCATTATGTGTTAATCAACGGCGTACCAATGGACAGATGGGATGGAAAAAATACCACCGATATACTTCGATTAGAGCGCGTAATGTACATTTACGATTGCCCTCCTTTCCCTGTATGGATGGGAGTAACAGAGCACTCTCGCATTCTTAGGATAAAGTTAGAGATTGAAAGATCTCCTTGCACTGTCTTTGACCAACGCTCCCTGCAACAATGTCACCGTTTTAATCTGCAGCTGATCAGAAGTAGATCGCTACATTGAATCTTCCGTGAAGGAACAGGGCGAATCAACTCTGTAACTGCTGTGCCGCACCCATCCAAGAGCTCAAGATTACTCCACGTGCATGAATGTCGAGGTGCTTACCACTCCTTATCGGTGGATAGTTGATACGAAAGTGTTGTAATGATGTAATAGATGGTTAAGAACAAGAAACGGGTGATTTTTATGCGTGATAGAACTACAGGTGGACGGAGTTTGATACATTTTACGTAAATCAACTGCGCTATCAATTATAAATTATTGTTCTAGTGGCTGGGGTCAGTACCAAGGACGTATTGTTAAGAAAAGACATAAACACATGCACTCCTAAGGCTACACGGCTCTGCATTTAAAACACCCTATAATGTTAGATAGTTGCAGTTTCCGACCTATTAGTGGTATGATATGCAACGCTATTACTACTGAAATGTAAGAAATATACACACATAAAAAAAAGTTTGCATCACCTTGGTGCCGAGAGTTTCGAAAACTGTACAGAAAATTTGCAATAGAGATCAACATAAACATCATTTCTGCCCTTTTTATTGCTCATGAAAACCACACATTGCATGTTGTACCACCATTCAGCGAGACCTTCAGAGGTGGTGGTCCAGATTGCCATACACACCGGTACCTCTAATACACAGTAGCACGTCCTCTTGCATTGACTGGCGCAGTGGTTAGACACTGGACTTGCATTCGGAAGGACGACGGTTCAATCCCGCGTCCGGCCATCCTGATTTAGGTTTTCCGTGATTTCCCTAAATCAGTACAGGCAAATGTCGGGATGGTTCCTCTGAAAGGGCACGGCCGACTTCCTTCCCCATTCTTCCCTAATCCGATGAGACCGATGACCACGCTGTCTGGTCTCCTTCCCCCAACCAACCAACCAACCATCTTGCATTGATGCATGCCTGTATTCGTCGTGGGATACTATCTACAAGTTCATCAATGCACTGTTGGTCCAGCTTGTCCCAGTCGTCAACGGAGATTCGACGTCCAAGTTGTTGGTGGGTCACGTCGTCCGAAAACAGCCCTTTTCAATCTATCCTAGGTATGTTCGATAAGGTTCATGTCTGAAGAATATGCTGGCCACTCTAGTCGAGCGATGTCGTTATCCTGAAGGAAGTCATTTACAAGATGTGCACGATGGGGGCCCGAATTTTCGTCCATGAAGACGAATGCCTCACCAATATGCTGTCGATATGGTTGCACTATCGGTCAGAGGGTGGCATTCACATATCGTACAGCCGTTGCGGCTCCTTTGATGACCACCAGTGGCGTACATCGGCCCCACATAATGCCACCCCAAAACATCAACGAACCCCCACCTTACTGCACTCCCTGGACAGTGCGTCTAAGGCGTTCAGCCAGACTGGGTTGTCTCCAAACACGTGTCCGATGATTGTCTGGTTCAAGGCATTTGCGACACTCATCGCTGAAGAGAACATGATGCCAGTCCTGTGCGGTCCATTTGGCATGTTTTTGGTCCCATCGGTACCGCGCTGCATGGTGTCGTCGTTGCAAAGATGGACCTCGCCATGCACGTCGGGAGTGAAATTGCGCATCATGCAGCCTATTGCACACAGTTTAAGTCGTAACACGACGTCCTGTGGTTGCACGAAGAGTATTATTCAACATGGTGGCGTTGCTGTCAGGGTTCCTCCGAGCCGTAATCCGTATGTAGCGGTCATCGACTGCAGTAGTAGCCCTTGGGCGGCCTGAGCGAGGCATGTCATCGACAGTTCCTGTCTCTCTGTATCTCCTCCATGTCCGAACTACATCGCTTTGGTTCACTCCGAGACAACTGGACACTTCCGTTGTTGAGAGCCCTTCCTGGCACAAAGTAACATAGTGGACGCGATCGAATGGCGATATTGACCGTCTAGGCATAATTGAACTACAGACATCACGAGCCTGAACAGTCGAAGGGACTGTGTTGTTATACAATATCCACAGCGAACGTCTATTTTCAGGAGCCCTGGGAACTCCTGAAGATAGACGTTGGCTGTGGATATTGATGCAAAACTTTTTTTATATGTGTTTTTCCAGTGCATGCCATACACTCTCCTTGCTGGTTTGTCTACGCTAAGCTATGGTGACAAATTGTAAAATGAAAAAACTACATCGTTAAAACATGGATTCCTTGTATTACATGCACAATACAGCTTTTCAGAGGCTTGTATCGCCCAGAGTTCACATCCAATCACTGTTCAGAAATTATACTGTTCTCACATCATTCGTATATAAAATGATCGCTAGTAACGGAGAATGCCTCTTACAAAGAAACAGATAAACGCATAGGAGCGGTGTTCGATATATGAAATTACATGTCATGCAGCCGCTAACTCTATAAACAACACATCTGTCAAGTAGATGTATACACTAGGATTGCAGTACGTCATAAACACCTATCGCTAGTCATGAAATTGAAGATTCGATTTAAATGCCCAAGATGAAGCAGGGGAATGGAGTACATCACATAAATCTTCACTCGTCTAGAGGAATGTGTCGAAACAGGATGGACATGTTTCACCATCATCACACACGAGATGGAAGTCCTCTGATGACTGAGAGGTATGCTGCTAACGATCGCAAGTCGACTGTGGTCTCACAAGGCACACGCATCGAATGCAGGTTATGTCACACAACTGATACATCCAGGCAAAACAATGGAAAAAATGGTCAAATGATCTGCAGCAACATCTACATATCTCTCTAGAATGCATCATCAGTCTACCATGAAACCATACCTCGTTACAACTCCATCGACCGCCGGTGTGGCCGAGCGGTGCTAGGCGCTTCAGTCTGGAACCGCGCCGCTGCTACGGTCGCAGGTTCAAATCCTGCCTCGGACATGGATGTGTATGATGGCCTTAGGTTAGTTAGGCTCAAGTAGTTGTAAGTCTAGGGGACTGATGACCTCAGATGTTAAGTCCCATAATGCTCAGAGCCATTTGAAACATTTTGAACAACTTTGTCTCAACCGATCGCTCCATCCACACTTTGTCATCCTTTAACGCAGATGCAAGTAAGTGTAGATTCAGATGGTCGTTTTTTTTAAAATGGTTCAAATGGCTCTGAGCACTATGGGACTTAACAGCTATGGTCATCAGTCCCCTAGAACTTAGAACTACTTAAACCTAACTAATCTAAGGACAACACACAACACCCAGTCATCACGAGGCAGAGAAAATCCCTAACCCCGCCGGGAATCGAACCCGGGACCCCGTGCTCGGGAAGCGAGAACGCTACCGCGAGACCACGAGCTGCGGACTCGTTTTTTTTTTTTTTTTTTTTTTTTTTTTTTACAGGAAAGTGTCAGAGACAGCAATCAACTCGCGTTTATCACCCATACCTCGATAGACACACAGTAAAATTTTGCTGCGACGAAAAATGACTGTTTCCCTGGTTCCCAGTGCTTCCATGTCAACATTTTCTTGTATTCCTCTTGCAGTCGCATACTTGTTCCCATGTACAAGAATTTTTCTACACCAAGCAGCAGACAAGCAAGTACTGCTTCAACTTCCTCGCATTTCTATGTATTTCCCCTCAATTTACACGTATTTTCCGTCATTTTCTGTAATATTATCGTCACTGTGAAAGATGGGTTTTAATGTAGAGGTCGTCAGTCACCTTCGGACAGCACTTTGGAAACGCCCTACAATGCCGCAAAACTCTTCCAGTTTCCTTATTTTGTGACTGTTTTTTATTTCAGTCATCCACTGTGTGTGTTTGTAGAAGCAGCAGAAACTTCATTTATACCGCGCGATGTCCAATTTTCTGTGAGAGCCAATAGATCTAAACGTGTTAATGTCAGTGTAGAATCTGACACAGACCTCTAAGTGGTGGAGGAAGAAAAAAAGAGCAGGGCAGTGTACAAACCACGTTACAGCAGAAAGTAACAATGTATCAAACAGTAAAATCAGGGACCGTCTCTTGCGACTGATAGTTTGTGGGATATGGTCCCCCTACAGTACAGGTGATGAAACTTTACACTGGTCTGTACAAGTGACTTCGATCACTGGCTACGTGCTCTATTGGATCAATATCTAAATATTTCATAGGACTTCCAAATATGCACGATGCCGGCACACTTTTCGATATATTGGAAGAGGGAAATGAGGTAAAAACCTTATTCAGTTCTCCGTCAGATGGAGTTAGCGAAGATTTTATATTTCATAGTTTTTCTTTGTAGGATGGTACAAAATAACGATGATACAATGTTTGGGCGACAGACGTGAATACAATCTTTGGACTGTAGTACATGTATGCAGTTTGAAAATGCATCACAATGCAGTAGCAAAATCCTCGTCCTTCTTCCAGTCCCTGTATGATGGGGAATCTTTCTAATTTTCCCGAAAAGGAACATCACAATAACTGTTCGTATCGTATTTCATACTACCTCGTGTAGCAGCAGAAAGCTTCGTTTTCGCGCTGACCTTACACATTCTTCTCCATTGACGGAGCTAGGACAACAACTTGTTCCCATTTCCATCGAGTGGTCAAAACACGTATTAACTCAGTTGACCTCACCTTTTACTGTAGGAGATAGATTCGAAAAAGGTGACTGGCTTCTTGTTATGAGAATGCCACGAATATGATTCACAAGTGGCTGTACTCATTAAAGGACATTTACATACGATCCAGCGCAGGTATATGGTTGAATGGAAAAACTTGATTCCAAATCACATACAGCATTTCTACCAGAGAGTGTAATACTGTCAGCGACTGTTGTGTGTACCTGTAGAACCAAGACTGCTTTTTCTGCAGGGTGATGGTAACATAGTCGTTATGATCGTATTTTTACGCATAGTGTATGTTGCCGGCGGTAGAATTCTTCTGTGGTCAGCTTCTAATGTCGATTCTCAATAGTGTTAATCGAAAAGAACATCGTCTTCCGTCCAGAGATTCCCATTTGAACTACCTGGTGTGTGAAATCCGGCTCCTAAAAAAGAAAAGTTACTCGCCCTGCAAAGCGACTCTCTTGATCAATTTAATTAATTACCCTATCAATTTGAAATCAGTGAAATGCTGCGTGGTGGGTGTAGGCGATGACTAGGGCACCACATATATAACTCTTCACTTGGCGGTTTTTTCGTTGCGGCTATATCTTTTCAATATGTTTCAATCGTCCACATACACAGGGGGAGTTAATCATCGTAATAAAATCAGATGCGCTACTGAATTTATAAAGTGATACACAGTATCGAACCAATATTTACAACTTCTCTGTGCTGTTACCTTAAGAGAATTTGTATGTGGCGAGGCATTGAGTTACCGTAAGAGATAGTTTGAAAGTGAGGAGGCGTCCTGCGATAGTGGTAGATCATAGCACTCCGTCATGAGCCAAAAATGAGTTTAATATTCTGGTCCTGTAATGCACGACGCGACAGATAAGAAAAGATATTCTTCTACCTGTTGAAAGAATACTTGGAGGGAATATGCCATAGTCCTGTAGACGATTTTCACAACAAGTAACGATACTTTAGCGACCTAAAAACGCGTGTATTGTCCGATTTCTTCTACCTCCGAAAATAGCACGTATAGATGGGAGGAATCTACATTTCGCATGAGAAATTCGAGGTGTATGGTCAACAAAATCGTTGCCTCGGATTGCGTAAATTAGATTTTTTAAACTGCTTTGTTTATGTCGGGTTGTAGTAGCTCAGAACTACTGTATACGTCCAGGCTGCAGCTACTTGTTTCGCAGTGCACCGCGGCTGCCTGCAAGGGCGGTCACGTACAGTGTTCTGGGTGAGCAAGACAGAAGTAGATGTGTGTTTGTTGCGTGCGAGAAGATTCAAAATAATGGACATTTGCACTGGAAGTATTTACAAAATTGGAATTCCTATTACTGCAGTCATCCCTGAATGCCCTCGATAGCCGGGGGCGGTGCGCTGTGGCACGCACGCATATCCACGAGTGCAGGTGCTGCCGCGGTGGAAATTTTGGGTGAGGGCTCGCTGGCGGTGGACGAGAGGCATGTGAACGTCAGGGAAGTGAGTGAGTGGGCTTTTTGAGTGTTTTCGGCTGTCTGCTACGGACTGGATCGTGATTTATGTGTGTTTAGTTTAGTGCTTCTCAATACATCGCAGTGGACTCTGTCTGCAGTGGTATTTGTTGTTGTCTCTATTCTATCTCGCAGTATTACCTTCCTCTCTGCTTCCGGAAGTAGCTGAGAGAACCAATTTAGGAACTATGCAGTACTTTTAAAAACACAATCGCGAGGTGAAATTCCAGATTGATCAATTTGTTGTTTCCAATAGCTGTATTGCATGCACGCATTCGTTCGGTCCGGACGGGGATGGCCAGCACGGGTGTGGGTCTCTCCCTGTCCAAGTTGGCGCGGACAGGGCTACCCTGCAGTCGGCGGACGACGCTCTTCCTGATGGCGCGTTTGTATCATCGTCACGACTTTTTTCACTAGATATGTTTAGTGGAAACATTCTGGTGGAGGAGGAGGCGTACAAGACCTCGGATATATTTAGCGCTACGATCTGTTTGAAACGGAAATTTCATTAGTTGATTTGCATAATGTTTGTGTTTGATACTCAAATGTTGAAAATATGTTTTATTATAAAGGGGGATCATCGTAACATAGAAGTGAGTGTTTTAAGCGATCTATCTGACAACTATAAATTGTAAAACAATTAATTTGAAAGAGTAGGGCAAATCGATTATTTCGCTTTATTTTCGATGTCGAAATTGCTTTAGTTTTCCCTTTGTCTCCTCCATTAGCCAATAGAACTAAACTATTCTGAATATCTCCATTTTCGTGATTGGAGACGTTGGTTCACGCAGACAAGCAGAGAGTGTCCTCTTGACAGCGACAGAGACAGGAAGCGAGTTTGGAATTTGCTGATAAACAGAATGCCGCCATTTGATGCTTTGTTTGGGGGCCGCAAGATCAAAGGGTGGCAATATCTGGTCCGCTGTCGTTGGTATTTAGTAATGCAATCTGTAATTACGAGGGGTGTTTTGACGTTCGTGTTGGCGCCCTGACGACAGAAACACACGCAGGATACCCCAAACGATGGCTACTATATTGCACTTCATTCTATTTCCGTGTGATTACAGTTATTATCTCATGGGGGAAAAGAGTGGGGGTGCAGTCATGACATCTACTCATGTGGAGGAACGCCGTCTCCCACAAACTAATTAAATAAAGAATATGTATCAATATATTATTGACTTTTTCATTTGAATTTCATGTAGCAACATTTGTAAACGTGTTGAGCCGTTAAACACTTTACCTAATTTGTTTATGTACGCAAATATTCTGGTGTAGTGGAGGAAGATAGAGGTTTCACAAGTGTGCAGCGATCTTTTTTCAAACAGTTGTGATATACATCGCTTAATTGTGGTAAACTACTGTCCTGTGATCTTTTTGATAGGGGTTCAGAGACATATTCAATCGGATATAGGAACTTCTGAAGCAGCTCGTGTTAAAATCATGGTTATTTCCCACAAAAGTGCGCGAAGTGTCTCAGGGATAGTTCCACAAGTGTGTCACGATCTTTTGTGTTAGAGTATGTGCTCAAGTGTGGCAGTGGTGGTATTTCTCGGAATTGTTTAAATATTCTCTCTTCATCTGCAAAGCTCTCTTTGCGCAGTGGTACGTTTAGTTCCTACGATATCTTCAAGTTATGTTTGTGACAATGTTCTGCAACCTCATGCATGCAACCCCAAAGCAGTTCGCGAAATGCAACACAAGAAAGCACACCAAGAAGGATGCAGCAGTTCAGAGTCCATGGCAGAATCTATTTTCCGACAGGCATTTGCCTTCGAAGGAGTTCTCACGTGCATCGGTATCCCACAGGGGATTACTGGGTAAAGGTTGCTTTCATTGTGGTTCGGTCAAACCATGACCGATGCCGCGTGCAGGTCCAGGAGGCCAGGAGGAGAAAAGAGAGACAGCATATGCTTTACATGAATTTCTTGGATGCTTTTGTTCTGGGATTAGCGTGACATCTGGTCTCTCAGTCATGGGTCCCAAGAGGCCACCTCTGGTGCATAACGTGGCCGCTGATGCGCACGTTGCTTCGTGGGGGCCACCCAGGCAGGTGGCGTTCTGTGCAGACCAGTGGGCAGCGCATGCTTCGCGATGGAGAGATTTTTAACAGTATAATTATGTGTGATGCGTGTTTCATAACGGTATTTCTTGTACGAGCGGAATAAAAAAAGCAGTCGATGTAATAACTTCTTTTTGATGTATTTTACAGGATCTAAATCTTCTCAAACAGAAGAGAATGATGATCAAGAGAGATCCAACTCCTGCAAAACGAATTTTTTATAAATAAACAATACACCCTCCATTATGTAATTGAATTTCCTGTCATGAGGTCCTTCATCTGCAGAAGAGGGCCACCGATTTCTGGGTAGTGGAGGGGGAGATGGGAGGATAGGGTTGGGGGGATTTACAAGAGGAGGAGGGTTTAATTAATTTACCAATTTAATTAAGGAGTCAATCAAACTGATAGAGTGAGAGGAGGCTACTCGAATAACTCAGACCTGAAAGTGTACCTGTATCACCGAGGGGGAGAAGGGGATTGGAGGTTTTCTCAGGGGTTGGGAGGAGGAGGGAGAGGGCAGAGGTGGCGGATCAGTAGGTTAAACACCTGTCAATTAAAATTAAGGGCTGTCCACAGGTGGTCATAATCGTCTTAGCCGAACAGTATGTTAAGAACCTGTCAAAGAAAAGAGAGCAATAGGTTTATATATATGAAAATGGAATCTGTCCTTTTGGACATGTCCGAAAGAACAGATACCATCTTCATATAGATATAGTTAAGGCTCACAGGTCATTTGACCATCTTCATCTGTACGGATGCACAAACAGTGCGGGAATCCGCAAAAAGCCGCAAGTAATGAGTATAATGGGCAAGGGCGCTATGAATATAGTGCAGAACAATATGTTATGAATGTGGGTCTCACGGGAGGCGTGCCTGAGATACGTCCCTGCAGTTGCACTATCCTTTTTGTCCTCGGTGGCTCAGATGGCTAGAGTGTCTGCCATGTAAGCAGGAGATCCCGAGTTCGAGTTCCATTTGGGGCACACATTTTCAACTGTTCCCCTTGACTTACATCAATGCCTGTTGGCAGCTAGGGGTATTCATTTCATTGTAAGCAATAGGTTTGCCCCTGCATGTATACTTGACCCTAATAGGCAATGTGCATTAACAAACTGTCCTGATGTTCGTGTTGCCCTACTACTCTCCTCACAGCAATGAAGGTCTCTCTCAATTCCTCCACCCACTCAGGTATTTCATCCTCATCTGAATTGGGGAAGATTCGTCTATTCAGCTCCCCTCCAACATAATGATCTAATAATAATAATAATTATTATTATTATTATTTATTTTCTGGCCTTCGTTGGACCACTCTAGTCAAAAATACAAAGGTGTAAACAAGTTGTTACACAGGGATACAATTTGGCTAAACAATAAAATAATATGATATTTAGGTAATATAATTATTAGAGTCTATTCTTATATGGAAGGTGTTTTGCTCTTCTCTCTGCCCAATATTTCTTCATTCTTTCAGATATTTTCTTTCTTTCTTCATCTGACACAACTCTTCCTGTACGCCTTTTATTGATTTTCATTTGTAGTCTGGTTTGCGGGTCTTGCAGTTTTCTGGTTTTCTCTGTTTTGCTTTTTAGATCATCTATTGTAATTTGGCGTTCTTTTATATCTTCCTTAATTTCTGTGATCCATTTAATGTCGCTCTTGCTATTCCACAATTTATGTATTATTTTTTTTTACTAATTCTGGTTTCTGGAGTTCTCATTAGATGTCCAAAGAATGAGATGTGTTTCTTCCTGATCGTGCTCATGACTGGTTCTATTTTCTTATATACTGTTTCATTTGCTGCTATTCTCCAATGTCCATTTATTTTATACTGTTTATTAATACATGTCCTAATTATTTTTCTTTCTATTTTTAATATTCTGTCAATTTCTGCTGTATTAGTTTTTTTTTAAAGATAGTTTCAGCTGCATACGTTATTCCTGGTTATGTAACTGTTTTATAGTGTTTTAATTTTGCATCTATAGGTAGGCTTTTTTTGTTGTATGTAGTTTTGGTAATGTAATTTGCGTAGTTCAGTTTTGTTTAATTCTATTCTGTCATGATGGCTTCTCATTTAGATTTATGTTATTATTTCGCCTAAATATTTAAATTTATCAAAAATTTTGATTTCCTGTTCTCCTATTGTAATTTTGTTTGCAAGTGGTGGATCAGTTAGCATAATCTCCGTTTTTTCAAATGATATTCTAAGGCCTACTTTCTCTGCTATTTCTTGTAGTGATTTCACTTGTTGCCTGGCTTCTTGAACAGTGTTGGCTAGGAGAGGAAGATCATCAGCGAATCCGAAGCAGTTTAAGCTAATATCATCTTTTGCACTTCCAATTCTTATCATCTTTGGATTGTTCTTGTACCATTCTCTCATTATGTATTCCAGTGCACAGTTCAACAGTAATGGTGATAGGCAGTCACCTTGTCTTAAGCCTGTTTTTATGAGAAATGGTTCCGAAATTTCTCCTCTAAACTTCACTTTTGATTTGGTGTTGGTTAGAGTGAGTTGTATTATTTTAATTAGTTTTGGATGGAGTCCTAGATTTCTTAAAAATTTTAATACTGAAGGTCTGTATGGAGACAGTAATATGCCTTCTTAAAATCTACAAATGTTATTGCCAGAGGTTTGTTCCGTTTCTTGTAGTATGCCATAATCAATTTTAAACTAATTATCTGCTCTGCACAGCTTCTCCACGGTCTGAAACCTCCTTGATATTCCCCTAACTCCTGTTCTTATTGCTCCTTGATTCTTTCATATACGATCTTGGATAGAATTTTGCATGTGCAATCTAGGAGAGAGATTCCTCTGTAGTTGTCTAGGTTGCTCTTATCTACCTTTTTGTGTAGTGGGTGGATAATAGCTGTGGTCCAATGTTCGGGAAATCTTTCTGTTACCCAAATTTTTGTTAGAGCCATGTGTAAGAAGGTCTTGACTGTGTCACTTGCGTATTTCCACATTTCAACAAAAATCTGATCTTCTCCACATGCCTTCTAATTTTTTTTTGTTCTTTAAGAATTTTTTCTACTTCGTGGAAAGTTGGAGGTTCTAGTTTGTTTGGTTTGGTTTTTATTGGGGTATTTATGTTGATTTGTAAGGGTTCTTTGGGTTCCTCGCAATTCAGAAGTTTGTTAAATGCTTTTGCCATGATTTCTCCATTTTCCTTGTTACTGTGTGTCATTCTTCCATCTTCATCTTTCAGTATTAGTGTAGTGGCCTCATATTGTTGTAGTTGTTTCCCGAAGATTTTATAGTAGTTCCTGGAGTTGGTTTTATGATAATTACCTTCTATAGAGTTTATAATATCTTTATGGAATCCTCTCTTGATTCTTCTAATATTTTGTGTGAATTTTTTTTCTTTGATTTTTTACGTTGATGGCATTTTCTTCAGTTTTATGTGCTTGAAACTGTAACCATTTTTGGTGTCTATCTTCATGGAATTTGTCACTTTCTGCTGTCCACCATGTATGTTTCTTTCGTGGGTTCAAGGGAGTTAGATTCTCTGCTTCTTTTTTAAGACTAGGCAGTAGTTGTTCTAGATCATCTGTTAATTTGATGGTTTGTGTTATTTGTTGGTATTTATTATTTTTAATTAGCTGATGTGGGTCAAACCTCCTTTTTATTTAATTAGTTTTTCCGGTCCTCTTGTTTAACGGAGTGAATTTGATTTTAATTTTAACTATATAATGGTCTGAGCCTGTGTCTACTCCTCTCAGTACTTCAACATTGTGGATCTCCTTATGAAAATTTTTCTCCATACAGACATGGTCAAGCTGCCACTCCCCCTTCCTCCAGTCTGGATGTTTCTATGTTTTAAGTTTAATTGGATTCCTCTTAAAATATGCTGATTTAGATATAAGGTTGTGTTCTCTGCGGAGTTCTACAAGTCTTTGACCGTTTTTGTTTGTAAATTTATGTGGACTCCATTTTCCAATTATATCTTTATATTTCCTTTGTTTTCCCAACTGAGCATTGAAATCTCTCAATAGGATTTTTACATTCTTTTTATTTACTCTGTTCACAGTTTGTTCTAGAAGGTCCCAAAATTTATCTACCTCTCCCTTTGTTTTAGTTAGACAATTTTTTTCATTTGTTGGGGCATGAGCATTTATTATTGTATAGGTTTTATTCATTGATTTAAAGCTTAGAGTCGCAATTCTTGGTGATACTGCTTGGAAATCCGTTACTGAATCTATTATTTTTATGTTTACTGAAAAACCTGTTCCAAACTGGGAACATTGTTTCATTGCCCTCGGTCCTGGTTTCCTATTATAAATTCTGTATCCTTGTGATTCGAACGGGACCTCTGTGGTGTTTCTCATTTCTTGGATCCCTGTTATAATTTTTTTTTTATTTAGTTCGTCTATGAGCTCCTTGAGTTTTCCGCTCTGATGTAGTGAGTTTATGTTGTGTAATGCTATAGAATTTAATCTTCTTTTTGTGTTTTGGTGTGCATTTTGATGGTTGCAAACGCTCCGATTCGTTGCTGTCTTCTAATGGACTACCCACCGAATCCGATGTAGCCTTTTCCTGCCTTTTTGAGCAGGATGGTGGAATATTTTTCCTAAAAGATCTTTCCAGTTTTGACTTTCGAAGGTTGTCAACATTAGTTGGAGCAAGCTCCGATTTACAACTACGGTTGTTAACCGCAGAGGGTGTGTTTGGTCTGCGAGAGCTGTTTTATTTCACTCAAGTCCGCCGGTCTAATAATAATAACATATACACAAAATAACTGAGAAAAAAATACACTTACAGGAGATGTGCAATGGGTCAAGGTTATCCCTAACGAATACCCCTCCCTAGTCATATTCCTCTGCTACGAAATCCTCTACAACAAAGAATACGTGACAAATTTCATGTATCTGATGAAATTTTTATGAAACAGGAACATAGTATGTATACACAATACTATGAAGAAAATTAAAAATATATTTATTAATTACAATAATTTTGCTGCTGGTGGTGGCTTTCAGCAGCCAGGTCGTCAGGTACCTGCTGGACGTGTACTGAAAGAAAACGAAATTCTTATTGAAAAGAAAAGAAGTAACATTTTATCGATTTTGATCCTCCACATCAGCTACTTCAACAACAATGTGTTATGCATACAATGAAATTTTTAGAAAGAAATTACGTATACACAGTACTATGATAAAAAAAACGCAAATATACGAAAAAAGAAGTCACGTTTACCGATTTTGATGCTTAAAATCATGTACGACAACAACATATTATGTAAAAGTTGATTTTTTTAGTACGATAAAAAATTAATAAATCATGTATGAAATTCTCAGTGAAAAAATAACTTTTAGTGATTTTGATCCACAAAAACATGTACAATAGCAAAGACTCACTGACTGACTGTTAAATAATAGCAACATACTACATATATGAACAAAGAAACATATATATATATATATATATATATATATATATATATATATACTACTTGTGACGATATTACCACTGTTGCTGCCACTGTTGGACCTCTGGCTTCACCTCTTCCACTATTAGGTCAATGGGCACTGAAACTATAATACGAAATGTATTCAGCACTGTGAAATTCTTAGGCTATAGGGATGAAGTCACGGTTGCCGGTTTGAATTTGTACTTACAAGGTAATTCCGATTGCCTTTAGCATTTGCTGCCACTGGCAGTACAGCTGCTGTTGCCTGATGCTGCTGCAGAATGCTTCACATTCCTATAGAGATGACGAAACAAACAGACTAATAATGCACACAAGTAAGGAGCAAGCTGACCTGACTGTGAATGACAGCAGACAGAGACCAGGAGTGGAGGGGGTAAGGTTTATATAGATGAACAAATACGGTAGGAACCAATCAGAGTATACTATTTGAGGATACCTTGGTCGACAGGTGTGGACAGGTTGGTTCACACAAACAGGAAGCATTCACTTGAGGTTGCTCACGACTGGAAGCATGCTTTTGATCAGGGCGATTAACGTGACTTCTGCTCTGCACAGTACATAAGTTGTTGTCTGTGCAGAGTCGACACCGGTTGCAGGAATATGTGTAGCGGCGAGAGCATGAGCACGCAACGCCCTGCAGTTGGTGTGAAAGATTTTTAACAATTTAATTACATACAGTGAGTAATGTTGTTGTATTCCTTGCAGAATCGGAATGAAAAAGGCGAGCGATTTAATATGATGCATTTTACAAGACCTGCATCTTCCCAAACAGGAGACAACGATGAGCAAGAGAGAGCCAACCTCAGAAAATTGAATTTTATATATAAACAATTTACCCTCTGCTATGTAATTGAATTTCCTGTTGTGAGATCCTTTCTCTCCAGTGCAGAGACACCAATTTCCGGGTGGGGGATGGGAGGGGAGGGCAGAAGGTTTCCCAGAGGGGAGGGGTTAATCAAATGATCAATTTAATTAGTCAATCAAATTTATAGAGTGGGAGGAGGCTTTTTGAAGAACACAGGCCTGAAAATGTACTTGCATGGGTGAGGGATAGGAGGGAGCTGGAGATTTCCAGAAGGGTTGGGGAGGATGAGTGGGAGAGGGAGGGGTTTGGAGAAGGTTTTTCAGAATGACAGATTATCCCCAGGGCGCCATAAATCAACCTTAGGGGGTTATAACCCACTCAGAAGAACAACAGGATAAGGTCATAAATCAATCAGCTGTCACAACCTAATTAATTTACATATCAATTTAATATCAAATGTGATGTACAAGTATAGGTTATGGGGCTGTCAGTCAAAAGAGAACAACAGGTTAAGGGCTGACATGGAGCAGAACATTAGGTTTACCCCTGAATTTATGGTTGCCTTTGATGTAGACAACCCACATTAACAAAACACCCTGATGCCCATTTTAGCCTACTACTGAGATGGCCTGGTGTGGCCAGCCACACCGTGGCACTAAGACCATGGAGAGACTTAGTGTGCAGAACTGCTGCCCTGCCGTAACCTCAAACCTCTGCTGGCAGGTTCATGTGGCGTCCTCATCTGACACAGCCCCTTTTTCCTGATTAGGATGGAAGAGTCAGTTAATTCTCTTACAAAAATTACCAGTAATTACAGTGGGTAGCAGCATGCTTGTTATGCACATGCACCATTAATCTCAAAACGCTACTGTCAATTTCATTTCCAATATGTGTCCTCATTTCACACCTACAAATAAATTTTATGCTTCATTGTCTGTATGTAGTTAAAGTTTTTCTACCATACATAAACTGCATTGTCTAAGAGCCTCATTCAATAGATGTGTTAAGATTGATGCTATGTTTGACGATACCTTTTGTATCACTTCTAAAAAGATATTCTCTTGAGCCTATGCTATGCTACTTCATCCTTAGCAAACAGCTGGCCGGAGTGGCCGTACGGTTCTGGGCGCTACAGTCTGGAACCGAGCGACCGCTACGGTCGCAGGTTCGAATCCTGCCTCGGGCATGGATGTGTATGATGTCCTTAGGTTAGTTAGGTTTAATTAGTTCTACGTTCTAGGCGAGTGATGACCTCAGAAGTTAAGTCGCATAGTGCTCAGAGCCGTTTGAACCTTAGCAAACGGGAGTAGCTTATCATTGTAAGTGTGCTCTAAACTCGTCTAGTCCATTCCTTATTTAGGAAACGCTCCGTCTCAGTTTCTCGAATCTTTGTTCCAAATGCTTGTTTAAGATTCTGGTATATAATTACCTTTCATATTTTGTGACACCCCTTAAGGAGCTCTGGTAATTTCGCCATATATTACATGCATCTGCACATAACACTATCAACTTCCTATTCCCAGGAATCTTAAGAAAGGGTCTCTTCCATGTGTTAAGGGTATAATTTGTCAGCACACTCTGAAGGAGGTCGGTTAGGTTATCGGCTCTGGTGACTAGGTTTTCAGGTAAGCAGTCTACATTGAAAACTGTTTCAACAATAAGTGCCCTTCAGTTTTCTCTCTCCAAAGCAAAGCCTTCCAGTTCTCTATACCCCTAACTGTTTTTATAGTTATTCTTGTTCTTCTGACGTCAATGATTGTCACACTGTGCTGTTTAACCTCCCATGACGTAAAACTATTAGCCACTACCCGTTTTGTTATATTAACATTTGTATTGGTCTCTGCAGAAGCACGACTTGCAACTGTAACAGGTTGACCCAGTTAATAGCTCACAATTAGGTCCAACTCTTGCAGTATTATATCCTTATCTGTCTACGGTTTTGCTAAGCCAAAGTGCCAACGTCTCATTCTCATCAGTCCTTATTTGATGATATACAGAAGGACAGTACATTGTTAAATCTCTTAATTTGCGAAGGTATGACTGAGTAATATAAGAGTACTGCAGATACAGGGTGTCTGAAAAAACACCGACAAGCCTTAGGAACAGATTCCTTACCGCAAAAAGAGAAAAAAAGTCTAGTCAGCATGGACTCTAAAATGTATACCTCAAGAGCAAAGAGGGATTGTTAATCTTAGATACTATGAAAGAGATCTTTTCTACTGCAAGGACTTTACATATTTCGGGAGGAGATAGTATGCACCAAACCTAGAATAAAAGTCCTGTAAACATGGCATCTAAAATGCATTTAGAGCTATGAGCAGTTGTTCATCTTCGCTAGTGTGAAACAATCTCTTCTACTGATAAGCTCTTACAGTATGTATTTTCAAGCCCATGTTTACTAGATATTTTGTTGTTCTTTTGGTGTAAGAATCCTGTCCCTGAAGCTTGTCGGTCTTTTTGTTTTGGACACCCTGTATATGCAGGTGATAGTCCACTGGCATTGTGGGTAGAGATCTATGTCGTAACAGCGTGTCTGTCAGATAGTTATCTGACTTTGGTGACGTGATACCTACGGTTGCGAATGATGGTTGCTGTCATGTGTCGAGAAATGTGCAAGTTTCCCATTCTTCCAATATGATGAGATAGTGAGCAGTAATGTAGAGTTGTTATTCACCGGAGTGGCTCTGACAGATTCCGAGCCACAAATGGTGACACTTTTCCTACACGATCTTCCCACTTCTTACTTTCAGATCGATGGGTGTTATTACAAGCAGGTAGACGATGCTCCTGTGAGGTCTTCCGATTATTACGAATTGCCAACGTATACCTGAATCACTTACGAAGAAGTTGCTGTTGAGTACATACTCCTTAAATCCAAGCAGTTTTACAGTTATTCTTTCTGAAGAGAAGTAACCAGCACGCATTTGTAATGCGACATTGACCATCAGATGTCACGAGAGGCAGACCTGCAGATGTGAAAAGAGGCGATTGATATTGTGTCGTCAACAAAGAACCAGTGACAACAGAACAGTCCGGTTAGGAGTACTCACAGACTGCGAACATGGTCTATTCATTAGATATCCCCTGAGTAACAAATCCATCATGAACATTTCAATCATAACAAAGCTGGTCAGTTCGACTTTTGGTGATGTGTCTGTGAAGTGGAAATGCAAAGTAACAACCACAGCTTAACCAAGGCAAGGCACAGAAGATGTACTGCCGGACAGGAGCCGCTTTGCATTGTGGAGGGTGGCTGTAAAAATATCACATGAAATCAGCGGATGGAATCCCTACTGTATTCCAGTGTGTTAACAAGAGTTAGTGCAATGACTGTACCTAGGGAGTTAAAAGAAATCGGGTGCAATGATCAAGCAGCTCCTCATAAGCCAAACACTTTTGTAGTCAGTACTGAGCGATTTTTAAGGTGGTGTAGCCAGCCATACCACAGGAAAGTGGACGAGTGGAAACAAGTAATTTGGAGAAATGAATCGCGCTGTAGCTCGTGGCAATCAGATGAATGTATTTGCTTTTGGCGAATGCCTGGAGAAGGCCTGGGTAGTGTCAACTGTGAAGTAGGAATAGGTGGTGTTAAGGTGTCGCCCCATGTTCCACTTTTGAACACTAAATGCGGGAAGATATGAACCCATTGTACAGCACTGTGTACTGCATACAGTAGAGGAACTGTTCGGAGACAATGATGGATTGTATCAACATGATGATGCAACCCGTCATAAAGCAGCATCTTTGAGGCAGTGATTTGTGGACAATAACATTCCTGAAATGTACTGGCCTGTCCAGAGTCCCGACCTCAAACATACGGAAGACCTTCAGAACGAGTTCGTTCCTGACCCCAGACTACCTTCTCTGGCTTCGGGACGTGGGCAAGAATGGGCTACCGTTCCTATGCAGACAGTGAAACATCTCACTGAAAGTCCCTACGCACTGTCATTGTACTGGATAGACTGCTGATAACACCCTGGAAGCCACGAGTGATCCCCCTGCTGATATCACACCACTTTTTACAACTACCCTCCGCAATTCTCGACGGCCACGGTCCGTCAGTACACTGATCTGACTGTCATCGGTTTAGCACTGTTTGATGATCCTTTGCGTTTGCACTTTACAGGAACACCAACACCAGTCGCCTTGGACAGCTTTAGAAGGGCTGAAGGGCTGACGGATTTCACAGTCAGATGTGATCCAATGGCTAGTCTCCTGACCGACCCACTGTGCTGTTACAGCTTCTGTTCTGATGACACAATACGTCCCGTTCCTTTTGTAGATCGCGACGCTGTAACAGCTGACTGATCAGAAACGTCATGGTATCAGATAATTAGAGGCCCACAACTGACGTCAAAATCAATGAACTTACCAATAATCTCACTGCCTTCTACGACAAACACGACCCTATTCGTATGACGTGTGTAAGAAAATCTCCTACTCTTTGTCTGACAATTAAACTTCGTCAAATGATGAACAATAGGGATGCTGTACATTGACGATTAAAGGCAAATCGGAAATCCGAACTTCACGGAGAATATAAAAAGCCGTGAAACAAGGTAAAGCATAGCGTTCACAAAGCCAAAGTTCGGCACGCAAGTTTATCTGAGATTTGTAGGTGTTATTAAGCAGTTATGCTGTTCTGTGTTCAAGATTCGTGTGACGAGTGCCTAGTGTCACATTAGCAGTTCACTTTGAATATACGTTAAGTGAATCTTCTCTTGAAATGGAAAACCGTCTAGAGGCGAGCCGAACAGCCAAAGCCGGCCGTAGTGGCCGTGCGGTTCTGGGCGCTACAGTCTGGAGCCGAGCGACCGCTACGGTCGCAGGTTCGAATCCTGCCTCGGGCATGGATGTGTGTGATGTCCTTAGGTTAGTTAGGTTTAATTAGTTCTAAGTTCTAGGCGACTGATGACCTCCGAAGTTAAGTCGCATAGTGCTCAGAGCTATTTCAACCATTTGAACCGAACAGCCAACGGCCAGGACGCCAAGGACGCTGGGGTCGAGCTGATACCGGGAGTTGCCGCCGCATCGCCCAGGACCGCTGATATCGCCACACTTGTCAAGGCTGAGGCACGTGCCGCACCAGAAGCACGGGACACGGTTTGGTTCGTTGTACGGACCATCACTGTCGCTGTCACTGCAGCAGTAACAGAGTAAGTACAACAAATCCTGGAGACGAAAGCGAACGAGATACTTGCTGTGAACAGATACTTAAAAGAAACTGAGGATAGGGCACGACTGCGCAAACAGAAACTGGTTAAGAAGTCTGACAACCTTGAAGAATATCAGAGATGCAATAATCTGAGACTGTTGAAACTTCCAGATAATATCAGAGAGAATACAAACGAATCAGTGATGAATCTTGTCCGCACGATGCCAGGCCTGCAGTGGCACTGCATGACATTGACAGAAGTCGGTCGAGTAGAGTGGGACGTAGGACGGAAGGATATACAAAATCTAGCCCAAGAGGAATGAAGTTCGTGTCGTACAGGAAAAGACGTGAAATCCTCACAGCGAAGAGAAAACTCGCCAAGTCAGGTGTGACAATACTAGAGAATCTCATCTCTGAGAGGGTAAACATTTTCAACATCGCAGTTTTGAGATTTAGGCTATAAACATTTGGACAATTGATGGCAGGATTATGGTGAATACCGAAAATGGTCAGTTTGCAATGCAAATGAACTAGAAAGCTGGTGCTTTACGAGCTAAGAACACAACTTTGTGTTTCTATTGTTATTGTAGATTATAATGAACCACAATTTAAGTAATATGTTAACTGCTTTGCTTTATTTCATTACTAATTCCTGTCTTTTCCTTGTTTCTTATTTCTTTGGTCCATACGATACTAGCTTAGCCTTACTTCTATTGTTAATAAACAGTTTACTTTCATATTGTTGCTATTATTCATCATTAGCGCAATTAACAGCACACCCTGTTTTAGTCGGTTTATCTCGCTTTCAGTGCTATGGCGCACAGATTATTCTAGCTCTGTTTAGCGAGTTTCTTTTTCTGTCACCAGTTAGCTGTTTAAAGACAGCTGCAAAATCGGCTAACCTTGGCCACCAAACCACCCTCCTTCCTGAAGAAACCTGCCCTTTCACTTCCGGGAAAAAAGCTCTCCTCCACCTTAGCGCTTTTCCTTATACTTTGTTCCCACGCCAGCACTGACCCAGAGTCACACGTGTTCAGCAACGCCATCCTCGCATGTTCTGCATCTGAACGCACCAAGCTCCATGTTGTACATGCGGCTGATCACGGCGGAGGTTCGAGTCCTCCCTCGGGCATGGGCGTGTGTGTTTGTCCTTAGGATAATTTACGTTAAGTAGTGTGTAAGCTTAGGGACTGATGACCTTAGCAGTTAAGTCCCACAAGATTTCACACACATTTGAACATTTTTTTGTTGTACATGCAAATGCCCAATCTCTGCCAGTTTATCTTGACGAGTTCCGTCATACATTTCAAGACATTGACATCCATGTAATACTTCTGTCAGGAACCTGGCTCCAACCAAATATTCCCACTAGTTCGGTGAATCTCGACGGCTACATCTTTCTAAAACACAATGAATGTAATAGAGGAGGAGGTGGAGTACCTTATCACTACCGACCAGTCAGCATATTTCCCACTGAATTCAAAAATGTGGAATATACTGTTCACAACCAAATCACTGAATACTTATACGAATTCAATTTATACGACAAATATCAGTCCGGGTTTTGTAATCTGAGACAGAACTCCGTCCGAACAGGTCACAGAAGGGCCAACGGGTTTTTTAAACACCGTAGCACGAACACTGCGCCAATTAAGGTAATGATGACCTGAAATATGCCATGAACGACCGTGGGGCCCCAATATTGACACTACTAGACTTCAGGAAAGATTTTGATACTTACACGTTTGACATACAGGGAAATGCGATAAATAAATTTTTCGTATAGAGCTGTAGGCATCAGGAGCTGGGTATATTGGTTGGACGCCAGGCAGCGCAAGAGAAACAGCCTGAAAATGCTTAATGCTCTTTATCAATACAGCTTTCCGCAGCCCTGTACAGGATGGCGGCGACTTGGCCGAGGAATTCTACTGCTGGTGGTCGCGGCAGTTAACCCTGGCCGGCGTGGCCCACTTTGGCGGTGCTGCGAGATCGAAGAGCTTCAGGGTAGGCTGCCCCGATGTAGATGGGAACTGCGGTCTTCCACCAGCATCTCATATTGTGGCCAGGTGACACTGCCCCATGGAGGTAGAGCTGTGATACTGACAGAAGCGATTTTAGTAGAAATGGCTTGGTTATATACACTGATAAGCCAAATCATTGTGAACACCTCCCAACGCGAAGTTGGATGCCACTTTGTCGCGTTGCGGGCACGTGACGCGGTAACAAAAATATGTAAGCGGAGCAGATAGGGACGGGGGATTACCCTGACGAAGATATGAGCTCCAAACAGGGAAAACCATCGAAATAAACGACTTTGACAAAGGGCAGATTATAATTACGCAGATCCTGTGAACGAATATCTCGAAGAAGGCGAAGTAGGTCGGGTGTTCACTTATTCTGTCGTGAGCACCTGCAATAAGAGGTAGAAGGACAGTGAAACTACCAATAGACGCTTAATGGTTGGACGACCACGACGTTTCACAACACATGGGGTCTGGGGACTTGTCTGCTCTGTAAAGTCGGATAGTTAAAGATCTGCGACCTTTCTGCCGAAAGAGCACAATGATGGTGGAACACAAGTGTTTCGGAGCACACTGTTCATCGTACACTGTTGAACATGGGTCTAGCAGAAGACCACCCCTACCTGTTCATATGTTGGCCCAAAAACATCGTCAATTACGACTGCAGCAGGCACAGGACCATTAGGATTCGAGGGTCGATCAATGGAAACGTGTCGGATCTCAGGGTGAATCACGTTTTTGCTACACTAGGTCGACGGTCATCTTCTCAGACACCTTCATACAGGTGAACGGCGGCTTGAAACGTGCAGTGGGTCACGGACCCAGGTTGGTGTGAGCAGTAGTTTGCTATGGGAGACATTCTCCTGCGCTTGCGTGGGACCTATGGTTGTAATCGAAGACCCACTCACAGCTGTGAACCATGTGCATCCCTTCATGCTTGATGTCTTCCCTGAAGGCGATGTCATTTTCAGCAGTATAACTGTTCATGTCTCGGAGCCACAATTGTGCTACAATGGTTTGAGGAGCTTATAGTGAACTCACGATGATATCTCTGCGACCAAATTCGCCTGATGTAAATGCTATGGAACCCATCTGGGTCGCTATTGGGCGCCATCACCACATACGCAAATCAGCGACCTGTTATTCATGCGATTTACATGACCTGCGCGTTCACATTTAATGACACATGCCTCCAAAAACCTATTAACAAATTGTCGAATCCATGATACACAGAATAAGTGATGCATTCGGTTCCAAAGACGGACAAACAAGCTATTAAGCAGGTGGTTCAAATGGTTCAAATGGCTCTGAGTTCTATGGGACTTAACTTCTGAGGTCATCAGTCCTCTAGACTTAGAACTACTTAAGCCTAACTAACCTAAGGACATCACACACATCCATGACCGAGACAGGATTCGGTCCCAGACTGAAGCGCCTAGAACCTCTCGGCCACAACGGCCGGCCTCCTCTGGTTCATCCGCACTTCTGCTTGACCTGTACTTACGATTACCTCTGTTGCCTTGTAGTCTCCTGGAATCCAGTTCACTGTGATTTGAATAGTAGCTGGTTCTGTCCGTCGGTTTGTGTTCCATTTCTTGTAAATGAAATCAAAGACTATGAACAGCTGAGTAAGTGTCGCTAGGGAACCTGATAAACCGATAGTCAACGTGATCCCGTCTTAGTACTGATCCTCCTTCTGTCGCTCTACGTGCTGTATCAGTTTCCCCACAGATGCTCGCCCCTCCTGTTTGTTAATGAGTATCTGTGGAATGTACTAACTCTGGCGAATACAACCGAGGCTGAGCAATGCTCAGTTGTGTCATTCCTAAGGTTGTGGCTGGTAGTCGCAAGGTAGGTCCCTCTACTTCGCGTAACGTCCCACTTATCAACAATCCACTCCCGTCTAGTTCTACTATTTTTGCTGTCGTATGCTTCCCCTGCTCGTAGCAACTGGTTACTGCTATGACTTTCTCATAGGGGGAGTACAAGTGCACCTCAACAACTCGGACCTGATTACTTCTTTCGTGCAGGCTTTTCCTCCTTTCTGTCCTAACAATAATTTCACTGTGCACGACTTGTGGCCTTCCCACATTACCCTGCTTGGACACACTGTGATCTTCCCCCTATGGCACTTCACAACTATGCTTCCTCCATTTCTGCATGCCTGCTGTTCTCCTCCGAAATCAATAAGAACCATTTCACCTTTACCCAGAAAAGCGACTTCAACATTGCCCACTCGACTGGATATGCATCAACTAGAGGACAGGGATTCCTATTACCCTTTCCTCCTTCTCAAAACCCCTGCTGCCCTGCAGCAGTCCATCTCGCTTGGACTTCAACACACTACATTTATAACTTTTCTTATGCCCTAGGTTTGTACGTATACGAGCCTCAGCTCGTCGGCTAATCTACATTTTACTTTCTCTCCTCTGAACCTATCTTTTCTCCTTCTTCTTTCGTCCCAGTTCCACACCTCCTGGGATAACCTTCGGACTCTCCCTAAAATGTTTCAATCGTACAACATGTACAATCGTCGACCTAGTAGGAAACTGGATCTTCACGTTTGTATGTATGTATTGTTTTGTATGTTAACCAGGGACCTAGAAACGACGGAGAGGCTCCATCCCCGCCGCAACCGCAGTAGTCCACAACCACACGACGCCTACTGCAGTCCACTTCACCCCTCCGCCGCCCCACACCGAACCCAGGGTTATTGTGCGGTTCGGCCCCCGGTGGACCCCCTACGGACGTCTCACACCAGACGAGTGTAACCCCTATGTTTGCGTGGTAGAGTAATGGTGGTGTACGTGTACGTGGAGAACTTGTTTGTGCAGCAGTCGCCGACATAGTGTAACTGAGGCGGAATAAGGGGGACCAGCCCATATTCGCCGAGGCAGATGGAAAACTGCCTAAAAACCATCCACAGGCTGGCGGTTCACCGGACCTCGACACAAATCCGCCTGGCGGATTCGTGCCGGGCACCAGACGCTCCTTCCCGCCCGGAAAGCCGTGCATTAGACCGCACGGTCAACCAGGCGGGCATCTTGACGTTTACTGACGACGTGGTTCTACGACCTGATATGGTCGCCGATACCTCACAATGAAATTTCTCATCTTCCCTTTCGGAGTATAAGGGGTCGACAACATGACCCATTAGGCCACTTTGTAATGTGGAATCTTGCTGTGCGACTCACTGCTTCTTCTTGTTTCTCTAGAGACTTTGTGTTAGCTCTGGGCACCCTATTCCATATTTCTCTTAACCCTCTTGTAAATTCTTTAGCATATTCCCTCGTCTTAACATTCATGCATTTAATCGGTCCAGCTACATTAATGTGACCACTGCTTATATTCCACGTCAACGTGCAATAACCACCCACAAACAGCAGGTTTTAGCGCCGGCAGTGGATGGTATGTAATGCGTATTAGAGCAGTCGTTATGCGGAAACGGATCGATTTATTTAACGTCAAAGGGCTTGATCATTGGCTCTCAGGGCAAGGAAGGAAACACTCCCGAAACGGCTAAGTTTGTAAACTGTTTGCTTTCCACCACGGTTAAAATATACCATGCACGCCAAAATGGCGCTATCCAAAACTGGCGCCATGGCAACGGTAGTGCATCACGGACAATAGACGACAGGGGCAAACCACGGCTGCAGAGATGTGTTCAGGCGAATAGATGTGCAACTGTTGAGGAACTGACCTCCCAGATGAACCGAAGGAGCTACCAGCACGACCGTTCACCGAACGATGCTGCATACCTACCTGGTCCACGCACCCATGCTGACTGCTGTTCATCGGCGACGAAGGCTGGAATTTGCACGCTAGAATAGCAACTTGGCGTCCTCTCTCTGAGTGGCGACAGATGACCGCTGACGTGTACGGCACGAAATGTCTGGAAGGAAACATCCTGCAACAGTCATCGGAAGGGTCATGTCGGAGGTCATTCCCTGGTTGATTTCATCATTCTGGAAGTCACAGTGGATCAATATAGGTGTGCATATACCCTTGGGACCGTGTCAACCCGTACATGTAGGTTGTTATTCCTCGGCACGATAGCATCTACGGCCAGGAGAATCCAACGTGTTACAAAGCTCACAGCGTAGGTGCGTAATTAGAAGAGTTCCAGGATGAGTTTACCGTACTTCCTAGTCACGAAACTTCCTGGTTTTAAACCCAGTCGAGAATCCGTGGGACTACCTCCACCTGGCTGTTGGCACCATGGATTCTCGATCGAGGATCTGCAGTCGGCATGGCACCATATCCCTGTCGGTACCTTCCAGAACCTTTTTGACCTTCTTCCTACACATCTCGTATTAGTATGCGCCGCAAAAGGTGGTTATTCAAGCTTCTGGTAGATGGTCACACAACTGTGACTTGTCAGTGTATTAGGCTCAGCGGTGACAGCCATACACTACCTCATAATAGAACAACCCAGTATTTGTATGCTCTTTTGAGTTATATGTTGCGACAACATATTTTAAATAGACGTCCCAGTTGTGATGGTATGCGACCACATAGTATCCAAACATATTCCCTATTTTTCTTCTTTTAGCTTGCACTGCGTATGTTGCGAGCTAGTGCTCAGTTTCTCTACACAAAACAGCCAACATAATTCTTACAAAAAATTAGACGTAAAGTTGGTTCCCCGATCGGTCACTATCGTCTCAGGTACTCCAAATTTCATTATCCAATTGTTAACTTACACTTGTGCCACTGTTACTGTGTGTTGGTTTGCAATAGCAACCATTTTTACGTATATCGAGGAAGATCTGTAATTTTGAGCAGATAGCTGTTTCCTGCAGGTCTCTGACTGGAAGGATCTAAGATATGGATGTCAATCCCAACTAACTGAAACTGTGCTAATGCTTCAGGTAATCTCTGTAATTGAACTCCCTTCAAACTCAAGTCATCCCTCCCTTTCGACACACAATATACAATTCCTTACGTATTGATCTACGTCTGCCTTTCCATCCCTCCACCAGTACCTCCCTGCTACTCTTCCGTTGGTAGATTTGTAGCTCCCAGGAACCGCTAAAATGTGATCATGTGTCTCCTACAATACATTTTCTCTCAAATTTGCTGGAACCACTACCCTTGGTTGCAGCTAGTTTCTATATACAACAGTCCATCATGTACACATGAAACTCTTTACATTTGGCATCTGTCGCCCGCACTCGCTGCTTGCCACTCCTTAAGTTCATTACCTATTATTTGTAATACCACCACATTTCTGCTTAACCCATCCGCATTTCCATGCTTTTTCCTGGGTCAGTGTTATCACCTTATAACGGAACTCACTCAACCCTACAGCTCATGGCGTCAATCTTAAGGTTGACACTTCAACCCCTTCCTATGGCTGGCGCTGCTGTAATTCTCTTTCAGACTTTCTGAATTTACGACCAAATATGGTTACTGTGCTACAGTGTAATGAACCAGTTTGCAAACAATGTGTTATTAGAATGTTACTTTTACCATCCTCTATTTATTCTGAGCTGGGTCGCCATATAAAAGATTACTACTGTGAATTATTTATATTAATTCTGGGAAGGGGGGGTGGGGTATAAAGTGTCTCTGCATTCTAATAATTTAGGCAGGCGTTACAAAAAGAAACGTATCTAGCTTGCAATCTCGCCAGAAAAGAAATTGTTGCTTTAACTCTATTAATTTGTCCTTTTATTTCCTATTCAATTTACTGGTCCATATATTGAGATTGAAATCTGAGTCACCCTTCATAAAAAGTGCAATGGATAACTTTATTTAATTATCTCCTTCAAAAACAGGGTCAGAATGCCACACCTAATTTTATTCATCAGAAATTTATCTTATTAGTTCGTAAATGCATTAACGATTTGGATGTGATTGTCATATGTAAGTCTTGGGTTCTTTTTAAACATTCATTTATCAAGCTTATTTCGTTCAAATGTACAGGGCTATTACAAATGATTGAAGCGATTTCATAAATTCACTGTAGCTCCATTCATTGACATATGGTCACGACACACTACAGATACGTAGAAAAACTCATAAAGTTATGTTCGGCTGAAGCCGCACTTCAGGTTTCTGCCGCCAGAGCGCTCGAGAGCGCAGTGAGACAAAATGGCGACAGGAGCCGAGAAAGCGTATGTCGTGCTTGAAATGCACTCACATCAGTCAGTCATAACAGTGCAACGACACTTCAGGACAAAGTTCAACAAAGATCCACCAACTGCTAACTCCATTCGGCGATGGTATGCGCAGTTTAAAGCTTCTGGATGCCTCTGTAAGGGGAAATCAAAGGGTCGGCCTGCAGTGAGCGAAGAAACGGTTGAACGCGTGCGGGCAAGTTTCACGCGTAGTCCGCGGAAGTCGACGAATAAAGCAAGCAGGGAGCTAAACGTACCACAGCCGACGGTTTGGAAAATCTTACGGAAAAGGCTAAAGCAGAAGCCTTACCGTTTACAATTGCTACAAGCCCTGACACCCGATGACAAAGTCAAACGCTTTGAATTTTCGTCGTGGTTGCAACAGCTCATGGAAGAAGATGCGTTCAGTGCGAAACTTGTTATCAGTGATGAAGCATCATTTTTTCTTAATGGTGAAGTGAACAGACACAATGTGCAAATCTGGGCGGTAGAGAATCCTCACGCATTCGTGCAGCAAATTCGCAATTCACCAAAAGTTAACGTGTTTTGTGCAATCTCACGGTTTAAAATTTACGGCCCCTGTTTCTTCTGCGAAAAAAACGTTACAGGACACGTGTATCTGGACATGCTGGAAAATTGGCTCATGCCACAACTGGAGACCGACAGCGCCGACTTCATCTTTCAACAGGATGGTGCTCCACTGCACTTCCATCATGATGTTCGACATTTCTTAAACAGGAGATTGGAAAACCGATGGATCGGTCGTGGTGGAGATCATGATCAGCAATTCATGTCATGGCCTCCACGCTCTCCCGACCTAACCCCATGCGATTTCTTTCTGTGGAGTTATGTGAAAGATTCAGTGTTTAAACCTCCTCTACCAAGAAACGTGCCAGAACTGCGAGCTCGCATCAACGATGCTTTCGAACTCATTGATGGGGACATGCTGCGCCGAGTGTGGGAGGAACTTGACTATCGGCTTGATGTCTGCCGAATCACTAAAGGGGCACATATCGAACATTTGTGAATGCCTAAAAAAACTTTTTGAGTTTTTGTATGTGTGTGCAAAGCATTGTGAAAATATCTCAAATAATAAAGTTATTGTAGAGCTGTGAAATCGCTTCAATCATTTGTAATAACCCTGTACACAAAGAAACTACAATTATAAAAATAATGCAAAGGCTTCGTCGCCACTGTACATAAAATTAAATTTATCTGCACATCTGCATTGAATAGTGATAGGGAAGGATGGGATGTGTTAAAAAAAGGTAAAATAAAACAAGGAAGGCGTGACGAAGGATAGGTGTCTCTTAATCATAAGCTTGTTCATTCATCAAAGGAAAATGAAAATATTTCTTTGCTGGCAATAACCACAATGAGGCCCACTGCATGCTCGACAGACAAGTCTTAGCTCAACTAAGAGTAAGAACCAGACTGGGAAAAATCCATTAAATTACACAAATCCAAAATGAGAAAAAATGATCCGTGCAAGTAGATGTTCATTCTATTCTGCAATTTTAAAACCATCAAATGATTAGCAAAGAAATGAGTTTCGATGCCGTCAAAGTGGCATGTGGATGAACAAACTGGTATGTATACAAAGAAACCTTGTTTCTTCTCGAAGAAAAATCAAATTCAATGTGGAAATATGCACATATAGTGCATATGCACTGAAGGTGCAAGCGTTTAGTGATAAATTCATTTCAACTAGTAATACTGCAGCACCTGCCAGAAACTGCTTCGTTACTTACTCAATCGCCGGCCGCGGTGGCCGTGCGGTTCTAGGCCCTTCAGTCCGGAACCGCGCGACTGCTACGGTCGCAGGTTCGAATCCTGCCTCGGGCATGGATGTGTGTGATGTCCTTAGGTTAGTTAGGTTTAAGTAGTTCTAAGCTCTAGGGGAGTGATGACCTCAGATGTTAAGTCCCATAGTGCTCAGAGCCATTTGAACCATTTAATTACTCAATCACAACTAGTTTCATGACCACTAAGCCACATATTCAAGTTTGACTGTATCAAAGTGCTGCAGTGTCAATTACCAGGTGACGACTACGGACCTTTAGTTGTGATTAGCTCTCAATGAAAGTAAATAATAGACGTCCCTTATCTTCTTGCTTGAAATTGACGCATAAAAACGCACCCGTGATCTACATCTACATCTACATCTACATTGATACTCCGCAAGCCACCCAACGGTGTGTGGCGGAGGGCACTTTACGTGCCACTGTCATTACCTCCCTTTCCTATTCCAGTCGCGTATGGTTCGCGTGAAGAACGACTGTCTGAAAGCCTCCGTGCGCGCTCTAATCTCTCTAATTTTACATTCGTGATCTCCTCGGGAGGTATAAGTAGGGGGAAGCAATATATTCGATACCTCATCCAGAAACGCACCCTCTCGAAACCTGGCGAGCAAGCTACACCGCGATGCAGAGCGCCTCTCTTGCAGAGTCTGCCACTTGAGTTTGCTAAACATCTCCGTAACGCTATCACGGTTACCAAATAACCCTGTGACGAAACGCGCCGCTCTTCTTTGGATCTTCTCTATCTCCTCCGTCAGACCGATCTGGTACGGATCCCACACTGATGAGCAATACTCAAGTATAGGTCGAACGAGTGTTTTGTAAGCCACCTCCTTTGTTGATGGACTACATTTTCTAAGCACTCTCCCAATGAATCTCAACCTGGTACCCGCCTTACCAACAATTAATTTTATATGATCATTCCACTTCAAATCGTTCCGCACGCATACTCCCAGATATTTTACAGAAGTAACTGCTACCAGTGTTTGTTCCGCTATCATATAATCATACAATAAAGGATACTTCTTTCTATGTATTCGCAATACATTACATTTGTCTATGTTAAGGGTCAGTTGCCACTCCCTGCACCAAGTGCCTATCCGCTGCAGATCTTCCTGCATTTCGCTACAATTTTCTAATGCTGCAACTTCTCTGTATACTACAGCATCATCCGCGAAAAGCCGCATGGTACTTCCGACACTATCTACTAAGTCATTTATATATATTGTGAAAAGCAATGGTCCCATAATACTCCCCTGTGGCACGCCAGAGGTTACTTTAACGTCTGTAGACGTCTCTCCATTGATAACAACATGCTGTGTTCTGTTTGCTAAAAACTCTTCAATCCAGCCACACAGCTGGTCTGATATTCCATAGGCTCTTACTTTGTTTATCAGGCGACAGTGCGGAATTGTATCGAACGCCTTCCGGAAGTCAAGAAAAATAGCATCTATCTGGGAGCCTGTATCTAATATTTTCTGGGTCTCATGAACAAATAAGGCGAGTTGGGTCTCACACGATCGCTGTTTCCGGAATCCATGTTGATTCCTACATAGTAGATTCTGGGTTTCCAGAAATGACATGATACGCGAGCAAAAAACATGTTCTAAAATTCTACAACAGATCGACGTAAGAGATATAGGTCTATAGTTTTGCGCATCTGCTCGACGACCCTTCTTGAAGACTGGGACTATCTGTGCTCTTTTCCAATCATTTGGAACCTTCCGTTCCTCTAGAGACTTGCGGTACACGGCTGTTAGAAGGGGGGCAAGTTCTTTCGCGTACTCTGTGTAGAATCGAATTGGTATCCCGTCAGGTCCAGTGGACTTTCCTCTATTGAGTGATTCCAGTTGCTTTTCTATTCCTTGGACACTTATTTCGATGTCAGCCATTTTTTCGTTTGTGCGAGGATTTAGAGAAGGAACTGCAGTGCGGTCTTCCTCTGTGAAACAGCTTTGGAAAAAGGTGTTTAGTATTTCAGCTTTACGCGTGTCATCCTCTGTTTCAATGCCATCATCATCCCGGAGTGTCTGGATATGCTGTTTCGAGCCACTTACTGATTTAACGTAAGACCAGAACTTCCTAGGATTTTCTGTCAAGTCGGTACATAGAATTTTACTTTCGAATTCAATGAACGCTTCACGCATAGCCCTCCTTACGCTAACTTTGACATCGTTTAGCTTCTGTTTGTCTGAGAGGTTTTGGCTGCGTTTAAACTCTCTTTGCTTTCGCAGTAGTTTCCTAACTTTGTTGTTGTACCACGGTGGGTTTTTCCCGTCCCTCACAGTTTTACTCGGCACGTACCTGTCTAAAACGCATTTTACGATTGCCTTGAACTTTTTCCATAAACACTCAACACTGTCAGTGTCGGAACAGAAATATTCGTTTTGATCTGTTAGGTAGTCTGAAATCTGCCTTCTATTACTCTTGCTAAACAGATAAACCTTCCTCCCTTTTTTTATATTCCTATTAACTTCCATATTCAGGGATGCTGCAACGGCCTTATGATCACTGATTCCCTGTTCTGTACATACAGAGTCGAAAAGTTCGGGTCTGTTTGTTATCAGTAGGTCCAAGATGTTATCTCCACGAGTGGGTTCTCTGTTTAATTGCTCGAGGTAATTTTCGGATAGTGCACTCAGTATAATGTCACTCGATGCTCTGTCTCTACCACCCGTCCTAAACATCTGAGTGTCCCAGTCTATATCTGGTAAATTGAAATCTCCACCTAACATGCTGAGAAAATTTATGTGAAATGTATTCCAAATTTTCTCTCAGTTGTTCTGCCACTAATGCTGCTGAGTCGGGAGGTCGGTAAAAGGAGCCAATTATTAACCTAGTTCGATTGTTTAGTGTAACCTCCACCCATAATAATTCACAGGAACTATCCACTTCTACTTCACTACAGGATAAACTACTACTAACAGCGATCCATAAAATCCATAAAATGACAGAAGACACGAGGCAAGACGAAACCCTAAAGAGAAAATTATAGGAAGACCCAAATCCAAAGAAATGGACAAAACTGGAGGACGACCATAGGAACCCTCATGGAGAGCTAATCACAATTTAAGGTCTAGAGTCCTCACCTGGTGATGAACACCGCAGCACTTTGATACACTCAAAGCTGTCGTTAGATCTAACTGTAATCTGTGTATCTTCTTTATGTTGCCTGTTTTTCTCTTGAAGCTGTGACTTTATGGTCACGAAACTACTTGTGACTGAGATATATATATATCAATTTCTGGCAGCTTTTCCGGTTTTATTAGTTTAAAGGGGTTACGACAGCTGTGGTTGCCCCATATCCAAGTAATATTTGTATCGATAAGTAACGGAAGAAAAAAATTGACTTCTGCACCTAGTCGTATGGCGTCCTAGATGAATAAAGTTGCCAATTTGCAAGTCCCCTAAATTCAAGGAAAATATGAAATTCATTTCCGCATTTCGCACAGTTGTGTTTTGCCAATTAACTTGACACATTCAACTGTATCAGAGAACAAAGTTTTATTCTACTGAACACCATGTGAAAGACAACTCATTCAGAGGCAAAGTAACTGCTCTCAAAAACACAAGAATAACGGTAAATCCACAGCCGAAAATACCCCTACCGCAGTTAGAATGATTTCCCCGTAATATTAGCTTGCCGAAATAAAGATTATTAAAAATGAGCATCGCATGCTAAATAGAAATGATTCAAATGGCTCTAAGCACTATGGGACTTTATATCTGAGGTCATCAGTCCCCTAGACATAGAACTACTTAAACCTAACTAACCTAAGGACATCACACACATCCATGCCCGAGGCAGGATTCGAACCTGCGACCGTAGCAGCAGCGCGGTTCCGGACTGAAGCACCTAGAACCACTCGGCCACAGCCGCCGGCAATGCTAAGTAATTTCAGACACCTCCACCTACAGACTGTCTGAAGATACGTCCGATCTTACTCATTCTCTGCAGCAAAGTGTTATTGTACCGGACGAGCTATAAACGTTCCCCTCTATCCCCAGACTGGAGATGACCACCAGAGATGACCGGATCACACCCTAGCCAACCTAACCGTAACTACTTGCTCAGACACCTCATCACGATCAAGTTAAATCTCTCTGCCTTTCCGCCTAAACTAAAGCCATTGGTAAAACTGTATTAGCAGACAACAGGGACCGACCACCCTTATGAAGTTCATATTTGCTCATCTCATTTACCCATATTGGATTAAATAATAGGAAAAGATCACAGGAAGGGTACAGGTGCTCAAATATCAATACAAATATCGGAATTAAAGCGATTCACTTCCTCCCGAGAGGCATGCTATCTCTGCACGTGGGTAACGTATGTTAATGCAGAACAGGAATGGTCTACAATAGTAGAAATACTTATGAAATTGGTCTTATGGATCCGTCTCATTGCCTGCGGGAATGAAAAATCGTCTTTGAAATGTATTCTCTCAGGGCTCAGTCATAGGCCCAATTCTGTTTTCCTTTTCATCTCATCGGTTCTGTTCTTCTGCAAATATCGTTTCTATGCCAGCAACCTCCAGCATTATCTAAGTGGCGGAGCTGAAGATATAAATACTGCGATTGTTGAGATGAATGATGATCGGTCTTCAGTGGTAACATGGGCGCACTACCTAGGACTAAAACTAATTGCAAAAATGTTGCAAGGAGTCTTAGTATCCCATCAGAAATTAATAAGTTCATAATATCGACGAACAAGTGCCTTGTATTTTGCTCGACAGTATTTCAATACCATATCAGAAAGCAATGAAATACAGTGGTATAGCTTAGGATGAGCATCCCAGCTGGGCCAAAAATACTGTCGCAATGTGCCGAAATACTTCCACTTGCCTTAATGCCCTCAAAAAGTTTCGCACATATTTACTCTGAATGCGAATTCACTATTGTGATGTAATTCAGCATAGCATCAGTTGTGAAGACACTAGAATATTCGAACTAACCATAAATGCTTGTGTGCACTACATCTCAGATTCGTCAATATGACCATGTCGGCACTTCATACGCTCAATTAGAGTTGTTGTGGCCAGACAAGGTACGTGACTACCATACAATATATCTACTTCATCGGCTACTCAGTGCGCAAGCACCCAAGTAACAGGTATGACTGAATACCTATCATCTGATCATAATCGAAACACAAGGTCCCACTTATCTAGTATCCTAGCTGTGCTCATTTATAAAACAAAAACATTCGCAAACTCCTTCGCTTTTACCTCTGGCTGGCCCTGGAACGAGCATCCATGCACTTTGACCACGATTCAGTGCCCTATTGCTTTTAAGAAGAAGCCGAATTTCTGTCTTCTGTCGCCCTTATAACGTTTTCACCAAAAGTTAACATATATGGCCTTCTTTCAAATAGTCAAATAGTGAAGCCAATGCTCCTTCCTATCTTCTCCCACTTCCGCTTCTTTCTCATTTCTATTATCTATGAGTCACGCCTCTTTCTTGACCCTTCTATTCATTATCTGTGTGTTGTGACTTTCTTCTTTCCTTTTCTCTTCCTCCATACCGAGCGTGGTGGCGCAGTAGTTAGCACACTGGACTCACATTCGGGAGAATGGCTGTTCAAATCCACGTCCGGCAGTCTTGATTTATACTGGGTTGACAGAAGTCATGGGTTGAATACCATTCAAAAGAAAATATCGCACAAAATATTTTTTATTCAAGACAACCGGTTTCAACAGTCTTAGCTGTCATCTTCAAAAAATGGTTCAAATGGCTCTGAGCACTATGGGACTTAACATCTATGGTCATCAGTCCCCTAGAACTTAGAACTACTTAAACCTAACTAACCTAAGGACATCACACAATACCCAGTCATCACGAGGCAGCTGTCATCTTCAGGTCTTAAATATTCTTTGTAATGAAACATGTTCATTTTACGCTGAACCTCACACACAAGATGTCAAGTGCATACACCTCAGCACATTTTAAACGTATGTCATTGCTACAATATTTAAAAACGCACAGCACCTTGTGCAACAGGCTATGTCCATATACATATTGCTCACAGATGCTTGTTACACAATACAAATACGGTAAACAATACCACATCTGTTTACATATGCTTGACACATACTGAACAGTCTTTAAATGCGGAATGCTAGTTGGAGCTAGACGTATGGGACATTCCGCTTCGGAAATTGTAAGGAATTCTATATTCCGAGATTCACAGGGTCAGGAGTGAGCAGAGGACACAGTATTTCAGGCTTTACCTCTCCCTACGGACAACGCAGTGGTCGACGGCCTTCACTTAATGACCGAGAGCAACGGCGTTTGTGTTGTCAGTGCCAACAGACAAGCAACACTGAGTAAAATAACCGCATAAATCAATGTGGGAGGTACGCCGAACGTATCCGTTAAGAGAGTGCGGTGAAATTTGGCGTTACTGGACTATGGGAGCAGAGGACCGACACGAGTGCGTTTGCTAAACAGCACTGCATCCCCTTCAGCGCCTCTCCTAGGCTTGTGACCATATTGGTAGGAACCGAGATGACTAGAAAACTGTAGCCCAGTCAGCTGAAACCCAATTTCGGTTGGTAGGAGCTAATGGTAGTGTTGTAATTTTCCACAGACCCCACGAAGCCAAGTTGTCAACAAGACACGGTGCAAGGTGTCGGCTGTGTTTACGCGGAATGGACTGGGTCACTGGTGCAACTGAACCGATCAGTGACTGAAAATGATTATGTTGTTTTACTTGGGGACCATTTTCTGCCATTCATGGGCTTCATGTAACCAAACAACAAAGGATTTTTATGGATGACAATCCGTCATATTATTGGGCCACAATTATTCGCATTGGTTTGAAGGGCCCTGTGCACAGTTCGAGTGAATGATCTGACCATCCATCGAACGTTTATAGGACGTAATCGATATGTCAGTTCGTACACAGGATCCTGCGCAGGCAACGCTTTCGCAATTATATATCACTATGGAGGCAGCATAGCTCAATATTTCTGCAGGATACTGCCAACGACTTGTTGAGTTCATGTCACGTCGTGTTGCTGCACTACGCCTGGTAGAAAGAGGTCCGACATGATATTAGGAGGTATCTCATGACTGTTGTCACCTCAATGTAGGTTTCCTTCCCTTGACAAGGGCACGGCCGATTTCCTTCCCCATCCTTTCGTAATTTGAGCTTCTGCTCTGCCTCTAATGACCACGCTGTCGAAGAGACGTTAAACTCCAATCTTCCTTCCAACTCACACGCGTCTTTCTTATAGTCATTGCTGATGGCGCTCAGAACTGAAACCTACTTTCGCATAGCTTCAAATTATTGTTATATTTATCATATGCGAACATAAATTGTGTGTGTGTGTGTGTGTGTGTGTGTGTGTGTGTGTGTGTGTGTGCTTTTATCTTTCCCACTGTAATTTTTAAATTTTAAGTGTAATCCAACATAGTAATATAAACTGAAGCGCCAAAGAAACTGGTATAGGCGTGCGTGTTCAAATACAGATATATGTAAACAGGCAGGATACAGCGCTGCGATCGCCTACGCCTATATAAGACAACAAGTTTCTGGCGCAGTTGTTAGATTTGTTACTGCTGCTACAATGGCAGGTTATCAAGTTTTAAGTGAATTTGAACATGGTGTTATAGGCGGCACACGAGCGATGGGACACACCATCTCCGAGGTAGCGATGAACTGGGGATTTTCCAGTACGACCATTTCACGACTGTACCGCGAATACCAGGAACCCAGTAAAACATCAAATCTCCGACACCGCTGCGGGCGGAGGAAGATCCTGCAAGAACGGGACCAACGACGACAGAAGAGAATAGTTCAAAGTGAAAGAAGTGCAACCTTCCGCAAATTGCTGCAGATTTCAGTGCTGGGCCATTAACAAGTGTCAGCGTGCGAACCATTCAACGAAACATCATCGTACAGTCTGGAGCCGTGCGACTGCTACGGTCGCAAGTTTGAATCTTGCCTCGGGCATGGATGTGTGTGATGTCCTTAGAATAATTAGGTTTAATTAGTTCTAAGTTCTAGGGGACTGATGACCTCAGCAGTTAAGTCCCATAGTGCCCAGAGCCATTTTTTGTTTTTTTCAAACATCATAGATATGAACTTTCGAAGTCAAAGGGCCACTCGTGTACCCTTAATGGTTGCACGACACAAAGACTTACTCCACGCCTGGTTCAAATGGTTCACATGGTTCTGTGCACTATGGGACTTAACTTCTGAGGTCATCAGTCCCCTAGAACGTAGAACCACTTAAACCTAACCAACCTAAGAACATCACACACACCCATGGCCGAGGCAGGATTCGAACCTGCGACCGTAGCGGTCGCGCGATTCCAGACTATAGCGCCTAGAACCGCTCGGCCACCCCGGCCGGCGCCACGCCTGGGCTCGCCAATATCTTCATTGGGCTTTCGATGACTGGAAACATGTTGCCTGGTCGGACGAGTCTCGTTTCAAATTGTACCGAGCGGATGGACGTGTACGGGTATGGATACAACCCCATGAATCCGTTGACCCTGCACGTCTGCAGGGGACTGTTCAAGATGGTGGAGCCTCTGTAAAGGTGCAGGGCATGTGCAGTTGGAGTGATATGGGACCTTTGATTCGCCTAGATACGACTCTGACATGTGACACGTACTTAAGCATCCTTTCTGATCACCTGCATCCATTCACAACCATTGTGCATTCAGACGGACTTGGGCAATTCTAGCAGGACAGTGCGACACCCCACAGGTCCAGAACTGCTGCAGTGTGGCTTCAGGAAAACTCTTCTCAGTTTGAACACTTCCGCAGGCCATCAAACTCCCCAGACACGAAAATTATTCTGGCATATCTGGGCTGCTTTGCAACGTGGTCTTCGCCCCCTCGTATTCTTATGGATTTACGGACAGCCGTGCAGCACCACTTCAGACATAAGTCGAGTCCATGCCACGTCATGTAGCGGCACTTCTGGGTGCTCGCGGAGTCCCTACACGATATTAGGCAGGTGTATCAGTTTCTTTGGCTCTTTAGTGTATGTAATATAATGTAATGTAAAATATGTAGAATACCTGGTTACGTGTAAGCCCTGATGACCATTTTCTTTTCAGGTAAAATAAATAAATCAATAAAAAATAAACAGTGGGTGTCCAGATACTGGTAATATGATAGTGTACGTACATAAAACTCCTTTTTATTGTCGCGTGGCAGTGTGGCTGTGGATGAATTTCTTGTAAATTTCAGCACCATCCACAAGGAGATGGAAATTACCAAGGAGGTAACAACAATGACAACTCTGAATTTACCAAGGGAAGTTCATTCAGGTATAGAAGAGGCAAGACAGCTCGGTAGTTACGGACTACTGATACACAGATCTGTATTTGCTTGTATCTAGCTGCAACTAACCACCCTGACGTCGCACTGTTTTGAGAATTATTGTCCACAGGGCTCGGATTGTAAGTGGTTATGAATGTCTGCTTATTAACTGCGGTATTGATACAGTGGAACACAAATTAAGAAATCAGTTCGAAGAACGTGCAACACCTAAATAACACAACAAGACAAGTAACTGGCGTTTCTATCATACGTGGGATCATCGACACCCTCTATCACAGGGATTCTGAAGAAAAATGAGATTAAAACGAGCGTCCGATCACCTCAGAAGATTGAAAATCTGGTATGTTCGATCAAGGATTCAGTGTGGCTACACGCCTGGCATCTAGGCATTCATTGAGACTGTAAGCTGCGGAACGTTGAGCAGACTACGCTGTACTATCCAACTCTTCTTGGAGCAGGTCTGGTATATTCGCCTTGGGATGAAAACTAAACTGGCTGTTGGTGAACACTGTTTGGAGGAGAGCCCTATGTCTGTTTTCATCTGGCGCGAGTGCTGTTCAGAGCCATCGGATTTGGGGGCAGCATTATAAAGGAAGACATTGAAACTAGAACCAATGACGGTATCGTAAACAAACATATGGCTAGCATGCGAGCTTTGCTTGGGACCTATTACTTGCAAAATACGCTGCGCACGTGCACCGTACGGAGAGACATATAGACTGCTCGTTAGGTGGAGACAAACTGACCACACAGGGAGTCCAGCGCGGCCAGTCTGCCAACTTCTCTAGCCCCTTTCGACACCCCGATGACAGGTGATGGGACTGAGAGTCATCGAAACGTCGCACCATTACAACGAAGGTACCAGACTGAAAACAGCAGAAATTTATTTTTGAGAGTCAGTACATCCCAAGGCCTACTGATTACTTATACCTTGCTCCTTAATTAATCGTTACACACTCTCCCTTGTAACGTTTCGTTACTGTCTCATATGGGACACCTGACAATTTTTTGAGCGACAAGATCTGCCCGAGCACCTGCTGTAGTTCGCAGAGACTACAGGCCACTCGGCTGTTCGCGTTCGGGCACTCGTTTTTATTGTCGCGTGGCAGTGTGGCTGTGGATGAATTTCTTGTACATTTCAGCACCTAATTTGTCAAGTTAGTCATAATTTTGGGAAAAATTATAAAATTGTGCCTATAACTTTGTGTTAAAGTGTTGGTGCACGTTGACTCCCGTACGGGCCTTGCAGGCGCGTGCTGTTAGAAGCAGTTTTTCAACGGCCACATGTCTGTCTGCGCAGCGTCTGTTACGTCATTTGCCATTGAAGACTCGCTGTGTTATTCGTTCAGTGTTCAACAGTCCCCCTTGTGATAAGCACATGTTTATTTTGGTGCATTATTTCATAACATTAATCTGTTCTACAAACTGAAAATGTTACGGAGAAGTGGACTATTGGATAAGAAGATAAGGTAATTGTTGGAGGTGTCTTCTGATTCTGAAAACCCACCTAGTGAATTTGACTCTTCCAGTGAATACTCGAAACTACACGAAGATGATGGTCATTAAGAATCCCTTTACGAAGATAAAGAAGGACAATTTAGTGTAAATTCTGTTGAGTGTGACTTATTGTTTTCTCGTAATGGGAATGAAATATGGGCTACAGTTCCTCAAGCTGGAATTTCTGGTAGGTGGAGCAAAAAGGATGTACTGAAAGAAGACCAGAGGCCTATAAATACCGGCTGATCAAAAAGTCAGTATATATTTGAAAACTTAATAAACCACGGAATAATGTAGATAGAGAGGTAAAAATTGACACACATGTTTGGAATGACATGGGGTTTTATTAGAACAAAAAAAAAAGAAAAAACAAAGTATTGCCAGACACGTGAAAGATCTCTTGCGCGCTTCGATTGGTGATGATCATGTGCTCAGCCGCCACTTTCGTCATGCTTGGCTTCCCAGGTCCCCATACCTCAGTCCGTACGATTATTGTCTTTGGGGTTACCTGAAGTCGCAAATGTATCGTGATCGACTGACATCTCTAGGGATGCTGAAGGAACCCATCCGACGCCAATGCCTCACCATAACTCCGGACATGCTTCACAGTGCTGTTCACAACAATATTTTCCGACTACAGCTATTGTTGAGGAATGATGGTTGACATTTCAGCATTTCCTTTGCTTTGTCTTACTTTGTTATGCTAATTATTGCTATTCTGATCAGATGAAGCGCCATCTGCCGGACATTTTTTGAACGTTTGTATTTTTTTGGTTCTAATAAAACCCCATGTCATTCCAAGCATGTGTGTCAATTTGTACCTCTCAACCTACATTATTCCATGATTTATTAAGTTTTCAAATTTATACTGACTTTTTGATCACCCTGCATTTCGATTAGGAACTGTGATAATTAAGAACCTTGTTTTACGTTGTTCTTTCGTGTACCCCTCACTGACAAAGTGTGTTTGTGGACCAACAGGGAAGGTGGAATCGTTTGCGAGGACTGAGCGGCTACAGATATGCATGAAACGAAAAATTTTCTTGGTGTTCTGATCTTGAGTGGAGTTTAAACGTCAAGAAATGAAGATATCAGTCAGCTTTCGAGAGATGAGAATGGCCGATGACTGTTCAATGAAATTATGTCGCGCAACCGCTTACATGCTATTCTAAGGATGTTGCGCTTTGACAATGCAGCTGCCCAACGTGAACATAGGTCAAGTGACAAATTGGAACCAGTCAGAGAAGTCTTTGAGATGTAGGAAATTACCATTAGGGACTCCTACATTCCAGGATGGTACATGACCGCGGATAAACAGCTGGTCACGTTTCGAGGTCGCTGTCCATTTCGACAATACATCCCATCAAAATCTGGTAGATACGGAATAAAGTTGTGGGCATTTTTTGACAGTGCAACAAGCTACGATTAGAAGATGAAAGTGCATTTATGGAAGGAGGACGAAACCAGAGCCTTGCGACTTGGAGAGAATGTTATGAAAACCCTGGTGACTGAATTTGAAAAGTCTGGACGTAATATCGCCTGTGATAATGTTTTTACGTCTCTCGATTTAGGTCATTATTTGCTGTCAAAAGATCTGACACTAGTCGGTACTGTCCAAGAAAACAAAGATGAACTGCCTGCCGATTTTATTACACCTAAAGGACGTGAAATATAATCCACATTATTTGGTTTTCAACGAGATGTGTTGATAGCCTCTTATGTTATTTAGAAAAACAAAGTTGTTACCGTCCTTAGCTCTCTTGATTACCAACCAAAGGTGTCATCAGCACAATTGAAGAAACTTCGCCGGCCGTTGTGACCGAGCGGCTCTAGGCTCTTCAGTCTGGAACCGCGCGACCGCTTCGGTCGCAGGTTCGAATCCTGCCTCGGGCATGGATGTGTGTGATGTCCTTAGGTTAGTTAGGTTTAAGTAGTTCTAAGTTCTAGGGGACTGATGACCTCAGACGTTAAGTCCCATAGTGCTCAGAGCCATTTGAACCATTTTTTTGAAGAAACTTCAAGTTAAAATGACATACAATGCCACAAAGCGTGGCGCTGACACCATGGAACAGAACACGCGATGCTATAGTGTGAAGACAGAAACAAAGCGCTGGCCATTGGCGGTTTTCTTTAACACGATCGATGTAAGTGTAATGAATGCACAGATAACTTGAATGATGCTGGCTACCATAAAAAATGAGATGTCGGTCTTCCATCATGAATTTGGGAAAGCAACTAGCAGGGATAAAGAAGTCAATGAATTCATTAGTAGCACCGGATCCAGGAACGGCAGTGAAATCACCAGCTAAGAAAAGGAGATGTGCATATTGTGTAGAGAATACAGGTAGAAAAAGTCAAATTACATGTTATAAGTACACCAAATCTGTGAGCTCGGAATATTTTGCTATTGTCTGTAGACATCGCGAAAATTTGCAATAAGAATAAAAGCCACAAGTAAAAATAAAAAAAAGGGTTTTTTTAAATGTAAACTTCCAATAAATAAAATTATTTTAAAAGTATTTATTCCTCAAGTGTCTTTCACTTCATATGTAGTCAAAATAGTGACAAGTTAAGCAACACGGGCCTGAAAGGCGCGACTGGTAGGCAAAACTATACAGATTTTCTGGTAAGTAGAGAGTTAATCGTAACAAGATGCTTAGAAGCTGTGATCCGATTGTCATTACACGAGAGCGGCATTCTCGCGGGGAAGGCTGCAGCGGCAGCTGAGGCAAGAACGGGGCGAAGCGAAAGCGGTTTACTGGGTCACCGGGCCACCATCGATCCCCGGGGCGCAGAGCGCGTGCGCGGGTGCGCCCGGTCATATCCTCTGAACTGTGCGTAGCGCAATGCGCTCACGTTTTCTCTGCCGAGTGGTTCTACGTGAACGGTAAGTACCACATGCCGCGTTACCAACAGACCTTCGTCGTTCATTTCAAGCTGTTCCTTCAGTTTACTATTACCACAGTACATTGCTTTGCAGAGTGTATTTAACAAAGGTTAAAAGCAAACGTCTCATCAACTCTAACATCAATGGGCAGTGACGAAGTGGGAAATTGGTCGTGGAATTGTCGTAAGAGCCATTCCATCAGTCTCCTTGAAACATTTGGTAATGATTGGGATAGTTATTATGCACAAAGTAATAGTTATCGCAGAAACTGCCTTTTCCATCAGGTCGCAATAATTTTTCTGGAGTCGGACTTCATTTCAGTTACGGTATTTAATTAGATTCAATGTAGTAACATCTATATGTTCAAAGCAAAAGTTATTGACGGCAAAGAAGAGCGTTTTGTGTAGCCAGCTGACACTCTTTGTTCTGCATGTACAGACATACTGAGCAAGCCACCATACGGTGCAGGCCAATAAGTACCTTGTACCATTACTGATTAGGCCCATTCCTGTTCCATTCGCAAACAGAATGAGGGAAAAACGACTGTCTGTTAACCTCTGTCCGAGTCCTAACTTCTCTTATCTTGTCTTTGATGGTCCTTACGTGAAAATTCTGTGGGCGGCCGTAGAATTGTTCTGCGGTCAGCTTCAAACACCGATTCTCTAAATTTTCTCAGTAGTGCTTAGCGAAAAGATTGTCCTCTTCTCTCCAGAAATTCCCAATAGAGTTTACGAAGCATTTCTATAATACTCGCATGTTGATCGAACCTACCAGTAACAAGCGCCTCTCAATGTCTTTAATGTCTTCCTTAAATCTGATCTTGTGGGGATCCCAAATACTCGAGTAGCACTCAAGAATGGGTTCTGATATTGTTCCCTGCTAAATTTTCCGAAAGAATGCTTGTAATGGGCAGAGTCAGGAATTTACGATGACTTAGGGAGATAAAACGGTGATTCAAACACCTTTTGTGACTGATGTATTCCGAGGAAACTAGTTAGCTGATGCAAATGCAATTCTGAACCGTCGATACAGTATTAAGATCAGTTAATAAAATGTCCTTCCAGAAAGTCTTTCAAGCTACAGGGGTCGGTTAACAAGGTAGTGGTCACGGATTAAATGGCTACCACCTATACTCTCGAGATTAGTACCCATCTAATCTACGCAGTATAGACGTTACGAGCCGAATGAGCCGTAATTCCGAATAGATTCTCCAAAATGGCAGCGGATGCGACGCTCATGATGACAGCGTCAGCTGAAGCCGGTGGCCGGTCTTCGTTGGACGAACCGCGTCGAAAAATCGCTTCTAGTTGTTTGTGCGTACCGCGTCTCGCTCAGACACACAGTGTCCAGCCTCCACATCTGGCAACCTTCTGCCTTGCTCTTGCTGCCACAGGGCCCACTCTCGTGTCTCTACCAGCACGTGCTATGCTCACATGAAACGCTTCTATTCGTTGTCTTTCACCCCACTTATTTACCTTAATGTTTCACGTCCCTGCGTTGTTTAGAGTAGTACAAAATGTAGTATTTACGTTCTTCATCTGAAATGAAACGTGAAACCTTGTTTAGTAATAAATACGAGATATATTCGGAAAGAAAAGCCCGATTGGTCGCGAAATGGAAATCGCAGTCAAAATAAAAAATGTTTTATTTTTAACAGTCTGCCACACCTTCCAGCTAATCCTCTACAGAGTCGGCGCTCTAAGACATTTTTATAGCATTGTACTAACTTTCCAACACCCTCGTCATAGAAATCCGCTGCCTGTGCATTCTGTCAGTTCTCCACGCTGATCTGCAGCTTGTCGTCGGAGCCAAAATGTTGTCCTCATAGCCAGCGGTTCAGAGGAAGTCAAGCCCGGGCAGTATGGTGGGTGATAAAACACTTCCCATCGAAAACGCTGCAGAAGAGTCCTCATTGTCGCTGATGTGTGCGGCCGCAAACCTTCGCGGTGTGTGGGCTGCATGAAATCAGGCGAAATCTTTCACAGGACTTTTCCCGGCGGGAGACATTATTTTCCAGGCATCTTCCCGCTCTCACTGTGCGCTCAGACCTGAAAAGAGCGACGTAACACGATCGACGGTCATACTAGAGACGCTGTCCAACCCATTTATATGAAACATCATCAGATTTACACTGTGGGTTCCTTTTCGCGATCGATCGGACCTTACTTTCCGAATAGCTCTCGTACAACATTAAAAGAGTTAATAATTTATATAACACCATAAAATATTTCTGTTTGAATTTGCCTGTCAGGTTTTTCGGACAACGATAGGTTTCTTGTCTGATGTTAGTGATGAACGCCCTACTACGTGTTCATTTGTTGCGTAAAAGACTCGAGGGCGTCCATCTTCGTACTCTTCAGCAGTATTGTACCGTATTTGACAACTTTGTGGAAAAAAATATACCAGAACATTTACAGCCTCCTGCACACAAACTTGCTTGCAGCCTCTATAGTTACATTTCCACGACTCGAATGACAGAAGCCCAGCCACCAGCCGCTAATTCTTCTCTCTAGAGCGCCATTTAATCGCTGTGTGGCGTTTCTTTTTTGGCACGTGCAGAGCCCTGTCAAGCGTGACTAATTGTAAGTGGGCAAACTGCCTTTCCCCGTCTATTCAGTCTGTCAGTCAAAAAAAACTTTATTCTAGCTATAGGTAAACAGTTACATGACGTTGGATATCTGCTGATGAGACGAGAAGTGCCTCTTTGGGATGTTTGGCTGAAGTATCCCGAAATCCAGCATCCATTCGACTGCTGACTTTTCTTTGCTTCCTTTCAGCAATTTTTTGTTTTGTTTTTGTTTTGACATGCCTTATCTTTGTGGTGTTCCCCGCGTATTTTTACCACCCTAACAGTTCTTTTTCTGTTTTTTCTTAGTAACAAACAGATATACATACCCTGCACATTGTGAAGTTTATTTTTTCTCCTACGGAGTAACTCATACTGTAAAATTTGAGAAGTCAAAGTGCTTCCCGTCATTGTCTTAGTAAATTCAACACAGTCGTGGAAAAATAAGTCGAACTTCCTAGTCCAACATATAACAAATCAGCACTTATTTCTCATGAGTCCCCTCGTTTTTCGTTTTCCTGTTCCTTTTCATTTTGGCTATTTCTTTTAAAGTCATTCGTAGTCTCCCCTTCCTCGCCATATTCTTGTGATTTCTTCAAGTCCTCTACTGCCATATCATAGAGATGAAAATCAACTTTTATAAGGTTATTATTATAAATATTTTTGTTATGAACAGTGAAGGTTCAATTCGTCTATACAATATTGTTATTCTCGTTATCGTTATTACCGTTTGTTTTCAACATTAATAGTTGACGTTTGTATGATTTTATCTTTTCTCATTTGTATTACCCAATGTTTGGCACCAATTTCGTATCTGTTGAGTTTATAAGGGATGTCGGTTTAATAGTAGTTTGGCCAAGTTAAACAATTGCAAAAATTATTGTTAAATTACTGTCAAAAATATCTATTTCGTCTGAGTTTTATTTGTGTTCCAACTGCATCGTAGACTACAATTGAAGCAGGTGTATCAGCTCTTTCGTTCAGTTTCTGTAACACTTTTCAAGCCAGTGTTCATCAGTAACTACTATCTCTAGAAAGTGAAATACAGAACAGGAATGCATATTGAACATTGCAGTGTAACTTCCTGTTGACAAGGAAGACATTACACAACGAATAAATGTTCCGTCCGGACAAGAATGGAGAAAAAAATTTCCTGTGACTATTATTCACAAGGAACGTTTCAGTGAAAGACCAAGATGCTGACTCTTCATTGATTCGCGGTGTCGTCCAGTGGGCAACAACATTGTGTCGACTGCTGTGACTCTTCTTTCCGTTCAATGAAACTCTGGTCATGTCATCAACACTAACAGGCATATCTATGCTACAATACCATTGATAGAAAATTTTTTTAGCATGTCCAGTTGCCACCACCTATTCGTTAGTCCTAAAGCTGTGACAACACTCTTATATTGCAGCCCCTAGACGAGAGAACTACATAATTATAAATGAAAACCTTGTGACCGTTGCCCACCTCCAGATTGAATGCCACCTGATGGAGTTTAGAGCACATGACTCGGTAGGAAAAGTATATAATCGAGACAGAAACGAATCGTTCTATCGGTGACACAGGCTGCAACCGGGCAAATGGGAAAATTTCCTGCCATAAGTGACTTTGACAAAGATCAGACTATTACTATTCAGCGTCTGGAAATGAGTATCTCTGAGATAGAAACTGTCTGCGTCCTACTCTCGTGAGCATCTGTGGAAAGTGGTGGGAAAACAACAAATATGTGAAAAAATATCGGACCTCCACGTCTCATCACAGAACGTGGGAGCAGGAACTTAGGTCGCTCCATAAAGCAGCATAAGCGGCGATATGTGGCGGATCAGACGACAGTGTGCAATGCTGGTGCAAGCTCACGTTTTACGGTAGCACACTGGTCAGCTCACATAGTGGAACATGGGGCTCCGCCGCAGGCGATTCCTACGTGTTCCCATGTTAACCCAACGACATCTTCAGCTACGACTACTGTGGACGCGGTGTCATCGATATTGCACTGTGGATAACTGGAAAGTGTCACCTGGTCGGATCAGTCACATTGTTCATCACACCAAGTCGATGGTCGTGTCCGATACGCCGCCATCCAGGTGAACGCCTGCTGGAAACGTGGATGGGACTGATGACCTCAGATGTTAAGTCCCATAGTGCTCAGAGCCATTTGAACGATTTGAATTTTGAAACGTGGACTGCGCAATGGACAAAGGCCGGGAGTGCAGTATCGCGCTTTAGCGGTCATTCTCCGTGGATATCATGGGACTAGCAATAGTATTCCCAGGCATCATGACAGCTGTGGACTGCGTGAAAATTATTACAGACCACCTGAATCCAGTCATGCTTGGCATCTTCCACGACGACGATGGCATTCTCTAGCAGAATAACTGTCAGTGTCACAAGGCCAGAAACGGGGCTGCAGTGGTTTGAGGAGAATGGCAATGAGCCCACGTTGATGTCTTAGCCACCAGATTGACTTGATCTGAAAGCAGTGGAACACATCTGGGACGCGACCATCACTAGCTACACACCCACAAACCACCGGTCCATAATTTACAGGTATTGGGTGACCTTTGTAGTGCGGTGTGTTGGCATATACTTCCGAAAATCTACCAAAGACTTGGCGAATCCATACCACACCGAATCCCTGCAGTACTGCGTTCCGAATGTGGACCAGCACACAACTAAACTGGTGGTCGTAATGATTTAGCGTATCAGTGTTTTCTCATGATTCATTTGCATAGTTAGTTTCAATGTAGCGTAAGAAACATCTCTCTCTCTCTCTCTCTCTCTCTCTCTCTCTCTCTCTCTCACACACACACACACACACACACACACACACATATATATACAAAAGAAGCATTAATGTTAAGCGGTTTTTGTACAAATTCTTGCTGGCTGACACACTGATATTATGGCACCAAGAGTTGGAAATTTGTCTGCTATGACGACAGAAAGAGGGGACACTTACAAATGACGTTGGCAATGATTTGAAAAGCAGGAAGATCTGAAAATCGCAGGTAATTCGAATAAATTTATTGTGCCCCATCCTTATGTAAATTTGCAGGCTGCCAGCTCAGCTGTCTTCAAGTGTACCAATAGGTAATCAGTGTTGACAAATGAGAGTGAGTAAGTAGAATACAGCAGCATGTTGATGATAATGAGAGTTGTGGGAGAGGGTGAAACCTGGTGCAGCCACATTGGCTGTTTCTCTAGACTATCACAAAGAAGGTCATCAGTCTTAACATCCCCAGATGAAGAACGTCTCATCATCGACAGTCTGCCTTCACTCTGAAGACAATGTGGAGAGATTTAACATTAATATTCATTGAGTTTTGTGCATCCTGGATCCAAGTTAGTGTGACAGATGGTATAAAAGTGAAGAACCAAAGTTTCTGTCTGGAAGTAGAATCACGTGGGCTAATGAATGTGTAGTGCAGGACTATATTAAAATCGTTATTTCTTAGGTAGCTATAACATAATAGATACTGTATGCATGAAACCCTGGGTCTTCGTAAGAGAGGGCCTGATGGCCGTAATTAAATCAGGTTAAATAAATAAAATAAATATATATATTGCATTAACTAATAAGCTACTATTATTGTAGAGAGTACAGTATAATGCTGCAGTGTAATTTTGCGTAAACTAAAGTGACATACAGAATAGCGTCATGTATATGAATCCACGAATACTGAGACTGAAAATTATACAGCTGACACAGGATCCTAAAATGAATAGCTACAAATACGGAACTAATGGTCAAAAATAAATACTGAGTTCTTTCATTGATATAAATAAATGACACTGTTGTTCCCCATGCCGTTAGCCTTGCCGGATAGACCTCCCGTCCATCGTAGCGGCGTTCGGCGTAGCATACATCACGGCGAGGCCAGCAGCAGCTTGAGCTTCAGTAGTTGTTTACAGAGGCCGCCCGTCGCCACGACTATCAGGGGCGTGTGACAGATGCAACGATGACATCATACTGATTTGAGAGCCAACAGGCGAGTAGCGTGTGATCTTCAATCAATCGCGTGGATTCGGTGAAGCAATCCGCATGGCGATATAACGCGTGGCCCGGCTGTCTGCAACACAGTCTTTGGCGAGCAGTCTTCAGTATTTTGTCTACGGTGAACTGTCAGTTGTCTTTGGCACAGTCCCTTCGCAGACTAGGTTTGGAGCTAGCAACCAACGTGCTGGAATACTCTGTTACTGTAAACAGCACACAAGTATTGACACTGCCACAGCCCATGATGCCTCTTAATGGCTTCAGAGTTAGTCTCTGGACAGGTGTTTACTACTGGAAATGACTATCAGTTAGCCTGTACCCATTAAAAGGGAAGCCTGGACGCATTAAAAGTGACAGGAAGTGGGTTCCTATCACAACATAGCTAGCCAGGTCGACTATAAATACACGACACTCGGCCATTAGCAGCACTTCGCCTGTTTCCTGGACTTCCGACCTCTGCCGTCGCCGTGACAGTCTCCACGCCTGCCGTCTGTCCAGTGTGGGGTAGAGCAGCTTCACCATCGCTAAGTAGGTCAGCAGGTAGCCGCTGGTGTACGAACTGTTAGGTAGACATGTCCTTGAAATGGTGCTGCTAAGTGGAGACCACCTCTTTAGTGTCATCATCTGACACGCCGATCGATTTTGTGAGTCCTGGGTTCAGTGCTGGGCGCCTGTGTACCTGCCAGCAGTCCAACGAAGGATCCTGACCAATCCTCGCGTCAGTATCGCTATTTCACCGGCCGCTGCTACTCCGTTGTGGAACACATTGCTGCGGGGCCACGCACGCCGCATGCAGTTTATGCTGAGGTAGCACGCCGCTGTCTCGATGACCACACATTAGAGATTAGATTAGATTAATAGTTGTTCCATAGATCATGAATATGACACTTCGTAATGATGTGGAACGTGTCAGGTTAATAAAAGATGTATGTACAAGATATTACATTACACAAAATATTGCATGACACTAATGTTTAAGTTTTTTTTCCCCTCCCTTAATTTATATCTAAAAATTCAGCCAATGAGTAGAAGGAGTTGTCATCTAGAAATTCTCTTAATTTATTTTTAAATGTTGGTTGGCTATCTGTCAGGCTTTTGATGCTGTTTGGTAGGTGACCAAAGACTTTTGTGGCAGCATAATTTACCCCTTTCTGTGCCAAAGTCAGATTTAACCCTGCGTAGTGAAGATCATCCTTTCTCCTGGTGTTATAGCTATGCACACTGCTATTACTTTTGAACCGGCTTCGATTATTAACAACAAATTTCATAAGTGAATATATATACTGTGAGGTTACTGTGAGGATCCCTAGATCCTTAAATAGATGTCTGCAGGATGACCGTGGGTGGGCACCAACAATTATTCTGATTACACGTTTTTGAGCAATGAATACTTTTCTACTCAACGATGAATTACCCCAGAATATGATGCCATACGAAAGCAGTGAATGAGAGTAGGCATAGTAAGCTAATTTACTGAGATTCTTATCACTAAAATTTGCCATAACCCTAATAGCATACGTAGCTGAACTCAGATGTTTCAGCAGACCATCAATGTGTTGCTTCCAGTTTAACCTCTCATCAATGGACACACCTAAAAATTTTGAAAATTCTACCTTAGCTACAGACTTCTGTTCAAAGTCTATATTTATTACTGGAGTTGTGCCATTTACTGTACGGAACTGTATATACTGTGTTTTATCAAAATTTAAAGAGAGTCCGTTTGCTGAGAACCACTTAATAATTTTGTGAAAAACATAATTTACAATTACATCTCTTAGTTCTTGGTTTTTGGATGTTATTACTATACTTGTATCATTAGCAAAAAGAACTAACTTTGCATCTTCATCAATGTGGAATAGTAAGTCATTAATGTATATCAAGAACAGTAAAGGACCTAAGACCGAACCCTGTGGGACCCCGTACCTGATAGCCCCCCAGTTTTAAGAATCAGCTGTTGTTTTAACATTACATGAACCACTTATTTCAACTTTCTGCATTCTTCCAGTTAAGTATGAATTAAACCATTTGCGCACTGCCCCCCTCAAACCATAATGATTTAGCTTATCTAAAAGAATTCCATGATTTACACAATCAAAGGCCTTTGAGACATCACAAAAAATACCAATGGGTGATGTCCGGTTATTCAGAGCATTTAATATTTGATCAGTGAAAGCGTATATAGCATTTTTTGTTGAAAAGCCTTTCTGAAAACCAAACTGACATTTTGTTAGTTCTTTATTTTTACAAATATGGGAGGCTACTCTTGAATACATTACTTTCTCAAAAAATTTTGATAGAGCTATCAGAAGAGAGATTGGGCGGTAGTTGTTGACATCTGACGTATCCCCCTTTTTATGCAATGGTTTTACAATGGCATATTTCAGTCTATCGGGGAAAACACCCTGCTCCAAAGAGCTATTACATACGTGGCTGAGAATCCTACTTATCTGTGGGGACCAAGCTTTAAGTGCCTTGCTGGAAATGCCATCAATTCCGTAAGAGTTTTTACTTTTCAGTGAGTTTATTATTTTACTGATTTCAGAGGGAGAGGTTGGTGGAAATACAGTTGTTTCAAACTGCACAGGTATGGCCTCTTCTATTAGTAGCCTTGCCTCTTCTAGTGAAGATCTAGATCCTATTTTCTCCACAACATTTAAAAAATGATTATTGAAAATATTTTCAATTTCTGATTGTTTGTTAGTACATTTGTCATTCAGTTTTATGGCACTAAAGTCCTCCTGTGCTCTTGGTTGCCCTGTTTCCCTTTCAATAATATTCCAAATTGCTTTAATTTTATACACTTCATCCCAGTATAGCTGTTGTAGGCTTTCCCTAAAGTTTGCAATATTTATATTGTTAATTGAACGCACTGCTTTGAAATTCTGATTTGATATACTGCATGGAGCTATGTCATGTACTGTAACTAGCTGTGCACCATGATCTGAAAGACCATTCTCAACAAGATAAGCATTTATATCCTTAAACTTATCTTGGTCTATAAAAACGTTATCTATCAATGTCCTGCTGTTCTTTGTTATCCGAGTAGGAAAATCAATGACGGAGCTCAAATTGAAAGAGCTGAGTAATACTACAAGGTCATTCTTCCTATTACACTCTTTCAGGGAATCGACATTGAAATCCCCACAAATGATAATTTGCTTCCCCCTGTCTGACAGACTGCACAACAAAGCATCCAAGTTTTCTAGAAATAGCTGGAAATTCCCTGAGGGGGACCTTACACTGTTACAATTATAAAAGTGCCATCATTTAGTTTTAGTTCAGTGGCACATGCTTCCATATGTTGCTCTACACAATTTTTTTTAGTTTCTAAATTTTTTGCACTGTGGAAGCTTTTGACATATATGGCAACTCCTCCTCTCATCATATTAGCTCTACTTACATGTGCAGCTAATTTGTACCCATTGATGCTAACCTTTTGCATATCAGTGACAATGTGATGCTCAGACAGGCATAGTACATCTATTACATTCTCAGTTTCTATATCTTCTAAACAAAGCAGAAGCTCATCAATTTTATTCTTCAATCCCCCAATATTTTGATGAAATATACTAACAATATTTTTCACTTTACTTTTGTGGGTATCTTGAACTTTTTTAACATCTTTAGTACTTGCCTGACTAAGTTTCCCACTGGACACTGATCTTACACTAAAAAAGAGTTTCCACCATGAGATGTAGTTCCTCCCCCCTTTAAATACCCTGCTATCAGCCCAACCAGTTTACCCTTCCCTTTCTTGTTGAGGTGTAGGCCATGTCTAGTATAGTCCCACGTACAGAATGAATCAACAGGAGCCACACCAATGTGTGACCCTACACCAGATCCAAGTAGCCGTTCCAACTCCAAATTAACTCTCCTGACAGAAGAGCTCAAATGAGGTCGGTCGTGGCGCTCCAGAACCGACACAAACTCAACACTGGTATGACTCGATGTTGATGCAATCTTTGCCAGGTCACACTCTATGCTGTACCCCGGATCTCTGTCAATACTGTTGCCCGGCCCACCCACAATAACCACGGTATCTTCCTTCGTAAAACCTCTACATAGTGAACCTAAATCCTCTGTAACCTGCCCCAGTCCAGCACTAGGTTTGAAAAAACTTGTGACCTGGTATTCTGACCCTAATGCATCCTGCAGAAGTTGGCCCACACCCCTAGCATGCGAACTACCTAGCAACAAGACTTTCTTTCTCTTTGCAGACTTCCCTACATTCTTATTCAATTTGCTTCTGAAAGCTTGTTGAGCCCTGTCTACATCTACTTCTGTGAGAGGCTCATCAGTTTCTGACTGAGGCAACAGGTCAACCCTATTTTTTACATCAATAACAAAGCCGTCAGAAGAATTTCTCGGCCTGTTCCTTATGCCTGTTGCCACTTCCCACCCCTGTTTACCCTTCTCCCCCCTTAACCTGCCCAGTTCTCGCCTAGCCTCATCTAACTCAGCCTGAAGGGCAACAATTTTCCCCTCCTGTTCCACAATCTTTCTATCGCTACTGCATAGCCTACAGAACCACTGATGAGTCCCGCTCATTTTCCCAATTCCCTCGCCACTACAATCGCCCCAATGAAAAAAGTTACTACATCCATCACACCAGACCCCGGAGCTAACAATTCTACAGCACGTCAGGCACTTTACACTCATGGTATAAATCGATCTTAGTGACAGAAAGACAATTAAGTTACCGGAAAACAATGAAAATACGCCGGCAGCGACCTCCTGTACGGAAATAATGCTTAACAAAGAATGTTTACTCACTCCGCACTTCCTGTGTTTGTGGTAGAACGCAACTCACAGTTCCCGCACACGCCCTTCTGGAGCTGAAGTGTCCTCCCTGGCTAGCATGACGCTATTACAGATTGGAAGTCAGTAATTGTCATATGATGAAGATGTATGCTAAAGAATAAAGTTATTCAAACCAGAACCCTATATTTTCAGCATCTCTTGGTATAGAATGGAAAGAGAAACACCTCAATTTAAACTTAGTCGTCAGTGGTTGGTGCATTGCGAAGATACAACATAAAACTAACTGATACCGACAATTTCAAACGTTCGCAGCAGCTCCAAGTGCAAATATTATGCCAACAACTCCATTTTAAATATTCTTTTCTCAAACGTTACAACATGCATCAGTTCTGTGATTATGTGTTAATAGTATCGATCGATACGATTTGTCAGACTAGTTGTCACGGGCCTCCATCTCTCATTCCCAGTAACTCCTGTCGGTATTTGAGACTGATTTAATGGTACTACAGATGAAACACAGTAGTCATTGAATATTTAATGTCTGGGCACCTTCTTCCAAACGTTAAATTTCGTCTTTACTTTATTGTTTTAACAATTTTTTTATACTCTAACATCATGTGATGCGGTACTCTGCTACTGAATCCTGTGAGGGTTCCCATATATTTTGAAAACCATGCATATTTCAGATATGGTTACGTAAAGCTGCTGGATGATTTTCTTAGCTTAGACACGACTGTGGAAAACTCTACCATATTTTTACGCTATAAAAATAATAATTTTATTCTTCTGCTTTCTATGCAAAGAAACGTCTTTCTGCAAAACAGGATATTTCGTGTTAACGTTCACATATTAAGCTTAAAATTCTTGTAACTGAACATCAAATTTCCACGTTCCGTGCAGGTGTCCTGGCTTTAGCGCAGGTGTGACAGAGAAAACTTGTTTCTGTAATTCGATACTTTGGTTGTGTCTACATCGGTAATCTGTGGCATTCCAATAGTGTTTTATTTAATTTTGTCTCTTACACTTATAGGAAAAAATCTTATTGTTCATTTACAGCTTCATCTACATCTACGTATATAAACCACTCTGAGGAGGATGGAATACCTTTCACTGTACCGTAATGAGTGATATAGCTCCAATCATTCAATCTTATTTCCACTATCCAGCATGGAGTATGAGATGGGAATATACTTTTAAATTACTCCTTGAACAGCAGCTCATGGAATTTACGAAAGTAAACTTCAGTATGATAGGTGACTTGTTTCTCCAAGGAAGTGCGACTATAATTTTGAAAAAAATAGATCACAGTTTCCATCAATTGAGCAAACTCGTCATCATGCGAAATCGCACATTGCTCCAAGGAGACACAGATCACCACAAAGAGGCAGTAGTCTAGTATGCATGTGACGTTTATTAAGCCATCTTCTTCGTTAAGAAACCAAAGCTTGCCTGGCTTCTTGATGCAAAATTTTTAATTTTTTACTCCACGTTTTAATGCCGCTACACAATGTTACACACAGTTTTCTTGTACCAAAATACTACTTTTGTGTTCAGTGTAAAACAGGACTTCACAGTTACTATCCCAAAAAGTATGTTCCATTTTCTGTGCGTTGCTTCAATTTGCTGAATGTCTCCCATGACAACACAGTTCAAGGGGTTGATTAGAAATATAATGAAGTGATATGATGTCCGCACATCAAAATACTGACTACGGTGTAACATTTGTCATGAAACTAAGAAAAAAATGGTTCAAATGTTCAAATGGCTCTAAGCACAATGGGACTTAACATCTGAGGTCATCAGTCCCATAGACTTAGAACTACCTATACCTAACTACCGAAGGACATCACACACATCCATGCCTGAGGCAGGATTCGAACCTGCGACCGTAGCAGCAGCGGGGTCCGGACTGAAGCGCCTAGAACCGCTCGTCCAGAGCGGCCGGCATTAAACTCATGTAAGACGAAATTTTTCATCATACTTTCCCTCCCTGCTAATCAACGGCATTGTCTTCTAGGACATTAGACCCACAATTTAGCGAGCCAACATGCTGTTGGCATCTAGACTGCATGAGAAGCTATATATGAACTGCACTGTATGTGTTTGCCACTTTATGAAAATTGCCTGTTTGTCGAAAGTCGTTAAGATAAATATACTGTTCATCTGGCAAAACTGTGAATGGTTGCAATGTTTTACTCATTGGTTTTTGGTCTCATTCTTGATAGGATTTTTGGAACACCATCTGTACAGTCTCTTAAGTAAGAGGGTGGTCGGCATTACACACATATGGTAAAAGATATCGCCTTAGTTCTTTCACAGGCCAATAGAGGCAACTTTGACCGTCATTCAATGTCCATAAAGCATTAGTTTACCTTGAATTGATGACTGAGACACACAGGAGGGACACGAGTGCACCGCTTTGTCAAAATCATCCACGTTTATAACCAGTTTATATCGTGTTACAAACTTTTGTACAAATGACTTCGATATCCCTATATATTTAGACGCCGCGGCATAAATCATTTTCGAATCTGTGGGGTGGACAGAGAGAAACACAGCCTGAATACGCGACGGTCTCTTCTCGTGTATCTTAGTCAAGAATTCAATGTAAACTAGTGCTTTATTGACATGGCACGTAGGACAAAGGTTCCCCCTATTGAGCTGTGAAATAACTATACATATATTTAACCATCTGTGTGTAATGTCGACCATACTCTTACTTAACAGACTATAAATCAATGAATGAGTGTAACATAATGAAAACTACGTGCATTTTTGGCGGAAAAGAGGGATTTTCGGCATTTTTGAACGTAATAAAGACAGGGGCAAGACGAAAGGGAGGACGTGAGAGAGTTTCGGAAAGCGTGCCAAGGCCGATGAGCACGTGGGGAGAAATGGAGGGCGCAAGCGCACGCCACGCCGACGGTGCAGCCGTTGGTTGGCCCCGTGCGCGTAGCTGCTGTCCGCTATCTCCGCCCCATTTACCCGCCCACGCAGATTGCAGAATGCAAAGAGGTGGCCAACGGGGAGTGTAACTAACTCTGACTAACGTTCCCTTAAAGTTCGCCCTTGACCTTTCTATGCTCCTTTAATAATTTTCCAGTAAAATGCTTACCAAGTACATCATTGATAGCCGCAAACATTAAGCACCGCCGGCGGAAAACGAGATGTTCCTATCTTTCCAAATATACACAAATGTTTGTGAAGAATGTACCGCGCGAGAAGCAGTTACACAAATGATATTAAACGTACAGACATTCAAATAAGACTACGGCAGAATTACAGAGCGTTTATTATGCGTGCGTTGGCTGAGTAGGTTGTGTTACACGTATACCCACAGTCTAGGAGAGGAGTACTGGATAATGTTAATCGTTGATCGCCCGCGGTAATCGTTGCGTTACACAGAGTGATTCAGCTCAGCTGTTCAAATAGTTCCGGAACAGTTTAAGATATCGTAATTCCGTTTTCCTACAGATGGCTTGTGACAAACTCCTCACTAAACGACGTATAGACTCTTTTCATAGCCCCATTGATTACAGCGATCTCGGTATCATCTTCGATTTTTCAAATAGAATTGTAGCAATTTCTGGTGCTGGTATCAAAGTTGTTAAAGAGACGAATTCAGAATCAGATTACTAGTTCCGGAATGATTACCCTATTTACAAATTAGGTCGCTGTATAGGATGTGAACGCCGTATCAATTAGCCTTCATGTTCGACTCATTTACCGCTGCCGCACTTGTTTCTTTGGAGGAATTTCAAGAGGAGAAGTCTACGCAAAAGTTACGATTATCCAGGATGATTTAAGACATCGTATTGTTGCAGCATGTGCGTTTTCACCAGAGCCTGCAAACGTGTATTTTAGAAGACGTAGGACATAAATGGAATTATAAGAAAGTGTTTCTGATGTAATTCCTTTGTAATTTCCTTTTATATATATATATATATATATATATATATATATATATATATATATATATATATACGTTTTCCTGAACTGAGACGCACATAAGAGAAACAGCAAAGTCAAAATCTCAGCAACGAGCCTCATCTAGTGTGTTGTCATAACTGCGTAACCCAGACGCAAGGTATGAGTGCTATTGCCGACTGCAGTCTGCCGACGTCTCCTGCGGCAATGAATGTATACAACTGTGCATTTACGCAGAATGCACCAGAACGCAAATCAGTCCCACATCAGTGTTCAAATAGGACTTCAGCAGCGTAGTTAAACTACCGTAGACCGCAGTAGACTTTCACAAGAAAGCCAGTCGTAATTTCATTTCCTCAGGTGGTGAGTGGATTGCTGCTAAAAACGTTTCGCCTTGTACCTGGTGGGAGGACTGCGTAGCAGTCAGCCGTTGAGCTATCTGGCCTGCCAACTTCTCCGCGTAGCACGATCAACATCTTAAAGCGAGCGTAGTTGATCTGCAAGTGGAGTAATCTGCAGTATAATCGTAAACAGCCTTTCTCCTGCAACACTGGAAAATTTAGTTTCTATATATTGGAACTTAAGCCGTTTGGAAGACAATGTATCCATGTCTTCAAAATCTGTAGGAAGGTCCACTGACTACACACCCTAACACAAAAAAAAGAAGACACCACGTAGGAATTGCCCGAATGAGACGGAACTCAGTAGATGTGATGAACATGTATAGACAAACAAATAACTACAATTTCAGAAATACTGGCTGATTTATTCAAAAGAAAGAGCTTCACAAATTGAACTAGTCAGTAAGGGATTGGTTCACCTCTGGCCCTAATCGAAACGGTTATCCGGCTTGGCTTTGGTTGACAGAATTGTTGGATGCTCTCTTGAGAGATATACACTGAAGAAGCAAAGAAACTGGTATACCTGCCTAATATAGCGTAGGGCCCCCGCGAGCACAGAGAAGTGCCGCAACACGCCGTGGCATAGACTCGAATAATGTCTAAAGTAACGAAATAGAATTATATTAATACCTTCAGCTGCGGATGGGCCTTGATATATATCAACGGGGACAGGTGAAAATGTGTGCCTCAACCGGGACTCGAACCCGGGATCTCCTGCTTACATGGCAGACGCTCCATTCATCCTTTTCTTATTTTTTTACATGTATTTCCCCCACACCCTTTTTTCGGCGCGTTAGCTCTCTTTTTTACTAACTTGTTTTGTTAGATAATGACAAAGCAAATAAAAATCTCTGGTATTCTAAAATAAATGATGGCCTCCTGCATAAAACAAAAAAATCTTGAAAATGTAAATAGGTATGCTTTTTCGATATCAGTTTTTTTGAGATCATGTACCATTCTAATTTATTTATCTGTTTTTTTATATATAGTTGTTGAGATCACGTAGGACGCTCTCCTGGCGAAAAACAATTATGTATAATTACCATCAATAACAAACAAAATAAAAAAGGAATTATTGAACGAAAAGAAAACGCCCTCCTGGTTGAGCAGACAAAATGGCATCCGCGTCCCGCCAACTTGTGAGGAGACACACACTGAATCCCAAGGCAGTCAGGCATGTTCCAGGCACGTCTTCAGTAAGAACATTGCAGTTTGCTGGTACATTGGAGCGAATCCTGGTATTACGTAATCTCACTGAAATCACCTTCTCATACCTGGGACACCCCAGCTGCAGAGGTATCGATGAAGACACTACCTAAAAAGTTGGCATAGTACTGACGGTATCGCGGATGGTGCATGAGAAAAGTAAAGCGATCTTGCAGGAACGTCCAAAAATAAAGAACACTCTTATCATCTTCATGGAACAAATAAGAGACCGAGAGGCCTTTTATCCAGATCACAGCATTGATCTTCGTACGTGGGAAATATATCTTATCTGGGAACAGAAGAGATTTCGGTGTAATGGCTTAGGGAGCCGTACGTAGAAGAAAGCCAAGCATCTTCTGAATCAGCTGCCATACCTCTGCAGAAGATCCACACATCAGTCGGTGTTCGTCCGTATCAAGCGTGTGACAACGAGGACACAGCGGCGAATCTCTCATTTTTATAGCATGTAGACGAAGTTGTGTCATGTATTTTCCATTAACGACCATATACCAGGTCGCACGAGCGCTCGTGTCGAAGAGTATATCGTGCACAGAACGCCAAACCACGGGCCATGCGATCGTAGGATATCGGCTTTCCACAACTTTTCGAGTATGATTCCTCATCATTAGGCGGTAAACATCACGTGCCGTAGGGTTTCTGGTACTAGGCAAGTCGGCATGGACATATGAAAAAGGTCCTGACATGTGAGAGCGAGGAAGAAATATGGGCTACTGCAACAGGTGCCACTCGAGAGGGAGGGGCCAGTTCGTCAATCAGGCTTCCCGATAATCCGGTTCGGCGGCGGGTCCACGATTTAACCATCGTACTCACATAAAGGACAGCTGCTCTCGCTTGGACGTTGACAAGGCCGAGGCCGCCATCTCGAGGAGGAAGTGTCAGCGTGCCGTAGCGGACTTTGAAGGTAAGACTCGCGCTTACAAAGTAGCCGAACGCCCCCTGAAGTCTGTGAGCCATTGCCTTTGGCATCGGTAAAATCTGTGCTAAATGGGGTAGTCGCGTGACTAGATGAGTGTTAACAAAATCCACCCATTGTAACACGTCCAATGCTCTCAGGAGGTTGCCACGAACGTTCGTGCGGACAGCTTGAAGCAGACGTTGGTAATTAAATGACATCGTGCGCTGTATATCACGCATGAAGGTGATCCTCAAACATCTGAGCTTGTCCACTAATGGCAATGGAGCCACACTCTCTGCTGGAAGGCCTCTACCGACGGACATAGCAGTAGGCTTCGTCAGGTTCACACGGCTGCCGGCAGCAGTCCCATACTGGTTGATCCATGCCAGTGCCTCTCGCGCTTCATCCTCCGATATAACAAAGAACACCACGTCATCTGCATAGACGCGGCGGATGAAAGCATTCCCCTTAATTGTTATCCCTGTGAGCCAGCTCCTCAAACCGTGTAACAGTGGCTCAAGGGCGATGGAGAAAAGCAGCGTCGACAGCGGACATCCTTGACGGACCGACCGCATGACATTAATAGGGCCCGCCACACGGCCATTGACCAGCACACGCGACGTGGCGCCTCGGAGGAGACGCAAGACGATATGTTTAAACCTGCGAGGAAAGGCCATCCGTCGGAGTTAAAAAATGGTTCAAATTGCTGTGAGCACTATGAGACTTAACATCTCAGGCCATCAGTCCCTTAGACTTAGAACTACTTAAACGTAACTGACGTAAGGGCATCACACACATCCATGCCCGAAGCTGGATTCGAACCTACGACCGTAGCAGCAGCTCGGTTCCGGACTGAAGCGCCTAGAACCGCTAGGCCACAACGGCCGGCCATCCGTCGGAGTACGTTTTCTCGAAAGTTATGAATCACTCTATCAAAGGCGTGGTCGAATTCCACTGTCACTAAGGCACCGCGACTGCCGCAGGTCGTGGCCAGGGCTATGACGTCACGGTAATCGCTGAGTGCCGTCTGAATGTTATTGTCACATCCAAAGCACGTTTGATCGAGAGAGGTGACTTCAGGGATGACGCGCCGAAGGCGAGCGGCAAGAATCCAGGTAAAAATCTTGAAATCACAATTTAACATGATCAACGGCCATTATTGTCCAACTCCCCGACCTCCCGATAGCTTGCGCATCGGGATAAGTTAACCTTCTACGAATTCGGGTGGGAGGGGAAGGTCGGGGATCATCACTTATTCATACATCGCAGTGCAACGTGAGCCCATGATGTCGTGGAACGTGCAGTAAAACTCCAATTGATTCAAATGGCTCTAATCACTGTGGGACTTAACATCGGATGTCATCAGTGCCCTAGACTTAGAACTACTTAAACCAACCGAACCTAAGGACATCACACACATCCGCGCACGAGGCAGGATTCCAACCTGCGACCGTAGCAGCCGCGTGGTTCCGTACTGAAGCGCCTAGAACAGCTCGGCCACACCGGCCGGCTGGTAAAACTCCAGCGGGAACCCGTCTGGACCTGGGGCTTTGTTCGTCGCACCCTTATGAAGAGCGTTGGCGACGTCATCAGCTGTAATTGTCGCCGTGAGAATCTCCGTAGCTGATCTGCAGGGTACCTGTCAAGGAACGGAGGACATCAGTCGTTACCGCCATGTTCAGGTCCTCTGTTGCATAGATATGGTTCTAGTGATCCACGAAGGCTTTTACGATGTCATTCTGGGACGTCAATAGACGACCATTTGGCATGTCGAAGGCGATGACCAGCTTTCTCCGACACCGCTGCTCCTCTCGGATAATATGATGCATGGATGGGGGTTCTCCTACTACACAATCGTGACATCTTGCGATTTTGCGTATCTCTGTGCCTTCAAGGCGGTGACGCGTAAGAGAAATTATCTTCGCCTTAATACGTTGCAGCCTATGGTAGATAAATGACGTCGCCTACCTCAATGCCTTCCTTTCAGAGAATAGCTGTCCCACTGCCACCGTCAGCACACAGTGTGAGGTAGGAAACGTAGCCATAGATATTAGGAGACGTCGCCAGGCGAACTTCCTGCAAAAAGGCAACATCGAGGTCCGACGCCCTGAGCATTTCACGGAGCAATTGTAATTTGACAGGGGTGCCAATGGTGTTGTCATTGATGAAGCCAATCCTGTAAGCTTGTCGTGGAATTGGGACTTCTGGGACCTTCATGGAGGCACGAAGAGCAGCAGCGAAGAGGAATGTTGTCCCAGTAGGCTGCACATCCCCATCCGGTAACCCTATCGATTAGCATTCGCTGCTGTCTCAACGGTGTGTGTTTCGTCGTCTACATCGTCAGACCACACAAAGGTGCGTGGATGGTGTGCGTCCAGTGGAGTACCTGTGCAGTCCGAAGGCGGCGTCACGTCGGCGGTGGAAGAGTTGTGCTGGCTCAGCTGCTGTTCAACGTCCATAGGTACAGCGTCTGGTGCATGCAAAGATGGTTGTACCTCCGACGGAGTGCAAACTGGTGCTTCCACCGCGGGATCGTCCTTCAGGGGAACATATTGATAGTTGTGATCCTCATCGTCTTGAGACTGCGTCCTGCAGGTGTCAGACGGGTCGATCCGCCGTTTCCGACGTCTCTTCGGCGACTGTTGCTTGCGCATGTGATCTCTAGTGTCCGAAGACGCCTAGGGATCCGGATGTTCAGGCACAAAAGCATCGGTAGGCACAACCATGGAGTCAAGGGCCATTCCCTGTCCTTGAGATTGCTCACCACTGGTCATGTCGGGAGGAGGAGGAGGAGGAGGAGGCAAGAGTGTCGGTACGTCCGCAACAGCCTGAGGCATATTACTGCAGACGACAATGTGGCAGTAGTAGGAGCCAGTGGTAACCGCAGTCAGGGGTCGTTATGAAGAACTTCGACAAACGTCAGCGGTAGCATCGTCGGAGCGGTCGTGGCCGGCACGTCCCCAGGCGGTAACTCTGTGACTCTGCGTTGCAGACAGCTGGAATGGAGGTGCCCTTCGTTACCACATCCCGAGCATGTCTTCGGCTGGCCATCATAAATAATAATTGCACGGCAGCCACCAATATAGGATTAGGACGGTACATGTTTGGTTAGCACTATGCGGATCTGCCGTACTCCATTGAGAACCGGGTATGTAGTGAACTGAACCCACTTTTCAGCTGTATGACTTATCACCTTTCCATAAGGGCGGAATGCAGATACCACTACCTCTGGAGCCACCTCGAAAGGGAGTTCAAATACATGTATCGTCCGCAGTCCAAGGCCCGCCCACATGTTCTACAGTTACGTCACCGATGTGTCCATCAGAGTGACGGAATTTAAGACCACTTAGAGTTGCACTTAGAATTTTTCACATATGTCTTCGTTAACCAATTTCACGTATACCACACTGCTCACTATAGACAGGTGGATGCCAACATGATCGTTGCAATCAATCTTGACTTCATCTCTGATAAACTGTTCGACTTCCACTGCTTTTGGTCGGGCATATTCAGGTGCAAAGCTAAACTTCAGTGTCGATTTTCTGTGTGCGTAAGCCATTCTCTGTCGAAGGAAATATATCGCGCTAAGACGGCAGAATCACGTAAACAACTCCGCGAGCGAGCTGATCGACGAGGACGTAAACAAGACTATCGTGCCATAAGGCGACTTAAAAAATTTGTTTTTGTTGAGAACAACACAACACCCAGTTCCTTAGCGGAGAAAATCTCCGATACAGACGGGAATCGACCCCGGGCCCCTTGCAGTGGCACATCGCCGTTTTAAAATGGTTCAAATGGCTCTAAGCACTATGGGACTTAACATCTGAGGTCATCAGTCCCCTAGACTTAGAACTACTTAAACCTAACTAACCTAAGGACATCACACACATCCATGCCCGAGGCAGGATTCGAACCTGCGACTGTAGCAGCAGTGCGGTTCCGGACTGAAGCGCCTAGAACCTCTCGACCACAGCGGTCGGCACATCCATCTGAGCCACCGAGGGCACAGAGGATAGTGCGACTGCAGGGACTATCCCGCACACACCTCCCGCGAGACCCACATTCTTACCTTTTATGTCCACACACTACATTCGTAGTGTCCCTACCCAAAACACTCATTACTCGTGGAAGACATTCTTACCAAGTCCCGTAAGAGTTCGGGTAATATGTGTACATCCGTACAGAAGAAGAAGGTCATGGCCAGTATTGCCAGACCTGTATACTTTTATCGGTATGGTGTCTGTTCTTTCGGATTCCTGATATTCACGGTAGACTCGTGAAATGGTCGTACAGGAAAATCCCCACTTCATCGGTACCTCGTAGATGTTGTGTCGCATCGCTCGTGCGCCGACCATAACTCCACGTTCAAACACACTTAAATCATGATAATATGTCATTCTTGCAGCAGTAACCGATCTAACAACTGCACCGGTCACTTGTCTTATATAGGCGTTGCTGACCGCAGCGCAGTATTTTTCTTGTTTACATATCTCTGTATCTGAATACGCATGTCTATACCAGTTTCTTTGGGGCTTCAGTGTAGTACTAAATTCTGTCCATTTCGCGTGTTAGATCTCCAGGTGCTTGTACGACCCTACCAATGATGCTCCAAACGTCCTGAATTGGAGAGAGATCCTGTAACTTCCCCCTCGCTTATCGACCTTAATGACAGTGAAAAATTAAACCGCGTGTACCTAATGGAAATTTGGGAAAAGCAATCGTCACCGAAGTTAATCTGTCGGTAAAGAGGGAGGAAAGGGTTACATCTAAATGAAAGGAAAAATGCAAATGAAACTGGTGGAAATTAATTTTGAAACGGGGTAAAGTTAATAAAGAAAGTAAATGTGCGGCCGTTACGTTAACAATTAACTAGCGGTAATTAGATATTTGAGATTTGGGGGAAATTACGGTCGCCAGTCCTAAGGACAATTACTATAGTAATTGAAAAAGAAAGGTTATTACACATATAGTTAGCACTACAAGCGTGGCAACTGAAGGTTGACACGTGTAGTGTGAAAACTGAAAGTTTGTCAGAAGTAATAAATTTCGCTACACTCTGACTTAATTTAGCAAAAGAATTAATAAAACCGGAAAATCGAAAGTTAATTTAGTGACTGAAGTTAATAGTGAGCTTTCTTTCTGAAGCACATCGAAATTCAGTAAAATACGGTTAGTCTGGGACTACCTCAACAATCATTTCAAAAGCTACTTGAATCTACGCAATTTATAAATAAGAGATTTAACTTTGAACTTGAATTAAATGATTCTGAACAATTAACAATAGTAAAATTTAGTACATACCAAGCTGAGCTGCAGTCACAGGTAAGCTAAAATACGGTAACAAAACTCGCATTCTTAATTTGTGCTTGTGTAATCTAAATATTGTAGCCAGCTATGAATACCTTAACTGAACTTTGAAATTAAAGCAGTGAAATCGAATGATGCTGGCGTTTGAATTTCAACGACACTCGGGTTCATTCCGGAAAAGGAAGGGACCCTGCTTGGTAATGCAATTGGGACAATGAGCAACAGAGGTTCATGCTACGTTGCTGTAATTTAGTTATGAAAATGGAACAATTTGAAAAGCTGAGGTCTGCCATACAGTTCTAAAACTTTACGTGCTTCCAGTCTTCCTTGTTGGTTGATGGAAAGTTTGAAGCCGTCGATCGAGGAGGTGGCGACAGTCACTCATTGTCGGCCGTCGCTGTTGCAAAAGCTGGATGTTGGCGCGCCTTCTTCTCGACACGGTCACCAGGCGAAACGGGCTCTTGATGTGCGCCAGCTAATGCTTCCCGTCCGCGACACCGTGTCAGAAACTATCATAACAAGTCGAGCGCAATTACATGCTGCCAAACCCCGAAAGCGCGGCAACTCTCTGGAGCGTCACACAACACACCTGCTCAACCGCACTACCCCAGCCAGACTCTCCCTCTGTCCGCGCTCCACGCGACAGAGTTAACCCTACTAAAGATCCTAAACACTTTGGTTCTCCACACGACCTATCGATGTATTCGTTCGATAGCATAGTTTTCCCTAGGCAAGACCCAGCGTAGAAATACAAATAATATTTACAAAACAACCAATTATACATCGACATAAATGCATAAATATATATATATACAAATAGCAAAACAATTACAATATATAAAGACACAGAAATGTCATATCTTGAGGTAACAAAACAAGGAAAAAAATTATAGTACAATAGATGGAAATAGGAGGATATCCATTTCCGGCGTTACAATCCGGCGGACGTGCTGTCCAAGGTGGGGTTGGCAAGAACGAACACAATCAGTAAAAATCCTCAACGTTCCCACCGTGTGGGGGTGCGCATTATCTTACTGAAATGTAGCCCAGGATGGCTTGCCGTGAAAGGCAACAAAATGTGTGTTAGAATATTGTCGACATATCCCTGTGCTGTAAGGGTGCCGCTAATGACAACCAAAGGGCTCGTGCTGTTACGAAAAGCAGCAGGCCTGGAATCTCATTGACTAGATTAGAATTGTCTTCTGTAATGGGCCCCATCGAAGTTGTGTCTGAAGACACGTTCTAGGGGACTGATGACCTCAGAAGTTAAGTCCCATAGTGCTCAGAGCCATTTTTTTCTCACTGGGAGTCAAAAACGTCAGATATCGTTAGTGTTGACAACGAATGAAAATACATTAAAAATCAAAATTATTATCCACCAGCAGATAGGTGTTTGTATGCTATAGCTTGATAATACATAATGAAAACTTTAGTGCCAGGCCAGGATTCGAACCCATTCACGCGCAATATGTGGAGATTTTGAGGAATCTGCAGTTCTGAACAGCTACAATTTGTAGTCGAACTGTATTGTCACGAAGGGGTCAAATTCCGAGTTGAGGGCGGTCTGAGCTGCATTCCCACTTGAGAACCAATTTTATCGACATTCAGAAGCTCAAATAAAAGAGGGAATAAGAGTCCTGTGACACTACATACCGTTTGTTTCGTCACTAGAAATAAATAACTAGTATAAGAAAGGTTAAAGCAGATTCAGAAGGATGTAGGTTGCAGTAGGTACTGGGAGATGAAGTAGCTTGCACAGGATAGAGTAGCGTGGAGAGCTGCATCAAACCAGTCTCAGGACTGAAGACCACAACAACAGCCGGCCACGGCGGCCGAGCGGTTCTAGGCGCTCAGTCCGGAACCGCGCGACTGCTGCGGTCGCAGGTTCGAATCCTGCCTCGGGCATGGATGTGTGTGATGTCCTTAGGTTAGTTAGGTTTAAGTAGTTCTAAGTTCTAGGGGACTGATGACCATAGATGTTAAGTCCGATAGTGCTCAGAGCCATTTGAACCACAACAACAACAACAAGAAAGTTTACTGATGATAGAGTTTATACATGTCGCCACTCCTGACTTTATTGTAGTTTAACCTAATGTCTACTTAGTAGAGAAGGAATATCATGTTTAATGTGAATTTCAGACCACAATGTCATTATAACTTCTTCATTTGGCGTAGCCAGAAGAGAATAGAATCTGACTCTCCGTATCAAAAATCACTGGCAGAAGTTGAAATCTAACCCAGACCACGAGTATATGAATCTATCAGCAATCTAACAGACCACCAAATCCTCATCTTTATGACTCATTTTTCTATTGTAACGCCGTTGTGCCACACTCGATGAGAATTCTGACACACAGCCTCCCTCTAGTTTTTTGCAGCATGTTCAGTACACTCAGTTACTTGATTGACCGAATAGCCATGAACTAGCTGCCTCGGCTACCCAGTGTATACATTCGACTCTATTTTGTAATCACCGAAATAAAATTACTTAACTGCCACCTACACATCTATTAACAGTGTAGGATGCAGAAATTTAAATAGGAAGTGTTCCTTTCCACTTGAGCTACTTTATTGCGTTATCTCTTTGTTGAAAACTTCGTGCAGTGCAGAAAAAAAGCTGTAACTGTCTGTCTCTCAGAAGTCGACATCCGGCTATATGCACTACCTTACAACATTGTGGAATGCGGAAGTTCTCGAGGAATTCTTCTTGACTCCTGTAGTGCACCATAGACAAAACGTCGTGAGTTCAAATGCATTCACTGCTACGCTTTTTAAAACGCAATTCTGCTGTCTGCTGAAGTTATCTATGTAATGGAACTTTGAAAATAATTCACTTCACTTCTCAACCCAAAATAGTCGCATGTGGAAAAAGGGACAACTACTGCGACATTTTGTTCTTTTACATCTACATCTACATTTATACTCCGCAAGCCACCCAACGGTGTGTGGCGGATGGCATTTTACGTGCCACTGTCATTACCTCCCTTTCCTGTTCCAGTCGCGTATGGTTCGCGGGAAGAACGACTGTCTGAAAGCCTCCGTGCGCGCTCTAATCTCTCTAAATTTACATTCGTGATCTCCTCGGGAGGTATAAGTAGGGGGAAGCAATATATTCGATACCTCACCCAGAAACGCACCCTCTCGAAACCTGGCGAGCAAACTACACCGCGATGCAGAGCGCCTCTCTTGCAGAGTCTGCCACTTGAGTTTGCTAAACATCTCCGTAACGCTATCACGGTTACCAAATAACCCTGTGACGAAACGCGCCGCTCTTCTTTGGATCTTCTCTATCTCCTCCGTCAACCCGATCTGGTACGGATCCCACACTGATGAGCAATACTCTAGTATAGGTCGAACGAGTGTTTTGTAAGCCACCTCCTTTGTTGATGGACTACATTTTCTAAGGACTATCCCAATGAATCTCAACCTGGTACCCGCTTTACCAACAATTAATTTTATATGATCGTTCCACTTCAAATCGTTCCGCACGCATACTCCCAGATATTTTACAGAAGTAACTGCTACCAGTGTTTGTTCCGCTATCATATAATCATACAATAAAGGATCCTTCTTTCTATGTATTCGCAATATATTACATTTGTCTATGTTAAGGGTCAGTTGCCACTCCCTGCACCAAGTGCCTATCCGCTGCAGATCTTCCTGCATTTCGCTACAATTTTCTAATGCTGCAACTTCTCTGTATACTACAGCATCATCCGCGAAAAGCCGCATGGGACTTCCGACACTATCTACTAGGTCATTTATATATATTGTGAAAAGCAATGGTCCCATAACACTCCCCTGTAGCACGCCAGAGGTTACTTTAACGTCTGTAGACGTCTCTCCATTGATAACAACATGATGTGGTCTGTTTGCTAAAAACTCTTCAATCCAGCCACACAGCTGGTCTGATATTCCGTAGACTCTTACTTCGTTTATCAGGCGACAGTGCGGAACTGTATCGAATGCCTTCCGGAAGTCAAGGAAAATAGGATCTACCTGGGAGCCTGTATCTAATATATTTAAAGCGAGTTGGGTCTCACACGATCGCTGTTTCCGGAATCCATGTTGATTCCTACATAGTAGATTCTGGGTTTCCAAAAACGACATGATACTCGAGCAAAAAACATGTTCTAAAATTCTACAACAGATCGACGTCAGAGATATAGGTCTATAGTTTTGTGCATCTGCTCGACGACCCTTCTTGAAGAATGGGACTACCTGTGCTCTTTTCCAATCATTTGGAACCTTCCGTTCCTCTAGAGACTTGCGGTACACGGCTGTTAGAAGGGGGGCAAGTTCTTTCGCGTACTCTGTGTAGAATCGAATTGGTATCCCGTCAGGTCCAGTGGACTTTCCTCTGTTGAGTGATTCCAGTTGCTTTTCTATTCCTTGGACACTTATTTCGATGTCAGCCATTTTTTCGTTTGTGCGAGGATTTAGAGAAGGAACTGCAGTACGGTCTTCCTCTGTGAAACAGCTTTGGAAAAAGGTGTTTAGTATTTCAGCTTTACGCGTGTCATCCTCTGTTTCAATGCCATTATCATCCCGGAGTGTCTGGATATGCTGTTTCGAGCCACTTACTGATTTAACGTAAGACCAGAACTTCCTAGGATTTTCTGTCAAGTCGGTACATAGAATTTTACTTTCGAATTCACTGAACGCTTCACGCATAGCCCTCCTTACGCTAACTTTGACATCGTTTAGCTTCTGTTTGTCTGAGAGGTTTTGGCTGCGTTTAAACTTGGAGTGAAGCTCTCTTTGCTTTGGCAGTAGTTTCCTAACTTTGTTGTTGTACCACGGTGGGTTTTTCCCGTCCCTCACAGTTTTACTCGGCACGTACCTGTCTAAAACGCATTTTACGATTGCCTTGAACTTTTTCCATAAACACTCAACAATGTCAGTGTCGGAACAGAAATTTTCGTTTTGATCTGTTAGGTAGTGTGAAATCTGCCTTCTATTACTCTTGCTAAACAGATAAACCTTCCTCCCTTTTTTTATATTCCTTCTAACTTCCATATTCAGGGATGCTGCAACGGCCTTATGATCACTGATTCCCTGTTCTGTACATTAGAGTCGAAAAGTTCGGGTCTGTTTGTTATCAGTAGGTCCAAGATGTTATCTCCACGAGTCGGTTCTCTGTTTAATTGCTCGAGGTAATTTTCGGATAGTGCACTCAGTATAATGTCACTCGATGCTCTGTCCCTACCACCCGTCCTAAACATCTGAGTGTCCCAGTCTATATCTGGTAAATTGAAATCTCCACCTAAGACTATAACATGCTGAGAAAATTTATGTGAAATGTATTCCAAATTTTCTCTCAGTTGTTCTGCCACTAATGCTGCTGAGTCGGGAGGTCGGTAAAAGGAGCCAATTATTAACCTAGTTCGGTTGTTGAGTGTAACCTCCACCCATAATAATTCACAGGAACTATCCACTTCTATTTCACTACAGGATAAACTACTACTAACAGCGACGAACACTCCACCACCGGTTGCATGCAATCTATCGTTTCTAAACACCGTCTGTACCTTTGTAAAAATTTCGGCAGAATTTATCTCTGGCTTCAACCAGCTTTCTGCTACCTATAACGATTTCGGCTTTGGTGCTTTCTATCAGCGCTTGAAGTTCCGGTACTTTACCAACGCAGCTTCGACAGTTTACAATTACAATACCGATTGCTGCTAGGTCCCCGCATGTCCTGACTTTGCCCTGCACCCGTTGAGGCTGTTGCCCTTTCTGTACTTGCCCAAGGCCATCTAACCTAAAAAACCGCCCAGCCCACGCCACACAACCCCTGCTACCCGTGAAGCCGCTTGTTGCGTGTTGTGGACTCCTGACCTATCCAGCGGAACCCGAAACCCCACCACCCTATGGCGCAAGTCGAGGAATCTGCAGCCCACTCTTTCGCAGAACCGTCTCAGCCTCTGATTCAGACCCTCCACTCGGCTCTGTACCAAAGGTCCGCAGTCAGCCCTGTCGACGATGCTGCAGATGGTGAGCTCTGCTTTCATCCCGCTAGCGAGAATGGCACTCTTCACCAAATCAGATAGCCGCCGGAAGCCAGAGAGGATTTCCTCGGATCCATAGCGACACACATCATTGGTGCCGACATGAGCGACCACCTGCAGATGGGTGCACCCTGTACCCTTCATGGCATCCGGAAGGACCCTTTCCACATCTGGAATGACTCCCCCCGGTATGCACACGGAGTGCACATTGGTTTTCTTCCCCTCTCTTGCTGCCATATCCCTAAGCGGCCCCATTACGCGCCTGACGTTGGAGCTCCCAACTACCAGTAAGCACACCCTCTGCGACCGCCCGGATCTTGCAGACTGAGGGGCAACCTCTGGAACAGGACAAGCAGCCATGTCAGGCCAAAGATCAGTATCAGCCTGAGACAGAGCCTGAAACCGGTTCGTCAGACAAACTGGAGAGGCCTTCCGTTCAGCCCTCCGGAATGTCTTTCGCCCCCTGCCACACCTTGAGACGACCTCCCACTCTACCACAGGTGAGGGATCAGCCTCAATGCGGGCAGTATCCCGGGCAACCACAGTCATAGTCCGATCGTGGGATGCGTGGGACGAGCTGGCCGTCCCCGACAAAGCCCCATCCGGAACCCCACAGTGATGCCCATTGGCAACAGCCTCAAGCTGTGTGACCGAAGCCAACACTGCCTGAAGCTGGGAGCGAAGGGATGCCAACTCAGCCTGCATCCGAACACAGCAGTTGCAGTCCCTATCCATGCTAAAAACTGTTGTGCAAAGAACGTCTGAACTACTCTACAGAGAGCGCAAACAAATCGACACAAAATTTAAACGGTTATTAAAATACAAGACTGCCTAGTAAATGCAGTAATGCTGCTACTTGCGCACTGCTGACACACTGCTTGGCGGCGGAAGGATACTACGCGATTTTACACTATTCAGGTACTAAAACGCGATGCTACAACTCTCAAATACTATAATACGCCCGAAATCTATGAATTAAACAATGCAAGTACCAAAAACACTCAAAGAAATTAAGAATTAAACTATGTAACAAATGAGTGAGCTAGGAGTATACGACTTGCTGCTGCAGCTGCTTATCCAACGACGGCAGGGAGCACACTGACTGTGACCAACCGACACTGGCCGTTCAAAACAAAATCAGAAGACAAACGACTACGCGAATTTACACTATTCAGGTACTAAAACGCGATGCTACAACTCTCAAATACTATAATACGCCAGAAATTTATGAATTAGACAATGCAAGTACCAAAAACACGCAAAGAAATTAAGAATTAAACTATGTAACAAATAAGTGATCTAGGAGTATACGACTTGCTGCTGCAGCTGCTTATCCAACGACGGCAGGGAGCACACTTTTCAGGTTTAATAGACGTCCAGGCAGCAGATGCGTCTCGAAACTTTTGTATTATGTATGGGGAGAGCGCATCGTGCCAAAATACCTCAGAAAAGTATTTTCTACATTAGCTGTCGTGTGATAGTGGCATTTTATTCTTCTTCAAACCTTGTTTGACAGCTTTAACTCAGAACAAGTTTTCTACATGCATGTAATCAAAAAATGCATGTGCATTGTCAGACTGTTATAGATAACATCAGAGAATTCGCATTTATCGTTGACGATTAATTGCTCTCTCATGTTTACTGTTGTTAAACAACACTAAAAGAAACCCTACGAAAATTGTGCACTGTATTTTAAGAAATGAAATAAAACTACCCACGATAACCTTACGACGAAAGTCTGTTTTAATAAAGCTGAGTATCTGTACACAAGCGTGCCTCTGTCAAACGGAATTAATAAAATATTACTCACTTAGATTTCGGTTGGGTCTCTGTTTAATTGGTATGCAGTTCATACTCAAGAGGTATGCAAATGTAGCACTTCATAAATAAAGTTACGTATTCCTAGAAACGCAAAATTTGCTTGTCAGCGACGGAAAGAGGTATTACCTGGTATGCAACATTGTAAGTTTTTCACCATTGCGCAATGAGCCGAAAGTATATTCTTGCGTTTTACTTATCGATGTTTGATCTGACTGCTTGTAGCTCTTTCACAGAATGGATAAAAACGTCACAGTCAGAGCTACTGGAACCGCAAACCAGAACAGACGCTCTCTTACAGGTCAGGATGTATTCACAGAGCTACCGAAGAGGTATGTGTCAGGGGTTAATATTACGAGGCCAATAGTGACTAGAACTCGTAAATCGCTGTTTAAAGGACAAGGTTCGTTGCGATTTCCACGTGCAACAACTTTCCTGGGCTGAAAACCGTAAATTTACAAACTTTTGTTACAGCTCAAGCGATAATAACTCAGATTATTCAATGGAAATGACAGGAAAAATCAAGTGAACTTTGAGGCTTAATTCCGTGCACGCCAGGGATTAACTCGTCGATCACAGAGTTGCCAAACATACCTTGTCTTGTTGCCAAATCTCAGCTACAGTACCAGCAGGAAGAAGACGAACCGATGTGCTCCTGCAGAGGGCTGGGAAGTGACCATGGCTGGCATCTCAAAGATGCGGCTGGCGCGGCCTGAAATACATAATGCGGCTGATTCGCATTTCTGTAACTAGGTTTAGAGACTGCAGCGTAGTTACTAATAATACTCAGAGCTGACTGTAAACTAAGCATCATAAATCAGTAACTCTCATAGTTGTTTTTATATTTCTTTCGTAAGTGTACTGAAAACTAAGAAACTCATTCATAGACACTTTCGTGCCTGGCTGACAGTCGAGCACAACAAACAAATAAAACTAGAAAATAATGTGTGTGTGCGCGTGAGAGAGAGAGAGAGAGAGAGAAATATAAAAAAGAATGAGAGTGAGAGAGAGTAAATAATTGTTGTAAAGAAATTGCATCATATTATGTAAAGAAATTTGATGGTGCTATACTGAGAAGTTTGCTGGCGAAACGGATCAGCGGCTGACTGCTACTCAATCTTTCCACCAAGTACAAGGTGAAACACTTTTAGCAGCAGCCCATTCACCATCTGGAACAAATAAATCATGACAGGCTCTAAATTCAGTCACGTTTGCTTGCATACATTCTCTTTCATATCCCAGCGATTGCATCATCGACCTGATGAACTGTAATGCTTGGCTTTCATATTCAGCATTCAGACTAGTATATTTATACGGTGGATGTAAAAGATTCGCAGCCACATGGATGTGGTTGTTACAGTTTTAGGAAAGTGATGCTGCACATCTGACAATAGGGCATTGACTGTCTCTAGTTGTCTGCCGGCAGTAGACAATGAAAGTAGCAAGCGACCTGCTTGTTCAAATTTGTCCGATGTGTTCTCCTTTAACACAGCACATTTTACTGTGCTATCGAAATGAAATGAAAGGGAAACAACGGCTTTTAGAATAGCCTCTCTGGTCTTCATCAGGCTCTCGAAACTTATTAAAGCTCCAGCCCAACGAGTTGGTGGTGGAAGCTTCTGCGTTACAGCCGAATTCTCGTACTTTTCATTCTGCTTCGATTACAACAGAGCTTTAGGTACATGACTGAATTTGAATGCTTTGATTTTTTGTCTCAGCTGGAATAAGCTCCTGGAGTACAGCTACAGCCATGGTGCCTGTGATGAGGAAATTGATGCTTATGAGCTGCACACCCTAACAATGTTACATGCATGTATTTTTCTTCCACTTTTCTTCCGGGAGTCTGCATATTTATTGGAGTGTCGGTAATTGGCGCTATATACCTTTCGTCCCCTATCTCTTCAGTTGCTGTGATCAGGCTTGAGACGATAAACTGAGCTGTTTTTCTGTACTCACCAGAACGAATACTCCTGTAGAAAATTGGTCAGGGTGTCGTGAAAATGGCATTAATTGCTTGGTAACCGTGCACATCTTTCTGTCCATCAGAAATTAAAGCGAGAGTGTTTGATTGTTTATTCTAATCTGTGACAACAGCGTGAACACTTTGGTAATCAACGTTGAGCAACGTTGTACCTGTTACCTATAGCATGATGATAAGGTGGCTCGTAGCCAGGACGAATTAAGTGAAAAGCGTTCATCCAGTATTGGGTATCTAGCATTGATAACTAGCCTCCTGGAGCACAATCAGCCCTAGTGACGACTTCGTCTACATCTCTGCCAGAGATTGCTTTAGGAGTGCTCAACGAAACGGATGTGTCGCGCTCGAGAGACTAGTTTGCTTATCAGGTGGGGTCGCAGACAAGTGTATAGACAGCTGTGTAATCGACAGTATCGTTAGTGCCCACACACATAGCGCTCACTGCCAAAAATTCACTTCATTCTGTATTACTGTGTAACGTTTCCTCTCCTGTCAAATAAATTAAGGGGAATAACGTTCCTGATGTGACGCATTACTGAGTCAGACACACCAACCACGCCAGTTGTAGTTTATAAAAGGATCCATGTGAAGCGTTACATTGAATGAACCGCGAATATGAATTCTATCAAATTATACCTGATTCTTCTTTACATCATCAGGAGTCCCTGTAGGCATCCACGGAAACGTTTTCTCAGACAGATTTAGACTTAAAATCACTCTTAATTATATGAAACAAATGCTCGTGAGGCACGCATGTTGCCTATAAGAAGAATGGTAATAGACTCGGTCTAGCGTATCCTAACTCTCTCTCGCCCGCCTGCACAAGGTGATTAGTCGGTTAAGTTTACCAACCAACCGTAACATTAAATTAACTCTTCAGTTAATCTTTGCAATTTTATTTGTGAAAACTGAAATACACATCAGTGTGGATAAAGTCTTCAGCACTGTCAGAATAGTTTCTTAATCATTTTAACATACACCGATCAGACAGAACATTATGACCACCGACCTAATGTCGATATAAACCCGTCCAGGCGATAGCAGCGTCAGCTGGCGAGGAATAACTGCTAGTCAGACATACGAACGATGCCTGTAGTATCCGTGAATAGAATGGGGAAGTCGAGCGACATGTCTGAATTTGGTCGCGGGCAGAGTGCGAGGGCTCGGAGGCTCGGCACGAGCAATTCGGAAACTGCACGACTTGTCGGGTGTTCGAGGTGTAGAGTGGTTAGTATCTTTAAGAAGTGGTGAAACCAGAGTCGTGGGTTTTGGCGGCCACCCTTCACTACATATGTCGGACGTCGTAAGCTGGGCAGACGGGTAAAACAGGACAGGCGGCGAACTGTGGCGGAACTAACATCAGGTTCTAGTGCTAGGCAGAGTACAAGTGTGTCTGAACTCACAGTGCACCGAACACTCCTAACACTGGGCTTCCACATCCGACGACCCATACATGTGCTTATGTTAACACCACGACATCGACAGTTACGACTAAAAATGGGCTCGTGGTCATCGGCACCAGACGTTGGGGGAGTGGCGTGGTCTGATGAATCCCGATATCTTCTTCATCATGCCGATAGGAGAGCTCGATTTCGTCATCTTCCAGGAAAACAGTTCCTTGAGACCTATACTGCGGGACGGAGACAAGCTGACGGCGGCTCTATTATGCTGTGGAGAACATTCATGAGGGCATCCATGGATTCGGTGCATCTCGTGCAAAGGTTATCGATAACTGATTTCAGACCACCTCATCGCCCCCTGACACGGAATTTACGAAAATAAGGTGACTTGTGTGTGCAGATATGGTGCCAACTCCCTCTAGCGATCTATCAAGACTTCATTTCTTCCATGACACGACGCGTCGCCGCTGTTTTTCATGTTAACGGTGGACATACCGGCCATTATTTATATGGTCATACTGTTATGGCTGATCAGTGAATATTCGTATTAATAGACGACCGTTCTTGGCGCCAGGTATAAAACGGGATTATTTGCTGTCTGTCGACGCTTCAGGACAACACCGGATACCCTTATAACTTTCCCACGGTTTTTGTCCTTATGGCATGACCACCTGTTGGCCACCGAGTCACATAGCTACAGCAGTGTAACCAGTAAGACAGGATATAATAAATCATGGCTGCAATGGGTCAGCCTGTTTATCAACACTCTCGCCAAATTGCAACGTTCACATTACCTTCACTGATCCATGAGGAGTGTCCTAGCGATGAATGAAAATGTCGTGTGACTAGGGCCTCCAATCGGGTAGACCGTTCGCCGGGTGGAAGTCTTTCGATTTGACGCCACTTCGGCCACTTGCGCGTCGATGGGGATGAAATGATGATGGTTAGGGCGGCACACCACCCAGTCCCTGAGCAGAGAAAATCTCCGACCCAGCTGGGAATCGAACCCGGGCCCTTAGGATTGGCATTTGTCGGACTGACCACTCAACTACCGGGAGTGGACAGCGATCAATATTCTGTTAGTGAATATAAGGATTACTGTCGTATTGACCTTTAATATTGTTCAAAGCCACTGTTCGGCTAATCACGCTGATAAACTTATTTGTACAAATGGTTCAAATGACTCTGAGCACTATGGGACTTAACATCTGAGGTCATCAGTCCCCTAGACTTAGAACTACTTAAACCTAACTAACCTAAAGGACATCACACACTTCCATGCCCGAGGCAAGATTCGAACCTGCGACCGTAGCAGCAGCTCGGTTTGGGGCTGAAGCGCCTAGAACCGCTCGGCCACAACGGCCGGCTTTATTTGTACATTCTTAGATCTGATACACTCCTTTGCTAGTTACTGTTTAAACTGCTCCTTTGACAATTATTAATGGCGACATCCGCTATAGTCACAGACACCCGAAATCATCCCTGCAAGGGATGCAATACGCGATAAATTCACTTGAAATTACAGCCAAAAACTTCTTGATGTAAACTGGTTGCAACAGCGAGACATGTCGCATGGGTATTTCAGTTGGGCACGTTCAATTCAGGCACACATCAGGAACGCTCAGTCTACTTAAATTTTGTCTTGTATAGCTCTGTATTTTCCACAGAAGATAACGCTCGAATGTAGGTTCATTGGTGAAGCTCAACGAGAGCCGCTACGATTGTGAGAGTCTTCTGAGCCACTGGCAATGAATACTTTTTTTTTTATTACTTTCCAATTTACAATGGGTACCATACTTTCTTACAAGCACTGTTAAAAAAGTGACAGATAACTGAAATCAAATAAAACAAACTCTCCATGCACATTTACTCTCAAACTGACTCCACCTCTCTCTGGCAGGCCTTCCTGGAGTCTCTGTCCTTACGCGGATGACCCGCACTCCACGTTCCACCCTAGTTTGGCGAACCCGAGTCAAAGGTTTACAGAGACGGGCGGATGTGCGCGGTTCGGTACAGTCCCCAGAACGCGGACTTCTGTGCACTGTGCTCTGTGATCTGTGCTCTATCACATCTTTTTGTTTGATCACGTGTATAGAGACGAGTTCGCTACAATTAAAAGTCATTTCAGACTATCTAATATGCAAAAAGAAAGCTTCCACACGCGAGAGAAGGTTTTTGGGTGCATCCTATGGCGGAACAAAGATGTACGAAAGGAACTTTCGTCACATTGTATTCCAATTTGCGCAACGACGAAGATAAATTTTATACGTATTTTCGTACGTCTATTCCTTCCTTTGATGAACTTGTCGGTAGAATACAAGACAGTCTGACACTGGAAAATCTCAAAAGGATACCAATTTATCCGACAGATCGAGTAGCAGTAACTTTATGAATACGATTAAGTGTACGGAAGACGATTAATTTAAATAACATATCTAAAGCTTTACTGCCACTATGGTAGTACACAGTTTTATACTTGTATTGTATGACAGTTGAATTTCTGTAACTATTACACTGAAGCTCAACAGGAAGTGGTATAGGCATGCGTATTCAGATACAGAGATATGTAAACAGGAATAATATGGCGCTGCGGTCGGCAACGTCTATATAAGACCAAAAGTGTCTGGCACAGTTGTTAGATAGGTTACTGCTGCTACAATGGCAGATTATTAAGATTCAAGTGAGTTTCAACTTAGTGTTATAGTTGGCGCACGAGCGATAGGACACAGCATCTACGAGGTAGCGATGAAGTGGGGATTTTCCCGTACGACCATTTCACGATTGTGCCGTGAATATCAGGAATCCGGTAAAACATCAAATCTCCGACAACGATGTGACCGGATAAAGATCCTGCAAGAACCGGACCAACGGCGGCTGAAGAGAATCGTTCAACGTGAAATAAGTGCAACCCTTCCGCAAATAGCTGCAGATTTCAATGCTGAGTCATCAACAAGTATCTGGGTGCGAATCATTCAACAAGGCCCATTCGAGTACCCTTGATGGCTGCACGACAGAAATCTTTACGACTCGCCGAGGCCCGTCAACACCGACGTTGGACTGTTGATGACTGGAAACCTGTTGCCTGGTCCGACGAGCCTCGTCTCCAATTGTATCGAGCGGATGGACGTGCACGGGTATGGAGGCAGCCTCATGAATCCATGGACCCTGCATGTTAGCAGGGGACTGTCCAAGCTGGTGGAGGCTCTGTAACGGTGTGGGGCGTGTGTAATTGGAGTGATACGGGACCATTGATACGTCTAGATACGACTCTGACAAGTGACACGTACGTAAGCATAGTGTCTCATCACCTGCATCCATTCATGCCCATTGTGCATTCCGACGGACTTGGGCAATTCCAGCAGGACTCTGCGACACCGCACACGTTCAGAACTTCTACAATGTGAAATGATAATTAATCGAAACCCTCAGCTGCCAACAGGTGTTGTTGATATACCTCAATGGGGACAGCTGAAAATGTGTGCCCCGACTGGGTCTCGAACCCGAGATCTCCTGTTTACATGTCAGGCGCTCTATCCATCTGAGCCACCGAGGACACAGAGGATAGCGCGCCTGCAGGGAGTTATCCCTTTCACACTTTCAGAGAGACCCACATTCCCAACTGTCCAACTAAGGTTACGATCCCCGTAAGAGTTCGGGCAAAGTGTGCGCATTGGCACAGAAGAATGTCAATGGCCGGGTAGCCTTTAACTATATGAAGACAGTAACTGTTCCGAAAGAACAGATACCAGTGATGACCATGCAGCTTCTCTAGAAAGAAATGATAATTAATCGAAACTCTCAGCTGCCAACAGGTGTTGTTGATATACCTCAATGCATGTCCTCTCAGTATGGCCGCGCAGGATTAGCCGAGTGGTCTTAGGCGCTGCAGTCATGCACTGTGCACCTGGTCCCGGCGGAGGTTCGAGTCCTCCCTCGCTCCCTCGGGCATGGGTGTGTTTGTTTGTCCTTAGGATAATTTAGGTTAACTAGTGTATAAGGTGAGGGACTGATGACCTTAGCAGTTAAGTCCCATGAGACTTCACACACATTTGAACATTTTTTTTCTCTCAGCATACTACGCAACGATCTCCACCTGAAAAGTTCGAGTAATGCTAGAGACTCTCTACACACATCTTGTACTTACACCGTTCTCCAACTGTACTGTAAGTAACCTTACATAACCGTGGAAATACTATAGTATGAATTTAGTAGCGTCCGTTCGAAATGTTGATGGTGAAACATCTTCCAGTTTTCCTCAGTGTATTATTGAGGAGGCAAATCAATAACCGGATATACAGCTTCATCAGTTTGACCAGATTTCACTGGAAAAATACAGGGTGATTCAAAAAGAATACCACAACTTTAAAAATGTGTATTTAATGAAAGAAACATAATATAACCTTCTGTTACATATCATTACAAAGAGTATTTAAAAAGGTTTTTTTTTCACTCAAAAACAAGTTCAGAGATGTTCAATATGGCCCCCTCCAGACACACGAGCAATATCAACCCGATACTCCAACTCGTTCCACACTCTCTGTAGCATATCAGGCGTAACAGTTTGGATAGCTGCTGTTATTTCTCGTTTCAAATCATCAATGGTGGCTGGGAGAGGTGGCCGAAACACCATATCCTTAACATACCACCATAAGAAAAAATCGCAGGGGGTAACATCATGGCTTCTTGGAGGCCAGTGATGAAGTGCTCTGTCACGGGCTGCCTGGCGGCCGATCCATCGCCTCGGGTAGTTGACGTTCAGGTAGTTACGGACAGATAAGTGCCAATGTGGTGGCGCTCCATCCTGCTGAAATATGAATTGTTGTGCTTCTTGTTCGAGCTGAGGGCACAGCCTATTCTCTAACATCTCCAGATACTGTAGTCCAGTTGCAGTAGCACCTTCGAAGAAAAAGGGACCAAAAACTTTATTGGCTGAAATGGCACAGAAAACGTTCACCTTAGGCGAGTCACGTTCATACTGAGTTGTTTCCCGCGGATTCTCAGTGCCCCATATACAGACATTGTGACGGTTGACTTTCCCGTTAGTGTGGAAAGTTGCTTCATCACTAAACACAATCTTTGAAACGAAAGGTGCATCTGTTTCCATTTGAGCAAGGATAAAATCACAGAAATCGATTCTTTTAATCTTATCAGCTGCAGACAGTGCTTGAACCAATTGCGGACGATAAGGTTTCATAACTAACCTTTTTCGTAGGACTCTCCATACAGTTGATTGTGGAATTTGCAGCTCTCTGCTAGCTCTGCGAGTCGATTTTCCTGGGCTGCGAACAAATGCTTGCTGGATGCGTGCTACATTTTCATCACTCGTTCTCGGCCGTCCAGAACTTTTCCCTTTGCACAAACACCCATTCCCTGTAAACTGTTTATACCAACGTTTAATACACCACCTATCAGGAGGTTTAACACCATACTTCGTTCGAAATGCGCGCTGAACAACTGTCGTCGATTCACTTCTGCCGTACTCAATAACACAAAAAGCTTTCTGTTGAGCGGTCGCCATCTTAGCATCAACTGACGCTGACGCCTAGTCAACAGCGCCTCAAGCGAACAAATGTACAACTAAATGAAACTTTATAGCTCCCTTAATTCGCCGACAGATAGTGCTTAGCTCTGCCTTTTGTCGTTGCAGAGTTTTAAATTCCTAAAGTTGTATTCTTTTTGAATCACCCTGTATTGTAGTAAATACATATTCCACCAACGTTGTATTGAAAATGTCAAATATTTTCAGGAAAGTTCTGTAATCTGTGCCCTTGTCGTGTTTATCTATTACATATTTTAAGCCTTATGCCAAACTGTGTGGGGGATAAATACGTTTATGACTTCACACGTTGTGGAAAATAGAAATGAGCGTTTGGCGTCATTGGCCGGGAGGCGCCTTGCGTGGCAGGTCCGGCAGCCATGGTGCAGTTCTTATTACATTCGACGCCACATTGGGCGACCTACGCAACGGATGGGGATGAAATGATAATGAAGACAGCACAACACCCAGTCCCTGAGCGGAGAAAATCAACGACCCAGCCGGCAATCGAACCCAGGCCCGTAGGATGACAATCCGTCACGCTGACCACCCAGCTATCGAGGCGGACGTAACACGTTGTAATATGGCATTACGTTGAGGTGTACGCTCCATTCTGCCCCATTTCGTTTTACTATATTTTCTAACACGATAATATAAATAAAAAAATGATAAATGTATGGTGTGTTAATACTAAGAATCTTCTGCCATCGCTTATTTTTCTTTAATTAGATTTACTAGCTGTACTGAGCTCAATATACGCACAGCAGCTTCCACAACGTGCCAAATCATGTAGAGGAAACATTGCCGTCGTTACGGTGCTTCTCGTTGGAGAAGCGTACAAGAAAACAGGAAATCTTGCACGTAAATGTTTCAGTGTTCTATTGACAGACAGTAAACGGAATATATGGTAATAAGTTGGAAAAAATTTCTCAGGTTCTAGTGTAATTTTCTGAAATAAAAGCCACTGACAACCTGTCGGAAGGAAGAAACAGCGATACCAATTTAATTTCGGTTCAAAAGATGTTATAACGGCCTGGTATGCTATGACCGCTACGGAGTGGTGAAACAGCCGGTCATCATGTTTCACAGAATGGCATTCTATTCTCCTACCTGGGCTTTGTGAGTTCAGTGGGTTGGCGTTGAAGGTATAAAGTACCTGCAGCAAGACAGACTGCCTTAATGAAAACTTTTTAATGTTCCACCAAACTTAAAGCAGCTACAGGTGGGCGCCCTCGTCTCGTTAGTTAGTTACATCTTCCGTAAATCAATAGGTGATTCTTCAGTCGAAATGATGTGTAACAAGTCAGTTTACTGTTATATATGACACATAGTTAGCGTTAGCGTTACTGAACAGATTCCTTTTTATTCCTACTCATGCCACTACTCTGAAAATCTAGCTGGTTTTAGTTTTACTTCATTTTATTTACAGCCTACCAATTTTTAAATAGAAATTCGTCCATCGAATAGAAGAAATGGTGCAGGAGAAATGATTTTAAGCTAGCTTTGCTACTTGTCAGACATTTTCTTGTATTGGGTAAATGATCAAAATTTTTCGTTGCCGTACATTGAGGTCCTCTGATCCACTAGCCCCTTTAAAGTGGGTAGTAATCATCATTTTTTTCTGCTCGTGTTGTAGGCAAGGATATCATTAATGTTTTCAAATTGTGATGGATTATTTATGACGAATTTGATTTCCAAGTATACTTATTGTGATCGTGCAGTTAAAATGCCCGACTTCTTGATTACACATCTACATGACGATCACGAATGTATCGACTTTTTTGAAATTATTAATTTCTTTCTAAGTGATGAGTTATTCCAGAAAATGATTCGTTAATACAACTCTGAGTAGAAATACTCAAAATATGCCTGGAGGTTGATTCTTTTATTTCCAAAAACAGCAATTATATGAACAGCAAATGTAGCTGAACTTAACTGTTTGAGAAACTCAGCAATATGCATCTTCCAGTTCAAATCGTCATCGGTATGTACAACCAAGACTTTGGAGCATTCTACCCCATTCATTGTTCACGTACTCCATTAATTGTTGGTATGACTTTATTTTTTGTAAGGAATTGTATATAATGTGTTTCCTCAGAATTTAGGGACAGTCTATTTTCAGAGAACCACTTAATAAGACTTTGTAAAACATCATTAATAATCATCCCTTCTTTTGCTTTCTATCTAAAGGGCTCTACTGCAACACTAGTATCGTCTGCAAAAAATATCAATTCTAACTGTTGAATGTTAAGTGAAGGGTCATTCATATATATAAGGAATAGGAGTGGACCAAAAATAGAACTCTGTGGTACTCCATTTCTGATTTCTCCCCAATCACTAAGGTTTTCTACATTTCTAGCACTGTCTGAACGATTCAACACAACTTTTACGTTGTTTTTGTTAAGAATAATTCAAAGCAGTTGTGTGTAAAGCCATTGATCCCACAAAACTTAAGATTTTCTGAGTGTTTAACACGATGCACACAATCAAACGCCTTGGACAGATCATAAAAATGGCGATATGTTATAATTTAAGGCTCGTAATATTTGGTTGGTGAATGTTTAAATAATGTTCTCAGTTGAGTAACACTTCTGGAATCCAAACTGTGGCATGCTAGGTAAACTGATTTTATCTAAATGTCAGACTACTCTTGAATATAATACGTTTTCGAATATTTGGGGAAAAGTTATCACTAATGGAATTGTAGCACAACCTGCCGTCGATTCACGTCGTCCACGTTCCGTAGGCATCGATCTTATGGACCTCATTGGCGGGTGTTGTGATGACGTAAGTAGCTGCTACACTCTTTGTAGAACGCGCGTGGAACAACCTTGCGTGATGAACACTCCCGGCGGCACAGTGTCAGGCGCTGATACCGTGGCCGGGAGTTATTACACTGCTACCGACGCGCCCGTGACTTTCCCTGCTGTGACGCGTGACAGAGACGTAGACATCCAGGGCGCGAATCCTGGTATGGTGGCTGGCTGGTGACCAATGATGCTGGCGCACTGTCCCAGTGGTTCGACGAACTGGAGGGTCTCACAAGTGAACGGTTCAATCCGTCTTGCCGAAACTTGTCCCGATCTTTTTTTCATACAGGAAGAATACGCCGAAACAAATTTAGTGTCAAAATTTTAGCTGCTGAGACACACAGCAACTGTTAAAAATTGTCGAAAATAGGCGGCTAGCTTTGATTGATGGCATATTTGTTAACAGATAACACGGCCCAACGCGATTGTAATTTCCAAAACGATTTTCAGTTCCCATTGCTAGTTTGTCTGACACAGTTGTTCACACTTGCTATTAATCGAGTTTGTAACTCATTTAATGACCACAATAATTTGCAGATGCGTTTGTGGTATCGTTAGGTGTTAACCACGGTGATACTCAATTAACTTTCTGAATTTTTTCCTAAATATAGGCCTATACTTGTTAATAGCATGTATCTTTGTGCAGGTCCAGAGTTTCACGGTAATTTGGAATCAAAATGATGATGTCAACCTTGCAAAGATGAAATATGAAGAAAAGGATATGCAATCAAAGTCACCTACTTCTCCTGAAGTTCTACATATGTATTATGTACTAGATGGTTCAAATGGCTCTGAGCACTATGGGACTTAACATCTGAGGTCATCAGTCCCCTAGAACTTAGAACTACTTAAACCTAACTAACCTAAGGACATCACACACATCCATGCCCGAGGCAGGATTCGAACCTGCGACCGTAGCGGTCGATCGGCTCCAGACTGTAGCGCCTAGAACCGCACGGCCACTCCGGCCGGCATTATGTACTAGATAATTTCTTTGACATTCATTCGAATGAAGTCGGCATTTCGTTAGGAATTGTGGAAGAGGAATTAGAAGAAATGGGAAATAACTCTAGCGATTCCATGAATTGTCGTTCGAATGATGATTGTTGTGCTTATTAAAGTCTAGAACAAAAATTCAGTACCTCCCCAGCCCAAAGAAAACATGTATATTATCAGCTTGGTTCAAATGGCTCTGAGCACTATGGGACTTAACTGCTGTGGTCCATCAGTCCCCTTGAACTTAGAACTACTTAAACCTAACTAACCTAAGGACATCACACACATCCATACCCGAGGCAGGATTCGAACCTGCGACCGTAGCGGTCGCGCGGTTCCAGACTGTAGCGCCTAGAACCGCTCGGCCACCTCGGCCGACCATTATCAGCTTTCAGTGAAAAGGAAGAGGCTGTACATTTTTGGGATAAACTAAAGAGGGAGAAAACGTTTAAAGTAAGAATTACGTAAGATCCGAACATGAATTGCACAAATGAAGAAAATGTATACACAGGGTATGAAATATGCACCAAAATTCAACTCGTAAAAGTGTGAAAGAAAAACTATTCGAAAGATTTAGAACTGCTCGTGAGAGTCAATGCGCCATTACCGTAAGAGATCTACAACACTGCTCCATTTGAATTGTAGATGAGATGAACATTACTGACTTCCATGCATTTTCGACCCGGTTAAAGGATTCAGGAAATGACACCGTAAAGGAAGTAGTATTGCAGAGAAATTTTTAGCTGATGTGAAGACGAAGCTTCTTGTTATCCCCTAAAATTCTGTGTGTAAATCCCATCAGTCAGTTTCCGTGCAAGAGCTCCGTGCACTTCATCATTTTAAGCTACGTGTATAGTATAAGATATTTTCAATACTACATCGGAAACGTCTTCTTACCAGATGCAGAAAATAATTCGTTGCTTTTGTTGGACTCTTGATCTGGACAAAGCGACACCACTGTCTTGAGGAGAATGACGAAAGGAGTGTTACTATAATTCTGATACCATCCGGAACTAATAGTCTGATTCAGCCTTTGGATAAAGATTTTTCCAACACTGTGAAGCATTTTTCAGAAACTTGTCAGACTGTAACTTCCGGGAGCTGTTTGTCATTTCAGGTTCATCAGCAGAACAGTAGTGTTAGACTTAAGTCATTTGCTCATAGTCAGTTTGCATCACCGCGTTTTACGAATTTGGTCTAGTAAGCCGGGTACGCAGCACAAATTGCAGATCAATGGCTATGACCATTTCTTACCCTATACCAGTTCTGTCTCAATAAAATTGGTAGGTGCTATCAAGTGCCTGAATGCATTAATTTTTGTTTTAACAGGTGTCCCTGGTGTGCGGAAAATGTTAGTTTTCATTATGCGATACACAGTTCATATTTTTTTGATAACTAGGGAATAATGAAGTTAGTAAAATATACATTATTCAAAAACTATCATAAGACTGTGCTAAAGGAATTCTTATAAACTGTTATAAAATATCTTTTGTCAACAAATTAAAGACCCGATTGATAGAAGTTGTCTATGATGTAACATCATGCATTGCCTTGATTTTCTTTCCTCTGTCAGCCATTTGTGTAACAGTTACATCTGCAATATTCTTGTTGTCAAAATTAACCGCAAGTTTTCAAAAAATTAATGATTTGAGACCTTTTTGGCATGGTTAAAATCCTTTAAATTAACGTGTAGGACAGGACAGGACCATTCCCTTGTCAGTTTGACGTTCGGCCAATCTGCCGGTGACTGGACCCCATGTCAGACGATGCTGTCAGATAAGTGGAATCACGATGGAAGCCGACACTGTGACAGCCACTGACTCGATGACTTGCTGATTCATTCGATGATCAGCGTTGCCTGATGGTCAGCATTTATGTGCACCAGAGTGGGTTTGTTGTGATGTTGTTGCCTCAAATGTCACGTACAGCACGTATTGAAGTGTCTCTGGTTTCGGTAACTAGCCGGTCACTAAGCGGCAGGCGGACAGCGGCAGCCAACAGGTCCAACGATGCAGTGACCCTTTTAATGCCACTGAGTCATCTTGCTTAGACCTGTGCCATTACACTCCTCTATCGTGCTGCTCGTGGACTATGCAGTTCTTTACAGCCCATTTTGAACTCATTCGGTAAGTCTTTGGCCAACAATATCTACACGGAAAAAATCGTAACACCAAGAAATAGTTATGCGACCTAAGCAAGAGTTGGTAGGTGTTTTCCTGCATTTAAGAATATTGCTACACTTAAGAATATTCAAATTTCGAGCTACTCGTAGGAGTTTCTCCGCCCCGGGATTGGGTGTTTGTGTTGTCCTCGTCATTTCATCATTCGGGAAAATGGCGAGACTGGAATGTGACAAGATTGCGAATTTGTACGGACGCTGATAACCGCGTCGTTAAGCGTCCCAAAAAAACCAACATGATCGTCATCATCACCATTATCGAGCCAGTCGCACTAAGAGGGGCGTTAGTAGCGGCATTATGAGGATGTAAATCAGGTTTGTTTTCATCACTTGCTTTAGTAGTCGAGAGCGTTAGTTATCTTTGAGATTCACTGCAGTGAGTTGCCGGTTAAGAATGCCTTTGGCGGCAATTACGCCATTATCAACCCTCACTGAGTTTGAACGAGGTCCTGTAATAGGGATACGAGAAGCTAGATGTTGCTTCTGCCGTATTGCTGAAGGATGTAACGGGAATGTAGCCACATAATTGCTGGCGGTCGCGAGAGTGTATGCTCCTAAGAAGACCGAGCTCCGGACGGCCACGTGGCAATATGGAGAGGGAAGACGGGTTACTTCAGAGACAGTTTCGGGACAGGCGCCCTGTAGCGTGTATTCCACTGACTTCAAGCCATCGGCATTTGCGACTTGAGTGGTGTCAGAGGAGAGTTCATTGGAGTGCAGGATGGAGGTCTGTTGTGTTTTCTGATGAAATTTGGTTCCGCCTCGAGTAGTGGCAATGTGTTGATTAGAAGGAAGCCAGTTAAGGGCCTGCAGCCAAGCTGTCTGCGTGGTGGACACCAGTGGTGGCCATGTGTTGATTAGGAGGAGGCCAGCCGAGGGCCTGCAGCCAAGCTGTCTGTGTGGTAGACACATGGGACCTACACTTGGAGTTATGGTCTGGGATGCAATTTCATATAACAGCAAGAGCACTCTCGTGGTTATCACAGGCAACTTGACTGCAAATTTGTACGTCAGGTTGGTGATTCGGCCTGTCGTGCTGCCATTCATGAACAGCATTCCTAGGAGTGTTTTCCAACAGGATAACGCTCGCTGTTGTAAACCAACATTCTGTACGGAGTGTCATCGTGTTGCATGATCGATCATCAGGTCTGCCTCGAATCGAGCACGCATGGGACATCATCACACCCAACTCCAGCGTCATCCACAACCAGAATTACCCGTCCCTGTATTGACCGAAGTCCGCCCAGATAGCTAAGTGGTCAGCGTGACCGATTGCCGTCCTACGGGCTCGGGTTTGATTCCCGGCTGGGTCGGGGATTTTCTCCGCTCAGGGACTGGGTGCTGTGTTGTCTTCATCATCATTTCATCCCCATCCGGCGAGCAGGTCGCCCATGGTAGCGGCTAGACCTGTCCTGTAAGGGGCCTCCGGGCCAATGACGCCAAACGCTCATTTCCAGTTTTTGTTGACCGAACAAGTGCAACAGTGATTTAACTCCATCCCCCTAACTGACATCCGGCACCTGTACAATACAAAGCATGCACGTTTGCTTGCTTGCAGTCAACATTCTGCCGGTTGCACCAGTTATTAATGTACGAGCAATTCACATTTGCAATGTCTTATCTCGCTCTTACATTAAACCGTCATCTTGCAACGTTAATCACTTAAATATGCTACCTAGACAAAATTATTCCTGAAATTTCATTACTGTACAGTAGTTATAATTTGGTGTTTCGATTTTTTCCGTCAATCTAGTTATCCGATCTCCATGTGACACATTACTCTGGCAGCCTATGACGTCTTATTACTATGTCATGAAACAAGCACATAAACAGAAATCTTGATGAAATCAGTCTAGTCGCATTTCTGATTATAACGTCTGGAGTACTATCGTTTGAACCCTAAACCTCACTTCTCATCTTCAGGATACCTATCCAAGGTATTGTGCTTCATGAGCTCTGCGAAATCACTGACGTATTTATTTAACTACAAGCTCTCTACCAGCTACAACCTATGCCCTTAATACAACTCCATAATACTTTCTAACACCTTCTCCTCGTCGCAATTCCATAATACGTTCTCTCATTATGGGTTGCACTGGCCCAGGTCTTTATCTTAGGTAGATCCTCTGCTGACATGCTAACTTCACTGCGAGGGACCAGGAGAGGCATAAAGGTGATGTCAAGGCCAAGGACCTATCTCGGAACCGCGCTCAGCACTCCAACCATCAACTGCCAGCAGTTGATGGTTTGAGTGATACATTATCTGCGTATCCAATAATGCTGGCAACTGATGGGTTATGCATGGGGATCATATCAACCTGTACCGCATCAAAGACCGCCTGAAGATGACGCAATGAAGCGTTGAAACTGGTAGCGACAAGCGACAAAATAAATTAAAATCATAAGGGCGGCTGTAGGTGTTTCTATTTTTTGTCACGAACTATATATGGTCTCTTTTTCTGAATCTGTACCCACACCTCCTGGCAATCTACGCGGCAACTATGAACGAAAACGACAAAATCAGTGCAGGAATTGCCTCATTCTAAGCAGCTCTCCTCTAATAGGTGTTCAGCTAAACGTTTCATCAGTGACAATCCAGACACAGACTTCTGCAAGAGAGTCCAGGTAATCACAAGCAGCATCCGCAAACTGTTCATCTCCCTGCAGATCTGCAATCAGTCTGAACCATTTCACCGGCCAGGGTGGCCGAGCGGTTCTAGGCGCTACAGTTTGGAACAGCGCGAACGCTACGGTCGCAGGTTCGAATCCTGCTTCGGGCATGGATGTGTGTGATGTCCTTAGGTAAGTTAGGTTTAAGTAGTTCTAAGTTCAAGGGGACTGATGACCTCAGAAGTTAATTCCCATAGTGCTCAGAGCTATTTGAACCATTTTGAACCATTTCAATTAGATACTGGTGCTTCAGTCATACTGATCATTCAGAAGACATAGAGCAATTGAGAAGTATTCAGTTACAAACATTACACCTGTTACTCATGGTCTAGAATGGTGAAAGTATCCCTGTTCTTGTAACATGAAAATGGTTCAAATGGGTCTGAGCACTATGCGACTTAACATCTGAGGTCATCAGTCCCCTAGAACTTAGAACTACTTAAACCTAACTAACCTAAGGACATCACACACATCCACGATCGAGGCAGGATTCGAACCTGCGACCGTAGCGGTAGCTCGGTTCCAGACTGTAGCGCCTAGAACCGCACGCCACTCCGGCCGGCTGCAACATGCACTTTACAGGAAAAATATAGAAACAGAATTACATCAGTGCTTTCACAATACTTCTGTCACGATCTTGTCCCAATATTTTTGGCATGGATGCTTTCGATTTATTTCTTTAGATATTCACGACAATGAGCATTCGACTGATACGCAATTTATTCATACCAGTATTCACCAGTTGTGATAAAAATATGGACATTTATTAGGTGACACACTGGGACACGTTTAACTGCGCGTATCCGAATACCTCACTCCATTCACGCGGATACTGCTTGTGAACTCAATAGACTGCAACTAATCTGAGTTTTGAAACCTGCAAGCAGTGGACACCTCCCTTTGTTATCAAAAGGACAAGATAACAAGAAAATTAGACTTCGCGGCAACTTTAAAGCTGCAGTTAACTCACGGATAGTGGTTGATTCCATCCCACTTCCACGATATGATCAGCTCATGGACCGCCTAGCAGGCAGTCAAAAAACTAATTTAGCCGTTGGTTATTTTCGACTTCCCCTGGATGAGGAACCAAAGAAATGCATAGTGTTATATGAATGCGTGGTATCTGCTATTTCGGACATCACAGGGAACACGCAGGTGTGATACATTGTAAGGGAATTGAAGGTGGAGGGGGGGGGGGGGGGGGAGTGAAGGAAAGGTTCAAATGGTTCAAATGCCTCTGAGCACTATGTGACTTAACTTCTGAGGTCAACAGTCCCCTAGAACGTAGTACTACTTAAACCTAACTAACCTAAGGACATCACATACATCCATGCCCGAGGCAGGATTCGAACCGGCGGCCGTAGCGCTCGCGCGGTTCCAGACTGTAGCGCCTAGATCCGCTCGTCCATCCCGGCCGGCGTGAAGGAAAGGGAAGGGACTGTTGATGTCAGCTGCATTGTGATTTTACGCGGAATCAGCGACGACGAATGAAAATGTATGCCGGATTGGGATTCGAATCCGCCATCGTTTGGTTACCAGGCAGTTGGGTTAACAACTACGCCACCTGGACACAGTGTTCGTCGTAACTGTGCGGACTAACTCGGCATGCCTCTCGGTCGATCCACTCTCCCATTCAGCGCCACCAATCCGCCGTCCTTTTCCATTTCCTCCGTTTGATATTATCGTGTCCACATTGCAGAAGGTGGACTCGTTGTCCATCAAGGTGAATCAATTATATGAATGCGTGTCTGAAAGATCAGACACCACGTGGATAGGTGGCGCTGGGTGGGAATGTGAGTCGGCCGAGAGGCGTGCTGAGATAGTCTGCGCAGTTGCGATGAACACTGTCCGGTTGGCGCAGTGGTTAACAGAACTGCATAGTAAGAAGGAGATCCCGCATTCTCAGTCTGCCTTCGTCAGGGGTGAGGCGAGAACGCCTTGTTTGCGTCCCGCCTATTGTACTGCTTGCGTTTGTTTAGTTCCGCATAGTGGTTTGTCTTAGAGTCCGACATCATCGACCATCATGGCGTTTTCTTACCGCCAATCCTTTGGGTCATGAACGATCGAAGTCGTATGAGGTATAACGGTTTATACGCGACTAGCTACTTCTCCTGCCATAAGATATTCTCGGAATTCATTGTTCGATCCTCAGTACTACTGGGCTCATACAGCAGGCGAATGAAGAGTTGTGCGCCGACGTTGTGCGGTGCCATGCTAACGGCCTCAAGTTCCGATACTCTGACAGACATATAGGGACTGTCGTCGTTGAACACGCTGGTTGAGAGTTTTCGAACTCCCTTTTGAGGTACCGTCGGAAGTTGTGGTGACCGTCCTCAATAGTGTCCGTCAGATTAAAACTACTGCGGAAACATGTGCCTTCCTAATTGGCCCTTGCCGGCTGCAGGGCTGTCGTCATGCACGATGCCCAGGTAGGCCAAGTCCGTTCTGAATGTCTCCGACGTAGCCTGGTTCAGGCGCCGATCGGAGAAGTCGCTCTCGCTGCGGCGCCCTCTGTGTTACCTCTATCTTACGCGTCCGAGGCGGGGCTGTCTGCTGCGGCTCCTCAGAATCAGTCGGTACCGGCGCCGCCTCCTCTCGACGATGACGATGGACATTTTGCCTGTCTCTCATACTGTGGTGTCACCGCCAGACACCACACTTGCTAGGTGGTAGCCTTCAAATCGGCCGCGGTCTGTTAGTACACGTCGGACCCGCGTGTCGCCACTATCAGTGATTGCAGACCGAGCGCCGCCACACGGCAGGTCTAGTCTAGAGAGACTCCCTAGCACTCGCCCCAATTGTACAGCCGACTTTGCTAGCGATGGTTCACTGTCTACATACGCTCTCATTTGCAGAGACGACAGGTTAGCATAGCCTTCAGCTACGTCATTTGCTACGACCTAGCAAGACGCCATATTCAGTTACTATAAGTAATATCTTCAAGAATGTATTCTGAACAGATAATATTGTCACTCATGTACCGTCAAGAGCGACGTTCATCATGAATGGATTAAAGTTAAGTACCAAACTAATTACATCCGCTTTCTGAATTCTCATTCCTTGTCATATTCCAGACCTCACGTCAGTATAGTTCCTCCCTCCTCACGCCAGCCTGCGTGAGCTAAAACGCGTGCATTTCGCCCTCCACTCGTAACACGGTGTTGGCTCTTCTGCCAACACAAAACATACAGTGCTACCAGAAGCAGTACCAACGAAACATGTTTTGTAAACCATCGTCACCAGTCTTGTAAAGGCCTCGTCGCTATTGCTTTGGGAGCTAAGTTGCTACTGTTGTTACGGTAGGAGGAGTGAAGCGGCTGCTGATGCAGTACACCGTTAAAACAATTTCTCCCTGCCAATATTACACAGCAAGGCCCCAGGGTCAAGTAACAAGATAGGAGAAAAAACTGTTCAAATGTGTGTGAATTCCTAAGGGACCAAACTGGTGAGGTCATCGGTCCCTAGACTAACACACTACTTCAACTAACTTATGCTAAGAACAACACCACATACCCATGCCCGAGGGAGGACTCGAACCTCCGGCGGGAGGGGCCGCGCAATCCGTGACATGGCGCTTCTAACTGCGCGGCCATTCCACGCGGCGGGATAGGAGAACGAGCGTGCTACAACACTCCAACAAATTGGTAACAAAATCACACAAATGAGTTAAAAAGGTTTACTTATCTTTGTGACTTGACGAATAGGGAAGTCTGCAGCACTACATGTAATATGACACAAAAGAGGCCCTCAATGGCTAAGCGCAAATAATCGTAGGTAAACTTCACACAACATAGCAAATGCAATTATAACAACCGCCTCTTCAATTATAAGAGTTCACGAAACAACGTCCCGTGTGTAAGTCAAAAAATATGGTTCAAATGGCTCTGTGCTCTATGGGACCTAACCGCTGAGGTCATCAGTCCCCTAGAACTTAGAAATACTTAAACCTAACTTACCTAAGGATATCACACACATCCATGCCCGATGCTGGATTCGAACCTGCGACCGTAGTGGTCGCGCGGTTCCAGACTGTAGCGCCTAGAACCGCTCGGCCACTCCGGCCGGCTGTGTAAGTCAGCCCTGGTGGATGATCTATAACCAAGTGGGTGAGAGATGCTCTTCTGTCTTCCGAGTAGGCTTCTGTCCGTTGTCGTACAGTCATTTGTGGATTGTACTCGGGCGCCAATTGGCCGGGACGAAGTCGATATCTTCATCCTCAGCGCCGCCCGTGGCGCTGTTGGAACTCGTGCAAGTGGCGAGTCTATATGACACTGGTACCAGCTCGCATGTTTGCGCCTGTAGTGATTTTGTCCTGCCTGTGTCTTGTTCGGACGACACAGCGCCATGACAATCAGCAAACGCAAGCCGTCTGTCCTGATCACATGGTTGTTGATTTCCGAGCTGTACCGACCTCTGCTTTTCTGTCGTCTGGTCACATGTGGGTCGACAACCACCCACCATCTGACACGCAAAAGCATGTTAGGTAGCAACAGCCGCCTAGGAAACGGAAGAGACAACAACATACCCCTTCTGATGACTGCCTGCATCGGACGTGTGCACAGGATTAGGACTCTCCTAGTGATGATTCCCTGAGCTCCGACGCCCTGGCATCATACGACGCAACGTCCCTCCCCTCCTCCGTCTCCCGTCACCATCCACCTTCCCCATCTGCGCCTGATGCGGTTGCCTCCCTTTTGTGCCTCACGCTACCTGTGGATGCGCCCCGGATACTGTTCTACTGAACCGGCCTGTGAGAAATCTGTTTCCTGAGCGGAGGACGTCGATGCTGCGGATGGAAGTTCTGGAGGTATACAGAACGAGGGAACCTCCTTGGTGGGGTTGGCTCACTTACAATCACAGTGATGTGCCCTTCCATGGGGGCCAACAGGTAATTTCCTGTGCTTCCACTATGTTTGCATCACCCATCCTCCTGGCCATGGCAGTGTTTCAAACCTACCGTATAGCCATGGTCGATATGAATACCATTCTCTCACGTGACAAACTGGTTTTACTCCATGAAATGCTGTACGCTGCGGCCATTCACGTTTCTCTCCTTCAGGGGGGACATGTTGCAACCTTTTGTGCTCCCCATGGATTTACGGCACACGTCTCCCATACTTCGTCTACAGGTAGTGGGGTGGCGATCCTCCATCATGACGGTATCTATGCTGATGCAGTTTCCAATCCCCCTGATGCCAGAAGTATGCCTTTCCCGTTTAATGGCGTCAGGATCATCAACATCTCTGTGCCATCAGGTTCAGGTCGCTGCCGCGAATGTTCCATTTTCTTCTCTGAGGCAGTTACGCCTCTCTTCCTGGGTCACAAGGATCGTGAGAAGAACTTCAACCCCACCCAGGCGCTCAACGAACGACTGCCGCCTCGCTCTCTGTGCGCGGCGCTAGCGTCATTTCTCCAGCACCTCAACCTTGTGGACTCTTGGGAGCATGTTCATAGTGATTGTCCGGGGCTTATGCATTTCACTAGCCATTCCTCTAGTCGTCTCGACCGTGTTTATATCTCCCGCGATATTGACGGTGGTGTTCAGGCTGCTCAAATCCGGCCCATTGCGTTCTCTGACCATCTCTGACCATGACGCACATATCTGTGACATTAATCTCTGCCGCCAAAGCGTGTGGCATGGTCAGGGACTGTGGAAACTGAACGCGAATCGTCTTACTTCACCCGACTGCCGGCGGGCAGCTTGTCGTCGATGCCGTGATGCGTATCAGTTTACCCTGTCATGGTGCGTCCTCTGGGCAAAGCATGCCCTCCGCAAGGCCTTGATTGGGTACGGAATTGAGGTCACGGCGTGGTGGCGGCGAACTCATGACCTCTACTTCACAATTCTCCGAGAATATACTATGATGGTATATTCGCCAGAGCGTCAGGCGATGGTGCATCGTGCCAAGGCACAGCTCACGTCCCTCTATCTACGTCACTTTGAAGGATCTACGTTCAGAGCGTGCACACACGATGGATTAGCGCAGGAGCGTCTGTCTATATACCATGCGACAGTGTAACGGTACCATCATCAGAGGACTTTGAATAATTTTCTTATGAGTGATGATAGGCAGCGCTTAGATACCCCATGCGATATACGGTATACCCTCCATGGACATTATTTTATGCTGTACTCAGCACAGCATGACCACCCTGCCAACACTACGGCGGTCTCCCAAATCTCATTTGGTTCAATTCCTGGTGATGCACTGATGGATCTGCTTGCCGACATCATGCTACGCAGGAGGGTTCTACAAACAAGTCACCTGGCCTGACGGCCTCCCACTAGAGTTTTACTGACGTTTCGTCCCCTTATGGCACTGGTATGGACAGAAATTTGCCGGGGTCTTATGTCGCCTCCCAGACAGCTTCCTTGACGGTCTCCTCATTTCCATCCACAAGCCTCAGGGTACATCACGGATATGCAATTACCGCACCCTGACGTTACTGAACAGCGACACGAAGATATTTACGTGGCTGTTGTCTGCAAGGCTTAAACGAACGGCCCATTACGTGGTTTCCGCTGATCATACTTCTTTGAGAGGTGCCAATAACATCCTCATTGCCCTCTGTCGCCATCGGAACTTACTCGTTCTTGCTCACTTTCGTCAGGTGTCTGGAATTTTGGCAGCTCTTGGCGTCAGCCACGCTTTAGATCGGTTCGATCACGACTACCTGAAAGGGGTGCACCGCCATATTGGATACCATGATACTACTGTTGACGTCGCGATACGTCTCACTCGTGGAGTTACGTCGCGTGTACTCTACAATGGCCGTCTCACTCCACGTATCTCGATGCGTCGTTCGGTGCTTCAAGGCACGCTTTCATCATGGCACCGTTGCTCTGTGGCCGCTGTCAACACCTGTCTGGGATTTATCACCGTGCGCATGTATCCAGCTGTGCTGATTATGCGGGTGATGTCGTCATCGTTTTTCGAAGCGATGCTGAGATCTGGGAATCACTAGCATGGGTTACCAACTAAGGCGAAGCTTCTGGTAGCTGCTTTAACGTACGAAAATCGAGCGCCATGGCTGTAGGTGGAGGACTTCCTGCGGACAGCACTGCCCCACTGCGTCTAGCTGCTACTATCCGGTGCTTAAGACTCGATTTCACAAGTGATCTGCGGCGCATCAATGCCCCCAACTGCCGGCGCCTACAGTCCCAACTACGAGATGGGCTCCTAGATCACCGTTTACGAGCACTCGATCTTCTGCAGCGAACACAATACGTAAATATATATTTGGCGTCACGTGTCCACCACGTGACACAGTCGCTTCCTATTCTGCCGTCCATGGCCCGCCGCATGCTAAGGGCACTGGGTTCATATGCACACATCAAAAAACGTTTTGGACAACCACGGTTCCCAGAACTCCTAAGATAGACGTTGACTGTGGATATTCTATCACAGTTACAGTCCCTTTGACTGTTCAGAGATGTCACTAAACCCGGCCAAAGATGTAAACTACCATGCATGAGCAGCGCCTATTTGGCAGAGGGGGTCGGACAGCCGATCAGTTCCAGTCATTCCATCAGGAAGGAGGTACACGTGCGGTATTGTCTGGAGTTCAACCGTGCCTAGACGGTCAATACCATGGTTCGATCGCGTCCGCATTGTTACTTTGTGCCAGGAAGGGCTCTCAACAAGGGAAGTGTCCAGGCGTCACGGAGTGAACCAAATCGATGTTGTTCGGACATGGAGGACATACAGAGAGGCAGGAACTGTCGATGACATGCCTCGCTCAGACCACCGAAGGGCTACTACTGGAGTGTATAACCGCTACCTACGGATTATGGCTAGGAGAAACACTGACAGCAACGCCACCGTGTTGAATAATTCTGTTCGTGCAGCCACAGGACGTCGTGTTACGACTCAAACTGTGCGCAATAGGCTGCATGGTGCGCAACTTCACTCCCGACGTCCAAGGGGAGGTCCCTCATTGCGACCACGGCACCATGCAGCCCGGTACAGATGGGCATAACAACATGCCGAATGGACAGCTCAGGATTGGCATCACGTTCTGTTCAACAATGAGAGTCGCATATGCCTTCGACTAGACTATTGTCGAAGACGTGTTTAGAGGCAACGTGGTCGTAGTAAACGCCTTAGACACACTGTCCAGCGAGTGCAGCAAGGTGGAGGTTCCCTGATGTTTTGGGGTGGCATTATGTGGGGCCGAAGTACGCCGCTGGTGGTCATGGAAGGCGCCGTAACGGCTGTGCGGTACGTGAATACCATCCTCCGACTGATAGTGCAACCATATTGGCAACAACTGGTGAGGCATTCGTCTTCATGGACGACAATTCACGCCCTCATCGTGCACATGTTGTGAACGACTTCCTTCAGGATAACGATATCGCTCGACTCTCCAGATATGAACCCTATCGAACATGCCGGAGCCGAACGGTCTGAGGCGCTGCAGGCATGGACTGTGCGGCTGATCCCGCTGGAGGTTCGGGTCCTCCATCGGGCGTGTGTGTGTGTGTTTGTCCTTAGGATAATTTAGGTTACGTAGTGTGTAAGCTTAGGGACTGATGACCTGGACCGAGCGAGGTTGCGCAGTGGTTAGACACTGGACTCGCATTCGGGAGGACAACGGTTCAATCCCGCGTCCGGCCATCCTGATTTAGATTTTCCGTGATTTCCCTAAATCGCTCCAGGCAAATGCCGGGATGGTCCCTTTGAAAGGGCAGGGCCGACTTCCTTCCCCGTCCTTCCCTAATCCGATGAGACCGATGACCTTGCTGTCTGGTCTCCTTCCCAAAAACAACCCAACCCAACTGATGACCTTAGCAGTTAAATCCCATAAGATTTAAAACACATTTGAACATTTTTTTAACATACCTGGGATAGATTGAAAAGAGCTGTTTATGGACGACGTTACTCACCTGCCACTCTGAGGGATCTACGCCGAATCACCATTGAGGAGTGGGACAATCTGGACCAACAGTGCCTTGATGAACTTGTGGATAGTATGCGACGACGAATACAGGCATGCATCGATGCAAGAGGACGAGCTACTGGGTATTAGAGGTACTGGTGTGTACAGCAACCTGGACCACTACCTCTAAAGGTGTCGCTGTATGGTGGTACAACATGCAATGCGTTGTTTTCATGAGCAATAAAAAGGGTGGGAATGATGTTTACGTTGATCTCTATTCCAATTTTCTGTACTGTTTCCGGAACTCTCGGAACGGAGGTATTGCAAAACTTTTTTTGATGTGTGTATTTGCCACAGCTTGTTGTTCGAGATAAGGTTCGAGACCCTCACCCTCCCACGGTGCAAGGGCGGTTTAACTCTCGGTCATGTCCGTGACAGAGCGATAGTCCTTTTCAAATGGTGCTGTGGCACCGTTGTCCAACGTACCTTATCAGCCTGTTGCTGGAGGCCCTTGCACCACGCTCTCTCCCTTATATAGCTTTCGGACGTCCCACCACCCAACTTTTATTTTCGTAATTTTTTTTCCTCGAACTGAAATACGTCATTACTGCGATGTTGCCAAACCGCTTGATATCCACGAAGGTGATCTGTGGCTTTCATAAGCAGCACAGTCACCGAAAGTGGCTGAGTGGAAGCATCCCCACGTCGACTGGTAGTTGGTGTGTGCCCCTTATCTCGCCACTGACATCTAGACTGCGTGGTACCTTACGATCAATGGTAAGCAAGTACGCCGGTCACGCCTTCAAGAGATTCACCTTGCAGACACCCTGTTGTCTATTACCTGTGATGTTCTGGACACGGATGAACATCGTCTAGCCGACCGTTGTGGCCGAGCGGTTCTAGGCGTTTCAGTCTGGAACCGCGCTGCTGCTACGGTCGCAGGTTCGAATCCTGCATCGGTCATGGATGTGTGTGATGTCCTTAGATTAGTTAGGTCTAAGCAGTTCTAAGTCTAGTGAACTGAGGACCTCAGATGTTAAGTACTATAGTTCAAATGGCTCTGAGCACTATGGGACTTAACATCGGGGGTCATCAATCCCCTAGAACTTAGAACTACTTAAACCTAACTAACCTAAGGACATCACATACATCCATGCCCGAGGCATGATTCGAAGTGTACGGGTCGGCGATAGGTGTCTGGTTTTTGGTGCGACAGATGCTGGCCCTAATTACATATGCGACACCTCATCAGATACCTTCCCACCTGTTCCTTCTTTTTGGATTCTGCGTACTTCTGACAAACGAAGACGAACTTCGTAAAGTGGATTCGTGCACATTCAGTTCACTAGTTGTTTGCTGGCAGTGAGAAAAGTGTCCTTGATTTTTGGCCCTTCCTTAATGAATGACATTGTGCAGTTGTCCTTAATCAGAAATTCAGACAATTGTTCTCCAGTTTCATTTTTAGAGTTTTGCGTAATCCACCCCTGAGCTCGGGTGTACCTGTTATAGGGCGTTGATTCACGCCTTTTCCGCTCTTACAAGGGAACCTCCCCGTCGCACCCCCCTCAGATTTAGTTATAAGTTGGCACAGTGGATAGGCCTTGAAAAACTGACCACTGATCAATCAAGAAATTAGGAAGAAGTTGTGTGGAATTATGAAGAAATAAGCAAAATATACAAATGAGTAGTCCATGTTGAACATAGGTAACATCAATAAGAGAGAAAGCCCAGTAGCGCCGTGGTCCCGTGGTTAGCGTGAGCAACTGCTGAACAAGAGTTCCTTGGTTTAAGTCTGCCCTCGGGTGAAAAGTTTAATTTTTTATTTTCAGCACATGTTCAGATTTGCTTGGACATATGCAGGATTTGAAGGTCTACACACGGAAAAATTTGAAAACGTTAAAAACATATGTTTTGACAGAGCACAGGGAAAACTATGCTACTGTGAAACTTGCATTCATTTGTTGTACTTTATGTGACAAACTCTTATGTTTTCATCACATTTTTGTGAGTGATTATCACATCCACAAGAAAACCTAAGTCAGGCAAGGCAGAAGAATCTTTTTACCCATTCGCCAAGTGTGCAAGTTGGGTGGGTCGACAACATATTCCTGAAATGTGACGCACATGCCGTCACCAGTGTCGTATAGAATATAACAGACGTGTTTTCCTGTGGAGGAATCGGTTGACCTATGACCTTGCGATCAAATGTTTTCGGTTCCCATTGGAGAGGCACGTCCTTTCGTCTAATAATCGCATCGTTTTGTTTTGCGGTCGCAAAACACAGACACTAAACTTATTACAGTGAACAGCGACGTCAATGAACGAACGGACAGATCATAGCTTTGCGAAAATAAAGAAAGTGAAACTTTTCGCTCGAGGGAAGACTTGAACCAAGGACCTCTCGTTCCGCAGCTGCTCACGCTAACCACGGGACCACGGCGCTCCTGAGCTCACCCTATCCTTGATGTGACATATCTTTCGCATGGACTACTCAGTTTGTATATTTTGCTTATTTTTTTCATAGTTCCACACAACTTCTTCCTGTTTTCTCGATTGATCTGTGTTCAGTTTTTCAGGGCCTATCCACTGTGCCAACTTACAACTAAATCTGAGGGGGGTGCGATGGGGAGGTTCCCTTGTTAGTACCGGTGCATTCCTTAGTCATCGGAATGTTGTTCTCCGAAATAATTCGCGTCGATAGTCTCACTGAGTCTGGCGACTTGCCGCGCCCTCCATGCGATGTCGGTTTCCTGCCATTGTCGGTGTCCTTCCCAAAAATTAAAAAAATAGGAAAATAAATAAATAAATCCTTGGTGTTCTTTGTACATTTATTCCAAATTTCCTACGCTTTCCCTATTTCCTGGTCGTGGGAACGGAATATGGTGGCGAGGCTTAGGGTTGTTACCCTTGCCCGCTTTGCCACCACCCCTCCCTTTCGGCACCACGAAGGTTACTTTAAAAAAATGGTTAACAAAAAAATCCGTGTCGTCACACGTTTCCACGTCGCCGCTGATTCCGCGTAAAATCCTGGCGCATCTGACATCGATAATCCCTTTCCTTTCCTTTCCTTTCTCCCCCGTCCACCTTCAGTTTACATAAAATGTATGGTGCTTAATATGCACATCGGCTTGTATTACCAGCGCCTTCCTTTTGGAAGCGCCTCTGCTCCTCCGCTATTTCAACGCTGTGTTAAACAACTGATGTCGAAAGAGCTGCCTGTTCAAATTATTTAGGTGGCATCATTGTATCTGGACGAACAGAGGAAAAGCATCTCAAAAACGTGTAATCTCTTTTTCAAGTTTTGCTTACGCAGGAGTCAAGTCTGATTTACAAAAATGTTCATTATTCAATACTGAAATTAAGTATTAGGAACATTTCATTGATGCCCACGGCACTCGTCCCTGGTTTAAGCATTTAGAGGCCATACAGATATTACTGTGCGCAAGTCTTTTTCCTTTTTGGGGGGGGGGGGGGGGAGGGGGAGGAGATACGTAGTATCGACGGCATGCGCACTGACTAACACCCGACTTGCCTCGCGCCACTCACAGCTAAGGGGAGATGGCTTTACTGAACATTCTGCCAGTGAATCGCCGGACGAGCGCACTCTTCCGTCGCTTGCTGGCTCCGATGGGTGGCACCATACGTACACTCCACCATAGTATGCTAAATTGACGTGACCTCGCTGCTTGCGGTTCTGATTGTCTGGCGCACCTTTCTAAGCTGCTGCACTCAGAGATCCTCCCGTGCGATTCAGTGAGATCACAGAAATATCAACATTAACACGGACGATGACAGTGGGAAAAATTCATCGTTGTCGCCCGACACTATTAAAAATTACTACGTGTCAGTAACTTATCTGAGTGTATCAGTATTCAATAATACTTGTTACTATCAAGGACATTACTTTCACTGTATATACAGGTTGATTATAATTAAAGTACCAATTTCAAAACGATGCAAAAAAAGAACAAATTCTCAGAATGACGTCAAATTTAAACGGATTATTGTCGAAGGAGAGGGAAATATTATAGATATAAAATAAATTTTAATGAAAATTGTAGAATAACCCCATCCACCACGGCAAAGTGGTACCACGTCGAATGGGAAAAATCGGCTTTTATATGTTCCGAGGCCAAAATCGAATGAAAAGGAGCAATGTAATCTGTTTTAATTGTTCTGAGGCCAAATACGGCATGTAAAAGGCGACCTCTGGGAATATCTGTTCTGAAGAAATGTAGAAACACACGAGACAATAATGACTCAATGACTTCTCATAGAAGACAGATTAAGAAGTGTCTAAACATCGTTTAGAGCACTTATAAACTTAGAGGAAGCTTTTGAAAATCGTGGCCGGAATACTCCCTTTGGGATTCTGAAGGTAGTAGGGGTGAAGTGCAGGGACCGAAAGGCTATTTACAACTTGTATAGAAACCAGATGACATTATAATACCGAGCGAGGTGGCGCAGTGGTTAGACACTGGACTCGCATTCGGGAGGACGACGGTTCAATCCCGCGTCCGGCCATCCTGATTTAGGTTTTCCGTGATTTCCCTAAATCACTCCAGAAAATGCCGGGATGGTTCCTCTGAAAGGGCACGGCCGACTTCCTTCCCCATCCTTCCCTAATTCGATGAGACCGATGACCACGCTGTCTGGTCTCCTTCCCCAAACAACCAACCAACCAACATTATAATAGTTGAGGGGCGTGAAACGTAATCAGTGTTTGAGAAGGGAGTGAAACAGGGTATAGCCTATTACCGATATCATTCAATTCGTACAATCAGCTAGCAATAAAGGAAACCAAAGAAAAATTTGGAGTTGGAATTGAAGTTCAGGGAACTTAGAGGTTTGACGATGACATTGTAATACTGTCAGAGACGTTAGAGGACTTGGAAAAAAGTTGAAAAGAATGGACAGCGTATTGAAACGATAATATAAGATGACCATCAACAAAAGCAAAACAAAGTGTGGGGAAGCAAGCCGACGCTAGTGAAGCGAGGAAAATATTCTGTATTCCCAGTCGCTCGGCCAAGGTAAATCCATCAGAGCATCTGACGTATGTTGTGGGCCGCCAACAAAAAGATTCAACCATATTGTTATATAAAATTAAATGTTTAAATATTGTTTCAATAGTTGGTCAGGTTATATAAGACTATAAAAAGCTTAAATATTGTGATCTCAACATGGTTCACTAATTAGTTACTTAAAAACTCCAGTTTTCGTAGAATTCTAAGAGATGAGTAGTATTAACGATAGAAAGTTCTACTTTTGGAATCAGAAGCAGTTTATCATAAAAACACATGATACAGCTTTCCTCGAAATTACCTCACATAATTTTTGAATTATTCCACTACTTCAAAATATTGGAAGCTCGTTATATTAAAGATACAGAGCTCAACTTCTGGAATTAAGTTCAGTTTACCATAGAACCATGTGGTAGAAATTTCTTTGAAGATATCTCATCTACTTTTTGAAATGTTAAGAAAAACGCTTTTCAGTACCTTACTTTTGTAAAACGAGTTAGATTAATCCTCGTTAATAAGCTACAAAGCCAAGATGACAGCAGTATATTCGTTATACGTAATAAGGGAGCTATACCAAGTTTCAAGATAATATTGTAAAATTTAAAAGGCAAAGAATTAAGACAGAGATAGTTCAGAGGCCACCATTTACCGTCAGTTCCGTTTGAAAAACTCTGGAGTTCAAATTTTGAGAGCTATCGGGCAAAGGATTTCACGGAACATAAAGTACAGCGATACTTATAGAAAAGTCAGGATCGTTGTTAGTTTTTAGCTAACAACGATGCATATAATTTTCCGTTCTCATTGGGCACATGTAGGTAACGAGATGTCTCCACCTGCGGAGGTTATTCGATAGTTGTCAGTCGTATGGGAGTGTGCTGCACTCTGCTGGGAATCTGTTTGCGTCCACCTATGCCATGGATGACGTTAATATTGGCTGACATTATTGTGTTTCGGTCGAATGGTATATCGCGTATGACTGGTGAAATTGTGTAAAAGTGATCTTAACTTGGATTACGAATTTTTCTGGAAAACCCGTGTTTCGTTCTCCATCTTCTATTTCGTATGCTGCCCACTATATTATAGAAAACCGCTTGGCAGGTGACCCAAATCATTCTCCACTTTTAAGCCGAGCAATTAATTTTTCGTAAATGTTAATAAACAGTAGAAATCGTCTCTGAAATGTTTAGAGCGCCGAGTACAATGGAATAGCTGTAATGATTTTTGTACTTATTTTTGTATGTGAGAAACATTGATAATAATGTACTGCTTCGTTAAACGACAGTAGATATTTATTATCATAGCGGTCCCTGATTCACTTGCATTACTCTTAGAGAGTCAGAACATTTTATTTCAGTTCATACGAGCTGAAAAGTCAACCTGTAGAATGAAGACTACGTACAGTACGTTCTACAATGCTCTCTGGCAGTACGCACAAATAATTTTCAGCCCCTTGTAAAAAGATGTGGTGTCTAAAACATTTCAACCTGCAAAATAAGAGAGGAAATACCACATATTTTACCCTCCGCTGCACAAAAGATAATGGAATGTTGTCGGATTAAATCAGGCAGTGCTGAGGGAATTAGATGACGAAACAAGACACTAAAAGTACTAGCTGAGTTTTGTTGTTTGGGTGGTAAAACAACTAATGACAGTCTAAGTAGAGAGGATATACAATGTAGACTGCCAATGGCAATAAAAACGTTTCGGAAGAAGAGGAATTTGTCAACATCGAATACAGATTTATATGTTAGGAAGTGTTTTCTAAAGATATTTGTCTGGAGTGTAGCCTTGTCTGAGAGTGAAACGTGAATGATAAACTATTAAGACAAGAAGAGAGTAGAAGCTTTCGAAATTTATGGTGCTACAGAGGAATGCTAACGATAAGATGAGTAGCTCGTGTAAATAATCAGAACGTACTGAACAGAATTAGGAAGACATGAAGTTTGCGGCACAACTGGACTGAAAGAAGGGATCGGTTTATAGGACTCATTCTGAGACATCAAGGGATACCCAGTTTACTAATAGAGAGAAGTGCTGGGGATAATAATTGTAGAGGGGGGCTGAGAGATTAATACAATAACCAGTTTCAAAAGGGTAGGGTTGCAGTAGTTATTTCGGGATAAAGGGGCATCCACATGATAAAGTAGCATGGAGAGCTGCATTAAAGCAGTCTTCAGACTGAAGAACATAACGACAATGTGGAAAGTGCAAGTAATGTAGCAGGGCGTGCTATGGCCAGAAAATGGGGTGACATCAACACTTTTCATCCGGTGTCAGCTTTCTGTGTCAAATTACAGCTCAGGCAATCGTTCTTCTTATATTCAAGGTCACCTCTTCCTCCCTCCCCTCCTCCTCCAGGGTCCTCTCATCCGCTACCGTGTTCCACCCTTTCCCAGTGTCATCATGCTGTTAGCCAATAGCCTTGGGGCTCAACTGCTCTCAGGCAATTTGATCTATTTTCTCATCATTTGAGGTCCATGCTCTGTGGAGAGAGAATCTTAATTTGGTCAATCGCCAAGTTGTCTATAAAACTGGGAGGAAACTAGTAAAAATTGATAACTTGACAGGAATGGCCAAAATGCAGATGTGTAAATTTGTCCATTCTTGTGGAAAAAGACATGTACACAGCAGATGTAAATAATTAGCAACCTGACGTTAACTATAGGTCTTCACGTTTCAGCACTTACCATTTGTTATAACAAATTAATTTCAACTTATCCCCTTTTGAGCACCCGCCTTTGGGTGGCGCCTGCATCTACACAGCACACATATATTTTAAATCTGAGCACCACAGACTCGAGAATCTGTAATCAACTCACCTCGTCATTTAGCAGTCATTTGAACTCTGAAGGGAAGGTATCAGGGTGGAACTATGTGATATAACACATTAATTCAAGCTCCTCCTTTTTTGAGCAGTTGCACTTGTAGAGTGCAGTGAATAGATAACATTCTTTTGTAAGTAATGGCAATGGTACTCTAAAATTATTAATGGTTTATAATAATAAAATTTTTATTAGCAGTAACTTAAAGTATATTTTATTTGGACTTTAAAATATGACTTACGTACAAATACATAAAACAGTGAAGTTTTATACTTTTCTGAATAATAATGTTCAGCAATCTTTTTTATGCTTTAAAAGATGCATTATACGCGTATGTTTCGCAACGATGCTTTTATTTTTTTTTTTTTTTTTTTTTTTTGCTCTGAAGTTGAATATATGCATTTTTTGTGAATTAGTACTAACAAGTATCGAGACAAATTTACTCTAAAAGAAGCAAAATATTTATACAAAAAATACAGTTCTCATTGATTCGTGATACAGTTCAATTTTTCTCTGTATATACAATTCACAGTCTTTTCATATAATACTAGCAATGCATGGGAAACGGGTGGACTAACGGCAGCAGATGAAGAAAAACAACACTCACATATACACATCTACATATAGTGTGCAGTTGAGCACAGAGTACACACAATGTACATACGCACATAGTGCGTGGTCATTCACACACATGCACGTACACGCACAAAAATGATGAATGATTCATCCACCTGTTCGTCACAGAAAACCACTTTTTTCAAATAAATATGCATCCACACACATAAGCACTCCAGTGAACGGTGTGAGAACGGGAGGACTCCGATCCAGTCCTCACAGATGAAGTATTTGTTGTCATGACACAACAGACCAACATTCAGCTGCAGTGCAGGTGTACCTCATGACCTCATGATCGAAGAACTACCTGGTGCACCAGATGTGGAGAAGCGTCTGCACCACGTGCAGGCATCCTTTGTTATCTTCAGTTGTGTGAGCCTTTGAGGGTGCATGATGCGACCCCCACCCCACCTTTGGGTGGTACCTCCATCTACAAGGCACACATATATTTTAAATCTGAGCACCACAAACTCGAGAATCTGTAATCAGTTCACCTCGTCTTGTTTTGAGATGTTATGCCGTAAGGAGTATTGGTCACATCTCTAGATGTGTCAAATTAATCACGGTTGTAACTAATTACTTCAAATAAATTGCAGATTTTCACCCAGTACACGAAGCTGTCTTTATCTGTATAAAGTAATTTGGGGTTAACGAAATTTGTCTTCATAAACTTATAGAGGAATCTGTACATGTGGAGTTTGGGCAGGCCCAGAATACACATACCGATATAAACAAACTTCGTGAACTGCACTGAAATCTTAGCCATCTCCACAATGACTAGTCCTTTATTGGCGACACTGGTGCGTTAAAAATTTGGCCTGTTAGTGTAATCTTTTGCGCCATAACGTCATTCCCAACGATAATCTAAATGAATTTCGCAGGTTTTTCTAAAATTTTTCATTTTTTGTCAAAAACGGAATTATACATTAATAAGAAAAATTCTTTAAAAGTCACAAATCATGAGAGCCGTCTTTTCGGTATTTACATCCTTCTACCAGCACAACTGCTGGAAGGAGGTAGTGCAGTTGATTCTTTTTCATCCCCAAACTGAGGTCTCTATAGTGAAGAACATGTTTATTTCTTATTGCCCAGTGTTGTCATCAGCTTGGGGACAGAACAATTCCATGTGATTAGGTGCTCTGGACATAATGGGAAATCGTTGTGTGAGTCATGAAAATGGGCAGGATATACGTTAAAACCGTCATATGGCCTGCTCTCCTCCTCACTCACATGCTGGTTGTTTGCCTTGGTATACTGGAACACGCAATGGCAAGGTCCCCAGTGAACACCCCTTTCGAAAAACAGCTACATGTCAACATCAGTCAACAGTTTGATGCTGAAACATGCTCTTTTTGACATTGAGTCCCACAAATGCCCTGATGTCATATAATAGAAGCAGCGGCCAGGGTGTGCATGTCCATGCATAGACTTTGGAATTTCTCAAAATTGTCTGTGTGCAGGCGTATGTCAGTATACTTATACAATCTAGCATATTCCTTTAAATTAAGGATTTTGAACTCCTGCCAAACATTCACTGCATGTTCCTAATCTGTGTCCGTTATGGCAGTGCTTGTGAGTTTACAGACGAATGTAGTTTTCTGGAGTATCTCCTTTGAATCCAGGTATTTGTAAAGAAAGACCCCCTTCGTTGTCACAAGCTAAAACTTTGAACCACCGGAATATGCAGCTCTGGTGACAAGCATATCCTTCTGGTGCACTGTCTCAACAAGTTTCCGAAGAGCTGCTTGCATTCAACATTATGAATCCTAGAAGTGGAGCGTTATTCATGGTGTGATTCACTTGGAAAATGAGACAATGTTTTCAACATCGTTGGATATGACACTGACCTTATCATTTTTCTAGCCAAAATCAACCAAGTGCTCAACATGTAAGTCAGCTTCATACCCTTTCAAATTGTGGAGGAAGTTCGCATTTCAACTTGCATGCATTGTGAGCCGCACCATGGATCTCCCTATTAGATGGTAATGGTCTCTACCTTGAGTGCCCCTTTTCTATCCAGCGAAAACCCACAAATGTGGTAGTGAACTGACATCTTGTGTAAAGCATTGTTCTCCCACGAGTTGGTTATGGGAATACTTTTGCAATAAATTATTTCAACATTCTGTGCGAGACTTTTGACCTCAGAGAGAAACTACGTCACGGGATTACCTCACAAGGGAACCTCCCCATCGCACCCCCTTCAGATTTAGTTATAAGTTGGCACAGTGGATAGGCCTTGAAAAACTGAATACAGATCAAACGAGAAAACAGGAAGAAGTTGTGTGTAACTATGAAAAAAATAAGCAAAAATATAAAAACTGAGTAGACCATATGGAAGATAGGTAACAACATAAGATGTAGCAAGTCCAGGAGCGCCTTGGTCCCGTGGTTAGAGTGAGCAACTGCAGAACGGGAGGTCCTTGGTTCAAGTCTTCCCTCGGGAGAAAATTTTAATTTTTTATTTTCAGTCAATAATCAAAGTTCAGGCACTCACACATAATTAACTTCGCTCTCCAAAATTCCAGGACATGTTCAGATTTGCTCGGACATATGCAGAATTTCAAGGTCTACGCACGGAAAAATTTGAAAACTTTAAAAACATATGTTTTGACAGAACACAGGGAAAACTGTGCGACTGTGAAACTGATGCATTCATTTGTTGCAGTTTATGTGACAAACTCTTATGTTTTCATCACTTTTTTGGGAGTGATTATCACATCCACAAGAAAACCTAAATCGGGCAAGGTAGAAGAATCTTTTTACCCATTCGCCAAGTGTACAAGTTAGGTAGGTCGACAACATATTCCTGTCATGCCGTCACCAGTGTCGTATAGAATATATCAGACGTGTTTTCGGTTGACCTATGACCTTGCGATCAAATGTTTTCGGTTCCCACTGGAGAGGCACGTCCTTTCGTCTACTAATCGCACGGTTTTGCGGTGCGGTCGCAAAACACAGACACTAAACTTATTACAGTGAACAGAGACGTCAATGAACGAAAGGACAGATTATAACTTTGCGAAAATAAACAAAGAAAATTTTTTTAGTCAAGGTTAGAATTGAACCAAGGACCTCTCATACCGCAGTTGCTCACGCTATCCACGGGACCACGGCGCTTCTGCGGGTACAGTTTCCTGTGATATTGCATATGTTGTTCATGGGCTACTCAGTTTGTATATTTTGCTTATTTTTTTCATAGTTCTACACAACTTCTTCCTGTTTTCTCGATTGATCTGTGTTCAGTTTTTCAAGGCCTATCCACTGTGCCAACTTATAACTAAATCTGAGGGGGGGCGATGGGGAGGTTCCCTTGTCAGAGGTACGATGCAAATTGACTGAGAGTAGAGTCATATGAGCGTACAACTTAATACGCTAACAAAATATGGCACTTGTTCTGTGAAGAAGATGTAAAGGGCAGTGGGACCACCTTCACAATACATCACAGGAGGAAGTAAGCACTCAAAGTCAGCGTACACGATGAAGGGGCATCACTACTTGTGATGGGCTTCTTAAACAGTAAGAACTTGTCTGCCTTGACAGGCATTCCCACTCATGCTGGTTCCCAGCTAGAGCAATTAGTCAGATGCCTTTCTGAGCGCTGTTGGTAAAAGAGTTGATGCTTCTACAGCAAAAATGCCTTGCACTTTTTTTTCCTCGGTTGGGCTGAAAGTAGGCAGTATGTGCTTTTTATCCAGACATTATGTTGCTTCTCACCCTCGATGAATACCAAGAAATATTTTTGTTTGGGTTGCTGACTGGCTACTTTGGAGAAGCAGAGAAGTCCGTCTGCTTTAAGCTTTACCTTTTCCTGCAGAGTGTGATATTTTTCAGGCTTCCTTTTATCTATATCCAGCCCATACACATGAACTGAATAATCAGGATTCTGCCTCTATAACGGTGGTACGCCTTTGGTTCTGATGAGGAATGAGATGCTGTTGAAGACACAATGCCCACAGTCATTAGATGTATGCTTTTAAATGCATGTTTCAGGTCATATCTGTCACAAGCCAGAAGTTACCATGAAAAGCGATATTCATCACCCTCATCTAGATTCTGGGCATGAACACATATTTTTTTAGCATTAGTATCTTCTGGAAGAGGGATTAAATTGGACACCCCCATTAACTGCACACACATCGAGGTGGAGTACCCAGCTGATATCTGTACTAGAACCTTTTTACTGGATTTGGAGAAATGGCCGAGTATGACATTCTTGGTATAAGATCTGAAGTACTCTGCAGTTTAGTCACTCCACAGTATCACATCATTTTTAATCAAAAACTTTGATTATGTTCAGTTCCTCAGCATAACTGCTTTCTTAAGGGGATACATTATCTCACAGCACATATCTACCTTGCACGTAATGGCGGGATACTGTGGGTCATTGACGATTTTGGGGAGCTCCCTTTCCAAGGCAGCTAGACAGATCTTGAGGAAAGTGGTAGGGCCTCCGTAGCCCACATAAGTGTTGTAAATACCAGCTTGTAAGATCATGTACCAAAAATCTCCGACAACTGCTGAGTAATTTGTGGCTGCACAAATTACCTAGCAATCTGTAACAGAGCAGGCCATTTGGCTGCTGCTAGGTAATGACTGATACCAATGGAGATATGGTCCAGCACATGACAGACCACTCTGTGGTGAAAGTATCATTGTAAACGGATCTGCTCATGGCGAATGTGTCGAAATCGATAGACGTTGCTGGGGTGATGAATACCTCAAAGATGGGTCCAATCATGGTGTCAGAAGAACTCTGCAAGCTGTCAGTGGGCATGCTCGTTGCATAATCGACAGATGGGCTGGGGTGACGAATGCATCATAGTCGATGGTTGGGTGTCGTCGTAGTGTTGCTCCTGTAAGTGTAAGCCTGGATCTAGAAGGTTCCAATACTCTAGAAAGGAAGAAGTGAGATTGATATGTCTCCTGTAACACACATAGTAGAGATATGCATGCGTTAATACTTACACTAAGGTCGATTGATATTCATATAACCCACGAACGAGTTTAGCCATATAGTTTCATCATCATTGGGTATGTTATTCATGTATTCTAATAGTTTCCTATTCACTTCAGCATTATCATATTTCACTATATTCTAATCCAGAGCATCTATAAAAAACAAGATGAACACAAGTCATAAGTATAACAAGCAAGCGTAAATTATCTGTGTAGATGAAGTAAACATCCTTACATGTCTGATCTTCCACAATCAGACAATACCCTCATAAACTTTGGTGGTGAACTGCAATCGAATAATTTTATCCCCATTATATACTAACCACATCACCTAAAAACAGAAAGAATCCTGTAAGTATTGTTTACAAATGTAAATCATTATTTTTTTAAAAAAACACATAGATGTGAATGTAAATGTGTATACCTACATTCAGCATTCTGCAAATCATTCGTGGGAGAAGACATAGTTTAATAATCAAACAATGGTGATGGAGTCCTTGTGACTTCATCATCATCATCATCATCAGACAAACGAGGGTGTTTACACACCCCATTACCATTAGGAGAGTCAAACTGGCACTTCATATTGATTCAGTAGATATCAGTGATAACTGGACTGAAGTGAACAGGAACTTGTCAGTGCATCTTATTTACAGTCAGTGCCGGCATGCCCACTCCAACTCTCAGTTAGAATGATGCTGATGCAATTGTATTTCAGCACCACCATTTGGATGTGTGTTTGATTCGAAGTCACCGAAACACAATGCTGACCTTGATGTACACGTATCACAAGGCACAATACTTTTATATCCAACTATGCACACATGTCACGGTGCACTGATTTTGTAGATCACACGTTTTTACCTGGGACAGTAAGCTACTGTCCTTGGCATATCAGCATGTGCTGCACACAACCTAGCAATGTGACAAACACTGGAAACACACTCTTGCCGTGAGGCTGTAGATACTCGAGTGATCACTTTGTTGAATGATAGTGCCAACCAGAGTGTGTGGTTCACAACTTACAAGGCAGAGTCTGATGAATACTTAACTTGTAAGAGATATAGGAGGAACTGAATAAATAAATAAATATACAGTTTTAAACGACAATTTCATTTATTGGTAACATAGAATGACAGCTGTGGCAACGTTAAAATAGAAATAGGATGTGGAGGAGACGAGAGACGAAGTTCATGTTTCGAATGAGAAACGTTCATCAGTTTACATGTTAAATAATATGAACTTTTCTTTATACAGGGATGCCCACATGGGCTCCTGGCTACAGGCAGCTGTCGACTGCTGCCTCTTCTAACATCGTACAGACGAGGCATCTAAACTTATATATTACATCCTTGATGAATAGCATAGGCCATGTACAATATAAAGAGGTATAGGAGAAACTGAATAAACAAATATAAAAATTTTTACAAGACAATATCATTTATTGGTAACCAAACTTAGAAGCATCTGTGCATTATCTGAAACACTAACATAACTAATATTGTTAACACCATAAATTTGTTTCAGGTTTCGAACTGACAGGCTGCTGTACTCTTTGAGTTTTCGAAATGACGCACTCTTGAAGGTGTCATGCAGTCACAACACCTTCCACAGCCTTTGATGTAAACTACGCTGCTTACATCCTCATAGTTTCATAGATTCATGATCATAGACTTCCCTACGAAATTCCCTCAGCATCCCGGCCTTTGCCATGATGGAATTGCATCAACTATTCAGTGCTCTGTAGAGTTTTGGCACACTTTACGGTACTAAATGCTTTCGACAAAGCGACAAATGTGGAAAACCTCGTTAATACTCATTCAGTGTGGGAGAATGCGGCAAATGTAACATACTTCAACACAAATTGTCCACGCTTGTCATACAACTTCTGTGCACCTGTAATGGTGTTTGCAATCTGAGGTGTCATTGTGAATTATTTTTCAATGTGACACAAAAAAGCACTCCGTCTACAGGCCACAAGTGGCCCATCGGGACCATCCGACCGCCGTATCATCCCCAGTTGAGGATGCGGATAGGAGGGACGTGTGGTCAGCACTACTATTCGGTCGAGCAGCTCCTCAATTAACATCACGAGGCTGAGTGCACCCCGAAAAATTGGCAACAGCGCATGGCGGCTGGATGGTCAAATGGTTCAAATGGCTCTGAGCACTATGGGACTCAACTGCTGAGGTTATTAGTCCCCTAGAACTTAGAACTACACTCCTGCAAATGGAAAAAAGAACACATTGACACCGGTGTGTCAGACCCACCATACTTGCTCCGGACACTGCGAGAGGGCTGTGGCACGGCACAGCGGACACACCAGGAACCGCGGTGTTGGCCGTCGAATGGCGCTAGCTGCGCAGCATTTGTGCACCGCCGCCGTCAGTGTCAGCCAGTTTGCCGTGGCATACGGAGCTCCATCGCAGTCTTTAACACTGGTAGCATGCCGCGACAGCGTGGACGTGAACCGTATGTGCAGTTGACGGACTTTGAGCGAGGACGTATAGTGGGCATGCGGGAGGCCGGGTGGACGTACCGCCGAATTGCTCAACACGTGGGGCGTGAGGTCTCCACAGTACATCGATGTTGTCGCCAGTGGTCGGCGGAAGGTGCACGTGCCCGTCGACCTGGGACCGGACCGCAGCGACGCACGGATGCACGCCAAGACCGTAGGATCCTGCGCAGTGCCGTAGGGGACCGCACCGCCACTTCCCAGCAAATTAGGGACACTGTTGCTCCTGGGGTATCGGCGACGACCATTCGCAACCGTCTCCATGAAGCTGGGCTACGGTCCCGCACACCGTTAGGCCGTCTTCCGCTCACGCCCCAACATCGTGCAGCCCGCCTCCAGTGGTGTCGCGACAGGCGTGAATGGAGGGACAAATGGAGACGTGTCGTCTTCAGCGATGAGAGTCGCTTCTGCCTTGGTGCCAATGATGGTCGTATGCGTGTTTGGCGCCGTGCAGGTGAGCGCCACAATCAGGACTGCATACGACCGAGGCACACAGGGCCAACACCCGGCATCATGGTGCGGGGAGCGATCTCCTACACTGGCCGTACACCACTGGTGATCGTCGAGGGGACACTGAATAGTGCACGGTACATCCAAACCGTCATCGAACCCATCGTTCTACCATTCCTAGACCGGCAAGGGAACTTGCTGTTCCAACAGGACAATGCACGTCCGCATGTATCCCGTGCCACCCAACGTGCTCTAGAAGGTGTAAGTCAACTACCCTGGCCAGCAAGATCTCCGGATCTGTCCCCCATTGAGCATGTTTGGGACTGGATGAAGCGTCGTCTCACGCAGTCTGTACGTCCAGCACGAACGCTGGTCCAACTGAGGCGCCAGGTGGAAATGGCATGGCAAGCCGTTCCACAGGACTACATCCAGCATCTCTACGATCGTCTCCATGGGAGAATAGCAGCCTGCATTGCTGCGAAAGGTGGATATACACTGTACTAGTGCCGACATTGTGCATGCTCTGTTGCCTGTGTCTATGTGCCTGTGGTTCTGTCAGTGTGATCATGTGATGTATCTGACCCCAGGAATGTGTCAATAAAGTTTCCCCTTCCTGGGACAATGAATTCACGGTGTTCTTATTTCAATTTCCAGGAGTGTAGTTAAACCTAACTAACCTAAGGACATCACAAACATCCATGCCCGAGGCAGGATTCGAACCTGCGACCGTAGCGGTCTTGCGGTTCCAGACTGCAGCGCCTTTAACCGCACGGCCACTTCGGCCGGCTACTGGATGGTCACCCATCCAAGTGCCGACCACGCCTGACAGTGCTTAACTTCGGTGATCTCACGGGAACCGGTGTATCCACTGCGGCAAGGCCGTAGCCAATGCGACACAATACCTGTACATTTATATTAAAGACTGTCTGATTCCTGTGATAGGTGAGTAGCTTACGAAACTGTCATGTAGCAATAATGTGTATGCTGCAGGGCCTTAAGGATACACTTCATAAAGTAGACTGAAAGTGAAGCTGTAATTTATTTATGGAAAAAACTCAGAATTTAGGTAAATTCTAGCACTGGTTGGTTTACAGTTGCCAAATACGCTCGAATTCTTTTTCAGATTCCACTTTCTGTCTCTTTATTCGGAAATCTCTGGAAGAACTGGGTAAATGTTAAGTTCCCATGAGCAGAAAGTTAATGGCAGCTGAACACCTGCATTTAACACATGTAAAAGTTTCAGACTCAATTTGTCTGACACAGATATAATGGGTTCTTTCCACCCCAACCTATCCAACAAAATTTTATTTTCGTCTCCTTGCCCTCCTTCAATTTTTATCTCGCTTGTCCATAGAACTTCGAAACAAAATCAGTTCCTGTTTCGCTTATTATCCTCAAAGAACCATATTAACATTTTGAGCAGAACAAATGCACTAAAGTGGCTGCTTCTCGATCCGTCCATGAACATTTTGTAAAGCATTCAGGTCCTAAACTAATGCAGAAATGAAAGTTTTTAGTGTTAGCTTCATTCCAAAACTTCTTGTGTGATCAATCTCAGTATCCTTACCCATAAAATTACCAAGGGGGGAGGGGGATGGGTTGGTTCTTTGTGCCCAGAATTTGAAAATATGTAATGTAATCAATTACTTTATATTTAAATTTCTGAAGACATATTAACTCTTTTAATATTCTCTTCTACGTGATTCCGTAAGTGTTTCAACATTTTCCGTTAAGCTTAGTCCAAGAATTCAAGTGTTAGTAGTAGATGTCACTTCCTCCAATGAACGTTATATTCAGCATTTTCTGGTTCAGGATCTTACTTACGCACCAATACCTTTTTAAAAAAGTTGTTGTGGGTGAAAGTGAACAACAGTTAACGAAATAACGATTTTTTATTCTTTTAGGGTAGACATCAAGTATCCCGCCCCCCTTGGTAGTACGCGTTATTGAAAGTGTGTTGATGCTGTAAGAATGTGGTAAAAGGTATTTTCATGTTCTTGACCGCACTAAAACACCAGTACCTTTTTAAGTATTACGTTGTTAACATAATTGAAGAACAGTTAACGCATTTAGCTTTTCTAATTTTTTAGGGTTGGAATAACATACTCGCTAAGCCCCCCATTGGAAATGCATACTACGGAAAATGCTTTGGTATTGTGGGCGTTACGTTTGTACCTTATTTCTTGACACAAGAAGGCAAACACATTACATGTAAGCAGCAATGTCACTGCTGGAGAGGTTCTGTCTTTTCTCTTCACAAATCTTCTCTCCTAATATGCGAAGCTTTTGTTCCGGAGGTGTTAAATCATCTAGATGTTGAATGAAGATTCTTATCTCATCATTATTATTAACATTTGCTGCAGCAAAGTCTTTGTGAAAGAAATATTGCTGGTGAAAGATCCAATCATCATACTGAACTGGAGTTGTTATGTCGAGTTCCAGCATTGTGATGTTTCAATCCTATTGGTGCAAGGGAATCATAATTCTCACATGTTATCACTACGTCCACTGTGAAGTGCTGTCGCGACTGGTGTATGCGTCGGTTTCATACTTTATACCAATGCTGCTTCAAGTGTAGTTTTACTAAGATTTCCTTACTGTAAAACTTGACTGGATCACTGTTCTGATATAGCATTAAGGTATGAATTCGTTATGGTATTACACCCAACATGAATTTTGCTGTCTGGCGATATCTCAATCTGCTGAGTTGACTTGTAAACTTTATCAGTATTATTCTCCAACACTTGGCTACTGGAGAAACCTAGCAGTGATTTTATTGAACCTTCATGAATGAAGTCTACTGTGTCTCCCATTGTTTTTACCTCTGTTTTAAATGTCTTAATTTTGCACGTTACTGAAAGCGTGGTATGAGTCGTTTGATAAACGCATTCAAATCATCAATATAGTATGAGCAAATGGTTACCTTGACAACTTTGGCACTTCCTACATGCAGCTTATTGTTCACTTGCTGAAATTGCGAATGCTGTTGTTTGTTTCCAGACCGAACAGTGCAATACTCCACTTGTTGATTCGTCTCGTAGCTTCTTCAGAAACATGGTAATTATACGATTGAATTGTGGTGGCTGAAGTCTACGTTCTCTTTCACTGTTTTTATTTGTTTTACATATATTAATGTTGACAAAAATCTCAAAACCTGTACAAATCGTTTTACATACCCATTCAAAACGTCAGTATCGTATGAGTGAAGGGGTACTTCCTTGGCTTGGTCACTTCCTAGATGCAGTTTATTGTTCGCCTTGGTGATATTAGGAAAGCTATTGTATGTTTCCAGACTGATCAATGCAAGACTGTACTCCCACTTGTTCGGATCGATTCGGGGAAAATAGTTCCCTGTTAATACCGATGAGTATTCTTTTAAATTTAGAGTGTACAACATCATGTCTGTGCCTCAAGTGACGCAGTGATGTGCATGCTGCTTGTGTTTATGCAACCGTCAGAAGAAACGTTAGACAGGAATATCTGCGGAGATATGAATCGAGGCCTTGGTAGCATCGAACATTGTAGAACACCTGGTTTTTGTTTCTAAAGTAAAGGCACAGTTTTTCCAGTGATATTAAGTCGCCTACTGAATTGAACACGTCACTAAAACTTCCGGGCTAATAAACCGTAGTAGTTGCGTACAATTTTCTCCTTCCTCTCCGACTGTGGGAGACAACCTCAGAGGAAAAGTGGCGAATTGCAACCAGAACTCGAGGGAGCGCTGGATATACGGGCAGTGTAGTGGTGCGCTCGACACTGGCCATATATTCGGCGCTCCCTCGAGTTCTGGTTGCAGTTTGCCACTTTACCTTGTTTACTCTGCACTGCCCATATATTCGGCTCTCCCTCAAGTTCTGGTTACAGCTCGCCACTTCACCTCTGAAGATGTCTCCCGCAGTCGGAGAGGACACGTTAGGAGAAAGTTTTATACATCGACCATGGCCTATTACCCCAGACGTTTTAAGTGGTGTCCGTACCAGCCGTGAAAGTTTACATTGTATGTTCGAATCGAACAGGTTGTTAAGAAGTTTCGATGCAACCAAGACTTATGTTCATTTCTCTGTGGATATTTCTGCCTAATTTTTCCGCTGATGAGTGCTTTTACAAGCAACATGCACATCATGTATAAGTTTTTACCAACAGTGATGGCCTCCATCATGCTATTATGCGTTTTAGCCTCCTGTAGTTGATCCTCTGTGTATTGTGCATTCTACATTGTTCGAGCTAAGCTAGCTGCCCCTCCTACTAAGACAGTGTTTGAGAGCTGCAGTGCGGGCTGCATACATTGCAGGTACTGAAACATCGTGGGTATGTTCATTAATCGGTGCACTCATGGAGTATGCTGAAAAAATAACAGTGCCATTCTCTGAAACTAGCTGAAAGTATGATGCTGTGAGAAGTTAGAATGTGAAATGTTTCCTACTTTATCGTCAATATGCTGTTTGTCGTTTGGCGATGCATGTTGGTTTCTTTAGTGAGGTCACTGTTTGTGTACGGGGTTACAAAGGTTCAAGTTTACGACACGAAATGCAATGGCTATTGAGAAGAAAGACCGTGCACTGTTGTAAAGTTGTTTTATGAGAACGGTGGCGATAGCACCGCTACATTGCATAAATATCGCCGACAGAAACAGTTGCAGAGAAGCCCCATGTCAACAAATGAATTAAGGAATGCGATCAAGTATTCTGAGGAAACAGGTAAATTAGGTGGTGCAGCAGGGAGAGGGATCCGACCCATTTCTGTAGTAGCTGTTTATGAAGTTGTGGTAGTTGTAGCAGGCCGTGTAATACATGCCTGAAAGTCCGTAATCAGTGCTCAAATTGTGTCACAATGATTATATCTCCCCTGATCAACAGTTCAAAAGATTTTGTGGCCTATTTTACACTGTTATCCCAACAAGATTCAGAATGTGCGGCAAATGAATTTCTGAGGTAGGCTATTACACAATGACTTTGCTTTCAGTTTTTTGGCACACATGGAAATGGATGACATGTTGCCAGGGAATATTACTTCGACAGGCCATAGCACACTTTACTCTGAATGGTGCCGTGAATTCCCAGAACTGTCTGTTAGGGGGTTCTACTCCACCATATGTTATGCAAGAAGATGTACTGCACTCATCTTATGTGACTGTGTGGTGTGGTTTCACAAGCTCCTTCACTCTCGGTCTGTTTTTCTTCGAGGAGATGACAACTCATGCGCCTGTAAGGTGTACAGTGACATACGCACGCTATAAGGACATCCTTGTGCAACATGTGATTCGAGATTTGCAAGAGCTCTACTGTGTCCACACCACTATTTCCGTGCAAGATGGGTGACACTACATTTCTCATATCGCTTACCAGGTGACAGCATGTACTGAGTAGGGAGACCATATTTAACATATGTTGTAACTTGTGACCATCTCCTAATAAACGTTCCAGAACTGTCGCTATCATGTGTTTGATGATTTTTTTCCCTTCTGCTGCACCCACACCACATTCTGACTGCTTAGAGCGCCAAATTTTCACCTGGTGGAAGGAAGTTTAAACGTTATTTGTTTTAGCATACTCCACGAGCCCACCTATTAATGAAAATACCTACGATTTTTCAGCGTCCTGTGATGTATACGGCCCACACTGCAGGACTCGGAACACCATCATATTAATTATAACTTCTAAGTAGGTTACAAATGGTGGCAGCAACAGTTTGCACAAGGGATTAGAAGTCACAAAAGTCACTCACCCACATGACGAACACGTCATAGTCGCAGAAGTGATCACTGTAGATACCAGCTGGTTTATTCTCAGCATGTAATTTCAGTAATCTGAGGAATTATCTACACACATTGAAATATTAAACACATTTGTCAGAATCTCTATGGTAAGCTTGTTGCAATTAAAGCTGACTTAATGCTAAAGCTATACAATGACACAGTGAAACACTAGAAGATAAAGTGAATGAAATGGAAGAGGCGATTCTAGAGCTACAGTTTTGTGTGTATGATCAACCTGATAACCCATCTGCTTACCAAAACAAGGCAGCTTTGAGATCCAACACAGATATTACCCTTGCAAACATATGAGCTTGTAGGTCCAGTCTGTTATGGAATTCTCGAGACCCTTCGCCTTATAGTTTTTTGAGCTGCATAGCATTACTGTCTCTGATATAGCTTAATCTGCAATGAGACCAAGTGCTACAAACATGTTGTCCACAGATGTAAAGTCGAAAAACTATCCGAGCATTGTCAGACGGTTTTAGATATGTGAGAAATTATATTTATGCTGATTAATTTATGTCTTTTGTTTATCTGTTGTGGTCATAAACTAACGAAAAAATGCTATTTTTTTTGCGCTGTACAAATGCAAATAAATTACAACTTATCATAATAACGTTACAAAGAAACGCACGTTCACTAAAACTAAGTATTTCGAGCTGTCACGAATTAGTAGGATAATAAGCGCTCTCACATTCGGAACAGGCTGTGTCTACAGTTATACCACAATCATAGTGAAGTATCGTTTCAGGTAAGACTGCCACGAAAATACAGCAGTAGGGGTGGATACATAACGACATCGGGTTAAAAAATCATTCAGTATCGCAATTCAGTCAATACAACTGAGAGAAGCTGAAGAGGCAGGCATTAACAAGTGTCAGTTCTGCACGTTTTTCACATTTAGATGCACAGGTTACAAAATAAGAATATAGTGACAAAATATATTTCGGGAGATTCAAATGGTTCAAATGTCTCTAAGCATTATGGGACTTAACGTCTGAGGTCATCAGTTCCCTAGCCTTAGAACTACTTAAACCTAACTAACCTAAGGACATCACACACATCCATGCCCGAAGCAGGATTCGAACCTGCGACCGTAGCAGCAGCGCGGTTCCGGACTGAAGTTATTGAGGGAGACTTTGCCTTAAGATTTATTTACTGTTTGTCGATCTACAGCTAGATTAGAACCGAAAACTAAGCCAATCTTCCACTAAAAAGGCGAACTTTTCAGCGCTAACCATTTTTTTATTTTTTTTAACACTACCCCATTCTTTTTAACCAAAGAGGAGCAACAGAGAAACGTATTTATAGTATAATTCTCTTTATAAGGGAAAGGTGGGGAGAGAGGAAACAATAGGAGCTGCATTTGTCCATCAGCGGAGTCGAAATTGCGGACTGGCCATGGAGCCCTTGGATCCCTCTACAGTCGGATGCATGGGAGGGGCGTGAATGTGGTAGTTAGGGTGTGGTGATGGAGACATCCTTTTTTATGTTTATCTAATCCCAGTTCAAGTGACATGGGAGGAGAGGGTAGAGTGTCGTGGTGCTGCCTTACGTGGGCTGCCTTTCGTAGCGAAAGATGCACTCGCGTCCTCAGAAGGAGGGGAAGAAAGATGCAGATGCAGCGAGAAGGGCGAGAGGAGAAGTCATTGGGCAGGGGGGGGGGGGAGGGGGGGAGTGGAGATGACACCCGTTACGCCCCGACTGGGCGGAGGCGACATGAATACGCAGGTAGTCGGCGAACAGGGTCTGGTAATTGGGTCTTCACCTCAAGTCAGCATGTGCGTTCTGTAACATGCAAAGCCGAGGCCTGATTTGTCCCCGTCGCCGTAGATGTCACTTACCATCCAACCTCTTATCGAGAGTATGACATTGGTTTTGGCATCTGGAAAATATACATCCTCAGAAAAGATGTATGTCTTAGGTTCCACCATGGTCGGAGGAATGCAGACATAGCAGGTGGCTCTCTTGCGGCTTAGCTACCAGATATCAAGGGCTGGTGGGCATCTGAGGCAGTGGATGTCCTCATCAAGGTGTTGGCAGGCATTACACAATGAGTTGTCAGCTAATCCAACTACATTTAACTTCTAATCGTGTCACAATTTCGCCATAGGTAACCAGGTATCATGATGCTTTAAAGTATGTAAACTCTGTGGATAACTCCGTGGATATGGTGCCATATACACTGAAGAGCTAAAAAAATTGGTACACCTGCGTAATACCGTGTAGGGCCTCGCAAACACGCAGACGTGCCACAACACGACGTGGAACGGACACGACTAAAGTTAGAAGTAGCGCTGGTGGGAATTGACACCATTAATCCTGCAGGTCTGTCCATCAGGCTATTAGAGTACAAGGGGGTGGAGATCACACGTGAACAGCACGTCGCAAGGCATCCCACCTCTGGTCAATAATGTTGATGTCTGGGGAGTTTGGTGGCCAGCGGATGTGTTTAACTCAGAAGAGTGTTCCTGGAGCCGTTCTATAGCAATTCTAGATGCGTGAGGTGTCACATTGTCCTGATGGAACTCCGCAGGTCCGTCGGAATGTACAGTCATACTCAAAAGTATCCGAACGACCTGAATTGCATTTCGCCTGATTCGCATACAGCCCCCATAACACAGCTGTCTAGCAGGTCCTCTCATCGCTCCTCGGTACAGTCGTTTGACTACTGAAAATGGTTCCAACAAGTCACCACCAGAAAACGCTGCTCTGTATCGCAATACCTCAAGATATAAAGTTATACCACGATACTACAAATATCAGGGAACACCTCATTACAGATAAGACTGTCCTTAAGGCTTGTAAGCTCACATTTACTACAGTAAATGGTATACCTGAAATGTTATCACTCTAATTATTACGTAAGATAGGTAATGCACGTAGTAAGATCGTCGTATTCATCATTTCCTCTTCAAAGTAACATATCATACTTATTATTTAACACAAAATGACATTAAAAACTTAAATTCCTCACGAGCAGCTAGTTGAGAATATGTATGGACTTCAAATGACACGACGAACCGTCTCGTTCTGAATATGGATTCAAACCCAGGTCATACAGACGAAGCAAAGATTTAGTGACTGACGGAAACTAACAGTCATTCCTAACTGTGCAAACAGAGAGTGGTATACCTCGATTTTAGACAGTATCAATTAGAAAATATCAGCTTTAAATTACATAACGTAAACATTTTTAACGAACAGGAATTCCTACCTAGTATCTGTTGTCCCTGTTAACGAACTACGAGAGATGTTAAATACTGCTTCTTCACAAGTAACTTACTTGAAATGCCTTGAGTTAAAGCTTTGTGTTGGACAGGGATTCGAACCCAGAACCTAATCAGATTGTTATCCAAGCACAATTAACTGTGAATATCAGATTTTCTCGGCAGTAGCTACATGTTTTAACTGAAATGACGAGACGAAACATTAATTTTTTCCTTCCCAGGACTCCAACCCGACACCTGTCGCTGTTATAATCGATAGAAAACGAACGATAAATATGGGTTTGTGACACCAACAGCTACATGTGAGCGTGTTTGCACTAGAAATAATATGACGAAGAGTTCACTGCTGACTGGGAATCGAACCCCACACATATCGTTGTTGACTATATACAAAGAGACGTCAGCTACCGAATTTTTCTCCACCAGCATCCTTGAACTTACAGTGATCTCGCAAATAGTTTTGTGTCTCACTGGGAGTCAAAAACGTCAGATATCGTTAGTGTTGACAAAGAATGAAACTACATTAAAAATCAAAATTATTATCCACTAGCAGATAGGTGTTCTCATGCTAGAGCTTGATAATACATAATGAAAACTTTAACGCTGGAGCAGGATTCGAATCCCTTCAAGTGCAATCTGTGGAGATGTTGAAGAAATTGCAGTTTTGAACAAACGACGAATTGTAGTCGAGCTGTATTGTCACGAAGGGATCAAATTCCGCGTTAAGGGCGGACTGAGCTTCATTCCCAGTTCAGAACCAATTTTATCGACGTACAGAAGCTCAAACAAAAGATGGAATAAGCGTCCTGTACCATACATAGCGTTTGTTTCATCATTAGAAATAAATAACTAGTATAATAAAGGTTACTGGTCATAGAGTTTCTACATGTTGCAACTCCTGACTTTATTGTGGTTAAAACTAACGCTACTTGGTAGAGAAGGAATATCATGACTAATGCGAATTTCAAACCACAATGTCATTACATCTTTTTCACTTAGAATAGAAGCTGTCTCTCCCTATCAAAAATCATCGGCAGAAGTTGAAATCGAACCCTGACCATACGTGTATGAACCTATTATCAATCCCACAAACCACGATCTGAGCAAAGGATTTCGTGGTTTGTGGGATTAATAATAGGTTCATATACTTATGGTCTGGGTTCGGTTCCAACTTCTGCCGATGATTTTTGATAGGGAGAGACAGATTCTATTTTCTTCTGGCTACGCCAAGTGAAAAAGGTGTAATGACATTGTGGTCTGAAATTCATATTAGTCATGATATTCCTTCTCTACCAAGTAGCGTTAGTTTTAACCACAATAAAGTCAGGAGTGGCGACATGTAGAAACTATCACCAGTAACATTTATTATACTAGTTATTTATTTCTAATGACGAAACAAACGCTATGTAGGGTACAGGACGCTTATTGCATCTTTTGTTTGAGCCTCTGTACGTCGATAAAATTGGTTCTGAACTGGAAATGAAGCTCAGACCGCCCTTAACGCGGAATTTGATCCCTTCGTGTCAATACAGCTCGACTACAATTCGTCGTTTGTTCAAAACTGCAGTTTCTTCAACATCTCCACAGATTGCATGCGAATGGGTTCGAATCCTGCTCCAGCATTAAAGTTTTCATTATGTATTATCAAGCTCTAGCATGAGAACACCTATCTGCTAGTGGATAATAATTTTGATTTTTAATGTATTTTCATTCTTTGTCAACACTAACGATATCTGACGTTTTTGACTCCCAGTGAGACACAAAACTATTTGCGAGATCACTGTAAGTTCAAGGATGCTGGTGGAGAAAAATTCGGTAGCTGACGTCTCTTTGTATGTAGTCAACAACGATATGTGTGGGGTTCGATTCCCAGTCAGCAGTGAACTCTTCGTCATATTATTTCTAGTTCAAACATGCTCACATGTCGCTGCTGGTGTCACAGACCCATATTTGACGTTCGTTTTCTCTCGATTATAACAGCGACAGGTGTCGGGTTGGAGTCCTGGGAAGGAAAAAATTAATGTTTCGTCTCGTCATTTCAGTTAAAACATGTAGCTACTGCCGAGAAAATCTGATATTCACAGTTAATTGTGCTTGGATAACAAACTGATTAGGTTCTGGGTTCGAATCCCTGTCCAACACAAAGCTTTAACTCAAGGCATTTCAAGTAAGTTACTTGTGAAGAAGCAGTATTTAACATCTCTCGTAGTTCGTTAACAGGGACAATAGATACTAGGTAGGAATTCCTGTCCGTTAAAATTGTTTACGTTACGTAATTTAAAGTTGATATTTGCTAATTGATACTGTCTAAAATCGAGGTATATCACTCTCTGTATGCATAGTCAGGAATGACTGTTAGTTTCCGTCAGTCACTAAATCTTTGCTTCGTCTGTATGACCTGGGTTTGAATCCATATTCAGAACGAGACGGTTCGTCGTGTCATTTGAAGTTCATACATATTCTCAACTAGCTGCTCGTGAATAATTTAAATTTTTAATGTCATTTTGTGTTAAATAATAAGTACAGTATGTTACTTTGAAGAGGAAATCATAATTACGACGAACTTACTACATGCATTACCTATCTCACGTAATAATGAGAGTGGTAACATTTCAGGTATGTCTTTTATTGTAATAATTGTGAGCTTACAAGCCTTAAGGACAGTCTTATCTGTGATGAGGTGTTCCCTGATATTTGTAGTATCGTGGTATAACTTTACATCTTGAGTTATTGCGATATAGAGCAGTGTTTTCTGGTGGTGACTTGTTGGAATCATTTTCAATAGTCAAACGACTGTACCGAAGAACGATTAGAGGACCTGCTAGACAGCTGCGTCATGTGGGTTACAAGCGAATCAGGCGAAATGCAATTCAGGTCGTTCGGATACTTTTGAGTACGACTGTACAATGGACATGAATGGATGCAGGTGATGAGACAGAATGCTTACGTATGTGTCACCTGTCAGAGATGTATCTACACATATCAGGGGTCCCATATCACTCCAACTGTACACACCCCACACCAGTACAGAGCCGCCACCAGCTGACATGTAGGGTCCATGGATTCATGAGGTTGTCTCCATACCCGTACGTGTCCATCCCCTCGATACAATTTGAAACGAGACTCGTCTGACGAGGCAACATATTTCCAGTCATCAACAGTTCAATGTCGGTGCTGACTGGCCCAGGTGAGACGTAAAGCTTTGTGTCGCGCAATCATCAAGAGTACACGAATGGGCTTTGGGCTCTGAAAGCCCATATCGATGATGTTTCGTTGAATGGTTCGCACTCTGACAATTGTTGATGGCCCAGCATTGATATCTGCTGCAATATGCGGATGGGTTGCACTTCAGTAACGTTGAGCGATTCTATTCAGTCGTCGTTGGTCCCGTTCTTGCAGGATCTTTTCTGCCCACAGCGATGTCAGAGATTTGGTTTTTTACCGGATTTCTGATATTGACGGTATACTCGTTAAATCGTCGTAGGGGAAAATCCCCACTTCATCGGTACCTCAGAGAAACTGTGTCCCATCGCTCGTGCGCCGACTGTAACGCCAAGTTCAAAGTCACTTAAATCTTGATAACCTGCTATTGTAGCAGAAGTAACTAATGTAACAACAGCACCAGACACTTGTTGCCTTATATAGGCGTTGCCGTGTGCAGCGCTGCATTGTGCCTGTTTACATATCACTGTTCTTGAATACACATGCCTATACCAGTTTCTTTGGCGCTTCGCTGTATTTGACCACAGATCGCAGGGTATTTCTGTATGACAATGCAGGGTGAGATGGATGTCTTCGGGCTTAGGGAAACGTGTGATTTGGAGTGTGGGATGTAGATAACTACAGGCCACAATAAAGGTCGCAAAATGTGCCAGTGACGTATGAATGTGACCAACCAGTAGCGGTGGAAGAATGGACGCAGGCATGAGAATGTCCTCCAGACTGCGTATAATAGATGCTCCCAGTCCAGTCCAGTCCACCGTTCCTGCATCATTCACATATACAGAGGATCAGCCCTGTGCTGTACAGTGAGTAGACCAAGTCGTCTCTCATGTAGGGGGAGGGTAAGTTTCCGCCATCAGATAGTAGCCGAAGGCCGTTTGCAAGCGAAGTCCGATAATGTGCAGTAAGGTGTGTAACAAGCACGAGTTTCGAAGCAACATGGCCACTGAAATAGATCACCCACTGGCGAGGGTTCAGACGGTGGGATAGATTGTTTTGGATCTCCGTGCGAACACTCTGCAATGTGCATCCAAAATTGCTGGCTATCATACGGAATGTATTTGGGCTGAAGACATTGCCCAGGTACTTCATGGTGTGCAGCTGTGGAAAGGCCGGTAGTGCACCATTGGGCTGACGACGTCCTAGTGGCAGCACTGCAGATTTATTCACGTTCTTCGAGCCGCGTGCTGCTCCACTGTATGTCATAATTGTTTCGGTGGTTTGTAGTGTTTCGCTCCTGAGCGAACCAAGTAGAGTAGATCATCGACTTATGTTCGACAATGGAAAGTATACTATCATAGCATGAGTCCTGCGACAACAGATTTGGGTTTACCAACGAGGGTTTCCAGTCTAAAGGCGTAAAGCAGGGTCAGTAGAGAACAGCCTCGTTGGAAAAATCGTCATATCGGAATTGGACCCATTAAGGAACAATTGACTTGAATGTGCGAGCTAGCGCTGTCATAAATACCATGTATGACGTTGAGGAAGAGGGGTGGGAGTTCCATTCAAGCCATCACGCAGAACAGGAAACCATGATGTACTTTTTTATACGCACCATCGAAGTCGATTGTGACCATAGCTGCCCAGAACCGGCACGTTTCGGCCAGTGCATATTCACCTGTCCACGTGCAGTCATCAGTAGCAGGGAGATGGGGGTATCAACCCAATTTTGATATCAAATTGATATGTAAATAATTAAATTGATCAATTTATTACCCCTCTGACCTCTCCCAACCCTACTCCCGACGAGGGCCGCCCCACCCCCAGATGACGTCGTCTGCTTTTCTCAGCCCTCACGTGGCTCCCCTCATCCCTTCCCCTTCCCCAACCCTCCCTGCCTACCATATTGGCGGGAATTTCGAATTTTGGAGGGAATTTCGGATTTCGGTGGCAATTCCGAATTTTCGCTGTAAAGTCAATTGCCACTGCAAAGGACTTAATATCAACGGAAATTGTTCATGGAAACTGTTTATAAAACGGAAATAGGTGATAAAATTTGAAAAAAAACACAATTCAGATGATGGGAAATAGATGAATTATTCTCTGAGTACACAATTGGCATTTCGTAGAACAGGAATACTCTTTTTTAACTTCCAATCGCTAATCGGTTTATATAGTGCGATCGCAAAGTCATTAACATGCTCCGCGGTTCGCTGCCAGGCGCAAGTGCAATACTGGTGTGGCTGGCTCTGCGCCGCCAAACCCCCTCTCCTCCCTGCATCAGTTAGGAGCCCCCTCGCATGACTTTGGCTGCTTGATCCGTCCCCAGCCAGGCCACATTCACGACGGTCACCTCGTGGGACACTGCCGGACCCGCCTACCCCCGCCTCCTGGCCTGCTGCAGCAGTTTGAGATGAAAGTGTGTCACGTCATGCACACTCGTAACTCTCAGGTGGCCTTAGATGACACAATCGCGCCATGTGCGCCGCTTGGCTAGGTGTCCGACGGTCTACCGGTGACCACTTGTGTGCCTCCCTAACAGTCCCCCGTCCTCGACTGAAACGCCACAGGGGGCAGCAGCCAGTAGCTATGAATCAGCAGAAGATTGTAATGTACAATGCCTCTCTCAGTGTGCGCTTTGTTGGGTATCTACCATGTTTACGACGGTTAGCGTCTTCCGCCACAGCTCCACCCTAACAGAAACAGCAACATATATTTCGAGGGATTCAGCTGGCGTTGAGCATCCCAGACTATCGATGTGTCTCAGAATGAACAAAGGGCACCTTTCTAAAGAGAGAAGATGTGTCCAATTTTCCATCTAGTTGCCGACAAACAAAGGATGCTTTCAGAAGGGGCCTCTTCTTGTTCCACACCAGCAAACAAAGGATATTTGACTCAGAATCTTTTTTCACTCCCACAGATGAGATATTTTCCTCAAACACCTTATCCAAGTGTGCTTGAAGAGAAAAGAAGGCAAGCTATAGCTTGCTGGTATGGCCTTCTGAGTTCCAATTACTCCTCTGCCAAATAAAGGGTGGAGTCTGAAGATATATAAAGCCCAGTCACCACCACAATCATCATCAGTCTTTGACAGTGCCTGGTTGTGTCTGAGAGATCCGTGCAATATGAAACGACAAGCCAGCAGTTATGCAGCGCCGGTCGGAGTGGCCGAGCGGTTCTAGGCATTACAGTCTGAAACCGCGCGACCGCTACGGTCGCAGGTTCGAATCCTGCCTCGGGCATGGATGTGTGTGATGTCCTTAGGTTAGTTAGGGGACTGATGACCTCCGATCTTAAGTCCCATAGTGCTCAGAGCCATTTGAACCAAGTTATGCCAGCGGTAGTGGTAGTGAGAAACGGCAAAACTAAGGGCAATTGCCATGTAAGTGTTTATAAAAAGGTATTATGAGTTCAAATTGCGACAGCCTTAAAATTTCATAACGAAGTACTCAAATTTTTCGAGACTGCGATACATTTTCGTAAAAAGTTGTTATAAAAGTTCTTTTTTCTTGCTATTACAGCATTAATTCCCGAAATGCTGGCAAAACTAGAACGCGAGCTGAAAGCTGAAAGTCTCCAGCAAGTGGAAGAACTTGTGCTGCCATCATGTAAGTACATCTGAAAAACCGTATGATAGTTTACATGCTCAGAAAACAGATCTTGATGTATTCAGATCATAGCAAGTGTTAATAAAATTTTTCATCACGCATGTTCCAGCATTGGAACAGCAACTGATGGACACTGAACTGCTGCTGCAGAGTGAAATGCAGATAAAACGTAAGTACAGGTGTAATGAAGTGACCGTAAGGCATTTATTGGCCGGGATATCCCCTTCGGGGTTCGGCAGCCGTATTGCAAGTCTTTTTAGTTGACGCGGTGTAATATATTGCCGTTAGACTTTTTTTTTCATTGTATACAGTTGCGAAAGGCATGTATTATCCAAAGAGATTCTGGTCGTATGTGAAGTATGTTAGCGGCAAGGAACAATCAATGCCTACTCTGCACGATAGCAATAGAGATACTATCGAAGACAGTGCTGCCAAAGCTGAGTTACTAAACACAGCCTTCCGAAATACACTCCTGGAAATTGAAATAAGAACACCGTGAATTCATTGTCCCATGAAGGGGAAACTTTATTGACACATTCCTGGGGTCAGATACATCACATGATCACACTGACAGAACCACAGGCACATAGACACAGGCAACAGAGCATCCACAATGTCGGCACTAGTACAGTGTATATCCACCTTTCGCAGCAATGCAGGCTGCTATTCTCCCATGGAGACGATCGTAGAGATGCTGGATGTAGTCCTGTGGAACGGCTTGCCATGCCATTTCCACCTGGCGCCTCAGTTGGACCAGCGTTCGTGCTGGACGTACAGACTGCGTGAGACGACGCTTCATCCAGTCCCAAACATGCTCAATGGGGGACAGATCCGGAGATCTTGCTGGCCAGGGTAGTTGACTTACACCTTCTAGAGCACGTTGGGTGGCACGGGATACATGCGGACGTGCACTGTCCTGTTGGAACAGCAAGTTCCCTTGCCGGTCTAGGAATGGTAGAACGATGGGTTCGATGACGGTTTGGATGTACCGTGCACTATTCAGTGTCCCCTCGACGATCACCAGTGGTGTACGGCCAGTGTAGGAGATCGCTCCCCACACCATGATGCCGGGTGTTGGCCCTGTGTGCCTCGGTCGTATGCAGTCCTGATTGTGGCGCTCACCTGCACGGCGCCAAACACGCATACGACCATCATTGGCACCAAGGCAGAAGCGACTCTCATCGCTGAAGACGACACCTCTCCATTCGTCCCTCCATTCACGCCTGTCGCGACACCACTGGAGGCGGGCTGCACGATGTTGGGGCGTGAGCGGAAGACGGCCTAACGGTGTGCGGGACCGTAGCCCAGCTTCATGGAGACGGTTGCGAATGGTCCTCGCCAATACCCCAGGAGCAACAGTGTCCCTAATTTGCTGGGAAGTGGCGGTGCGGTCCCCTACAGCACTGCGTAGGATCCTACGGTCTTGGCGTGCATCCGTGCGTCGCTGCGGTCCGGTCCCAGGTCGACGGGCACGTGCACCTTCCGCCGACCACTGGCGACAACATCGATGTACTGTGGAGACCTCACGCCCCACGTGTTGAGCAATTCGGCGGTACGTCCACGCGGCCTCCCGCATGCCCACTATACGCCCTCGCTCAAAGTCCGTCAACTGCACATACGGTTCACGTCCACGCTGTCGCGGCATGCTACCAGTGTTAAAGACTGCGATGGAGCTCCGTATGCCACGGCAAACTGGCTGACACTGACGGCGGCGGTGCACAAATGCTGCGCAGCTAGCGCCATTCGACGGCCAACACCGCGGTTCCTGGTGTGTCCGCTGTGCCGTGCGTGTGATCATTGCTTGTACAGCCCTCTCGCAGTGTCCGGAGCAAGTATGGTGGGTCTGACACACCGGTGTCAATGTGTTCTTTTTTCCATTTCCAGGAGTGTACATTCACATAAGAAGACATAGTAAATATTCCAGAATTCGAATCGAGAACAGCTGCCCACATGAGTAACGTAGAAGTAAATATCATCGGAATAGTGAAGCGGCCGGCCGTGTTGGCCGAGCGGTTCTAGGCGCTTCATTCCGGAACCGCGCGACTGCTACGGTCGCAGGTTAGAATCCTGCCTCGGGCATGGATGTGTGTGATGTCCTTAGATTAGTTAGGTTTAACTAGTCCTAAGTTCGAGGGGACTAATGACCTCAAAAGTTGAGTCCCATAGTGCTCAGAGCCACTTGAACCCAGTAGTCAAGTAACTTAAATCACTTAATAAAAGTACGTCTTCTGATCCAGACTGTATACCAATTAGGTTCTTTTCGGAGTATGCTGATGCATTAGCTCCATACTTAACAATCATATACAACCGGTCGCTCGACGAAAGATCCGTACCCAAAGGCTGGAAAGTTGCACAGGTCACACCAATATTCAAAAAAGGCAGTAGGAGTAATCCACTAAATTACAGGTCCATATCGTTAACGTCGATATGCAGCAGGATTTTGGAACATATGTTGTGTTCGAACATTATGAATTGCCGCGAAGGGAAAGGTCTATTGACACATAGTCAACACGGATTTAGAAAACATCGTTCTTGTGAAACACAACTAGCTCTTTATTCACATGAAGTGTTGAGTGCTATTGACAAGGGATTTCAGATCGATTCCGTATTTCTGGATTTCCGGAAGGCTTTTGACACTGTACCACACAAGCGGCTCGTAAGGAAATTGAGTGCTTATGGAATATCGTCTTAGTTATGTGACTGGATTTGTGTTTTCGTATCAGAGAGGTCACAGTTCGTAGTAACTGACGGAAAGTCATCGAGTAAAACAGAATTGATTTCTGGCCTTCCCCAAGTTAGTATTATAGGCCCTTTGCTGTTCCTTATCTATATAAACGATTTAGAAGACAATCTGAGCAGCCGTGTTCGGTTGTTTCCAGATGACGCTGACGTTTATCGACTAATAAAGTCATCAGAAGATCAAAACAAACTGCAAAACGATTTATAAAAAATATCTGAATGGTGCGAAAAGTTGCAGTTGACTCTAAATAAAGTAAAGTGTGAGGTCATCCACATGACTGCTAAAAAGAACTCGTTAAACTTCGGTTACACGATAAATCAGCCAACTCTAAAAGCCGTAAATTCAACTAAATGCATAGGTATTACAATTACGAACAATTTAAATTGGAAGGAACACATAGAAAGTGTTGTGGGGAAGTCTAACCAAAGACTGCGTTTTTATTGGCAGGACACTTAGAAAATACAACAGATCTACTAAGGAGACTGCCAACACTACGCTTGTCCGTCCACTTTTAGAATACTGCTGCACGGTGTGGGGTCCTTACCAGATAGGACTGACGGAGTACATCGAAAAAGTTCAAAGAAAGGCAGCACGTTTAGTATTATGGCGAAATATGGGAGAGTGTCACAGAAATGATACACGATTTGGGCTGGACATCATCAAAAGAAAGGCGTTTTTCGTTGTGACGGAATCTTCTCACGGAATTCCAATCACCAACTTCCTCCTCCGAATGCGAAAAAATTTGTTGTCATCGACCTACATAGGGAGGAACGATAACCACGATGAAATAAGGGGAATCAGAGCTCGTACGGAAAGATATAGGTGTTCATTCTTTCTGCGCGCTATACGACATTGGATTAATAGAGAATTGTGAAGGTGGTTCGATGAACCCTCTGCCAGGCACTTAAATGTGATTTGCAGTGTATCCATGTAGATGTAGATGAACTCCTCAGTGTAGATCCATGGGGTATAATTTATAAGATTAGTAGCTAGGAGAAAATATCCTCGACTGTTTTCTTCACGATCCAGACCAAAGGCCAGATGACAACTAACTGAAGGAGTGCGCTGAAGTTCTCCTTTATGTTCTTGTTCCAGATGACAAGGATAAGGACGAAAATGAACATCACAGAAAATGAAGATACGAGCTCGAAGAACCTTAGGGCATTACAGTCACGATTTACCTGTGTATGTATTTAGAGGTGGCTCAAATCGTAGACGACATGAAAAATGTCGGACTTCCAGGTACAGATGGCATACCAGAGGAGGTGGTGAATCATTAAGTCCCTACGTAGTTCCTTGCATACGATCCAAAAATGTTCCCCATAATGTAAAAGAACGGTGGATGCAGTGAAGATAATAAAGGTGAGAAGATGAACATCCCACGTCCCACCCTCCCCACCCCCAAAATCATACTCGCCTGTCTACCCAATGCTGTTCGTGATAAGAATTAGGAAAAATTTATAACGAATAGATTATAAGGCCACACTATTCTAACGGGATTAAATAATGCCCAGTATGGATACAGGAAGGACAAATGTACAGTACAAAACAGTCAGGAATTGTTAGAAGTTGTAGCGTACGCTAACGACTTGTTCCCTCTAATGCACTCCTACAACCGAGATCCACTAAAAACAATTGCAGCAAATTCCTTAAAATTTTGCATAACTAGTTGTCGTAAGTAGGACACAAGGTAGCGTTACAAAAACCAACATTTGTGTCTCTTAAAGGAATAATTATTAGACACTCATTTATTAAGATAAGTCAGGTGATAATTCGAAGGCATGTGGTCAACAGTTTTCAGATGTGTACCTGGATGGTCACTGAACTTTCCAGGACCACATAGCAAATGCATCAAAGAAAGGAAGTTGAATGATAAGTGAAACTATTATCTGCTACGAAGATGGTTTTGTTTGCCCCTGAATGTAATTAAACTTTATCACCAGTCTATATTAACTGAAATTGCAGCTAATTATGCCAGTGATTTAGCGCACAAATTACGACTAATTGAACTTGTTGCTGCGGTGAGAAAAGTACGGTGAAGAACTCTGTTACACTAGCTGTGGGGCTTCCAGCAACACGTTTACACACATTCTAACTATATTCATGGGCGTATATCCTCTCGATCAAAAAATTAGAAATAAGGATACCATCTTGTTATCGAAGGAGAAACAATACGAAAAATAGACGACATTATTGGGGAACCAGCAACAAATCTGTTGGTGATGAAGAATTTAACGTTTACAGAACGGCGATGGAGATGGAGTCCCTCACGCATAATTTCTTGCTAATGGAAACTAAATGCTAAAAATAGAACATGTTGAGCCACGCAGAGTACTAATCTGCTATATTTCCAGATATGAGACGTATACCACACATCTTAATAGAATTGGTACTATGGCAAAGACCAGGTAGGACCGTGGTGGAATCTACACACCAGATTCTGTCCTATGGAAATGCCCCGCAAGTTGAAGATGTAGCAGGGACAGCTACATTTTCATTAATTCACTAGAAAATAAAGTGCTGTGACGCAGAAATTACATCATAGTTCAGGTATGTATGTGACACATTATTTATATTTAATAGCTCCACGAAAAACAGAAGACTTTACGTGCTATATTTAACATCTTGCGCACCAACGTTAATTTCAAAATAGAACGTGAAGATAACTAAGTTATAAGTTATCCGCACATAACAATACATGTAACAAGAAACATATGCATCTGTAAAGTCCACAGAAACCCAATCACCACAGACACTACAACCGCAATGAACTGTAAATATCCAGACTCATTTAAAGAAGCTGGCATCAAATCATTTATCCACAGAGCCTATAAATTACTTTTAAATCAAGACAATACGTCCACCCCCCCCCAAAAAAAAATGCTGACAGTAAATAAAATAGCTATAAATAATGGATACCGCCAAACACAAATTATCTCTATCAAAAATAAGATGAAGCACAATGCACGTAAAAGTAACAGAATAAATGTGCAAAAATAGCATGCTTGGGAAACATTTCAGATAAAACTGGAAAACTTTTTAAAGAACTGACAACACAACAGCCTTGAAGATTAACAGTAGCCTCGAGGAAAGAATAGAGACAAATAACACATAATCAGCCTGAAGTGTTCAAAATTACTGGCTGGCAGTACCAATGACTTTACATGGGAAAAACTTGCAAAAATTTCATAAAGTAGTTCCATTTTGACTAACTTCATATACGCTATTTGATCAAAAGTACCGGACACCTGGCTGTAAATGACTTACAAGTAGTGGCGCCCCCCCCCCCCCCCCCCCATCGGCAATGCTGGAATTGAATATGGTGTTGGCCCACCCTTAGCTTTGATGACAGCTTCCACTCTCGCAGACATACGTTCAATCAGGGGCTCGAAGGTTTCTTGGGGAATGGCAACCCATTCTTCACGGAGTGCTGCAGAGAGGAGAGGTATCGATGTCGGTCGATGAGGCCTGGCACGATGTCGGCGTTCCAAAACATCCCAAAGGTGTTCTATAGGATTCAGGGCATGACTCTGTGCAGGTCAGTCCACTATAGGGATGTTATAGTCCTGTAACCACTCCGCCACAGGCCGTGCATTATGAACAGGTGCTCAACTGTGTTGAAAGATGCAATCGCCATCCTCTAATTGCTCTGCAACAGTGGGAAGTAAGAGGGTGTTTAAAACATCAATGCACGCCTGTGCTGTGATAGTGTCACGCAAGACAACAAGGCGTGCAAGCCTCCTCCATGAAAAACAAAACCACACCATAATACCACCGACTCCTAATTTTACTGTTGGCACTACACACTGTGGCAGATGACGTTCACCGGTCATTCACCATACCCACACCCTGCCATCGGATCGCCACATTGTGTACCGTGATTCGTTACCCCACACAATGTTTTTCCATTATTCAATCGTCCAATGTTTACGCTCCCTACACCAAGCGAAGCATCGTTTGTTATTTACCAGCGTGATGTGTGGTTTATCAGCAGCCGCCCGATCATAAAGTCCAAGTTTTCTCACCTCCTACCTAAATGTCATAGTACTTGCAGTGGATCCTGATGCACTCTGGAATTCCTGTGTGATGGTCTGGATAGCTGTATGCCTACTACACATTACGACCTTCTTTAACTGTTGGCTGTCTCTGTTTGTCAACAGACGAAGTCGGCCTGTACGCTTTTGTGCTGTACGTGTCCCTTCACGTTTCCACTTCACTATCACATCGGAAACAGTGAACATAGGAATGTTTAGGAGTGTGGCAATCTCGCGTACAGACTTATGACACAAGTGACACCCAGTCGCCTGACCACGTTCGAAGTCCGTGAGTTCGGTGGAGCGCCCCATTCTGTTCTCTCACGATGTCTAATGACTACTAAGGTCGCTGATATGGACTACCTGACAGTAGGTGGCAGCACAATGCACCTAATACGAAAAACGTATGTTTTTGGGGGTGTCGGGATACTTTTGATCACATTGTCTATGATAAACCACACAAGTCTGCAGTAGACACCTACATATAAAACGCAACTCACCCACTTTCGATAAAGTACCTCCAGCCACTTCACATTATTCAAAAAGTTATAAACTAAACCTGATGTAGTAGCTAGAAATGCATATGCGTAATAATAGTTATAAATATAAAATAATAGTTGTTTTTTGTAACAGTAATTTCATAAGTAATTTTAATGACGTTATAATTTAAAAATAAACCTTCACCAGTTTTAGTCCACTGTAGAAATCCTGATTAGAAATATTGTTAAATCGAGTTGTATACATAGAATTCTGTATTCCAATTTTTAAGAGAACAAAAACGAAAAAGACCCAAGTTACACTTTCCGAAGTCACTTCTTTGATTAAGAAAGTTTAGAAATGTATGTATCACTGGATCCAAACATAAAGAATGTCGCCTGAAAAGTGTGGAAATGTGAAGATAAGAAGTTTTTTTACATGTGAACTGCACTATATAAGCCTACTGAAACAGTAGAAGTGATACAAAAAGGAGTGTGTCGTGTACATCATGCCCAATGCCATAAACATTGTTTCCATATAACACGAGGTGCTACGTCTTCAACGTCTGATGGCGAGTAGCTCTTTTTCTGGTGACATTTACGAACATTTATGTAAAATATGACTTCAGTGGCGTTACACAAAATTGTAGAATCAGTTGAATCACTGAATCACTGTTAAACAAAGAACTCTCATGAGCAACAGCAAACAGACTGCTACGATATGATATGTTACAACACGTTTTTTAGCATAAATATGTGTTTTCACCATGTGATCGACGACACTTGGAAACGCGTAGTTCCAATTCCACATAAGCAATAGAAACATCCAAATGAATAGTATTAAATTACTCTTTTCCTTATGACATTTAAGAACATTTATGTACAATATGACTTCAGTGGCGTAATGCCGAATTGACAGCATCAGTTGGATCACCCAATCACTCTCAAACATATAACTGATATCAACAATAGCAAACAGATTGCTACAGTTTAATATGTTACAATACCTTTTATTTAGCATAAATATGTGTTTTGTGTTGAACTTTATGAAATAAAGCACCATGTGATGGACGACAGTCAGAAACACATAGTTCAAAGTCCATTCAAGTATTAGAAGCACCCAAATTCATAGTATTAAATGATTGGTTGTGGCCATATACATACTGTAAAAACTGTTAATACATAATCGTTTTTGAAACTGAGAGAACTCGTTGTGAGCGACTTTTGCAGCTACAAATTGCTATATGACTGCTGGTTGCTGTACGCTGGTTCTTTATATATTTTTAATTTATATTGAACCTGTGTGACCATCTCCTCGCGATACCTTAGAGAATTATTAATTTGATACACAAATTAATTATTTTTGAAATATGCGCAACGGAAACTGGTGCGAGTTTCTCTAAGATAACACGTTCTTGGGTGGTTGAGCTCAAAGCCGTCCTATAGCAGCTGGTAGCCTATCTAAATTCACATTTCAGATTATTTCTGTCTTTCATTAACTTTAGAAAATCGGACTGAATAAGATACATCCTACCCATTTCATGTGTCAGGTGACTAGGGGACTATTTGTTAACTGAAATGCTGACTCTCATTTAGTAGATTTATTTTCTACTTTGATGAAAACTTAAGAAGCCGACAAATCACAATTTTTCTTTAGTTACAATACTTCAGCGTTACCTCTCATGGGTAGGACAATGACAAAACGAAAACGCTACACGAATAATTACATATATGACACATAATTTCATAATAACACAAAAATATATGACGCATAATTTCATAATAACACAAAAAATACATAAGTGGGCCACACCGTCTTTAGCGGGAAAATCGTCATTCATTCTTCAAGAATCACTTATCGTCATGCATGAATTACTCCACGATAAATTTAAGGTAGGCCACTGCTGAAGGTAGATAACCTCTATCAGAGAAAAGATTCTGGGTCAAAAATGATGTACTATTGGCGCCAAAATGAAGTGCGAACTGAACTCACAAAGAAAGTACCAAAAATAATTAAATTTCGCGACAGAAATTTCTCGATCTACCATCCGATACGCAATCTGCGCTCATTGCGCTAGAAGTGAAGCTTATAACTCGGGAAACAGCTACATTAACTGATGGTTCCTGTTGCATGCTCACTACCACAAAGCAAAATTTCACAAACACATTTCAGAGAAAACTATTGCAAATAAATTAAAACCGTAACCTGTACCGATGAAGGTATGTTGAATGCGTGCTATGAGCATACCCTGTCGTGAATTTTTTAGCCATATTACCTCATTTCTGTCTCACCAAATCTGCGAGCTGCTGTGCTCTCGCGTCCGGTCCGTCTCATGGCTGGCCCCACAGTGCTCTCCACGCGCCAAAATCCGACCAACGTTCCTATTCAAACGCGGTGGTGGGGAGACTCACCTCACCCCCGCACCAACTTCGTAACCTACCCTCGTGCCTGTTTTCATCTTTGCCTGATGCTATGGCCTACCTGCCGTTATTCTTGTAATGTTGGCAATGACTGCTATTCCCTTAAACTGTTCTCTTTGGTTCATGCTCCCGCTACATTTGACTTCCATTCATACCCATGCACACTCATACAGGATGGAACAAGGAGTATACATATAAACGGCATGTGACCTCTTTGTGAAATGATGAAAAGAAATAAACAAATGCTTCAAATATTCCTTTCACCCAGCGAAGTATTGAATCTGCTAGCAATCAAAGAAAAACTTATATCTCGATTTAGAAAACATAATTACTTCCTATTGTAACCTGAGGCAAAACGAAAGTAACGCCTCAAAATAAGCGGTAGGTGTCGCATGTGAACCCCATCAGACTGTGAGACGAAATACGGTACGGAGGTAACCACACTGTTGGGTCCCTGTCGTAGCAAGTATCAGCACTAGTCTTGCACGTTCTATCCCTATATACTTACAATGAAAACATTGTGGTGCAGCTTGCCATTACTACTAACCTGAATGGTGTGGACTGTTATTTCACGGTCTTCTAAAAGTGACAAATGTGGGTAAGAGAAATGAAAATATGTGCGATGGACAAGTGACATTAGTGTATGTAAGCTGGTTCCAGAAAAGTTTTTGATTTATTTATGTAAGTGTCACGTAGGTTTGAAGGTCACTCCATCTCCCGCTCAAGGACACCCCTCGAGGGCACCCATCCAGGTCACCAACGTAACGTCAACTGGTCTCCATCAAAGTCAAGCAGCGAAGCAGGCATCATGTGCTGCCACTGCACAGAACACGCTCGGCCTGAGTCTCTGATCGACTGAGGGCACACACCTCATCACTTCTGCTAGCAGCCTCGGATAAAGTCCAGTTCTTCCTGTCTGCCGCTGTGCGCTCCCCTCTATTGCAATTATCACCTACGTCTATATACTAGTAGAGAAGTAAGCACATTCATTTCATTTAGACCGTGGATATTCAAGATGCAAGACGTACTGCTGTTTACCACATTATACCAGCTGATATGAAATGTGCTCATTGGCATGTATTCAGAGTGTCAGTATGAGCATCTCGTAAAAATTGAGAATCCTTTATATATTAATGAAAGTGGCCTTACCATTTCGTATGTGGCATCATCTGTGCACCTCATTACATACTGCATCAATATTACAATCGGGAAGAGAATCTCCACGCATGATACCGAACGATCATATAATATGCAGTGTTAAATTACCATAGAGTGAACTACCAACAGTACAAATATCTATCAATCGGAATCGAATCAGTGACGAACATCAGAATCGTAAACGTCTCATACCGTATATTTGTGTACTGCATACTATCCAACGTGCACTACGTGAACAAACCGAGTAGAAACTGTATGTAAACAGATATTATGAACATCTTGTTCGAAAATCTGGTGAGAAAGTCCGCCAGACAGGTAATTCACTTGTCATGGAGGCTACTGTGGTGAATAATTTCGACGTTTGCTGTATGTCTGGGAAAGACACTCATGTTGCACACAATGTGCCAGACATCCTCTTACAACTGTAGTCATACAGGTGTGGCCATATACAAGTTTACTTGTATGTCTTACAGTAAAGTCTGAACTTTAACCGAGATGTATTCTTTTCCTTCAAAATAAAAAAGGTTTTAGAGAGCTGCTAATGTTTTATTATTAAGTAACTTATAAAAATAAAGGATTCTATGCTTACATTTAGTTGCATCGGTATGAAGTAGATTAAAAATAACGACTGGTTATGTTCTATAGAAATTGTCGGTAATAGTCGTAACAAAGAATTATTCTTCGTGTAGCGACCTGGCGTATTTAGGACTGCCTCATTCAGGAGAAACGGTATGGGAGTGGGTTGATTTAAGCCAGGACACACAGTAAAATAGTCGTAGCACTAACAAGAGTTTGTTTTCTAGCAACAATGTACAGCGAGGCGGCCGTCCTCTAGGCCTCCCAGCTAGAGTGTCAGCCGAGCCAGTTACAGAATGCACTGGTGTCCCGAAGGAGCCCGTGACATCCGTTGCCCTGGGTCATGGGCGTCTGTGACCGTGAAGAAACTGAAGAAACGATCGAAGAAACGAGCGTGGCCCACTCAGGACATCCGGAGTTTGGCTGGCTATTCACCCATGCACTTACTCGTGTTCTCCATGTCGCGCGCTTGGGTGCGTTAGCCGACGCTAGATGTTTGGCGCCGAGCGACAGTGGCTCCCCTCACCCACTAAGGGTCTACCAGGATTGTAGCCAATGTCGTGTAGATGACTAGGAGGCACAAGAACGTCTACCAGCACAAGTAAATATCGTAAATGTTAGAGCATAATTGTCTCAGGTTTAATTTTCACAAAAACATCTAGTATAGAGCTCTGTACTAAGTACTCCAAGTTTAAGCTCGTGAGGTCTGAGACCCATGCATTAATTGTCATACTTCCTTAGCCAAGATGATTTCACAACAACAACACATAGCATCACTGCTGGAACAAACCATATTGCACTGTTTGTAATACATCTTTCTCGAAGTTCTGAAATTATTGAAATGATATTGTCTGTATTCCCAACACTTATTGAAGCCACCAATAGTCGTACACGACCGCAGTATCATTTGGATTGCTGTAATATTTATATTGCGTAAACAGATAGTTTATTTTCATATGGTGAATGTTGATGCTGGTATACCTATCATATCCAGCATGGATCAGGGTTATCAAAAGTTTTCATTTTTCGGCAGAATCGTTGTAGTGTCAGGAAATTTATTCCATATTTATTAGCGAACTTCCTCAGTGAAGAACCATCTAATACTTATTTTCATACTTCAGTATATGTTTCTTTCCGTGTTATGCATTTGTCTGTCTTCTTTTTATAATTTCTCATATTACCTTCACAGTGAAAAGTAACCTTCATGTGATACTGGCTAACTGTAACAAACCATGCCATACATCAACATTTTATACCCTTCAAAACAGTAACAACTTACCCCAAACTTTGACAAAACTGTAACGAGATATCTATCCTCAAACTGTAACAAACCTCTAACAGCTTACCCTAAACTGTAACAAAACTGTAAAAATTTACCCTAAACTGTGACAAAGTTGCCCCATGTTATAATGTAAGCACACCCACCTCACCCCACAACTTAAACTCTGTGCTAGTTCAAGGTGTCATCAGATTGCCTGGCCTGTCATATGGAGCATATAGAGGCGCTCCGGGGGGGAGGGGGGGGGGAGGAGGGTGTGGAAGCATGCAAGGTAGAAATGCCTCCAGACTCAGACCAAAATTCGTGTACATAAAGGTAAGCTTCTGGATAAATATTTGAAAGAAGATGTGCTCTGCAGACACTTATGCAGGTAAGTGGAAATATTGAGGTTTCACTGCGTAGTCAATGGCATTAGAAATATTCATTGACATATTTTCTTTTAGGAATGAAGACAACATTCACAGACCTGCAAGGATTTAAACATGTTGCACAGAATTTTGCGTTAAAACAAGCAGCTGCTATCCTCGTAGATCGCAAGCAAGTTATCAGTGAGGTTTCACTCACAATAGCTCAAAATACAGCATTTAACAGTCTGCTAGAAAAACGCAGGAGATGAACTCTTGGTTGTCACATTATTACCATTATCATAAGTAGGAGATGGACGGAGTGTAGTTAGTTACTGCGAGAAGCACGCTTTGACAGTTGTGCAAATTTCTAAATTACATTATGGTAATGGATAATGGAAAAGCAAAATAGTTATATTCTCTGTTAGATGTACACTGAGGTGACAACAGTGTGATAGCGATACTCGCATGTACTTACGGCGACGATATCACGTTCACCAGGTATAAGAGGCCACTGGATTGGTGGAGCTGTCATTTATATTCAGGTGATTCATGTGAAACGATTTCCGACGTGATTATGACCGCACGACGGGAATTAACAGACTTTGAACGCGGAATAGTAGTTGGAGCTAGACGCATGGGGCATTTCATGTCGGAAATCGTTAAGGAATACAATATTCCGAGATCCACGCTGCCAAGAGTGAGCCAAGAATACGAAATTTCAGGTATTACCTCTCACCGCGTACAATGTAGTGGCTGGCGGCCTTCACTAAACAACCGAGAGCAGCTGTCTTTGCGTAGAGTTGTCAGTACTAACAGACAAGCAACACTGCGCGAAATGACCGAAGAAAACAGTGTGGGACGGATTACCAATGTGACCGTTAGCTCAATGCCGCGAAATTTGGCGTTGGCAGCAGACGACCAATGCGAGTACTTTTGCTACCAGGACGAAATCTTCCGCAGCGCCTCTCCTGGGCTCGTCACCATATCAGTTGAGCTCTAGACGACTGGTAAAACGTGGCCTGGTCAGACGAGCCCCGATTGCAGTAGTTAAGAGCAGACGGTAGGGTTCGAGTGTGGCTTATACCAGAAGAAGCCACGGACCCACGTTGTCAACAAGACACTGTGCAAGCTGGTGGTGTTTCCATAATAGTATTGGCTGTCCTCTGGTCCAACTGAACTTATCAGTGACTGAAAATGGTTATGTTTGGCTACTTGTAGGCCATTTTGCGCCATTCATGGTCTTCACATTCCAAAACAAGGATGGAATCTTTATGGATGACAATGCGCCATGTCATCGGACCACAATCGTTTGCCATTGGATTGAAGTACATTCTGGGCAGTTCGAGCGAATGATTTAGTCACCCAGATCGCCCGAGGTGAATCCCATAGAACTTTTATTGGACATAAATTGGGATCAGTTGGTGCACAAAATGCTATACCGGCAACACCTTTACAATTATGAATGACTATAGAAGCAGTATGGCTCATTATTTCTGCAGGGGACTTCTAACAACTTCCTGAGTTCATACGGGGCAAAAGGAGGTCCTACACGATATTAGGACGTATTTCATGACTTTTGTCAACTATGTGTAATTCCTATGAAAATAGGTAACATGCAGTGTCACGATTGCCCATCACTCAAGAAACTGAAGAAATCTTTTGATACTACTGAAGATCGATTTTTGGCAATGATCAATGTAAGAGTAATAATGAAATGGTATTTGGAGAATAAATATATCTCATGAAGTGTCTGTTATATTTTCCTTCAACTCATTTAATCTATGATTCCGGAACTGATCTGCTATTATAGCTTACAGTCATTGTTTGTGGTGAGTTATCACCTTTGTGAAATGTTATAATTTAGCTACTTTTAACTCCTGCCATCTGCGTAGTAGCTGTAATTACGTCATCTCGTGTACGCTAAAGATCCACAGAAACTGGTACACCTTCCTAATAAAATTTAGGGCCCCTGCGTGCACGCAGAAGTGCCGCAACACGACGTGGTGTGGACTCGGTTAATGCCTGAAGCCTGAAGCAGTGCTGGCTGGACCTGATACCATGAATCCTGCAGGGCTGTCCACCAGTCCGTAAGAGTACGAGGGGGTGGAGATCTCTTCTGAACAGTACGTTGCAAGGCATCCCAGATATAATTAATAATCTTCATGTCTGGGGAGTTTGGTGGCTAGCGGAAGTGTTTAAACTCAGGAGAGTGTTCCTGGAGCCACTCTGTAGTGCTTCTGGACGTGTGAGGTGTCGGATTGACCCGCTGGAATTGTCCATGTCCGCCGGAATGCATAATGGACGTATATGGATGCCGGTGATCGGACAGGATGCTTACGTACGTGTCACCTGTCAGAGTCGTATCTAGACGTATCAGGGGTCCCATATCACTCCAACAGCACACACCCCACACCATTACAGAGCCTCCCTCACCTTGAACTATCCCCTCCTGACATGCAGGGTCCGTGGATTCATGAGGTTGTCTCCATACCTGTACACGTCCAATTGCTCGATACAATTTGAAATGAGACTCGTCCGACCAGGCAACATGTTTCCAGTCATCAACAGTTCAATGTAGCGACTGACGGGTCCAAATGAGGCTTAAAGCTCTATGTCGTGCAGTCATCAAGGGTACACGAGTGTGCCATCGGCTCCTAAAGCCCGTGTAGATGATGTTTCTTTGAATGGTTCGCACGTTGACACTTGTTGATGGCTCAGCAATGAAATCTGCAGCAATTTGCGGAAGGGTTACACTCCTGTCAATTTGAACGATTCCCATCAATCGTCGTTGGTGTCGTTCTTGCAGGATCTTTTTCCGGCCGCAGCGATGTCGAGATTTCGTTTTACCGGATTCCTGATATTCACGGTACACTCGTGAAATGGTCATACGGGAAAATCTCCACTTCATCGCTACCTCGGAGATGTTGTGTTCCATCGCTCGTGCGCCGACTGTAACACCACTTTCACATCTTGATAACCTGCCATTGTAGCAGCAGTAACCGATCTAACAACTGCGACGGACAATTGTTGTCTTATATAGGCGTTGCCTACCGCAGCGCCGTATTCAGCCTGTTAAGCTATTTCTGTATTTGAAAACGCATACCTATACCAGTATCTTTGGCTCTTCAGTGAATATGAGAGGAATGTTCAGTTCTTTGCTCGATATGACATCAATAAACACTTTGTACATTATAAAGAATATTTATGTTATATGTTGAAACAATAAAGAACTACACAGTATGAAATCGTAGCTAGATGATAAATATGAACACCTTTGGATACTAGAAGTGCTTTATTATTAGATGAAAATGCTTATTATGTGATTAAAGGTTTGAACGATGTAGCGTCTGGAGAGCGGAAATGCAAATGTAGCCGATCCTCCAACATAAGATATCAAGTCTAAGAAAACGGTAGAATTAACAGTGTATATACAGATACTTCAGATTCCCTAATGAAAAACGAGTCACACATGCTACCAAGGTTCCGTAACATAAGATTGTTATTAAATATAGCTAGGGAAGAGTACACTCAAACATTGGTGTAACGAAACACATTGCACGGTAACGCTTAGGTGCAAACACCCCGTACTTCCTTTATAGGTACTTCTGTTCCACAGCGAGGTACCAGCTTCCCAGATTGAGTTACGTTGTCACTATAACAAACGAAAGCAAAACCATATACACAAGTATTCCACATATAACACATAAAGTGGTGTTTATTTTCAAACTATGACTGCAGTAGAATAGGCAAGCATTGGGGCACCATTGCTCTCGTCTGTAATGGCGTTAACAGCCTCGAACAACCAGGCTGGGGAAGATGTTGACTTGTCAGTCCATCACGAACATCTTGGCTGCGGCCACCCTGAGAACAAACACATTTACGTAAGTATAAGTTATATTATAAAGTTGCAAGGAGTATTATCTTGCGTTGATGGCTCTATTAAGGTGTTTGTACAGTCACTTAAATACGCATGAAAATTTTTTCCCTCTGAATCATCTACAGTGAACAATGAATACATAGCCTCTTCAGCTTTACTCTGCTGTTGCTGTTCTAAAGCAGTATCAGCTTCCTACTGGGGCAATTGCATATATTTTCCCAGTTCCATTGATAAACTGAATCTATAACAAAACAATGATATATAAGTAACGTTAACACTCACAAAAGTTGTTATTTTGGTATAATATCAATACTTCACTCGTAAACGAAGTGTCGAACATTTGTTAGTCATCAGGAAACCCATGGAAAACTTTGTCTTCTCTACAGGTATATAATCAGTAGTAAAAACATTAATATATGTGTTAGAATTTAAATTTATATTTAAATACTATATTAACAGACGTATAGAGTGAATATGCTACTTACAGAAAAAATTTCAAGCACATCGAAACTGCTATCACCTGTCGCTTCTATCTGGAATATATACTGATCAGCAAGAACATTAACGATGGGCCTCCGCAGCCGATGACCCATGCATGTGACAATGTTAACACCACGGCATTGGCAACTACGACTGAAGTGGGCACGTGACTATCGGCACTGGACGTTGGCGCAGTGGCAAAGCGTTGCGTGGTCTGACGGATCAAGATATCTTCTTCATCATGCCGGTGGGAGGACGCGAATCCAGGCAAACAGCTCCTTGACACCTGTGCTGCGCGACGGAGACAAGCCGGCGGCGGCTACATTACACTCTGGGAAACATTCACGTGGACATCCGTGGGTCCAATGGAGGTCGTGCAAGCCACTATGGTAGCCAAAAACATCGCACACTGTTTGCAGACCACGTGCATCCCTTCATTCATAACGATCATGTTTCCCAACAGCAGTGTCATTTTTCAACAAGATAACACGTCATGTCAGAAGGCCAGGAGTGTGAGGTAGTGGTTCGAGGAACAGAGTGGTGAGTTCCAATTGTGGTGGTTCCACCTCCCCCAACTTGTCAGATCTGAACCCGATAGATCACATCTGGGATACGATAGAACTTGGCGTCACTCCAGAATTTACGGGAATTAAGTGATCTGTGTACTCAGATGCGGTGCCAACTCTCTCCAGCGACCTACCAAGGCCTCATTGCTTTAATGCCAAGACTCGTCGCCTCTGTTATCCGTACCAGAGGTCGACATACCGGCTATTAGGTGGGTGGTCATAATGTTCCGGCTGATCAGTGTAGATTACGCTTCTTGATTTTGATGTGTCTATAAAGCAAGAGTGTAAATAAAGAAATAGTACTTACCAATACATACACTTTGAGAGTCTCTAGCGTCCTGAGATACGACTGCACTGTAACATTTCATGACTGTAAAAAATACATTCACTGCATCCACCGGCTTTATACTGGAAGTCGTATAACAGCTTCAGCTTTGCTGGGGGGGGTAACTGTTTTGTCAACCACTTCTGTCTGTAATTTTTCTAAAGGGTTCGTCGTTACTGCTGTGGAGGCCGAGTTCGTGAGTTCGTGAAATGGCTTCTGGTGCAGTACACCACTGTCGCACAGCTATGTTCCAGGGACAGGTAAGAGGATAAGAAAACGAAGTTTCTACCACACTCCCACAGATCAGTAACAAAGTCACACTAATGACTTAAAAAGGTTTACCTATGTTTCTGACTAGTTGAATAAGGAAGTGTGCAACACTGCTTTTAATCTAACACAAGAAAGCCCCTCAATGTCTATGTGCAAATAATCGAAGGTAAACTAAGCAGTACATAGCAAATGCAGTTTACAACAACTGTCTGTTCAGTTCTAAGATTTCAGTAAACGATGTTCCCTGTCTAACTCATCCCTGGACGATGATCCATAATCAAGTGGGCGAGAGCTGCTCTTCCATCTTCAAAGTAGGCTTTTGTCCTTGTCGTCCGGTCATTGGCGGACAGTACTCGGCCAGCAATTGTCCGAGGCGAAGTCGAAATATTCATCCTCAGCGCCGCCCGTGGCGCTGGTGGAACTCGCACAAGTGGTGAGTCTCTATGGCACTGACATCAGCTCTCGTCTTTGCGCCTGTAGTGCTTTTGCCCTGGCTATGTCTTGTTCGGAAGACACAGCAGTAATACATATACGCTTCTTATCTGAATATCTCTATGAAGCGAGAGTGAGAATAATTAAATAGTACACACCAATACGATGACAATGAGAGTCGTTAGAGTTCCTCACTGTGACGCTCCATGGCAGGGAAACATCGTTTCATTGCCCCTCTTTTCTTCGGTTTATATATACTTAATACTTGTGAAAAACAACTTCAGCTCAGCACAAAGCCCTGAGCAAGGCGATTTGCAATAGTGACCAAAAAACAGACGATTTTTCATATTGGCAATTCGGTCAGCAGCCCAGAAGAATTTTATTGACAGTGACAACGTCGGCGGAATCCTATGCTTACATTTAACTTCAAACATGCTGGAGCGAGGTAAGTTGCGCTGTGAAGAGAAACGAAAAACATTGTTACTACCTGAATACAGTATACAGATATTTGTCTACATATACATATAGTTCAGAAAAACAGTCTAATACGAAACATATCTGATAAAAGTCATTATTATTCGTCATCGCCCCCCTCCTCCTCATCCTCGCTTTCCGCCGTGTGGAACCGAACACTGGTATACTGGCACACAACGCACATCAATGTTTAGGTTCCCGCACAAGATTGGATGCAGAACACCATGCATGCAGGTAATTTCCTTTGTACTTGTGTTTTGTAGTGAGGTGTCTACTTCCTACCATCTTCATTCCATAGTTCTGCACAACTTTCGTTCACCCATTTAGTAAAAAGTATATCTCCTTCAACAGATGCTACTTTATTCACCTCTTTCTCCTCATAATACCCAGTCCTCTAATCTGAGGTGAACTGTTGATTGAATACATATTATTTACATCACGTCATTTTCTCAACTCGGCACAGTATTGCTGCGATCGTTTGATAATAGAAGCAACGTTCGACAAGTGTTGATCATAGATGAAAAAATTTCCCTAGCTAGTTGAACAGTACTGAGATATGCATTTCATATGGCAAACGGAACTGACAGTTAGTGTCCGCAGGTAACAGAAAGTACCGCTGTAATATTTCCACAGCGTAATGCTTACTCAAAGATAGGGGACGGAAAGAAACGAAACCGATGTAATTAAGAGTGTTGTAGATAGGATACGTTATTAAACTGATTAAAATGTGATGAACTGTCAACAGAATTAGAACAGATAGAGAAGAAAGCTGATTAAACGACCAAGTATTGTTGTAATTCCTGTCCACTCGTCAGCGAAACATTTAGAACGTAAGTAACCATCTTTATACTTGTTCCTAACAGTCATCTTCGAGGGCCTACAAAAAGCGCTGTAATATTCAACCAGGTCATCTTCACCACTAAAGCAATCTCTTGGCTGTAGCGTTTCGATCTATTACAAACGCCGTCTACTTTAGAAATATTGCCTGGCCTGTACCCTAACACTAGCAACATTACGACACTTATATCTGAATGCCGAGATGTCGTATGCGGAATCTAGCCGTGAGTTAATATTATAAAAACAGGTACCTGACAACGACTTTATGGTGTTTCACTGCAGCAACAATTCTTAGAAAATGTTTAAAGGAATGAATAGAGAGACTTTTTTTCCTATTACGTAGCAGAAAATCGTTTACCGGCACAAATCTGGGCAGGTGTGAAGGTGGAGAACAAGTGATGAGTACCATATTTCAAGTATACAGAGGAGAGAGGATGAGAGACAGAAATAAGAGTTTAAAATCACCTTCTTAAACAAAAATTCAGTGTTATGTTGCAATAAACGGTATACAGGGTGAGAGGGCGGGAAACGAATGATGAGTACCATATTCCAAGTATACAGAGGAGAGAGGATGAGAGAGAGATAAATAAGAGTTTAAAATCACTTTTTTTAAACAAAAATGCAGTGTTATATTGCAATAAACGGTGTACAGGGGTGAATCACCTAAAACTTGCACCGCAAATGTTGCGGTAATGGAAAGTGCTGTTGATGTACAGTTCTCACAGAATTGTTTGGTAGTCAGGGACTCTTATTCTTAGCCAATCAAAAGACTGTAATAATACTTAGAAAGTGTAAAGATACACTTTTTTAAATGGAACAATCCCAACTGAATTAACAAACTAAAAGTATGGTAAATTTGGATGCAGTGGTGTTTTTTTCGGGATTCTAGTGCGGGTCATTTACTAGATTTTTACTATTTTGAAAAGTTCCCACCCAGACACTTGTATAGTACCTGTGGTAGCCCATACTGAAGAACAACACAAGTGCATATACTAGTTATGTGGTTTCTGACCAGTAACGAGACAACTGACCATCACTACCTACAACGGCAATACACGCTTTCAGTCTGGTATGCAGTAATATGTCGTTGCACATCATTGAAAGCAGTTGGTATGTCCTTATAGACAGCGTCCTTTCTTTCCCCAGAGAAAGAATGTCAACAATCGTCAAATCCGGGTAACGGGCCAAGGTGCAGGTCCTCTGCGTCCAGTCCAACGATCTGGAAACAATTCGTGAAGTCATGTTGTAGTACTTCATGCCCTATGGGCTCGGCAGCTACCATGTTGGTATCACAGGTACGACAAGTACCTAGTCTGTAGAATAGCGTCTTCTAGCATCCGTAGAAGGTGGTCTGTTGGGAGGCTGCAATACTTGTGCGTGTTCAGTGTTCCGTCTATGAAGAACGGGACTATGATCTATGGTTAAAAAAAATGGTTCAAATGGCTCTGAGTACTATGGGACATAACTTCTGAGGTCATCAGTCCCCTAGAACTTAGAACTACCTAAATCTAACTAACCTAAGGACATAACACACATCCATGCCCGAGGCAGGATTCGAACCCGCGACCGTAGCGGTCACTCGGTTCCAGACTGTAGGGCCTAGAACCGCACGACCACTCCGGCCGGTACAAAAAATACACTTTGTCAGTATAATTGAAATCTAATTATTGGCTAACAATACGAGCCCCTGACTACCAATCCATTCTGAGAAAACCACACATCAGTAGCACTTTCCATTTTCGCAATAATTGCATTGCAAGTTTTAGATGATTCACCGTGTATACACTTCTTTCTGTAAAAGTTATAGTATCAGTCCCATTAACTCTTCCGCTGTATAACGTTGATACTTTATTACTACTTAAATAGTCTACATCGTTGTCATTCAAACCAGAAAAACGGTGCGGTAAAAACGCTTTAAACGAAACCAATTCTCACAATACAGCTGAACAGTATTCTGTATTCAAACGTTTTGCTTTTAAATAAAAACTTTTCACCCACAGGTAACGAAGACAACCGTTACACCGGTTTCTACCGAGTCGCTACTCCAATAAAATTCAACTGTTGTAGAGTTGAATTCCTGTAGAAAAAATTATATCATTTATATTCTCTCTTCTTTCTCTCTGCATAGAAAATGTTTCAAATTGCTTTTTAGACTCACATTTTCAGCTTGCTCTTCCGATCTCTTCGACAGAGACGTGAATGTGTAATCTTTACAGTGGCGGTGCAGGTTCTATAGTAACAAAAAGTCTCATAAGTTGTAGAGGTTAGAGAACTTGTTTAGCGACCTCGAGAGTGGATAGTGGAAAACGAGTCGTGGAACCTCACGTTTCTAACCATTCGCTTAAGGATGAGACAGGGTGCGGATGGGAACATGCAGATTTTTTTTGTATTTTTCTAAAGCTAACTTCACAATAATAGCTTAGAGGTAAAGGTAGGTTTCCGCAAGTTGTATACAATAGCACTGATGACGAATACACGCTGCGTTCGGCAATTCCTGATCTGTAATATAAGAAAATTTCGTAAATACAATATTTCACTACATATTCTAGAAATTCAAGTTGCTGCTGCGGTTGATAAATCCTCCCAGGAACGTGAATGATACAATGACAATAGACCTGCTGACGTATTGGGACGAAACTAGATGGGGGTCTGAACCTGCGTTTATGTGCACAGCTGATGCTGAGAGCACTTTATCACATTTCACTGAAAGGAGCTCTTATTGCCTCGTTTTCGGGGAATCTGGAGTAATATTGTAGGTCCGTAGTGCGTATTGACTTTGATCTGTTTCTTTTTTCTTTTCTTTTCTCATCTTCAGGTAGATCTCAAAGCGTTTTAATAGGTTTCTGACAGTTGCTTCTGTAATGAATGAGCACTGTTTTCTGAAATATAATAAAATGACGTGATCATTGTTGTAGAGCTTTACGAGGAATGAGAAGGTGTACATTTAACGCAAACAGCGACCATCTCTTCTTTAACTACAAAAATATTTCTGTACTTAAAATTCAATTTGTTTATGGATAGAGGTAGCGCACAATATTGTTTAGCTACAGTTGTTGGGAAGGATGAGAATTTTACTGTAACGACCATGCAATTACAGATCAAGAATCAAGCTCCATTAAATAAAATGCAAATTCACTGGGACTTTCAGCCCGTCCGTGCAAGGGTGAAATCCACGTACGCACTGCGTCAGAGCTAAGCCGGAAATAGATTCGACTGTGTTCAAACAGTAACACTGTTACCTCTGGAACTGGACTGCAATATGTGAGTGTTATTTTCAGCAAACATTATTAACGCTACGCGTGTATCGACAGCTAACCTCGCGGGAGCATCCGGCCGTATTGTCAGTACAAACGCATGTTTAAGCCTAGTAAACTGTAGAGGATACGATTTTTTTCTATCTACACCCCCCCTAAAGAAGTGATATTTTTGTAACGTGATTTTTTGAGAGGTTGATCTTGGTCATTATTCACCGTTTCTCGTGTACTGTTACTGTTAGCTTGATATCCAGTGTGTTGTATGTACGGTTCACGCTGCATATGAATGCCACTCGTGTCAATGATTTTTAAAAAAGATTTAAAAGTGTAGTTTAATGTTCGAATGGATGAGGAAAGCTATATTATCTTTAGCACAACCATACATCTTTTCTCACTGTTTCGTTAGACTTTATCAGCGTAATAGTGAAAAAATAGTAAGTTTTCATGCATTAGATCAGTTCCGCAGCAAATAATACTTGAGATCGGACTTCAAAAGGAGTGACGTGATCAGTGTTCAAACTGTGCCATAGTGAGCTCCCGGCGCCGTTGGATAAGCAGCAGCCAGCAGCAAGTCGTACACTCTTAGCTCACTTATTTGTTTTATAGTTTAATTCTTAATTTCTTTGCATGTTTTTGGGTACTTGCATAGTTTAATTCACAAATTTAGGGCATATTATAATATTTGAGAGTTGTAGCATTGCGTTTTAGTACCCGTATAGAGTAAATTAGCGTAGTCGTCAGTTATCTATTTCATTTGAAAGGCTTGTGAGATAAAAGAGAGGAAAAAATTGTTAGTAATGGATAGGGGCTGCGCCTGTTGGGTACGGATTCAGGGTCAATTGGCCACCGTCCGTAAACAGCTGGAAGCTGTGTTGGTCGTGGTCGACAGGCTCCAGGCTGTTGCCCTGCGCCTCGGTGACATTGGGACACCCGAGGCGAGCGCTTTGGCGCCTCTGGAACCTGTAGCATCGCCTGGGATCTCTGATGCCACTGCGCTCTCGGATTCGGACGTCCCTGCCGGTCTACACTTGCCTGACGGTGATTGGTGAACCTTGGCGGGGTCGCGAATCCCTGGGAGGAAGGCGAAAGTTGGTGCTGGGCGCAAGGCTGTATCCTTACTCCTCCGTAACAGGTTTGAGGTACTGCCCACTGCTGAAAGTACTTCTGAGCCAGCAATGGAAGCCTCGTCTATTGCGGCAGTAGCCAGTCTTCCTGAGAGGTCGGGACAAGCGCAGAGGGTGGGATTGCTTGTCATTGGGAGCTCCAGTGTTAGGCGGGTGATGGAGCCCCTCAAGGATATGGCAGCTAAGGACGGGAGGAAAGCCAATGTCCACGCCGTGTGCATACCGGGGGGAGTCATCCAAGATGTGGAAAGGGTCCTTCCGGATGTCGTGAAGGGTACAGGGTGCAGCCAACTGCAGGTGGTGGTTCATGTCGGCACTAATGACGTGTGTCACTATGGATCGGAAGAGATTCTCTCTGGTTTCCGGCGGCTATCTGAGCTGGTGAAGACTGCCAGTCTTGCTAGCGAGAAGAAGGCAGAGCTCACCATCTGCAGCATCGTCGACAGGAACGATTGCGGACCTTTGGTACAGAGCCGAGTCGAGGGTCTGAATCAGAGGCTCAGACGGTCAGGTGTCCTCTTCACACAGGAAGCGGCTATACGGGTAGCAGGGGCTGTGTGGCGTGGACTGAGCGGTTTTTTAGGTTAGACAGTTTCGATAAAGATCAAAAAGGGCTCCAGTCTCAAAGGGTACAAGGCAAAGAAACGACGAGAATCGACCAAGCAACAGTCGGTATTGTAGTTGTAAATTGTCGTAGCTGTGTTGGAAAAGTACCAGAGCCGCAACCGCTGATAGAAAGCACTGAAACAGAAATCGTTATAGTAACAGAAAGGTGGCTAAAGCCGGAGATAAATTCTGCCGTAATTTTTACAGAGGTGCAAACCGTGTTCAGAAAGGATAGATTAAATAAAGTAGGTAGTGGTGTGTTTGTGTCTGTTGGTAGTAGTTTATCAATGTAGTGAGGTTGAAATAGGTAGTTCCTGCGAATTACTATGGGTAGAGGTTATACTCAACAGCCGAAGCAAAATAATAATTGGCTCCTTCTACCAACCCCCCGACTCAGATGATATAATAGCTGAACGGTTCAAAGAAAACTTGAATCGCATTACAAATAAGTACCTAACTCATACAGTTATAATTGGTGGAGACTTTAATCTACCCTCGATTTGTTGGCGAAAACACACGTTCAAAGCCGGTAGTAGACAGAAAACATCTTCCGAAATTGTACTAAATGCTTTCTTTGAGAATTACTTTGAACAATTAGTTCATGACCCCCACACGAATTGTAAATGGTTGCGAAAACACACTTGACCTCTTAGCCACAAATAATCCTGATGTAACAGAGAGCGACATGACGCATACAGGGATTAGTGAACACAAGATCATTGTAGCGAGGCTCAGAACCATATCATCCAAAACCACTAAAAACGAACGCAAAATATATCTGTTTAAAACAGCAGATAAAAATTCGCTTGATGCCTTCCTAAGAGAGTGTCTCCATTCCTTCCAAGCTAATTATGTAAGTGTAGACCAGATATGGCTCAAATTCGAAGTTACAGTATCGACAGCAGTAGATAGATTCATACTGCATAAGTTAATAAGAGACGGGACTGATCCACCATGGTACACAAAACATGTCAGAACACTGTTGCAGAAGCAACGAAAAAAGCATGCTAAATTCAGAAGAACGCAAAATCCCCAAGACTGACTAAGTTTCACGGAAGCTCGAAATTTAGTGCGGACGTCAATGCGAGATGCCTTTAATAGTTTCCACAATGAAAGATTGTCTCACAATATGGTAGAAAACCCAAAGAGATTCTGGTCGTATGTAAAGTACGCCAGTGGCAAAAAACAGTCAACACCGTCACTGCGCGATAGCGATGGAAATGTTACCTATGATGGTACCACTAAAGCGGAGTTACTAAATACAGTTTTCCGTAATTCTTTCACGAAAGAAGATGAAGTAAATATTCCACAAATCGAAACCAGAACATCTGTTAGCATGAGTGACGTAAAAGTAGATATCTTAGGTGTTGCGAAACAACTCAAATCACTTAAGAAAGGAAAATCTTCCGGTGAAGATGGTATACCAATCAGGTCCCTTTCAGAGTATGCAGACACAATAGTGCCTTTCTTAGCAATCATATACAACCGCTCACTTGACGAAAGGTCTGCTTCTAAAGACTGGGAAGTAGCACAGGTCACACTAATATTCAAGAAAAGAAATAGGAGTAACCCACTGAATTACATATCCATATCATTGACCTCAATTTGCAGCAGGATTTTGAAGCATATACTGTACTGGAACATTATGAATCACCTTGAAGAAAATGACTTATTGATACATAAACAACAGATTCAGAAAATATCGTTCTTGTGCAACACAGCTAGCTTTTTATTCCCATGAAGTAATGAGTGCTGTCCACAAGGGATATCAGATCGATTCCATATTCCTAGATTTCCAGAAGGTTTTTGATACCACACAATCGAGTATTAATCAGATTGCGTGCATGTGGAGTACCGTCTCAGTTGTGTGACTGAATTCGTGATTTCCTCTCAGAGAGATCACAGTTCGTAGTGATAGACGGTAAATCATCGTGTAGAACCGGAGTGATATCTGGCGTTCCGCAAGGTAGTGTCATAGGCCTTTTGCTGTTCCTGATTTACATAAATGATCTAGGTGATAATCTGAGCAGCCCCCTTAGATTGTTTGCAGATCATTCTGTAAATTACCGTCTAGTAAAATCATCAGACGATCAGTTCCTATTACAAAATGATCTAGAGAGAATTTCTGTATGGTGCGAAAAGTGGCAACTGGCACAAAACAAAGAAAAGTGCGAGGTCATCTACGTGGGTACTAAAAGAAATCCGATACATTTTGGGTATATGATAAATTGCACAAATGTAAGGGCTGCCAATTTGACTAAATACCTAGGAATGACAGTTACGAACAACTTAAATTGGAAAGACCACATAGATAGTATTCTGGGGAAATCAAAACAAAGACTGCGCTTTGTTGGCAGAACATTTTGGAGATGCGACAAACCCACTAAAGAGACAGCCTACATTACACTTGTCTGTCCTCTGCTGGAATATTGCTGCACGGTGTGGGATCCTTACCATGTAGGATTGATGGAGGACATCTAAAAAGTGCAAAGAAGGGCAGCCCGTTTCGTGTTATTGCGCAATAGGGGTGAGAGTGTCACTGATATGATACGCGAGTTGGGGTGCCAGTCACTGAAACAAAGGTGGTTTTCTTTGCAGCGATATCTATTTACGAAATTTCAATCACCGACTTTCTCTTCGGAATGCGAAAATATTTTGTTGACACCCACCTACGTAGGGAGAAATGATCACAATAATAAAATAAGGGAAATCAGAACTCGAACGGAAAGATTTAGGTGTTCCTTTTTCCCACGCGTCATTAGAGAGTGGAATGGCAGAGAAGTAGTATGAAAATGGTTCAATTAACCCTCTGCCAGGCACTTAAGTGTGAATTGCAGAGTAATCATGTAGATGTAGATGTTACATCTTGAACTGGACGGTAACATCTGAGTGTTATTTTCAGCAAACGTAATTAACGCTATGCGTGCAGAAAATCTTATAATCGCATCTTTATTGGTTGCTTGTTGAATCTCCATTAGATAAAGTGCTTTGTATTTTACTGCAATGAGCATGTAATTTTAATTCAACACTTGTCTTCTGAGAACGTTATACATGTAGCAAACGTTAAAAATGTTTCTTTTATTGGTTGCCCGTTGCAATCTCCGCAATGATGAGGTGCTATTATCGTTGTATATGATCGTTAATGATCATAGACATTCCATTAGATTTTAATATAATGACCACATAATTTTAATTGAATACTTGCTGTTGTAAACTGAAAGCGTATATTTAACACACACGTTCATGTATCATGTAACTCTCTCCCTCTCTCTCTCTCTCTCTCTCTCTCTCTCTTTCTGTGGGAGACTTTTAGCTTTCAAATGTCCAAGGAAATCGTTACGACACACGCCCGGGATCTGGGACTCGTAGGTGATTTGGGTCGTATAGTTTGAGGTGAAATCTGTGAAAGACTTGTCGCTCGCTGAGTATTTACAAGTGACGGCACGTACACTTGTGGTAAATACAGTAGAAAATGTATAGCCTTATGTTTCAGCTTGTCGTGGGAACGTTTAATTTTTACACTATCTGTGCACCTTAGTGGTGGAAACAATCGAATGGAAACAATTGATTTTGTCGGTTGTGTGAAAACAATAGACTAATTCGGTTGTAGCTTTATGTATCAGTTGAATTTCTTTCGCGTGAAACCAGTCTCTGGGTGCAACCGAATGAAAACAGTCGATAGATTCAGGTGCTGTTTTGCGTACTGACTGAGTTATTCATTCTTTCTTTTCAAGTGAAACCAGTCTTCTTAATTTTCCTGTCGGTTAAGCATGTATTCATTCGTTCATTCAGCTGAAACCACCGTATGTTGCTTTAGTTTTCTACATTATCCAGTTATTCTTCCGTGTGAGACAAGTCGGTAGTATTTTCATTACTTGAAGTGAAGCAGTGGTATACAATACACGTGTCCCCAGAGGGTAGCCCCACCCCAGGTCTACGCGAAGACATCTCAATGGGTACGCCAAAGTTAAATAAGCATCATAAACCTTTACCTCATTATGTACTGAAAGACTAATTCTTCTTTTCGCCGTTAAAACTTGTAGTGTTGACAGATTGCCAACACTACGCACATTATTTAAGGGAGGCGGCCATTAAGCAAGCAGGCGGACTTGATGGTCTGAAACAGGATACTTCATAAAGGCTATAAAGAAAAGTACGTAGCTGCTGGAATACTTAACTTTAATCCACCATTTGTATACAGCGTTCTTGATGAGACATTTCATACGATAACTATCAAACTATGTAAGACTAATGGCGCCTTGCTGGGTCGTAGCCATGGACTTCGCTGAAGGCTATTCTAACTATCTGCTCGGCTAATGAGCGATGCTTCGTCCGTGTAGTCGCTAGCAAAGTCGTCCGTACAACTGGGGCGAGTGCTCGTCCGTATCTCGAGACCTGCCTTGTGGTGGCGCTCGGTCTGCGATCACACAGTGGCGACACGCGGGTCCGACATGTACTAAGGGACCGCGGCCGATTTAAAGCTACCACCTAGCAAGTGTGGTGTCTGGCGGTGACACCACAAAACTGATATATAGATTTCTGGGCATTAAACTGTTTCAGGTGCAATTACGACACAACTAATAAAGCTTTTGTTAGGAGTACAAAGTTCGCCAACCGTAAAAGTTCTCTTAAGGGTAAGTGAAGAGAAAGGAACATTTCCAAAGTTTTGCTACTATTTGCATTCCGTTTGACTGAAAAGATGTTATGATGTCCATTAATTAAAAGATATTTAATTAAATCTCCACGTCGGCGTCCTGCTTCCGCCAGGGCCAGGGCGGCAGTCGGTGGCAGAAGGTAGCCACTCACCCCTAGCGTAGGTCCTGGCTCGCACTGTTTATCGCGCAACCTCCTCGCGCCGGCTGCGACCCTGGCCCTGATAGCTGCAGGAGATGGCCACGGCGGCGGTGCCATGCAACCGCTCCTAACGAAAAAGGGTCAAATGTATGTATTGTAAGTGAAGTCACTCAAACACAGAGACTGAATTAAAACATTCAAACACACTGATGTGTTATGATCACTTGATTAATGGCGTGTTGATCCACTTTTCCCATGGATCCTACAAATCCTTGATAGGTATGTCGCACTAAATTCCCACAACTTGCTCTGTGGGCACACAGCTGTAGCCGGATATGTGTTGCAATGGGTTCAAATCAGGGGCATTTATTTGCTGGCTAAGACATCAATATGAGTTCACTATCACGCTCCTCAAACCACTGACGATTTTCAAACCGACAAGGAAGATCAAAGACTGCCTCAGATCGGCAAAGGAGAAAAGGGACCCACTTGCAACGTCGGGAATATACCGCATACCATGCACATGCGGAAAAGTTTATGTCGGTTGAAATGGCTCTGATGGTCATCAGTCCCCTAGAACTTATAACTACTTAAACCTAACTAAACTAAGGACATCACACACATCCATGCCCGAGGCAGGATTAGAACCTGCGACCGTAGCGGTCGCGCGGCTCCAGACTGAAGCGCCTAGAACCGCTCGGCCACAACGCCCGGCGATCAGTCAACATCAGGATTAATGAACATAAGCGACATTGCAGGTTGGAGCAGGTGGAGAAATCGGCCGTGGCAGAGCACTCACTGAGTGAGACCGACCACGTAATAAAATTCGCCGACACGGAAATTCTGGGTGTAGAGAAGCTGTTCAGAGAAGCTGTAGAAATACAAAAACACGCGAATAGCTTCAAGAAGAAAGAGAAAAAAAGCCTTAAGGTAAACGGATCCTGGCTTCCCATACTGCAGCGAACGACCGTCGCATGTAGTAAGAGGAGAACCGCACCGGAAATGACCGCGGAGAGGCCCTCGGACGTTGGCGCGCCAGGTACATATAGTCAGCGGCCGCCAGCTCGGCTCCAGTTCACCACCGGCAAGTAGGGTGAAGCTTTGACAATGCCAGCCACTCTTGCTGGCAAAACGTCAGTAAAATCATCAAATGAACGTCGGCCGAAGAACCCGAGACAGAAGCCAATAGGCAATTTGTCAACAAGTGGCCACGAAAGCCTTAACATTTTTGTATCATTCAACCACTTTTCATAGGTGCTCACGACAGTAATACGCAATCAGCCGACGTTCTTCGTTGTTTCAGAGATTCTCGTTTCCAGCCGCAGCGCTACAACAACGTGCCCTTTGTCAAAACCGATTATATCGCCGGATTTCCGCATTTGCGGCTAGTATCTTCGCTATAATTACTGCCCTCATTCTTATCTCTTCCTCTTACACTCTTTCCTTACTGCGTCACGTGTCCACAACACCACCAGGAGGCATTCAACCTCGAGCTGGGCCGTGGTCAGAATGTTTTGGCTCGTTGGTGTAACTGACTAACCGACATATACTTGTATCAGTCGACTGTCTCACATTAAGTGAAACCATTCAAACCTGGAGAGAGACGTGGCGGAAGACTAGTTCCATTCGGTTGTTTCATTCGACTGAAAAAACCGACTGAGTGAGAAAACAATCGACTGGCCCGTCACTAGTATACATCATAGAAAAATAATAAGAATAAAAACTCATTTAGTGATTGTAAAATTCTCTTCCATAGACTGACTGGAATTCGAATGGTTTCAGTTTGCAATAGGTTCCGTGCAGTAATCGTTAGAATATATTTGATACTGCCGTCCTTTTTTACGTATTAAAAAACATTTCTTTACTTAAAATTTTTCCACAGTTCGTTAATTACAGTTTTCCATACTTACCCCATAATGTTCCAATGTCATAGTTCTGAAGCTATGTAGGTAAAGTGTTCAATGTCTTATGCTGAATGTTGATAACTGAACCACACTACCATCCAAGTTTAATAATTTTCATATTTATTACCACACATACCTTTTACTTAACTGTTACATTCTCTTGTATGATGTATGCCAATTTTTTATACCTTCTACACCGTGACAAATAAACATTACAGATCATTTTATGGTGAGTTAGACGTGCTGCTTTAAATAAGATTTCAATTCAGTTCCAGTGCGTTGTATGTACGGCTCATGTATGATGTCGTATATGAACGTTGATTGTTTCAGTGATTTTAAAAGATTTAAAACTGCCGGATAAAAGTTCTGACGGAGGAAGAAGAATTTACATAGCTGACAAGACTAGGAAACTTTTCTCGTGGTGGACAAAAGTAAGTATTGGTGACGGCAGACCGTGATATTGTTATAAATTTATAGACTCCTGGCTCGAGAGAATGGCACACTATCTCCGCATCACCTCCGAGTAAAATACACTCATTACTACCAAGTAAGAACGCTAATTGTATTAAATGCATTATTGTTCACCAGCCACAAGGCTCACTACAGAGTTCAGAGGACAGTTACATCGTTTTGAAATTAGATGTTAGAGTTAAGGTATTTACACAGAGTAAATTCAGATAATTTGTTATGATATCTACAGTCGACCGTATAGTGCGAAGGCGCAGGGGGCTTTGAGGAGTGACGGGTTCTGGGGGCTCAGACGTAACGCTTGAGGACTGTAAAGCATCGCACAACTGCTCATATTAAAAGTTGTTTCTAATTATCAATCACATTACATGAATATTGACGGGGGATGGGAGCATGGGTGTAGAGAGGTTTGACCCGAGGACCTTAAGGATACAGACCGAGGGCCACGGTGCTGTGAAGTTATGTGCAATTGCCTGCATTATTCGTCTTCCGAAATTTCCATGAAATTAGATGAAAAAAATGGCTCTGAGCACTATGGGACTTAACATCTGAGGTCATCAGTCCCCTAGAACCTAGAACTACTTAAACCTAACTAACCTAAGGACATCACACACATCCATGCCCGAGGCAGGATGCGAACCTGCGACCGTAGCGGTCGCGCGGTTCCAGACTGAAGCGCCTTTAACCGCGTGGCCACACTGGCCGGCGAAATTAGATGAAAATAAAGATATCTGCAGACGTTGGGGGTTGAGTCCAGAATCCTTAGGCTCAAGAGCTTACATGTTGTAGCGAAATATCTTGTGCTGACATAAGCACTTATCATTCCTAGGTCACTTGTGCTATCAGACTGCATAGCACATGTTTTGAGAGTGGAGGTCAACTGCTTAAAAGTAGATATATATCAAAAGAACTAGGAAGTGACCTCGGGGAGTGGCGGACTGCCCGGGTTCCCGCTGCTCAGGGATAGTTGGTAACTTGGTGAAATGACTTTAGAAAAGGAAGTCCCCCACGCATTTCCTGCAATCCACGGCTGGCTGTAACTCGTTGAAACGCCTTGAGAATGAAGGTAGCCTAACTAGACGAAGTTTGACAAACGTCGCCGAAGCCTCTGATTCTGTTACTCTAATACGATCATATAGGGAAAGCGTTAAACTTGTTTCTGTCATGGATTCGGATCTCACTCGAAAATTGGCAATTAAAAATTAGCTTCTCAGCTTGCCATGGATAATATCTTACTTGTATATTTACGAAAATCATCTAAACGTTATTGTTAGTTATGACATTTTTTGTATATGTCTTACCTTCCTCTGGGTCGTTTGTTACTGGTTGAGTACTGCGTTCAACTTATTTTCCTTAAATTATTGTAATAATTTAGGGAGTGTCAAAGCAGAATATAGTTTTAGCGGCACTTAATAAGAATTACCTTTTTTCGTATTCTGTTGCAACTGTTTGAATGTTTTTGGAGCATATATGGCGTATCAAGTCTCGTGTTGTTTGAACAGAGTACAGCTGGTACCTCCCATATTTCTTGTTTCCACATATTAAAATTTGACTAAATTAGAGATTTAACAGTTTAAATACTCGTTTTAATTGATTTATTTCTCTGTTATAATTCTGTATCAGTTGTTATACTGACATGTAATTATTGTTATCCAAGGCCCCAGTTGACTTGTTAAGAAGGAACATATTAACATGTATCCAAGTAACACCAGCCGGCCGCTGTGGCCGCGCGGTTCTAGAGACTGCTGCGGTCGCAGACTCGAATCCTGCCTCGGCAAAGGATGTTTGTGATGTGCCTAGGTTAGTCAGGTTTAAGTAGTTCTAAGTCTAGGGGACTGATGACCTCAGATGTTAAGTCCCATAGTCCTTAGAGCCATTTTTTGAACAGCAGTGAACCGATTTATTTCAGATATATGTCTTTTTACTCAAGTATTAACATAATTGAAACTTCCTGGCAGATTAAAACTGTGTACCCGACCGAGACTCGAACTCGGGACCTTTGCCTTTCCCGGGCAAGTGCTCTACCAACTTTTTTTTTTAAGACGCTACCCCCTTTTTTTTTTTTTTAATTTTTATTTTTTTTTCTCTGTCAACCTTTTTTTTATATATGGATGGAAAAAAGCGTCTTTCAGTTACGACAAACAAAATTAGAATGTACATCCGTAGCAACAACAGAACAAGAGTTTCTTCTAAACTATGAAAGAGAATTTGAAACCAATAGTGTGGTGATAGATAATAAAGAAAGAAAAAACGTAACCAAATCCCGCACGCCATTCCATGTGCATGGCCCATCTGCGTACAGATTCCATGTTCCAAATTGGTACAACATTTCGCAGCGTTTGGAGCTCCATGACGGCGGTCATCCTCTGCCCGGTACTCCCCAACTGTGAGGGGGGTTATCGAAGACACTGCGTAAATAGTTGGCAAATAGTTGTCGGTATCGGGGTGTACACTCAAGTGTGCTATGACTGTCCTGGAGAAATTGCCAGTAATCAAGCACCATCTTCTCATCATCTCGAAAGAGGTAGTATATGGACATGCCTTTAAACCATGTGAGAGCATGAGTCTTCGCAGGTGGGAAATAAGTATCCTCTGGACAAAGGAGGAGCCGTGGCTCAATTGTGCGAGGCGCGATACGTAGGTAGCAGGCGAGGATCTTCTGCACTAGCAGCCATACCTCTAACGCCGATCCACATGTTAAACGGTGGTCGTCAGTATCCACGAGGTGGCAATGTGGACAAAGGGGGAATCCGCCATCCCAATAGCGTGCAGCCTTTGTCGTGTTACAACCTTCCCGTTCACCACCTGGTACCACGCGGCTCGTACCCGCGTGGGGAGGAACGACTTCTGGACCGCTCTCCACACTGCAGGCCATAGGGTCGTAGGGCTCTTCCTCTCAATCACATTGCGAGGGATGGACCTTAGCAGCAGTCTCTCGCCTTGGGAGGGCGAGTGTTGGGAAGGTCTGGGTGCACGTAACTATACTCAAGAATAAATGCCGAGAGGTGCGAGAGTGAGGGTGTAATGTGCGCAACCGTGACAGGTGGCAGAAGAGACGCCGGCAGCAATTCCTCTAACAGACGACCCGTAAGGGAAGCATCTTTGTGGGTCCACAATTTCATCATTGTGCACAAGTATTATGCTGTAGCCCTCGCTCGTACATTTATAAGTCCCAGTCCGCCATCAAGCAGAGGGAGGGTGAGTGTTTCGTAGCGGACTTTGAATAGGTGTCCGGCGGTAAGGTAATATCCAAACGCTGCTTGCAGTCTGTGTGCCATCGCTGTCGGTATCGGTAGGACCTGGGCCATGTGGATCATCTTAGTTGCCACGTGAAGGTTGAGGTATTCCACACGCTGTAGGAGGTCCATCCGTCGAAGTAAGTTCCGGCGAACTTCTGTGCGTATTGCCTGTAGTAATCGTGCATAGTTCATGGCAGCCGTGCGGCGCACATCCTGTGTAAATGTTATGCCCAAGAACCGGATCTTGTTAACTAGTGGGAGTGGGGCTAAAGCGTCCTCCTGTAGACCTCTCCCAATGGGCATCGCTGCCGATTTGGCCACATTCATGAGGCTGCCCGCTGCCAAACCATAGCGAGTGATCCATTGTATCACCGAGCGTACCTCGTCACCAGATCGGACAAGTAATAGAAGGTCATCAGCATATATCCTGCAGTGAAAGGTGTGATCCCTCAATGACATGCCCGAGAGCCTGTTTTTCAACCCTCCGACAAGTGGTTCGAGTGCGATCGCGTAAAGGATCTTGGAGAGAGGGCATCCTTGGCGAACTGACCGTCGGATCGGAAAGGGACCCGCAATCCGTCCATTCACCAATACACGGGATGCAGCTCCACGGAAAAGGCGCTGAAAGATGTCGAGAAAGTCAGGCGGGAAGCCCATGCGGGCCATAACGGACAGAAGGAACTTGTGGTGAACTCTGTAGAAGGCGTGGTCGAAATCAATGGAGATCAGAGCAGCTCGAAGGCGACAGGATGTGGCGATGGCTATTAAATCCCTGCATTCACTGGTTGCCGTTTGCATGTTGGTCACTCCGCCCTGTGTCATTTGCTCCATTGAGAGGAGGAGGGGCAGAACCGTCTTCATGCGGCTGGCGAGTAGTCGGGCGAAGATTTTATAGTCCGAGTTGAGCATTGTAATGGGCCTGTAGTCCTCGACCGTCCGACCTCTGGAAGGCTTGTGTATCGGTATTAGGAGACCTTCCACGAATGCAGGTGGCACGTGAGAACCGGGGGTCATCAGTTCTTGGTACATGATGATCCATCGGGGCATCATGAGATCGCGGAAAGTCCGATAAAACTCGAGCGGCAGTCCGTCTGGCCCGGGAGATTTGTTGAGTGCTCCCTTGTTAAGCGCGTCCTCGATGTCGTCTCGTGTAATCCCACCTAACAGCGTCGCCGCTGCTGCAGTGTCGAGGGTGTGCGACAAGTGCTGCAGTATGTCGTGATCGTCCGCTCCCTCGTCCTCTGTATTCACCTCGTCGTAAAACCGGCGATAGTGATCTGCGAAGGCTACTGTAACTGCCGCCTGAGTCATTACGACCCTACCACCTGGCAATACGAGGTCCGTGATCAGCTGCTGTCGGCGTCGGCGGCTGTCGAGCACGATGTGATGCATAGACGGGTTTTCTCCTTCCACTCGGTCTTGACGTCGCGATCGCACTACGACCCCCTCCAAACGTTTCCTCGTAAGAGACAATATTTTACCTTTAATTCGGTGGCTTTCCTTTTGTCGGTTTGGAGATGGTGGTTGGCTGTCGAGTTCGCGAAGCATCGTGTAATAAAAGTCCAATGTGTGACGATGCCAAGCTGCGATATCTTTTCCGAATTGCGTTAGCACACGCCGAAAAGCTGGTTTTGCACAGTCCACCCACCATGCTAGAGTCGATGGGTATCGGGGAAGACGACGTTCGCAATCCAGCCATGTGTTGGCGATAATCTGACGGCATTCCGGGGCTTGAAGATGTGCCACATTCAGCTTTCAGGGTCCGCGGCTGCGCCATATCCGCTGCTGTTGTAGAGTGAGTGTGCATATGAAAGCGCTATGATCGGAGAAGGCAAGCGGCCAACGTTCGGCGTCCAATACTCCCGGCGCTAGAGCTCGTGATACATAAATGCGGTCTAGGCGACTGGCGGAGTGACTAGTAAGGTATGTCGGCCCGGGACGTTCACCGTGCACTGTCTCCCACGTGTCGGTGAGAAGCAGATCTCGAACCAGGAGCCGAAGTTCTTGACAAGTCGAGAAATGTGGGACTTGGTCTTTGGGGTGGAGCACACAGTTAAAATCGCACCCGAAGATATATTGCTCGAAGCGGCTGATAAAGAGGGGGGCGATATCCTCCGAGTAGAACAGCAATCGTTCGCGGCGTTGGTCAGTTCCTGATGGAGCGTAAATGTTAATGATGCGCGTTCCCAGTGCTGTGATCGCCAGCCCCCTTCCTGACGGAAGGTAAGTCACTTCGTCGATGGCAATTCCGTCGCGCACTAGTATTGCCGTACCGCTGCCATTCCGGTCCGCCGGTGACACATATGTCACATAACCGTAGAAAACGGGGAGGGCCGCTATATATACTTCTTGCAAAAGGGCAATGTCAACATCCGAAGAACGAAGCATCTCACGCAGCAACTGGATCTTCACTGCCGTTCGTATCGTGTTGAGGTTAAGCGTGGCGATACGATAAGCTTGTTGCCGAACCGCAGGTTTTAAGTTATACATTAAGACTGGAATTACCTATGACGCTTCTGACTGTATTGACACCTCCGCATCCCCCCAAACCTCACCGGCAGTCCTTGCTAGAGAGCCGGCGCCAATGGCGTGGGCCCTGTTGGCGTAACTTGCATGGTTCCGTTGTCGTCGTTGTCATCCGCCCACGTCGGGGAACTGAAAGTAAGATCGGCCTCCCTAGCTTCCTCAGGACACGGCATGGGTGCTTGCATTCCAGAAGGTGGTGGGCAGCATCTGTCCTGCAGCTCGGCATCCGATTTTGCCACTGTAGGTATATGTGGTTTGTCCTCAGTTTCGTTCGATGGTGCCACACTGCAGCAAATGGCGGCTGCCTCTGTGGTAGCGTCGTCATTGAAGGTGGAATCGTCATCCTCTGGAGGCTGTGTCGCATCCCGTTCGGAAGTTGCTCTACGCCTCCGCTTCCGTCGCTTCGGAGAGCGTTGCTTCCTGGTGTGTCCTTCTGTGTCAGACGATGGCAAAGATTCACGACGTTCCGGCACAAAGGCAGCCGTAGGCACAATAAGCGAGTCTACGGCCATGCTATCGTCATGTATGTTGTTATCAGTCGACGGGGGCGGCGGCATCGGAGTTGAATCCGTATCTTGTGGAACGGGTGTGTCATCATCGCCCTGTATTGGAGCATGGAGCCGCGACCCAACAGTGGATGTCGGCAGTCGTGGTGAAGTAGTAGCTGTCGTGAGGGCTGCTGCATAAGTCACAGGAAGCAGCGTCGGCTGCGATGGCGGGTCCGCTTCAGCCGGCGGCAGTTGAGTGATGCGACGTTGCATACATTCTGATCTGAGGTGTCCCTCCTTCCCACAACCAGAGCAGGTCTTCGGTTGCCCATCGTAGATGACGATGGCACGGCAGCCACCGATATTCAGATATGAAGGTACATGTCTTTTAAGTTCTATTCGAACCTGGCGGACGCCGTTCAGCACAGGATATGTCTGGAATTGCGTCCATTTTTCCGCAATATGATCATGGACCGTGCCGTAGGGGCGCAGCGCTGTCACGACGTCCTCCGCCGGTAGTTCGAAAGGAAGTTCGAAAATTCTGATCGTGCGAAGTCCCATGCCAGAATAATCGACGTGCACAGTCCCCACATTGCCATCAGCATGGCAGAAACGGAGGCCTTGTTTCGTGTCCCGAAGGATCCGTTCACATGTTGCGTCGTTGATGATCTTGACATATACGATACTACTCACAATGGACAAGTGAATTCCGAGAATGTCGGTCGCCGGGATTTTAACTTCTTCTCGTAGAAATCGTTCGACTTCGAGTGCTTTGGGCCGTGCAAATTCGTTGCGGAACGTAAATTTGAGCGTCGATTTTCTGTATTGGTGCGCCATAGTGATCTATATGCTGAGTACGGCACGCGCGAAACGGCCGAGTACGATGTAAACAACACGAGCGCTCGCTCCGCGGCAGGAACACAAACAGCGCGTCCTCACCGCAGCACAGCCAAAGGCCAACTACTACCAACTGAGCTACCGAAGCACGACTCACGCCCGGTACTCACAGCCTTACTTCTGCCAGTACCTCGTTCCTGCCTTCCAAACTTTGCAGAAGCTCTCCTGCGAATCTTGCAGAACTAGCACTCCTGAAAGAAAGGATATTGCGGAGACATGGCTTAGCCACAGCCTGGGGGATGTTTCCAGAATGAGATTTTCACTCTGCAGCGGAGTGTGCGCTGATATGAAACTTCCTGGCAGATTAAAACTGTGTGCCCGACTGAGACTCGAACTCGGGACCTTTGCCTTTCGCGGGCAAGTGCTCTACCAACTGAGCTACCGAAGCACGACTCACGCCCGCTACTCACAGCTTTACTTCTGCCAGTACCTCGTCTCCTGCCTTCCAAACTTTACAGAAGCTCTCCTGCGAACCTCATTAACATAATTATATATCTTTAATTGTGCTGAAGTTGGAGTTATTTAATTAATTCAGCTTGTCATTTGATGCCCTTCATTGTTAATTAATTTAACAAATATTGTGTAATCAATGATTTAAGTAAACATTGTTTTCATTCATTTAGTAAACAATAACATTATTTAAGAAATTATATGTTGAGATGTTTTGTTACCTTAGAGAAGGCCAAGCAAATTTCGGGTAGATAAAATTGTTTATGTAAATATCCTACTTGACAATTGTGATTATTAAGATACCTGCTACTCCAAACTACCTGCATCTGCCTATCAGTAATATTTGTTAAAATGCATAAAGATCTGTTTTATAGCAGTTAGAAACACATATGCCTCAGTTAGTGGCATTAGTGGTGTAGCTTGCAGGTTAAAGTCATATTCGTGCCAAAACCCATCCGAGGTTCTATCTTTGTACCATTTTCTTTGTGCCCTTTCGGTGCAAGGCACGATGGACTTTCCAATTAAGTTCTAGAGCGTATTTCCATGTGTTACACACAAACATACCATCACTCCTAATCTTGAAGAGTGGAAAGGTCCTTAATAAGGTGTATCACTGAAACTCCACATTTTCGTAATATGCAACTATATTCACGAAAACAGTAATTCATCACCAAGAACCATTTTAGTGAGAAAGAAGTTAATTCATTATGTTCTGTAATAGAAAAATATAATTGACCTTACTGACTACCTAATATACGTTTCCATTATTTTAAATTTTATTTCTACTTGTGGTTATGTTGCTGGTGCTACAAAGATCGAAATTTTATCACCTGATCTTTGTAGAAATTTGAAGCAGATATTTGTTGCAAGCAAGATTAAGGCACCTGCGTTTTTATTGGGTGTACAAAGCCCTCTTTAGCAATTAGACAAATACAAGGCATCAGTGCTGTCAAATTCTAATTTCATTCTTGTATACTGCCTATCCTATCGATTTAAAAATGAGCTACAGTTCCTCTAGACGACAGAATTTATAAATGACAGGCCGGCCGGAGTGACCGTGCGGTTCTAGGCGCTACAGTCTGGAACCGAGCGACCGCTACGGTCGCAGGTTCGAATCCTGCCTCGGGCATGGATGTGTGTGATGTTCATAGATTAGTTAGGTTTAATTAGTTCTACGTTCTAGGCGACTGATGACCTCAGACGTTAAGTCGCATAGTGCTCAGAGCCATTTCAACCATTTTTTATAAATGACAATTTTGCCTTTTATGTTCTTCATAGTAATATTGTTAAGACATTCTACGTCCTCCTGTATGCAAGGTGGTAACTTTTCCACATATTTTAGAAGAATTTATGCATAGTGCTTCAAGTTAGCGCTTTAGCAAGCTAATCACCATTAAATGTAGTTATTCCGTTCATTTTCAATCCTGCAAACAGCTTTTCTGTTTCTAGACGCACAATCTTGTGGCAACCAAATTTAGATACATTGCGACAATCCCTTTTAAGTAGATTTAAATGGTAATGTTGATTTATAACCAGATTTTTCCTACGTCTTCCAATGTAGTAAATAACCTTAGATCCAGGGTTTCCAATGGTATTTACAGAATATGCTGACATCTGGTTTTCCCCATTCGTATTCGGATTTTTCCTTATTGAATAGCAGTTTATTCTCTTTTTTCATGGTAACTGTTTGTGCAAAATACTTCAGCTCGGGTTTTTTGACTTCGACCTGTTCCATTCCCAATTTTCTTTTAAGTGCACAGGACACATTAACTGCACATGAGGGAGTAATTTTTGTAATATGGGATGGGTTACGTCTGTTGAACACATTGCTTCTTTTTCGTAAGACCTGTACTATAACATTAGCTTTGGGAAATAATCTTAATTTGCAGTATCTATATCTGGCAATATTGTGGAGAACACTGTCCTGGATTTATAAAACTGTGTTTTTCCTGCTTTAATAAAACACTTGTATAGAGTACTTGTATTATCTTTGAGGAAGTGTGTGTTATCACTTAACACGTAGTTTACATGTAAATAATTGAAACTGTAGGCAGACAGAACACAGTTCGCAATATTTTTCGTCTTGATTGTCTAGCCTGAGCACTATGGAACTTAACATCTGAGGTCATCAGTCCCCTAGAACTTAGGACTACTTAAACCTAACTAGTCTAAGAACATCACACACACCCATGCCCGAGGCAGGATTCGAACCTGCGACCGTAGCAGTCGCGTGGTTCCGGACTGAAGCGCCCAGAACCGCTCGGTCACAACGGCCGTCTTTAAAGCAGGCAAACCCGCCTACTTTCGGACAATTTCTAGACTACACCTATAAGGCACTTTCTGTTAAGGTATTTTATCTCTGTGAACATATATTCCAATTGCTTATCTTCATTATTGTTGGATGTGTGTAGCACAGCAAGTGATGAATCAGAGCTGATGTACATCTCTACTCCACCTCCTCATCAGTTACATTTGCTGTGTCTTAAAAATATATAACTTTCTACATTTACGGAAATTGTGGAAATACTTCGTTTGAGCCATCTCTCCTATGAAGTATTATACGGATGTATATGTTTTCAAATACACTCCTGGAAATTGAAATAAGAACACCGTGAATTCATTGTCCCAGGAAGGGGAAACTTTATTGACACATTCCTGGGGTCAGATACATCACATGATCACACTGACAGAACCACAGGCACATAGACACAGGCAACAGAGCATGCACAATGTCGGCACTAGTACAGTGTATATCCACCTTTCGCAGCAATGCAGGCTGCTATTCTCCCATGGAGACGATCGTAGAGATGCTGGATGTAGTCCTGTGGAACGGCTTGCCATGCCATTTCCACCTGGCGCCTCAGTTGGACCAGCGTTCGTGCTGGACGTGCAGACCGCCTGAGACGACGCTTCATCCAGTCCCAAACATGCTCAATGGGGGACAGATCCGGAGATCTTGCTGGCCAGGGTAGTTGACTTACACCTTCTAGAGCACGTTGGGTGGCACGGGATACATGCAGACGTGCATTGTCCTGTTGGAACAGCAAGTTCCCTTGCCGGTCTAGGAATGGTAGAACGATGGGTTCGATGACGGTTTGGATGTACCGTGCACTATTCAGTGTCCCCTCGACGATCACCAGTGGTGTACGGCCAGTGTAGGAGATCGCTCCCCACACCATGATGCCGGGTGTTGGCCCTGTGTGCCTCGGTCGTAAGCAGTCCTGATTGTGGCGCTCACCTGCACGGCGCCAAACACGCATACGACCATCATTGGCACCAAGGCAGAAGCGACTCTCATCGCTGAAGACGACACGTCTCCATTCGTCCCTCCATTCACGCCTGTCGCGACACCACTGGAGGCGGGCTGCACGATGTTGGGGCGTGAGCGGAAGACGGCCTAACGGTGTGCGGGACCGTAGCCCAGCTTCATGGAGACGGTTGCGAATGGTCCTCGCCGATACCCCAGGAGCAACAGTGTCCCTAATTTGCTGGGAAGTGGCGGTGCGGTCCCCTACGGCACTGCGTAGGATCCTACGGTCTTGGCGTGCATCCGTGCGTCGCTGCGGTCCAGTCCCAGGTCGACGGGCACGTGCACCTTCCGCCGACCACTGGCGACAACATCGATGTACTGTGGAGACCTCACGCCCCACGTGTTGAGCAATTCAGCGGTACGTCCACCCAGCCTCCCACATGACCACTATACGCCCTCGCTCAAAGACCGTCAACTGCACATACGGTTCACGTCCACGCTGTCGCGGCATGCTACCAGTGTTAAAGACTGCGATGGAGCTCCGTATGCCACGGCAAACTGGCTGACACTGACGGCGGCGGTGCACAAATGCTGCGCAGCTAGCGCCTTTCGACGGCCAACACCGCGGTTCCTGGTGTGTCCGCTGTGCCGTGCGTGTGATCATTGCTTGTACAGCCCTCTCGCAGTGTCCGGAGCAAGTATGGTGTGTCTGACACACCGGTGTCAATGTGTTCTTTTTTCCATTTCCAGGAGTGTATATGACGGAACTCGTCGAGGGGAGCTGGCAGAGACTGGGGATTTGCGTGGGCAATGTGGAGCTTGGTACGCTCAAGTGAAAACCTTGCGTGAATGCCGCTGCTGGATATTAGCCAGTGTGTATCAGAGCTGGCGAGGGAACAGAGCTTAGCGAAGCACACTGAGGTAGGGACACAGGTTCCGGCGAATACCTTCATGGAGGTTTACTTTCCAGCGGTCGTTAAACTGCCGATTGGTGACAGGAAAAGAAACTCGGTAAACAGGTCTAGGATCATCTGTGCGCAATCGTACTGAAAGAAAAATAAACGAAATAAAAACAGTTTACCTTTAGTGGCACTAAAGATGAGTAAGAGCAATAATATGTTAATAAATCGATATCATAAAAAAGGAAGTAAGACTATGTTGGTACAGTAATTGAGATAGGAAATATGGAACTATAAATATTAGAAATTAGTAATAATAAAAAGCAAAACAGTTAACTCTTTAGTTAAGTTATGGCTATCTATAATCTGTAGCAACAGTATTGTAAGTAGGCTGTTTATGTTTCCTTATTGGCAACGTTACGTAGCGCTCTGTAGGAAAATCACTGGCTGTGCTGTGTGCAGTCTGTGGCTAGTTTGCATTGTTGTCTGCCATTGTAGTGTTGGGCAGCGGCAGCTGGATGTGAACAGCGCGTAGCGTTGCGCAGTTGGAGGTAAGCCGCCAACAGTGGTGGATGTGGGGAGAGAAATGGCGGAGTTTTGAAATTTGTAAGACTGGAGGGCCTGAACTGCTCTATATATATTATGACTATTAAGGTAAATACATCATTTGTTCGCTATCAAAATGTTTCATTTGCTAACTATGCCTATCAGTAGTTAGTGCCTTCAGTAGTTTGAATCTTTTATTTAGCTGGCAGTAGTGACGCTCGCTGTATTGCAGTAGTTCGAGTAACGAAGATTTTCGTGAGGTAAGTGATCTGTGAAAAGTATAGGTTAATGTTAGTCAGGGCCATTTTTTTGTAGGGATTTTTGAAATTCAGATTGCGTTGCGCAAAAAATATTGTGTGTCAGTTTAAGCACAGTCTTGTATAATTTTTCAACGGGGACGTTTCATAGTATAAACACACAGACCAGCGGCAGCAAGAGTTGACACGTTCTTAGCTCCTAAAGAACAGACTTTAGAGTTCATTTGCATTGCAAACTGATCTTTTTCAATTTTCGGTCATCATCATTATCTGCCATCATTTTTCATACTTTGTGTAGCCCAAGTCTCAAAATCTCGTTGTTCTAAATCTTCAGGCTTTCAGAGGTGAGATCCTCTCGTTTTGTCAGACCTACTTTGCAAGTTCCTTATTCGCTCTGAAGACTTCACGTATTTTCCAGTATGACATGAATTTCGCTATTATTAGCGTAGGTTCTGTACATCCTGACGTCCTACGCCCCGCACTATGACTTCTGTCAATGTTTTTCAGTGTCACCTGCAAGCCTAGCGCCTTGCGGACGAGATTCGTTACTATCTCGTCTGTATTCTCTGTTCTTTTCTCTGGGATCACGAACAATCTGAGATTATTGAGTCTTTGATATTGTTATAGGTCGTCAGACTTCTCCCCCAGTTTATATTCGACAAATCGTGCCCAATCGTCGGTTTCTCTTAAAGATTGCTTGAGAATAGAGCTCTCTCGCATCTGTCTCCAGAGTTTGCTGTACTTACTCGGTCACTGGAGCAGTGACAGCGTCAGTGATGGTCTGGACAACAAGCCCAAGTGTGTCATGTGTTTGTAGAGCATCACTAAACTCAGCCTTGACAAGTGTGACGACGTCAGCGATGCCTGGTGATGCGGCCGCAAACCTGTTGTCCCTGCAACACCACCATTCTCGGCAGTCTGTAATTTCATTAACAATGATATGTACATAAAGTATTCTTTCTGGGTGTGTAATCATCCTTCTGAATAATTCAGTTTCTACTAACAGATCTATAGTAAAAGGTGTAATACAAAGGGTATAACTTTCCAGTCATACTAGCCTCACATATGAATACCCATAAAAATGTTAGTGAAAATGAATGGTAGGAGGATAAAACATTAAGTAGGAAAAGTGAGATGCAAATTCACCAACATACGTATAATAATAATATAAAACTTGTGTGACACAGTTGTTACTGTTACACCAGTAACAGATATACATGTCATCACAAGCACAAGATAAGTAAAAGTCCTAATCACTGCAGGCATAAAATAAGTAAACAACACCCTAATGTTCAAATTACAAAATAGGAAAGTATGAGAACGCAGTTAACATGAGCAATTACATTTAGAAAGTAACAAAAGCAAAAGAAGTAATACTGAGTGTACAACTTATCAATCTTACTAGTCACACACATGCATAAATATAAAGGACATCAAATCAAATAAATTACGGGAATGCAGTCGGGTGACGTCATCGGCTATCACTGATATTTCGACAGCACCACACCTAGATATTTTCAAGACAGAGCAAGGCGGTTTTGTGATGAAATTGGCAGGGTATGCTCCTGCCGAAATATCGGCGGTTATCGACGACGTCACCTGGCTGCATTTCTGTGAGTTAATGGAACATTGTACATGCCAGGAGAAACTCAGTTTTTACAGGATACAAAATGTTAAGTAAGAAAAATGAGCTGTGAAACTCACTAACATATGTATTAACAATAATACAAAAATTTAGTGACACAGTTGTAACTGTTTAATAATGGATAAATGTGGGCATATAGTAGGTGAAAAAAGTAAGCTGACACTCGTAACATCAGCAATTACATTCAGGAACAACAACTGCAGCATAGATATGACACCGGGCGGTGTGGCCGAGCAGTTCTAGGCGCTTCAGTCTGGAACCGCGCGACCGCTACGGTCGCAGGTTCGAATCCTGCCTCGGGCATGGATGTGTGTGATGTCCTTAGGTTAGTCAGGTTTAAGTAGTTCTAAGTTCTAGGGGGCTGATGACCTCAGAAGTTGAGTCCCATAGTGCTCAGAGCCATTTGAACCATTTGTTTTAACAATAACACCAAAATTTTGTGACAAGCTGTAACTAATACACCTATAACAGAGAAACGTGTCATCAAAAGCAGAAGATAAGAACACAAGCCCTAACCTTCAGAGTATAAAATAGGAAAACCTGCTAACACAGTTAACATCATGCAGTACATCTGGGAACCAACAACAGTAACTAGAAGAAATACAAATTGCTACAGCTACAACTGTGTCACACTGTTTTCGTATTGCAGTTAAAACACATGTTCGTGAGTTTCACATCTCATTTTTCTTCTTTAACATTTCATCCTCGTATACCATTCACTTTCACTTTATGAATATTCAAATGCGAGGCTACTTAAGACTGGAAAGTTGTACCCTTTGTGTTACACCTTTCACTATAGATGTGCTGGTGAAAACTGAATTTTATGGAATGATAACGTGTCCTGAACAGCTCGACCGCCTGTATATTGTTGTCATAAGTGGGATGCAGGGACCTCCTTATCTCTCTGCACATTTACATTGGTGTCAGAATCGCGTTTAGTTCGCAGCATTCGGTTCGCAGGGCGTGCGTATACTTTTGGTTCGCCTTCGATGTTACGTGACCGGACAGTATTCGCCGCTGTTATTCCGCTGCGAGACAAGCGTGGATGCCGCAGCGCGTCGGCTTGCTGTCTTCGCACAATCCAAGCAGCCCGCGGAGACTGCGCCACTACCCAGCCTGCCGTCAGTCTCACACGGATAACAGTGCGCCGAACCGACGCGTGCGCGTTGAGTATACGGAAATGCGCCTCGCAGCGCACGTGCGTGCTGTGTGCTCGCCAGCCCCATGACGGTCGCATCATGCGTAGCTTCTCTGTTGCTGCGCCTGACAGGCCGCCGAGACGTGAAAACCCGTGCGATGCGTGCGTGCCGCTTCCGTGGCTACAACAAGTGCACTGGCTGTCTGGCTCGTCACCCATGGGCGGCGCTGCTCCCTGCCACTGTCGTCGCCCAAGGTCGCCGCCCCCAGCTGAATGTCACCAGTCAAAGTCGCTGAGTGCAGTGTGACTGGCCACGTTGCCATTCCGCCACGCCGCTTACCGGCCGAGATGTCTGCCCATCTGCCGCCACGCCTCCCACGTTCGCCACCGGGCAGCCCCGTGCTGCCGTCTCCGTTAAAGGTGCATTTACACCTGTGCACCTTGCGGCTAGTCGCCGCACGGCTGTAGCTTGCCCCACACGGAAGTTAAATCGCCCATTGTCAACACAGGTGTAAAGGGATTCACTCGCACGCACATGTTGAGGAAGAGGCATCGCGCGTACATCTACTTGCGTGTGGGGCAACCACAGTCGCACGGCGACTAGGAGCAAGGCACACAGATATAAACGTACATTTGGGGTCCTGGCCTCAAAGCCCGCGGCACCTCCTTTCGCCATGTGCAGCCAGCCGAGCCGCTGCCCATGCCGCAGCCACGAGCACAGATCTCATCAGACCCCCTCCCGCCGTCACCATCGTCGCCACATTCTGTACGTCACGACGCTACGAGTGCTCTGTAAGTGTTGCTACTAAGGCACTGCAGCCGCTCGTTCAAAGGAGAACGTAGAGAGCGAGTTTGAATTCTCAGATCAGTAAATTATGGTTTTAAATGGACAACTACTGTGATTCTTAGAGCTCAGTTTTTTTAAATTACAAGCTGTTATTTTCACTCTTCTTACCTGTAGTGTAATAATGTCACGAATCAGAACCACTTTTCTAGAAGGTCGCAGCAAATCTTATGATAGGCCCAAATATGTTTAGGAAGAAATTCTCCTGAACATTGTGATACTAGGCTGTGGTTTTATGCCATATTAGTGTTGTAGCTTGTACGGGTTTCTTCCTCTCAGTGCGTACAAGTACATTGTATAGAGTTAAAATTTGCATCTTATGCACTTATTGCTTTTTTTACAAGTGTCTGTGGTTGGAAGTACGATTTGAACTTCAGTGTTCTGAGAGTACAATTACTGTGAGTTATGTTAAATGTGTAATTGTTCTTAGATAATAACTTTAGGTGTATGTTGGTTGGATAGTTAATGCCTGTATAATTTAGACACATACTTCGGTTGGAATTGTGTAGTACAGTGGATTTCATATCCTTGATTCAAACTCTTTTGGCTTTGAAGTACGTCACGCTTAGTTTAAGAATTTTTAACATTGTGCAGCCTTGTCAGCAACTCTGGCAATTGAACAGGCAACATGTTATATGTTCATGCTTAGTTGTTGTGACGAGGAGAAGTTTCTGTAGGTATGTTTTTGAGAGCTGTTAATCTCCAGAGATACGTAGCTAACATAATATGTCTAGCAACCGCAGAGTCTCCCAGCCGTTCATGGCATTTTTTTTCTTACGCTTTCGTGCCATGATCCATTCTATTTTCTTTCATCTTATCTACAAGAACTATTCCTACGCCCAGATGAGCGTGTCAGTTTGCTCCACAGAAGTGACAGCATTAAGGACCACACAAACTTATTCTGTTCTAAAATCACGTTTGCAAGGTCGCTGAAATAATCGATGTACTAAATCATTTTCACCATGATGGGAATATGTTTTTATTGAAAGGTCAGGCACAGGTGTGAAATCTGCGTCTGGGTCGTATGAGAAAAGTGGCAAAGCATTAGATTCTGGACATCCTGGTATTATTTATCAGACTACTAGTGGAACTAGGCGACTTGGGCCCCAAGCACGTACACAATCGTAACTACACGATTAACACTTCTCTTGCCGAAACCGCTAGGACGCTGTGTGGCATACCAAGTTGGGGAACAAAAGAATTGAACTTTATCCGTCTTATCTTTCTGTTCTTTCCGCGTCCCTCTCTATTTTCTCTCCCCAGCTCGTATTCTTTCTCCCCCCCCCCCCCCCCCCCATGCCTCATGATTTTCGTAACTGGTAGTTGCTTGTAACTGGTTAACCAAGTGTACGAAGCTACTGTATAGTAAGTAATGTACGGTAATATAAATTATAATGAATGATTGAGAAGTGATCTGTTGTACCCCTGCAAGGTCGTAAGGAAGGTTATGGTGACTTTCGGCTATTATCCCTCAGAGGACAGTGAAGTTTTCTTGGTATGAAGATGTGTATAGGGTTATTTTCATTGAGGTTATTTGTGAGCAGGAAAGATCTCCTGTGGTTAACGTGGTTAAAGCAACTATGTGCCGGCAAGAGTTCCTGTGTCAGTTGTTTTACGTTAGGATGTTTCCGTTGTACTGGTAATGTTTTGTAGCGAAAGGTGAGGAGGATACATTGAATGCCAATGAAGCGAAATCACGTTGTTAATTGTATGAGAGAAGATGATTGAATGATGTTAAACGGTGTATTTTATGCTGTCAGCTTCAGATGCCAGAGTAGAACCGTTAACTGTATTTCATTTTACCGTGCATCGAGTTTCCAGCTGAGACAACAATGGGTCTTTGGAGTCGTTTAAATCGCTGCCTTTTGTCACCTGTGAACACTTACTATAAGCAGAAACCACATGCTGCAAACATGTGATGAGCCAGCCACGTTACCACTTCTCTTCTCTACCGTACTTAAATCTAATTTTCATAGATTATAGGTTTGCAGTGAGCATGAAGTGTAGTGAACTTTCTGGGTAACCATTTCATCATCTTTTGACAGATCCTTTGTCTGTTGCTTGTGTTTGAAGACGTAATTTTTTCTGTAAGGAAAAATTTATTGCCGGCCGTGGTGGCCGAGCGGTTCAAGGCGCTACAGTCTGGAACCGCGCGACCGCTACGGTCGCAGGTTCGAATCCTGCCTCGGGCATGGATGTGTGTAATGTGTGTAAAGTTGTGATGTGTGTGAAGTTAGCTAGGTTTAAGTAGTTCTAAGTTCTAGGGGACTGATGACCTCAGAAGTCAAGTCCCATAGTGCTCTGAGCCCTTTGAAAAATTTATTTGGGAGATTGTACTAGCTCAGTAGGATAACCACTGACGGAAAAAAATAGTAGAGTACAGAAATTTCTGGAATACATTTGTCTAGATAACATATTTACGTGATTAACATTGCAAGATGATAGGTTAATGTACGTGCGAGATAGCCATTGCAAGTGTGAAATGCTTGTACATTAATAAGCTATGTAACCCCCAGAATGTTGACTGAAGGTTTACAAACGTGCATGCATTGTGTTGCACAGGTGCTAGATGTCAGTTTTTGGGGTGAAGTTCCATACCAGTTGCACTTGGTTGGCCATTACAGGGACTGTTAATACTGTTTGTGGATGACGCCGGAGTTGTCCTATGATGTCCCACATAAGCTCGATTGGAGACAGATCTGGTGATCAACCTGGCCAATGCAACATGTCGACACTCTGTAGAGGATGTCGGGTTATAATACCGCTATGTGGGGAAGCTTTATCCTGTTGGAAAACACCCCCTGGAATGCTGTTCATGAATCGCATCACATCAGGTCGAATCAGCAAAAAGACGTACAAATTTACAGTCAGGGCGTGTGGAATAACCACGAGAGTGCTCCTGGTGTCATACAAAATCGCACCCCATATCATACCCGCAAGGTGTAGGTCCAGTGTGTCTGGCACGCAACGAGTTGGTTGCAGTCCCTAAACTGGCTTCCTTCTAACTACCACATGACCATCACTGGCCACCTTGCCCTCTACTGAGCTCTCGCCTGACACCACTGAAGTCACAAATGGCCGTGGTTTGGTGTCAGCGGAACGCACGCTACAGGCGTCTGGCTCGGAGCTTTCATCTGGCGTCTGTACATTCTTGTGACCATTTCTAACAAAGGGACATGTGCAGTGGTCACATTCCCACCAAGCCTTTCTGCAATATCGCAGAAGTAATATCCAGCTTCTTGTAGCCCTATTACACGACCACGTTCAAACACAGTGAGGTATTGCTACTGACTTCTTTGTCGGTTCAAAGGCATTATTGACTAACATCAGCTCAACACGTCCAGTCTCAGAGGTAACTAATGTTAACGACCCTTGCAGGGTGTATATGAAGCAAACCTGATTTGCATCCTCACAATGGCGCTACAAGCGCCATCCGCAGAATTCCTTTTTGGAGCTGCGATTTTTTTATACGTCAGTGTGTTATGTAGTGTATTAGTTTTATATGGCTTTAAGTAATTGTTTTTAGTTTTGTGAAAAGGATGACCCCGGGTCATATCTGTATATATTTTCTGGATAATTTAAGTATTTCTGAAGATTTTCAGGTGTTTAAAGACACTCTCTCTCATATACTGTATAGGTCTTTGTCATATTGTAAGTAGGCTGTTTAGATTTTCTTATTTGTAACGCCACGTAGCGCTCTGTATGAAAATCACTGGCTGTGCTGTGTGCAGTCTGTGGCTAGTTTGCATTGTTGTCTGCCATTGTAGTGTTGGGCAGCTGGATGTTAACAGCGCGTAGCGTTGCGCAGTTGGAGGTGAGCCGCCAGCAGTGGTGGATGTGGGGAGAGAGATGGCGGAATTTTGAGAGCGGACGATCTGGACGTGTCTCATTAAGAAAGAGTAAATTTGTAAGACTGGATGTCATGAACAGATATATACGATGCCTGTTCAGAAAGTAAGCTCCGATTGATTGCCAAATTGAAACCACAGTGAACATCAGAAATGTTTTACTTGTAACAATTAGCTACACCTTTCAGCTACTTCTCTACGTAGTCGCCGTTCTAACTTAGACTTTTGTCATAGCGTTGTACCATCTTTTCAATAGCCTCATCATAGAAGGCAGCCGCCAGTGCTTTCCGCCAATTCTCCACGCTGGCCTACACTTCGTTGTCTGTGTCAAAATGTTGTCTTCAAAGACAGCGGTTCATGTGACCAGAGATGAAACTCAGGGGGAGACAATTGCGGACTGTATTGTGGGTAATCTCACATTTCCATTTGAAAACGATGCAGGAGCATCTTCATTGCCCCTGCAGAATGCGGCTGAGAATTTTCTTGAAGAAGAAACAGCACGACAGTTATGTAATGTTAGCTGCATAGCTTCAGGCGAAATTTCTCACCAGGCCCTCGTACTTGGCGGCAGACACTATTTTCTAGACCTTTACGCACTCACTGCGAGCTCAGAAATGAGAAAAGCGACGTGATGCTAACTGTGGTTATACTAGAGACACTAACCAACACATCTGTGCAAAGCTTTATCGGATTTTCATAGTCGTTTCCATTTCGCGACCGATCGGAGCTTACTTTCTGAACGCCCCTCGTATAATATGACTTTCGAACAATATTAAGGTAAATACATTGTTTGTTCTCTATCAAAATCTTTCTTTTGCTAACTGTGCCTATCAGTAGTTAGTGCCTTCAGTAGTTTGAATCTTTTATTTAGCTGGCAGTAGTGGCGCTCGCTGTATTGCAGTAGTTCAAATGGTTCAAATGGCTCTGAGCACTATGGGACTTAACATCTATGGTCATCAGTCCCCTAGAACTTAGAACTACTTAAACCTAACTAACCTAAGGACATCACACAACACCCAGCCATCACGAGGCAGAGAAAATCCCTGACCCCGCCGGGAATCGAACCCGGGAACCCGGGCGTGGGAAGCGAGAACGCTACCGCACGACCACGAGCTGCGGGGTGCAGTAGTTCGATTAACGAAGATTTTTGTGAGGTAAGTGATTTGTGAAACGTATAGGTTAATGTTAGTCAGGGCCATTCTTTTGTAGGGATTTTTGACAGTCAGATTGCGTTGCACTAAAAATATTGTGTGTCAGTTTAGTTTTGATCAGAATAAGTAAAGAGAGTAATGTCTGAGAACGTTCAGTTTTGCTCAGCTGTTTGAAAAGCAAATAACGTAAGAGGTTTATCAGCACAGTAATTCATTAATTGTTCAAAGGGGACATTTCAATGTGATGATGGTAGGCCGTTTGCATTACTCAGCTTGTAGAATTTTGATGTATTGTATTTCCCTTGAGGACCACTTTCGTTAACAAGAATGTGGTTTTTTCTTTCGAAAGAATGCATCTTACTAAAGTTTTTCTACAATACAATTTTTGCAAATCTGCTTTGATGAGTATTTCGTTTTGTTGTCAAATATGGAACTTGCAGCCTTTTTGTTTGTATGTCTATTCTGTTGGTCTGTTCAATGGACCGTTGTACTTCGAATTTTGTAACTAATGTACAACTACTCTGCACACGAGCCGATTCCATTGTCGGTTTAGGTGTACTTATTTCCGCCTATCAGTGTGCCACGCACATTTTTTATTCTTATAGCCAGTGAACTGACCGTTTCCTTTCAGGCTCTCTCTATAAAATTTTCTTCATCTGTGTTCAGTGAAATAAACATTCACTTTTTTCGTACCACGTCAGACTCCGATCCATCGGTATCGAAATTTTCGTCGTCTTGAAGCGACTCTGTTGTGTTTTTTATGCCGACAACAAATTCCTATAATGATTCGTCGGCGATTCCTGAATTCTGTGTTTACTGAAAGTGAACACAGAGGTGCACTCTGTCGTCCTATTTCTGTTTCGAAATTAAAACATGTACTGTACTAATGATGCAAACTAAGCCATCTTAACCTTCATTTACTGTGCTGTCCTGCATTTTGTTTTGTCGCACGAAAGTAAAGATCCTTTCGTGTAAAAATTAGGTGTCGCTTTGTGCTGATTGTTACCGACGTTTAACCTGCTGTCAGATAGCGTTGTCTTACTCTTTTCCTTTGCGCGTAGTAAGCATCATAACGCTGGGACATTACCCAGCTGAGCTTTGAAAACGAGCGCTCGATGCGCGCTTCCTCTTTACCCCCTGCACGCCTATACGCCAGTTCTCACCTCTCGCTCTCCTACCCCACCGCTTGCAACACCGCTTTACTTCTTCTCTTCTGCTATTACCACGTCTTTACTCCTCTCTCTCCTGTGCCTTGCCGCTTCTCCCCTCCGTTTCCCATTCACACCTTTAGTAACGGCAAGCCGTACCGCCGCTCCGACAAGTACGACGGGACAGCTATTATCGTTTCAGTAAAATCACGTCGCAACCGGATATCTCTCCTTCCCGTGTGCAATCCACGTGCTGTTTTCCTGTCAGACGTCTGTTTACAAACATGCGCTTCCGTCGCGCTAAACCACATTCAAGCTGTGAATCCTTTTAGTATTTTAAGGACTGATTACAAACTCAGTGCATTCTTTCCTTTCCTTTATGTGAGTCTGACGAGTTGTTTTGGTGCTGTGGACACTTATATTTAATTTACTATTTCTAGAATTTTCCTCCGTATTTCTTGATACCAGTAACTTTGTATTTTGTACTTTATCGGTGTATTTTTCACATTTTGCCTGTTTAGATTAATTGGATTAGTAATTTTCCACGTGTTTTCCTGCCAAAGGGCCTGATAGCAAAGGGAGTGGAATTAGCGGAACCTGGTTATCCCTGATGTTGACTGATGAGGAATGATACTTGATGAAGTAATTTAAAGCGTTTTAAAGTGAGTAGGTAGAATTTTAATATTAGAAATTCGTGGTTTTTTGTGTAGCTTTTGCTATCTCGTAATTTATTCACAATTACAGTATTTTATCGGTATAAGAAAAGGTTTTGTACTTCAACATTTTAAGGCAGGTTAACATATATAAGATTCTTATGAGTTTTATCTCCTGCATTTGTTAAATGAATTCTGTATTTGATTGAAATTGTGCTAATACGTTGTAGTCTGTGAAACTTTGTGCAACTATTACCTGTAACTAATACACAGAGGATGTAGCAAGATTTTAGCTTTGTTACTGTCAGTTTTCAAATGTACTTAATTTAGTTCTTATCCAAGTCAGGTTTTAACATTTGCATCAACTAGATTTATTGTGTTTGTCACCGAAATATTTTTTATTTTATGGAATTAAGTATTTTGCTCTGTTGACGATAGGTTTTATATTCTGGTGTTGGTTCCACTATGTAACAATGAGATTAATAACAATCAGACAACACAAACAATAACACATTTCTTGGGGCTTCTGTAAACCTTTAAAACATAGGTGCTAATTAAATTTGTCCAGTCTTTACTGGTTGACTACATGGAGTTTTGCACTAACCGCAAACTGTCGAAAGAAATTGCTGTGCCGGCCGCGGTGGCCAAGCGGTTCTAGGCGCTCCGTCCGGAACCGCGTGACTGCTACGGTCGCAGGTTCGAATCCTGCCTTGGGCATGGATGTGTGTGATGTCCTTAGGTTATTTAGGTTTAAGTAGTTCTAAGTTCTAGGGGGCTGATGACCACAGATGTTAAGTCCCATAGTGCTCAGAGCCATTTGAACCATTTGAAATTGCTGTGATTCCTCAACATTCATTCCATTACTGTACTGTAATCATTCTCACACAGTTCTGATTTACTAAGAATATTACATCCTTGCTCAAAATTTGAACATTTAATTTTTTTATTGTTTATTAATCTTAGAAAACATGATAAACTTGACTACATGTAAGTCTCCTCCCACTTACACTAAATGAAATATTTTAACACATCCTTTCTGTTACAGCGTAAAGTCAAGCATGGGCTCGCCAGTCGGTAACGATAGAGAAGAGATGGCTGTGAGAAGAAGTCAACCAATAACACGCCGACTGGTCCTCCCTCCAGGACGATAAGGCGACAGCAGCAGCCTCTGTGTGAAGAGGACATAAGCGCCGCGCCCGACTGGTCGCGGCCCAGCCGAAGACAAGTTTCAAGACCAGCGACCTGAATAGAAGTGCCAAAGCTCATTACTTTGCTTGAACCCTCTATGTATCAGACTTTGTGATTGTTATACTGAAGAGACTTATTATTTTGTATGTCGGCCTTTGCTTGCGATGTATCTGTGTAATATTCAAAATTAAGAATTTAGTATTGTCATTCACTTTTTTGTAATAAAACTCATTAATATGATTTGTTTGAATGTTGTCTAGCAATCCAAGAATACAGGTTTCCTGGACACACCATATTTGACGACTAGGCAGGATTTAACATTCAGCAACGAGAGATCAACGGATACCATAGTGGCAGCCCTGTGCCAGGCTGCCCCAGTTTTTTGTGGGCTTTTGTGTTTCGCTGGCGCCTTAATTCTACCTAGTCTTTTCTTTGCAGGGGTATGTTTACTTGCTTTAACAGTGTCTCTTATAGTGTTTTTGCTAATCAGTGTTTTCAGGTGGACGTTGAAGAAATTTTCTTTGCTTGTGAGCTTCTTTTTCTTGCTTGCATTGTCTGTTTATTGCATTTGCATAGTACAAAATGAGCAACCCACCTCTCCCACCCCCTTTTCAGGCGCCTCAGCTGCAAGCGATAGATGCAACGCAGCTAACACAGATGTTTCAGTTTCAGACTCAGCAAGTCTCCGCGCTACTAAACACAATATAGCAGCTCCTGGTGAACCAAACACCTAATGCTGCGCCACAGACAACAACTGTAGCTCTGAATGCCATACCGCCTTTTCGCCAGTTCAACGAAAACCAAAAGGAATGGCTTGAGTGGTTGCAAAAGTACGAAGCCCACATAATTGCTCACAACTTAACAGGTACTGTGAAACTACATTACTTTTAGTCCTCTGTAGAAAGCGAAGTTTTTCGCCTCTTTCAGAAATTGTTCCCTAACGCAACTCCAAGTGAACTCTCCTATGATGAATGTGGTGGCAGCTAGATGCCAATTCTTTAATTGCAAGAAAAGATCGGATCTAACTCATCGTAAGTGGGTAACAGATTTCCAGGGTATGACGAGGAAATGCAAATTCAAATGTGCTTGCGGTGCTTTATATTCAGACGTTATGTTGCCTGATGCGATCGTGTACAATGTAACTGATGTCCAACTTAGAGAACAGATTTTGAAACACCCTTCCAGCACATGGTACAAATCCTAGAGCATTACGATTCAGGTGCTATAGCGGCCGATAAATTTAAGTAGCCACCAGTTTGTTGGATTGAGTCATCCCTTGCATGCGACCGGCCCGTTAGGCAGCTACATCCTGCGTGCGCCATGCACGTAAACAGAACCCTACACAAGTGGACAGAATTCAGTCATGCCCTCAGTGTTATTCACGTACACAAACGCTAAGACTTCCTATCCCGACAAGCAAACTGTTATGATTGTGGCAAGAAAGGTCACGTACAGTCCGTATGTTTGCAACGCAACGAACATATGAATTCGGCCCACTCACAAAAATCTACTCACAAGGCCCATGTAATCAATGCAGTGTATTCAAAGCGTGCTGCAGGTATTATCAAAATTAGCAAGCAAATAGTTTCCTCAGTGCCACGCCAGTCCTACAAACTTCCTGTACATTTGTATATTATCAGAAAACGTGTGAAATGTCAGTTGTACATGGGTGCCTCTGTTACGCTGCTGAATCGTAACACATATGAACTGTTAGGCTCCCCACGCTTGTCTAAATCTAGCACGAACCTGGCGGCTTATAATGAATAAGACATTCCAATTCTCGGAAAATGCGTTTTCCCTGCCATATATTTCTCGCATATGCGAACTGTGACTTTCACTGTGCTGCAACCATGCGAGTGTGAGAGCATATTTGGCCTTGATTCGTTTGATTTGCTTGACTTTAAATTCAGGACAGTGTGTTGTCAGTGACTGCATTCAGTGCCAAAGACAGTGCTACTGAACGAATTGTCTGAACTTTTCTGAAGGTTTAGGCAAGGCTAACAATTTTGTTGCTCATATCACTATGAATGACAATGCTCAGCCGAGATTTTGCCGGGCCAGAACTGTTCCCATTGCATTACGGGACGAAGTCGCTGCCGAACTTAAAGAACTGCAAGATAAAGCGGAGCTATTGCACCCATACAAGTTAGTCACTGGGTCAGTCCACCGGTTTTGCTCCCCAAACCTTCAGGTCGCATTCGTCATTGTGTTGATTTTAAGTCTACAGTCAACCCATAAACGGTGATTGATACTTATCCATATCCATGCCCAGAGGATCTCATGGACAGATTAGGCGCTGGCCAAAAATTGATTTGGGTGACGCATATCTTCAAATACCACAAGATGAATAAACTCAAACATGTGTGTTGTAAATACTCATTTGGACTTGTCTAAATATTTGCGTTCGCTTTTTGGAAGTACTTCCACACCCGCCATTTCCAACGGAATTTGGAACAGCTGACTGTTCAGGCGCCAAACTGTTCAAACTGCTTGTATGATATTGTCGTAGCAGGTAGTACACCTGAAGAACACACTACAAATTGGCAGTGCTTTGTTTCGTTTGTTGTCTGATGCAGGACTAAAGAGTAGACTGGACAAGTGTGATTTTTTAAAACCTGAGCTGCAGTGTCTTGGTCATGTCATAAACAGTAAGGTGTACATCCTCTTCAGTCATATTTTTTAGCCATATGTGACCTCCCAGTTCCTTGCAACGTTACAGTATTGAAGTCAGCCTTAGGATAAATGAACTATTACATTCGGTTCATAACGAATGCTGCACAAATCGCGGCTCCCTTGCATCGCTTGTCTCGCAAAGACGTTTCCTTTATTTGGACATATGAGTGCCTAGAAGCTTTTCAAAAACTTAAAGATGCATTGTTCAGTGATCGATGCTTAGTTCACTTTGATCATGACAAACCAGTTGTGTTGCAAGTGGGCGCTTCTTCTTACGGAATTGGTGCAGTGCTTTCGCACAGATTCGGTGATAAAGACAGGCCTATTGCTTTCGCATCAAAAGTGTTGTCTAAAGCTCAGTGTAACTATTCACAAACAGAGAAAGAGGCAATCGCTATTGTGTATGGTGTCACCAAATTCCACCGCTATTGGTATGGCAGAAAATTCTACTGAGTAACGGATCACAAGCCACTGCAGTCCTTGTTTCATCCGATGAAGCCGGTTCCTGCACGAACTGTCCAACAATTGCAGAGATTGGCTTTGTTGTCTCAATACCAGTACGGGATTGTGTATCGTCCGACAGCTCAACATGGAAATGCGGACGCACTTTCGTGTCTTCATATTGGCTCTGATACAGACTTTGATGTTTCTGCTGCATCTTGTTGTCACGTCGAAGTTCAGGACTCTGAATTGCTACAGTCCTTTCCTCTGAACTACAGGAAAATTGCGTAGTCCACGGAATCTGATTCAGATTTGAACATTTTGCTAAAAAAAATTCTCACATGTTGGTCTCACTCATTACGTAGCATAAATAATTCTGTAGTACGCCGATACTTTGCTCGTCGGCATAGCCTCGCAATACAGAAAGGTGTGATTCTCGTTCAAAATGACAGTGCACCGTCACGTGTGTTGATTCCTAAGATTTTGCAAAAAGGCGTGTTGCAGCAACTTCACCAAGGACACTGGAAGACTGTTCGTTCGATACAGTTAGCGCGTCGACGCTGTACTTGGCAGGCTAAGGGCGCCCAAATAGAACAGATGACATCACAGTGTCACGCATGTGCGGAAAACCATTCCGCTCCGCCTCAGAAATTTTTTGCTTGGCCTAAGTTGCAGTCACCATGGCAACATGTGCACATAGACTTTGCAGGACCTTTTTGCAACACTCGTTGGTTGATTGTGGTAGAATCTCACAGCAAGTTTCCTTTTGCTGTACCAATGAACTCGACAACGTCACGTAGCACAATTCAGGTGTTGTCCTCTATTTTTTGCTTCGTAGGTTTGCCTGAAGTCATAGTGTCGGGAAACGGCCCTCAGTTCACGTCAAATGAATCTGATACATTCTGTGAACATAATGGCATACAGCATCTAATTAGTGCGCCGTTCTGTCCACAGTCAAACGGCGAAGCGGAACGTTTTCTCAGAACCTTCAAGCAGCAGATGGTCAAACTTCACGAGGCACACACCAGGGATCAAGAATTGCAACTGTTTCTTGCCTGCTATCGCTCGCATCCACGAGATGGAGCATCGCTGGCGGAATTGCTTCACGGCCACTGCCATCGGACACTGCTCTTCCTGCTCCACCCTCCTCAGCATCCGGCACCGAAGGGAGGCCGCTAGTATCGCTTCGCGCCGAATGATGTTATGTTTTTCAGGCTTTTTAGCGGCAGCAGACGGTAGGCACGAGGCGAGATCGTTCGTCGACTTTTCGCATGCATGTATCTCATTTCAGGCCCAGACGGATTGCAGTACTGACATCACAGTCAAATGAGCCACTGTCATGGGCACGGTGATCCCTCTGTATCTCTTCCCCGACATTAAAGGATCCCGAGGACAGAGCGGCCACAGCAGCCGCCAGTGGGTGTCGTCACAACACTGCGGGACGACCTCATGGAGACGGACCCTTCGCCTCCTCCGCCTCCTCTCGTGCTACCGATGGAGCTGGACCTGCCCATGGCGCAGCAGCCGACGCCTTCTACATCTGGTTATGGGCCTTAGCAGGTGGACTCGTACTCTTCTGGACGTTTTCCGGGGGACGTTTCCACCAAAGTGAAGGCCGGATGGGGTCGGACTGGACGTCTGACGTCCTCTGCAGCCACAGCTTCCAGTCCATCGCAGCGTCCACGCGCCTGCCTCCCCTCCCGTTATCGTGCTCCTTTTACGACTACGGCGCTTCGCTTTGGGGGAGAGGAATGTTACGGCGTAAAGTCAAGCACTGGCACACCAGTCGGGAACGGTACAGGAGAGATGTTGTGAGAAGAAGTCAGCCAATCGCATGCTGACCAGACCTCCATCCAGGACGACAAAGCGACAGCAGCGGCCTCTATGCGAAGAGGACATAAGCGCTGCACCCGCCTCGTCGCGGCCCAGTCGAAGAGAAGCTTCGAGACTAGCTACCTGAACAGAAGAGTCAAAGCTCATAACTTAACTTCAACTCTCTATGTATCAGACATCGGAATTGTTATACTGAAGAAACTTATTATTACGTATTTCGCCCTTTGCTTGGGACACATCTGTAAAAAATTCAAAATTAAGTATCGTCATTTACTTTTTTGTAATAAAACTTATTAATAAGATTTGCTTGACTGTTGTCTAGTAATCCGAAGAAGCAGGTTTCCTGAACACCCCATATTCGACGACTAGGCAGGATTTAACATCTTCCATAGCATTAAGACCCGTGCTAGGGTAAACCGTTTTTCCATGGAGTGGCTGAAACCATTATGTAAACAATGTCGGTCACCACTCCTCTGGAAGGGGAAGGCTGTACAAGGTGGTAGCCTGTCAAGGAATGATTAGGGAATTAGTTGAAAAAATATTTCAAAAGCCACAGTCATATCCTTACAAACTTTCTCCCAGAGTAATTTCAGCTGCGCCTACGTGACACAAGTTGCCTCCCTTTCACATCCGAACCAGTTCTGTCCGGTTATAACTGCTGATAAGAGACGCCTTCAGGACTCTGCTGAAGTTTCTAGCAGATTCACGATATCGGTTTAGCCAATAGTATGCGTGGGAGACAGGTTACGTGTGTGGACTATGGAGGGTTCTGCAGAGGGGAACACAGTAGCTTCTCTCTCTAGTGACCAGATCTCGAGTGGGAAACACGTCTTTCTTGGGAGGGAGAGTCTCTGGCTCTCCACTTCTTGATCGCCATCAGCAGGTCTTAACATAAACCTACACCTCTCCCATAGTCCACTTAATTTAATTTGTTCGATATTCTAAACTTTCCAATAGCTGGTAACCTCCTACCGTAGGTGCGCCCGTGTATTCTGTACACGTAAATACACTGCAGCGCAAAAGAAACTGGTGTAGGCATGCGTATTCCCATACAGGTATAATATTGGGCTGTGGTCAACGACCCGTATATAAGACAACAACTGTCTGGCACAGTTGTTAGATCGGTTACTGGTGCTACAATGGCAGGTTATTTAGATTTAGGTGAGTTAGAACTTGGTTTTATAGTCGACGCACGAGCAATGGGACACAGCATCTCCGAGGTAGCAATGAAGTGAGGACTTTCCCGTACGACTATTTCACGAGTGTACCGTGAATATCAGGAATCCGGTAAAACATCAAATCTCCGACATCGCTGTGGACGGAAAAAGATCCTGCAAGAACGGGACCAACAACGACTGAATAGAATTGTTCAACGTGACAGAAATCCGGAAATCGCTGCAGATTTCAGTGCTTGGCCATCAACAAATGTCGGAATGCGAACCATTTAACGAAACATCATCGATATGGGCTTTCAGAGCCGAAGGCCCACTCGTATGTCCTTGATGACTGCACGGCACAAAACTTTACTCCTCGCCTGCGTCTGTCAACATCGGCATTGCGATGTTGATGACTGGAAACATGTTGTCTGGTTGGATAAATCTCATTTCAAATCTTATCGAGTGGATGGACGTGTCAGTAGGGGACTGTTCAAGCTGGTGGGCGCTCTGTAATGGTGTGGGACGTGTGCCCTTGGAGTGATATGGGAACACTGATACGTCTAGATACGACTCTGATAGGTGATACGTACATAAGTATTGTAGCGGCAGCACTGTTTAGGATAGGGAAAGTTAGTTCTGTGCGATATTCGGAGCACGAGTTACAGCCAGGTGCAGGCCGGATTGCAGTAAGTTACACATATCAGCAGTTGCGAAGGCAAATAGTGGCCACATGGGCGTAGAACTGCCAGAGAGGGCACACACAGCAGTTTCCATGGGGCAAGTCACAGGCAGAAGAGGGTCACTGGCCAACCTAAGTGTTACGCATACATGCTGTGAATCAGCACGCTTGCCAAAACAGAGGCGCACAGCCAAGAATAAATAGGTGCCGTTTTCTAACGAGATTCGTTCAAGTGTGGCAGCTCTCCTGGACGGTGAGGCATGTCACACCGCTGGGGCGACAGCATCCCAGTCCACGGCGGGTCATTGGTTTGACCCTCTGAGGCTGACGCGGGGTTTGCAGCCAGCCAGTGGCGGGCCACTCTTTAGCTTGCTACTGCGGGCAGTCGTCTCGGCTCCCAACACACGCCGGAGACTTCCGAGGTGAGGGGCGCAATTTCGGACACCGGATAGCGGCCGGTCGTTGCTCTGCAGCGGCGTAAAAGGCCGGCACGACACAGCGTTGCGTTACACAGGCCGCTGGGGTGCTTCCTGAGCATTGCGGGGCCCTGTGACGTAGACTGAGGTGAATGGAGCGCTGTAGTGGAAACAAATAAATCATTTGGAAAGTTCTCGCCGAGTTTCAATACACCACATTTGGCATCTGATACCACAACAGTATCCTGTCTGATCACCTGCATCCAGTCACATCCATTGTGCATTCCGACGGACTTGGGCAATTCAAGCAGCACATTGGAACGCACATGTCCAGAATTGCTACAGAGTGGCTCCAGGAACACTCTTGTGAATTTAAACACTTCCGCTGACCACCCAATTTCCATGATATGAACATTGTTGGGGTTATCTGGGATGCTTTGCAATGTGCTGTTCAGAAGAGATCTCCACCCTCTCGTAGTCTTACGGATTTACGGACAGCCTTGCGGGATTCATGGTGTCAATTCCCTCCAGCACTACTTCAGGCATTAGTTGAGTCCATTCCACGTCGTGTTGCAGCGCTTCTGCATGCTCTCGGTGATCCTACACGATATTAGACAGGTGTACCATTTTCTTTGGCTCTTCGGTGTAAATTAACTTTGTTTGACTAATTTCCAGTTTTATCGTTTAACGTTTACCCTGGTCACCCACCTGATAGGCCGTGACCGCCCTATCTCCTGCACATTGTCGTCATATGCAAGATGCGACAAGTTCCTTCTCTCTCTGTTCGTGTATAATGACGAGACAGTATAGTAATATCTGACTACCATTATCCTCCATACTTCTGCATGGGACAGTGACAGTTGTGGATAATGATGGTCTATCCATGGGTTGGGGAATGTTGGTCAATTTTCTGGTTAGGGAGGATTGTCAGTTTTCAGTGTGGAGAATGATTGCCAATTTTTAGGATGGAGAATCATGGCCAGTAGATGACGACGGTCAGTTGGGAATTATTGTCTGTAGAGAATGATGGTCAGTGAGAAAAGGCTGTTGTAGACAATAACAGTCAATTTACGCAATATTTTGTTGCTGTGTGCGCACATGAGAGATGAAATTTAATGACAAGGCAACAAAGCGGATGAGGCAGATGTGGAAATATATATCCATCATCACCCGTCGTGCTTCTGGGTGGAGAATTATGGCCAGTGGAGAATGATGATTAGTTTACTGGGTGATAGATTACAGTTTAAATATTCAGTAGTTGACACCCCTCGGCCTGCCGATGTGGCCGAGCGGTTCTAGGCGCTTCAGTCTGCAACTGCGCGACCTCCTAGGGGACTGATGACATCAGATGTTAAGGCCCATAGTGCTCAGAGCCATTTGAACCATTTGACACCCCTCACAGCTTACATCCATCAGTAGCTGACATCCCCTGTATCCGCCATCTCTCCAACAGATGACATCGAACAGCTCCTGACATCTCACCAGTAAATGACATAACCTCTCTGATTTACACACCACAGTAAATTTCCAGGTCACGATATTACAATAAATTGCACAGGTAATGTACAGAATACAATTTTCCCCAGTAGCTGATATCATGTGTCTGACCTACACACTATAGTTTATTTACAGGCCATAATATAATGTATAAGGAGCGATCAAAATGATTTGAAGGCCGTATAGTCCAGAATCGATATGTCAATCAAGCGTAATCGTGGTGAGCATAGAGGCAATTATCTCACCGACAAACCAGATTGAAGATACCCGTGTAATAAAATACTGTCTCCTGCACATCCTTCTACGACAGGCCTTCTTTAAGGGATCTAAGGCGTGATAATCGTATTGGAAGAAATCAGGACAACAGGGTAGGTGCTCGAGTGTCTCCCACTTGAGTTGGCGTAACTTCTGCGTTATGACATTTGCGATATCGATTCGTGCGTTATTATGAAACAGCAGCAACCATTGTTTCGCAATATTCCATACGGTGGTTTTCGACTGACATGCTGCTCCATACACATTCTTCACTCTCCGAAAGATGCCTTCGGTGTTTGTCCTTTGGCAGCCAACAAAAGAATAACAGCACATTGGTCCATATTGGAAGCCTTTGGTAATAGCGTCTCCACAGCTCACGTTTCTGCATATACTGACTACAGGTCGGAAAGACATAAACGTCACACAAATCTCTTTTCGCCATGTCGCTGTTTATCTGCTGGCAACGGAGTCGCACTATGTTGCATACACACAAGCAGCAACGTCCTCAAACGGAAACTTTTTATTGGTCGTTATATCCCACAAGGGATGAAAAAAACACAGCTTCGCCATTAAGTACGTCATGTGTTACAGCAGGAGATGACAACTCTTTAAACTACGAAATGGATACCCTACCATGTGGTCTTGATAATACCGTGCGGCATACATAGCACACGCCCGTTGGGCATTTTGATCACAATAGCCATACATAAACACGATATCGACCTTTTCCGCAATTGGAAAACGGTCCATTTTAACACGGGTAATGTATCACGAAGCAAATACTGTCCGCACTGGCGGAATGTTACGTGATGCCACGTACTTATACGTTTGTGACTGTCACAGCACCATCTAACACAAAGCGGAAAAAGTAGTCCAACTAGAACATTCATATTTCTTTACGTACTACACGAACATGAATAAAAATGGGGGTTCCTATTGAAAAAAAAGCTGATGATATCCGTTTGACCTATGGCAGAGCCATCTAGCGGGCCAACCGAAGCTTATTTCGTGAGATATTTGGCCCGGTCACGATCAATAGACCACCTTGTATTGATACCATTGTACCTATATAGTAATGTAGATATTGAAATATTTAATTTTTTGTGTGCATTGTGTCTTACACAAGGAGCAGGCTAAATATTTATATTCTTCCAGTAATTCAGACTGCTTGTTCGTTCGTATGTTTGCTTGCTTTGCGAAGGACTTTATCTATAATGAGTTTCCTGTATGGTCAGGTTAGTTTTGATCCTTTAAGCCGAATGAGAAACGTCAAACGTCAACTACCTGTTTAACAATATTATTTGTAAGTATTGAGGAATGGAAATAGTATTGTTGTTCAAAATCATATTTTATGCACCAAAACGTGTGTGTGTGTGTGTGTGTGTGTGTATGTGTGTGTGTGTGTGTGTGTGGTGGAAAAGAACATCGTGATACTTGACATAAGTATTGCACTTTTTTACGCTGCTGGCGTATTTTTGCAGACATTTTAAACGTTGATTTAACACTGCGACAATTACCAAGCACTATGCTATAATTTATATGTGGAAAATAGTTAATTTGTGTCTTTGTTGTGCCTTACATGACTACGCAGACGGTAGTATGAATGCTGTCATCTGTTGGTGACGTCAAGCAACAGTTGTACAATTCAGCAGTTGATATTATTTCACATTTTGAGCTTTTAAGGAATAGTGTTCAAAGCAATACACATCTGCAGCAAAAATGGATTTCTAATTTGTTAACTACATTGCATAAACAAAGATTGGTTTCTAAGTATTCATGGACAGAATGGTTTGTACTCGTTCTGATGTTCTGTAGGAAGTTTACTAGCGTGTTTAGCATGTTATTTTTCAACTTTTCAGCCATATGCCTTTATGCATGAAAATAGGATTGGGCCATATATATTTCGTTCAGAGAGATGTTTCAGACACCAGTTTGACGGGTGTGTGTGCGTGTTTCAGTATGAGTGTGTATGTTTTCTACTGATGGGTTTTAGATGTACCGCGCGGGATTAGCCGAGCGGTATGCCGTCACGGCAGCTCAGCGTGTTCGATCAGAGAGCCGATTGGCCTCTGTAATAAAAAACTGAGTGGAAGGATGAACCAACGAACTTGAACGGATGTCTTGTGACGTCCACAACGACCAATCTCAACGATTTAAAAAAAAAAAAAAAAAAAAAAAAAAAGCTGTCTAAGGCGCTGCAGTCATGGACTGTGCGGCTGGTCCCGGCGGAGGTTCGTGTCCTCCCTCGGGCATGGGTGTGTGTGTTTGCCCTTAGGATAATTTAGATTAAGTAGTTTGTAAGCTTAGGGACTGATGACCTTAGCAGTTAAGTCCCATAAGATTTCGCACACGTTTGAACATTTTTGTTTTAGATGTGGCCGTATTAGAAGTCCCACCCTTTGCGTAATTTTTTGACAATAAAATCAGGTAGATTAAATGCTTTTGAACCCATTGCAACTTTCACATCATTCAATCATGTTTCAGCACACCGACGATTGTGGCTCTGGGGCTACATTATGGTTGGTTGTCACATCTGAATGGAGTGTAAGGTACTCTGATGGAGGAGAACGGATGGGAATGTGGTGAAGATGCGGCAGGTCGGATGGTTCCATCTCGGCCATGTTAAATTATATGACTTTAGGAACATTTTTGTCCCTAACCAATTGACATATTATCATGATTTTTTTGTGTTCCTTGTATCTTTATCTTCATATTAAACTGATAAGTCTTAAAAATAATAAAAACTTATATTTAAAAAAATATTTTTTAAAACAGCCATAAACATTGCCATTTTTTACTTTAATTAAATTTATACCATAGTTCTTTAAAAGATAATCATATTTCCTCAGTTTCAATCAACAACTAACAAATAAGGAACAATTTTTAAAAAATCGTGTTGATAACATTATTAGTGCCCAACAAAAATGTTCCTAACCATTGAAAAAAACAGTTGTCGGGGAAACGGAAATAAAGATAACACAGATAATACTATTAAATAATGATTTTAAGCTTACTTTAGTACTTTCCAGCATCGTATGAAGGTGTATCTGGATCTTCTAGTTCTTCAAACTGGTCCTCAATCTTTATTCTTGCTTGCTGTGTGGCTTGGCGAGACTTTTTCGTAATTTCTGTGACAGCTTCATCCGCTTTTTTAATCCGAAGGTCGTCGTCCTTTTCCAAAACTTGACACAGTTCTTGCCTGGAGATATGCCTAGATGACTCAAAATTTTACATCGCGCTAAATTTCCTTCATTGAAACTTGTAATAGCTTCGTACACTCCCATCGGAAATGTAGTCATCAAAATAATAGTTGCTTTTGGTAGCCGCGACCATACAACATTGTTGAACGACTCTCACGGATTTTGCCTTCCACCATGTAGGCACTTACGCAAGAGGTCAGGATGGGCCAAGTCTGTAAACATGGGTTTTATTTGTTCCAAGACAGCGAAATGAAAATGAGTGTGGTCACTGTGGTCATAAGGCTTATTTTTCTCTTGGGCTTTTCGGAATTTGCACCAGCTTGTCTCACCTTTGGGGCATAGTGCGTGTCCAGATGTGTCTTCGTTGATAGCCGTCAAATGAAAAAATTCTGCCCAGACCGCTGCCTTCATGTCCTTTACAGTTTTGTAGTATTCCTTCTTATAGCTAGGCCATAGTATAGTTGTATTTGATTTATAGCCTCACCAGTAAGGCGGCCACGACCCCCGATGGTTTTGCCGTCGGAAAGTTTTGTTTTCCCAAGTTTCTGTTTCAATTTCCTGAGGCGACTACCCATCTGCTTCAAATTTCTCAATTGAGAAGTCGGAACCATATGGTTTGGCCTCACAAACCTTAGGGTAAGAAGCACTGTCCCCGTCTCCTAAATAATACTTGTAGCGCACTCCGTATTTCGGCAGCGATTCTTGGAACATTTCCACGACTCCTTTTGCCTATATTCCTCCACTTACTCCAGAGTAGTTATCTAAGCAATCAGCGTCATGATTGCTGGTCATTATATTTTCGCATCTGCAATACTTGGATAAAATTTTAACATCAATTACCTTGCATGTGTTTTCTGCTTTTGCAGTTTCAATTCCATTGAGTGAAGTGTGGCCCCTACTTTGCCACGATCTGTCAAATATTGCTGTCAAGTCTCTATTACCATCATTTTCACCGATACTTTCTTCAATAGCAGCCTCTCTTAACAAACCTCTTTTGCAGCATCTCGAAGCATCTTATTGTACTATTTGAAAGCTGGTCATGTCGGCAAGTTCATTACACCGCAGAAAATTTTCACCGCTTCTTCACCTTTTCCAATACATCGGAATGTGTAGGCTAATCGAACATTCGCTTCTGATTGTTTAGAGTCTGGTAAGCATGGAGTGGACACTTCAAAAGAACAGTCACTGCACTTTATTACTGTCGGTACTTGTAAGACTAGCCTGGTTCCAGTAGGGACGGTAAGGGATCCTTTACATTTTACACACACCGCAATTTGGCTAACAAGGCTACCTAAACTGTTGATATTAACAATATCGTAGCAACCTTATTCTATTCCATATGTTGTTGTTTGTTATCGTGGTCTTCAGTCCTGAGACTGGTTTGATGCAGCTCTCCATGCTACTCTATCCTGTGCAAGCTTCTTCAACTCCCAAAACCTACTGCAACCTACATCCTTCTGAATCTGCTTGGTGTATTCATCTCTTGGTCTCCCTCTACGATTTTTACCCTCCACGCTGCCCTCCAGTACCAAATTGGTGATACCTTGATGCCTCAGAACATGTCCTACCAATCGATCCCTTCTTCTAGTCGAGTTGTGCCACAAACTCCTCTTCTCTCCAATTCTATTTAATACCTCCTCATTAGTTATGTGATCTACCCATCTAATCTTCAGCATTATTCTGTAGCACCACATTTCGAAAGTTTCTATTCTCTTCTTGTCTAAACTATTTATCGTCCATGTTTCACTTCCATACATGGCTACGCTCCATACAAATACTTTCAGAAACGACTTCCTGACACTTAAATCAATACTCGATGTTAACAAATTTCTCTTCTTCAGAACCACTTTCCTTGCCATTGACAGTCTACATTTTATATCCTCTCTACTTCGACCAACATCAGTTATTTTGCTCCCCAAATAGCAAAACTCCTATACTACTTTAAGTGTCTCATTTCCTAATCTAATTCCCTCAGCATCACCCGATTTAATTCCACTACATTCCATTATCCTCGTTTTGCTTTTGTTGATGTTCATCTTATACCCTCCTTTCAAGACACTGTCCATTCCGTTCAACTGCTCTTCCAAGTCCTTTGGTGTCTCTGACAGAATTAGAATGTCATCGGCGAACCACAAAGTTTTTATTTCTTCTCCATGGATTTTAATACCTACTCCAAACTTTTCTTTTGTTTCCTTTACTGCTTGCTCAATATACAGATTGAATAGCATCGGGGAGAGGCTACAAACCTGTCTCACTCCCTTCCCAACCACTGCTTTCCTTTGATGTCCGTCGACTCTTGTAACTGCCATCTGGTTTCTGTACAAACTGTAAATAGCCTTTCGCTTCCTGTATTTCACCATCAGAATTTGAAGGAGAGTATTCCAGTCAACATTGTCAAAAGCTTTCTCTAAGTCTACAAATGCTACAAACGTAGGTTTGCCTTTCCTTAATCTAACTTCCAAGATAAGTCGTAGGGTCAGTATTGCCTCACGTGTTCCAACATTTTTACGGAATCCATACTGATCTTCCCCGAGGTCCGCTTCTATCAGTTTTTCCATCTGTCTGTAAAGAATTCGCGTTAGTATTTTGCAGCTGTGACTTATTAAACTGATAGTTCGGTAATTTTCACATCTGTCAACACCTGCTTCCTTTGGGATTGGAATTACTATAGTCTTCTTGAAGTCTGAGGGAATTTCGCCTGTCTCATACATCTTGCTCACCAGATGGTAGAGTTTTGTTAGGCCTGGCTCTCCCAAGGCTGTCAGTAGTTCTAATGGAATGTTGTCTACTCCCGGGGCCTTCTTTCGACTTAGGTCTTTCAGTGCTCTATCAAACTCTTCACGCACTATCATATCTCCCATTTCATCTTCATCTACACTCCTCTTCTATTTCTATAACATTGCCCTCAAGTACATCGCCCTTGTATAGACCCTCTATATACTCCTTCCACATTTCTGCTTTCCCTTCTTTGCTTAGAACTGGGTTCCCATCTGAGCTCTTGATATTCATGCAAGTGGTTCTCCAAAGGTCTTTTTAATTTTCCTGTAGGCAGTATCTATCTTACCCCTAATGAGATAAGCCTCTACATCCTTACATTTGTCCTCTAGCCATCCCTGCTTAGCCGTTTTGCACTTCCTGTCGATCTCATTTTTGAGACGTTTGTATTCCTTTTTGCCTGCTTCACTTACTGCATTTTTGTATTTTCTCCGTTCATCAATTAAATTCAGTATCTCTTCTGTTACCCAAGGATTTCTACTAGCCCTCGTCTTTTTACCTACTTGATGCTCTGCTGCCTTCACTATTTCATTCCTCAAAGCTACCCATTCTTCTTCTACTGTATTTCTTTCCCCCATTCCTGTCAATTGTTCCCTTATGCTCTCCCTGAAACTCTATACAACCTCTGCTTCTTCAAATTTATCCAGGTCCCATCTCCTTAAATTCCCACCTTTTCCATATATCTCGTATTTTTATTCCATATATCTCAAGTTACGGGTAAGCTTCGTAGAAGAAGAGCTTGTTTTAGAAGCACAAGTATCTTCTGTACTAGTACTAGGCCTAGGCTCACCTTCACAATGAACTTCCACTTCTGATTCACCACGATGCAAAAACTGTTTTTGGTTACATCTCCCCTTACTGAACTCACGTTTCCTTTTCATGTTTTGTATTCGTGACATTTTTACATAATATAAATTTATTTGCTGAGATCTTAACACTGAAATACGAACATCGTAAACAAACTTCACTTTCAATCACCACAAACAGAGAACTGGAAACAACAAAGTAAACCGGCAGCCGTTTTCATCATTGTTGCCAACAGAATTTCATCGGTGTTAGAAACTAAGCTTTCAAACAGCTGTACTATAACAAGTAGTCACCAGCGAGTAAAAAGAAGGCTGAGTTCATGAAAAGTTTGCGTTGCAGAGTTTTACTAAAACGTTTAGAACAGAAACCACTCAAGATAAAATAATAAATTTGGTATCAACTGCCGGCCGAAGTGGCCGAGCGGTTCTAGGCGCTACAGTCTGGAACCGCGCGACCGCTACGGCCTCGGGCATGAATGTGTGTGATGTCCTTAGGTTAGTTAGGTTTAAGTAGTTCTAAGTTCTAGGGGACCGATGACCTCAGAAGTTAAGTCCCATAGTGCTCAGAGCAATTTGAACCTTTTTTTTTTTTTTTGTTATCAGCTTAAACCAAATATATGCGTAACAAAAAAGTGCAAAAAACAAAAATCAAAAATTTTGAACCAAATAACCATCCGATTCCCCTGAAGCAACTCATGGTAACTAGAGACAGGAAGTTTACACCAGCAAATTCCAGATGTGCTACACGTCAAGGTGAATGTGAAGTAATGTAGGTTTCCAGAATGAGATTTTCACTCTGCAGCGGAGTGTGCGCTGATATGAAACATCCTGGCAGATTACAACTGTGTGCCCGACCGAGACTCGAACGCGGGACCTTTGCCTTTCGCGGGCAAGTGCTCTACCATCTGAGCTACCGAAGCACGACTCACGCCCAGTCTCACAGCTCTACTTCTACCAGTATCTCGTCTCCTACCTTCCAAACTTTACAGAAGCTCTCCTGCGAACCTTGCAGAACTAGCACTCCCGAAAGAAAGGATATTGCGGAGACATGGCTTAGCCACCTTGCAGAACTAGCACTCCCGAAAGAAAGGATATTGCGGAGACATGGCTTAGCCACAGCCTGGGGGATGGCTAAGCCATGTCTCCACAATATCCTTTCTTTCGGGAGTGCTATTTCTGCAAGGTTCGCAGGATAGCTTCTGTAAAGTTTGGAAGGTAGGAGACGAGATACTGGCAGAAGTAGAGCTGTGAGACCGGGCGTGAGTCGTGCTTCGGTGGCTCAGATGGTAGAGCACTTGCCCGCGAAAGGCAAAGGTCCCGAGTTCGAGTCTCGGTCGGGCACACAGTTTTAATCTGCCAGTAAGTTTAATGTAGGTTTGCTAAGTAAAAGTTGTATCAGTAGTGACGGCCTAAAAACTGATAGCATAAAGACGTAAATTCGTGTGAACAGTGCACCAAATTTAATAGCATCTTCTTGGTATAGCCCATTTATCCCTGAAGCAGTAGTGGGGTATTAGATGAAGGATCTTATAAAGAGGACGAAGCCTCAGCACTGACATCTTCAAAAGCACTCTCAATGTGGGCAGAGGAGGAAGAAACTGTCGACGATGTTCTCATGTATCTGCTGCTGGAAAAGCCACATGAGTGGCAGTCGTTTCTGGAGTGCTGTAAATCAACTTATGTATCCCACACTGTCGCAAGTGGCACCAGAATTTCTGTTTGTATACATGACTACCTCTTGTGTCTCTGGAAAAAGGGTATGTAGTAGAACTGAGCTTGTCACTGGCGATAAACGTAACAGAATATGTACGGAAAATATGAATGACCTGATTAGAACGAGGTGAGAAAAGTCATGGAATAGCTATACGCACTTAAACAGATGACGGTAGCATCGCTTACAGAAGGTAAAAAAGTGCAGTTCATTGGCGGAGCTGTCATTTGTACGCAGTTGATTCACGTGCAAAGGTGCCTGACGTGATTATGTCCGCACGACAACTTTGAGCGCGGAATAATAGTTGGAGCTAGACGCATGCGACATTCCATTTCGGAAATTGTTAGGGAATTCAGTATTCCGAGATCTACAGTGTCAATAGTGTGCCGAGAATATCACAAAAAAAAATGGTTCAAATGGCTCTGAGCACTATGGGACTCAACTGCTGAGGTCATTAGTCCCCTAGAACTTAGAACTAGTTAAACCTAACTAACCTAAGGACATCACAAACATCCATGCCCGAGGCAGGATTCGAACCTGCGACCGTAGCGGTCTTGCGGTTCCAGACTGCAGCGCCTTTAACCGCACGGCCACTTCGGCCGGCGAGAATATCACATTTCAGGCATTACATATCACCATGGACAGCTTAGTGGCCGACTGCCTTCACTTAACGACCGAGAGGAGCAGCGTTTGCGTAGAGTTGTCAGTACTAACAGACGAGCAACACTGCGGGAAATAACAGTTGAAATCGATGTGGGGCGTACGACGGACGCATCTGTTAGGTCAGTGCTGCGAAATTTGGCTTTAATGGGCTATGGTAGCAGAGGATCGACGCTAGTGCCTTTGCTAACACCGCGAAATCGTCTGGAGTGCCTCTTCTGGGCTCGTGACCATATCGGCTGGACCCCAGACGACTGGAAAACGGTGGCCTAGTCAGACGAGTTCCGATTTTTGTTGGTAAGAGTTGATGGTAGTGTTCGAGTGTGGCGCTGACCCCACGAAGCCATGGACCCAAGTTGTGAACAAGGCACTGCGCAAGTTGGTGGTGTCTCCATATTGATGTGGGCTGCGTTTGTATGGAATGGACTGTGTCCTCTGTGTAAGTAGGCTGTATAGGTTTTTATATTGGTAACGCCACGTAGCGCTCTGTATGAAAATCACTGGCTGTGCTGTGTGCAGTCTGTGGCTGGTTTGCATTGTTGTTTGCTATTGTGGTGTTGGGGAGCTGGATGTTAACAGCGCGTAGTGTTGCGCAGTTGGAGGTGAACCGCCAGCTGTGGTGGATGTGGGGAAGTGAGATGGCGGATTTCTGAGAGCGGGTGATCTGGACGTGTGTCCATCAGAAACAGTACATTTGTAAGAATAGATGTCATGAACTGCTATATATATTATGACATTTGAACACTATTAAGGCAAATACATTGTTTGTTCTCTATCAAAATCTTTCATTTGCTAACTATGCCTATCAGTACTTAGTGCCTTGAGTAGTTTGAATCTTTTATTTAGCTGGCAGTAGTGGCGCTCGCTGTATTGCAGTAGTTCGAGTAATGAAGATTTTTGTGAGGTAAGTGATTTGTGAAACGTATAGGTTAATGTTAGTCAGGGCCATTCTTTTGTAGGGATTTTTGAAAGTCAGATGGCATTGCGCTAAAAATATTGTGTGTCAGTTTAAGAACAGTTATATTATAATTTTTCTAAGGGGACGTTTCATCTGGTCTAACTGAACCGTTCAATGATTGGACATCTTCAAAAGCACTCTCAATGTGGGCAGAGGAGGAAGAAACTGTCGACGATGTTCTCATGTATCTGCTGCTGGAAAAGCCACGGCTACTTGGATATCATTTGCAACCATTCATGGACTTTATGTTGTTAGACAACAATGGATTTATTATTTTCACCTTTTTTTTAAATGAAACTGCGCTATGTCACCGGGTCATAATTTCCGCGATTAGTTTGTAGAGCATTCTGGACAATTCGAGCGAATAATTTGGCAACCCAGAGCGCCAGAAACTAATCCGCTGGAACATTTATGGAACATAATTGGGAGGTCAGTTCGCGCACAAAATCGTACACCGGCTACACTTTCGCAGTTATGGATGACTATAGAAGCTTCATGACTAAATATTTCTACGACTTATTGAGTCCATGTCACGTCGAGTTGCTACACTACACCTGGAAAAAGATAGTCCGACTCGATATCACTAGGTATCCCATGACTTTCACCTCGGTATATGGTGCACTGCAATATCGTTCTAATTTTCAGGTAAATTTACGTAATATTCTGTTTGTGTTATGACAAATCTCTAACTTCTTAATTGTTGTTTCAGGAATTAGTTCATCCAGACGGCCGTTATAGCGTTACGAGATGAGGAATCTTTGTTTTTTTCGTTGAAACAAGAAAGTTTTCAATGTAGTTCGTAGATCTTTCTTTCTCATCTGCAGTTTGTGTTCGTTCATTATTTTACTTTTAATTTTGAGAAATACATTTTCACCCAATAGTTAATTTGGTGACTACATTGTAGACCTGTGGTATCATGTAGATAATTTTGGAGATACGTCGGAACATTTGTTCCCAAACATTTTCGAGCTGTGATCCTCTATCACAAAAATGTGATACATCTGAATTCCTGTAAAAAAGTACTTACTTCAAGAAGTGGATTACTAGCCATAACGCTATTGCATGGTTTACATTTTAGCTGTTGTATCACATCAAAGGGATGATGAAAGCTTTTGCACAATGGGTAGGTCTAGTATGTATTATTAAAGTATTTTACACTTCTTTGTTTACCTACAAGTTTTTCATTATGGAATTAACTGGCTCAACCCTCGCTTGGAATTCGGTTAGAACGATCCGTTTGCTTCGCACGGCCCATCACTTTGAAGTCAGCAACCACAGAAGCTAAAGACAGTCTCAAATTACTTTCGATGAGAAGTTCATTTTCCTGTATTTATTTTTTATGTAAGTGTAAGGGGGAATAACCTTTTCGCCTAAATATGTCGAAGAGACAGATAATACATCTGTTACCGCTTTATTTGATAGCATTTAGAACTCTGCCTTTAAGCACAACCGGAAACGTGACGGTGACAAAGCTTTATAACGTGTCTGTAACTTAAAGTCACTGGAATTTTCGAGAAGCTGCTCGTTTTAATTTACACTTCACGTCGATTTCATAAAATTGTCTCCTTCCATGAGATTTTAGTTTAAAATTTTACTACTAGGCAGAGCAGGAAATAGTCGTCGAAAGTTTTTTAAAGCCCGTACAAGTGTTTAATTATGTTCTTAAAATTGTTGTGTGAAATAAGATGTATTTCTACTAGCAAATCATTAAGAATATCGAAGCATTCGTTTTGATTGGAATTTAAACGGATTTCCCGAACTGTAAGGGTTTTAATGAATGAATAAATATGGTCTTCACAGTACAAAGGTTTATGTTTGCTCCCTGAAGTAATAAATTTAAAGTGTTAATCTTTAAGAAAAATCTGCGAAATACACTCTGAAGCCAGGCTTTGCCTTGTGGAATATGCAGCTAGCGAGAAAAACATAAACTTCATACAATATAAGAACCTTTTTGGCACGAGATAACCATCTAACTCCACTGTGTGTCCCCAAAAACTTTTAAATATTTGCCATTCCCTCACACAGATTACAAAAATTCGATTGTTAATAGAACGACCTTTAATAAAATTAACTATTTTCACTGAATCGTAGGGTTCAGAGTTTTTTTCACACGCTCATAACATTACCTTCATTTAACAATTACAAACAAGGGAGGAGATTTAAGGAATTACTTTATTCCTGATGTTACGCTCACACTTAATTTTATGTAAGACCAGAGGGGAAATTCGAGCCACAGAGATATCGTTTCGCGCCCTCGACAGTGTGGTGAATGTGGGCCCGAAACGTGTCGAGAAACCGAGCCACAAGGGCGCTCGGGCAGACTCAAGCTATGGCACGACGTAGCGAGGTGGCGCGGCTGTTGGCACACTGGACTCACAGTCGGGAGGACGACGATTCAAACCCGCGTCCGGCCATCCAGAACTAGGTTTTCCATGATTTCACTAACTCGTTTAAGGCAAATGTCGGAATGGTTTCTTGGATAGGGTACGGCCGATTTCCTTCCTCACCATTGCCACAAACCGTCTCTGATTTGCTCCATATCGACAGGACGTTAACCATTGCACGCCTTCAAGGAAAAGTAAGTAATGAACTATTATGCCACCGGAAGTCTGTAGATCCACTGGGAATAGATCGAACTGAAGCCATAGGAAGAGTGTGAGCTCCGTACAGTGGTATTGGCAGGCGCGTAGAGAACTGGAAGACGGTGTCACAGGTTAAGCTTCGGAAAGTACATCCAAAGGAAAGAGACGGCGCTTTCTCGAAAGGCTAAAACGCAAAAGGCGAGAGTGAGTAACGACAGAAGCCAAACTGTTGACCCACATCAGAGGCAGGCTACAGAGATTCCCGGAGAGAAGCAAAAAGGGCGCTGTGAAAATGAAACAAGGCTCATATAGAACCCCAAGAAGAATGGGTGTGCTGATTAAAGACAGAGGGAACGGAATGAGAGAGGGTATCATTTCGAACAGGAGATCACTAGGGGCTTATATCTACCTGAGGCACTAGTAAAAGTAGGAACCGTTTAATGCAAAACAGTCAGTATGCTGATCACCACAGATGAAACTATGTCAGTAGAATGCCCACGGTTGGTACTAGAATCGGTGACAGAAAGGATGTTGTTGCAAGAACATTCAGAGTGAACTGTATCAGCAAAAATAAGCCACAGTTGAAAGCGAGAATAAGTATGCTAAAACAGAATAAGCAAGTGAGTCATCTGAATGCAGAAGAGAAAGCAGCAATTTTAGAGTTATGCATCATGTACAGCGATGATTTCCATTTGCCAGGAGACAAATCACCTTACACAGATAGTATTGGGCAAGAAATTAAACTGATACCGGAGGTAGAAGGTAGGATGATACTTATATCTTCCCTACCCTTCAGAATACCACAAGCGCAAAAAGAGGAGCTCCAGCAATAAATTGAAAAGATGTTAGAAGGTGGCACCATGGCACCAAGCAAAAGTGGTTGGAATGTTCCATTAATTTTGATTTTGAAGAAGATGGATGCCAGAAGGAAACAAAAACGGCGAATAGCCATGGGCTATAAGTGACTGAATGAAATCTCCCTAAATTCACTATTTCCAAAGGGCAAGAACAGACGAAATTATTGACGGTCCTTCTAGGTCCTCAATTTATCGAAGGGCGATTATCAGCTCTTATTAGACGAAGAGGAGCAAGAAAAGACAGATTTCAGTACGCCGTATGAGTGAGTATTTGACTACAAACGAATGCCCTTGGGTCTCAAAAAAGCACGAGATACATTTCAGGAGTCGATGTATTCCATTCTGACGGGATTACAGGGTGACAAGTTGTTCGTGTACTTGGATGACGGGTTGATATTTGGCTCCTAGGTAGAACAACACACTCTGCAGCCGACGGAAGTCAAAATTAACAAGGAATACCTTGGGTTGCAAGAGGCCATTGACGTTTACGACATTCGAAGTTCCGCGTATTACATACCACGCAACCACACTATTGGCTGCTAACAGCAACAGGGGGCGGCATAAAGCTACGAAGCGTAGTTGAACTGCTTAGTCGACAAGTAACTCAGAGCAGTGCTACAGTGCTAGTGGTGTTGATACAAAGCAGAGCAATGGCAACAATAAAGCATTTCGTCATATCAGAAAAGAACTCAAGGAATTTCAGAGAGTGAGAAAAAAGTGGCAGTTAAGCTATTAGCGTTTCTCCAAGATGGAATATGTGGTGTCGTATATTCTGCCGGCCGGGATGGCGGAGCGGTACTAGGCGCTACAGTCTGGAACCGCGCGACCGCTACGGTCGGCGGTTCGGATCCTGCCTCGGGCATGGGTGTGTGTGATGTCCTTAGGTTAGTTAGGTTTAAGTAGTTCTAAGTAGGAGGGGACTGGTGACCTCAGGAGTTAAGTCCCATAGTGCTCGCCGGCCGCGGTGGTCTAGCGGTTCTGGCGCTGCAGTCCGGAACCGCGGGACTGCTACGGTCGCAGGTTCGAATCCTGCCTCGGGCATGGGTGTGTGTGATGTCCTTAGGTTAGTTAGGTTTAAGTAGTTCTAAGTTCTAGGGGACTTATGACCTAAGATGTAGAGTCCCATAGTGCTCAGAGCCAACCCATAGTGCTCAGAGCCATTTGAACCAATCGTATATTCTCGACTGTGCGGACATTGTACGTGAGGAGTACAATAATGGCAATACGCGCTTAACAAGTGAAAGTGATATTGAAACAGGTGTCGGACTATGTAGTTCATCATCCTTGTCAGACAGGGAACCACAAATCCTCTCTCCAGTGGAACGTAGTAAGGGACAATTGTTGTCCAAGGAGCTGATACTAGACATAATTACGTACGTGGAAGATACCCCACACTATAGAAAAAAAAAATGCGAACAGATTTCAAGAAAATCCGCAACAATGTGACTGTGCAGTGCATAAGCAAATGTACGGCTATTCAACTGAGGATAAGACAAGCTTATTACAGAAACTTGTGTTTGCACGTTTCATAGATGCTCGACACAATTTACAGGATGTGCATGATTCAGACCTACTGCATGCACTGCTACGCACATCAAACTGCGCACCACGTACATTACAGTGATTTCAGGGGAAGAAGTGGATGGTTGAACAACTTAAAACAGTGTCACAGAATTGGAAGACGTAAGACAACCAAATTTCAAATAGATCGTCAACTTAACGACGAACAAAAGTTTGTAGATAAGATAAACAAACTTATCCTGTTGTTCAGTAAGAAGTTTGTTTTCAGCTCCTAGCAATTTTAAATAGGCAATGCATACGAATGGAATGCTAGAAATTAAAGATACAAAGAGAGTTGTACCAAGATCAAGTAACATCAATGTCTCAAAAGATTCGTATGCAGTTATGCCAACTGTTAATCTGGATGGCAAATTGGCTGGAAAGTTATTAATTGGGCTGCGAGAAGTCGGAGGTGCTCTGCCCCCCTACGAGATTCTTTCTCGTGTGCGTGATCTTGCAAGGGCGGTAGGGGATATTTACATCACAGCAAGTAAGAGTGCGAAAATGGGCATAAGAGAACTACAACTTTGGCATGAGCACTTCTTTTGGCCAGTAGCTCTTGCTTTATTCCTAATCTGCATATAAAAATCTCATTCCTATCATACTCCTATCCCTCCACAAAAGTGTGTGACATTGCAATTCCTACCGCCTGTAACCACTGGACAAATTAAGCCTCTGGAATGCTTACCTTTTCCCTGCCTATAAAACATATTATCGCACTATTTGCAGCTAGGCCTTAAAGGATAGCTAGTTTCGTGATAAGCTCCACCACACGGTTGCATCACATTCTACACTCCTGGAAACTGAAATAAGAACATCGTGAATTCATTGTCCCAGGAAGGGGAAACATTATTGACACATTCCTGGGGTCAGATACATCACATGATCACACTGACAGAACCACAGGCACATAGACACAGGCAACAGAGCATGCACAATGTCGGCACTAGTACAGTGTATATCCACCTTTCGCAGCAATGCAGGCTGCTATTCTCCCATGGAGACGATCGTAGAGATGCTGGATGTAGTCCTGTGGAACGGCTTGCCATGCCATTTCCACCTGGCGCCTCAGTTGGACCAGCGTTCGTGCTGGACGTGCAGACCGCGTGAGACGACGCTTCATCCAGTCCCAAACATGCTCAATGGGGGACAGATCCGGAGATCGTGCTGGCCAGGGTAGTTGACTTACACCTTCTAGAGCACGTTGGGTGGCACGGGATACATGCGGACGTGCATTGTCCTGTTGGAACAGCAAGTTCCCTTGCCGGTCTAGGAATGGTAGAACGATGGGTTCGATGACGGTTTGGATGTACCGTGCACTATTCAGTGTCCCCTTGACGATCACCAGTGGTGTACGGCCAGTGTAGGAGATCGTTCCCCACACCATGATGCCGGGTGTTGGCCCTGTGTGCCTCGGTCGTATGCAGTCCTGATTGTGGCGCTCACCTGCACGGCGCCAAACACGCATACGACCATCATTGGCACCAAGGCAGAAGCGACTCTCATCGCTGAAGACGACACGTCTCCATTCGTCCCTCCATTCACGCCTGTCGCGACACCACTAGAGGCGGGCTGCACGATGTTGGGGCGTGAGCGGAAGACGGCCTAACGGTGTGCGGAACCGTAGCCCAGCTTCATGGAGACGGTTGCGAATGGTCCTCGCCGATACCCCAGGAGCAACAGTGTCCCTAATTTGCTGGGAAGTGGCGGTGCGGTCCCCTACGGCACTGCGTAGGATCCTACGGTCTTGGCGTGCATCCGTGCGTCGCTGCGGTCCGGTCCCAGGTCGACGGGCACGTGCACCTTCCGCCGACCACTGGCGACAACATCGATGTACTGTGGAGACCTCACGCCCCACGTGTTGAGCAATTCGGCGGTACGTCCACCCGGCCTCCCGCATGCCCACTATACGCCCTCGCTCAAAGTCCGTCAACTGCACATACGGTTCACGTCCACGCTGTCGCGGCATGCTACCAGTGTTAAAGACTGCGATGGAGCTCCGTATGCCACGGCAAACTGGCTGACACTGACGGCGGCGGAGCACAAATGCTGCGCAGCTAGCGCCATTCGACGGCCAACACCGCGGTTCCTGGTGTGTCCGCTGTGCCGTGCGTGTGATCATTGCTTGTACAGCCCTCTCGCAGTGTCCGGAGCAAGTATGGTGGGTCTGACACACCGTTGTCAATGTGTTCTTTTTTCCATTTCCAGGAGTGTATTAGTGCTCATCTCCTCGGTACACCAATATGACTCTGTACGCATTCTTTAAGAGTGAACACCTTGCTGAACGTCCTGCATCGTTTGTAACTCCCAAGGAGTTCGGCTTCGATGTTGATGGTGCGAACCTTTGTGATCGTGTAAGGTGTCAGGCAAATCCAACACCTTCCATGAAAACCCTGACATGACAGAAAATCCGGCAATATGTCACATAGCTCCGAATAAATCCTGACATTAAATTAACCAAAGTAATACGATCAACGAGTGAGCAAATGGAATACCACAGACTATCACAAGAACACCTAAATGCATGTCATACCTTCCCATCGTGAAACAGACGCAGATCCGAGGGGAGAAACGAGAACAGAAGCCGAGAGCAGAGCCGTGTAGGCTAGAAGGCCCTACAATAAGGGACACCCACATCGCCCGCCGATCGCTGCGAACACCCCCCCCCCCCCCCCCAGCAGATGTTAAAAGATAGAGCCCTGCAGAAGAACAGTATAGATCTTACGATAACACTAAAAGGGCCACACCAGCAGCAAGTTTTAGCTTGAGACTATACGCATCTCTGTTATGTAGCAAACATTAAAAACATTGCCCCACCACGAAAAGTATAACGTTTCTCATTGGATAGACAGAATTTTTGTAGGCGGACCTTAAGGTTAACATTGAGACCCTGATTGGTCAGTTGAAAACACAGCCAGATACCCTTTCTTAAATCAACTTTGGTAAATTGTAGTAAGGAGAAGTTCGAGAGAGCTGCTACAGAGACGGCGAGGTGTGCGGAGCTGCGCCACAAGCCACCCCCTGATGCTGACTAACCACCGACAAGGTAATGAACGCACGTGATGCCGCATAAGAGCGCATAAGGCTTCACTCAAAACTGCAGAAGTCTCATCTGTGACATCCCCTTTTTACATAACACTAGTGTCGATCGTCAATTAAACTTCGTGGTATTCACGTTTGCTACTTGAAGTTAAAATCTGAAACGCGATGATTTTTCTGTTACATAATTATTGAGAAGCCACATCAGCCACTGTAATTTACGACAAGTTAAATAAGTAATTAAAGATAATTGAGGGTCACTGTAGACCATTTTTGATAGTTCTCTCTTTTATGAAACTTAATTTAAACCTAGATTATAGATGTAATATGGCATAGGTCATCCTTCGATCCATTATAGAACTAGGAAACCCATTCAGGGAATATTCGTTCACATTTTTGTTGAACGCAGTTGGTTTTTAACATCTTGTATTAAAATATTTCCTTTTATCACTAGTGCAATTTATAAACAATGTTTTGTGAGTAGAATAAAAATTCCAGTGGTAAACTTAACTGATTTTTCGACGTTATTTTACCAGCTAATTAAAAATAGGAAAGCCTTGAACTCCTTCCACTAAATTTAGTTAGTATTAAGATTCTTTTACAGGGAGTGCAGTGGAGCTGACGCTGAAAGAATTAAGTACTTGATTATATCATCGTTAGTCTCATTGAACTCTTCTGAACTCTACATGTCATGTGTGGTCTGGCGTCTCCTTACCAGCAACAGGTCCCAGGTTCAAACTAGTCAATTCTTTAAAAAACACGCTCCGAGCGTCATTGCGTGAAAGTGGTAGGGAGACACGACTTAGAATAAACAAACACCATACAGAATGTTAGAGAATGGGGACCCTGCAAGGATGGTAAAATACCATGATTGAAGGTCGACCACATGCCTAACTAGGTCAGAAAAATATCCTGTCGAAAAATTTTTGTAACGAATAATTTTTCTTAAAGGTATAAGTAGTCGAAAACAGTAGCTGCAGCGATAGATAGTCAGAAAGTATTCAATAGGAAGTGAGACATTCTAGCAGAGACAATAGCATAATCAAGTTATGAACTTTAATACTGTTAGAATTAAGTTTTCTCTCCAGTGCAAGCTCACAGGTGGCGGATACATCGTTGACAAGTTGGTTCTGACCCAACAAGTAAGTGAATGGATTGTCAGTCTTGGGTATAATAAGTGTCAAGTCGTGTGAGCAAAAAGTTTATGAAACGCGTGAGATCGTATGAGCGCATGTTAATGCGAAGTAGGGCGCGTGTATAACTTTTAAAACAGAAAATTAGGGAATCGGAAAGATTAGCAATGGCAGATCAATGCCTTGACCGAATTGAGGTAGAGACCCAGCATGAAAACGGACAGAGACTGGAGGACAGTGCAACAGACGATGCAGTATCGCGAGAAATAGGACAGATAACGCACCATAACGAGGATAATGTACGCCAAGGCACAGAAAACGTAGGTCAGCATGCGACAGAGGAGCAGGAAAGTAGAGAGACAGTCGATGAGGATTCTAACTTGCGTCTTGAATACGTAGAACCCATAGTACAAGTAATCAGAGCTCCCTCACAATAAAGTACAAGGAATTCGAGCAGAAACGTGTCACCGCACAGTTCAATGCAATCGGTTGCAAACCAACACTTGGGCGAAAATACTGAGCGTAGGACGTCTGAAGAAAACGCAATAAGACCCACCAATCGGGCAAAATTATTACAACAAATGACGGAAACTATGACAAGGCAAAATAAAGAAATTGCGAACCAAATTAAAATTCAGAATGCAGAAACGACGAAACAAATTGCAGAAACAAATGCGTGAGGTTAAAGAACAAAACAAAAAATTCAGTTACACCTAAGTCATATTGAAGAAGAGGCAAAAGAATCTCGAGAAGTGATAGGAAACTTAATTACAGGTCACAATCAATTGAGAACAGACATTGACAAGGTAAAAGTGGACGTACAAACATTGCGTAATGACACTCAGGACGAGATCAAAACATTGCGTAACAACACACAGGGAGAAGTCAAGAAACTAGAGAAACAGATAAACGTAATTATCAGACAAGCAGCAGATACTGCGCGTGAAATTGTTGAAAACAGTGTGTTACACAAACGTATCACAAAAGCAGCGCTAAAAAGATATGATAATCGGATAGTCAAAACACAAGCGCAAACGAAGCAACAATTTAGGAAATTGTGAACAGAGTTGTTGCAAACCATTGAAGAGCGTAGTGAACAGGATCGAACAGGCACTGAGTCTGCAACCACATCCGTATCTGTAACAGCACCGGGAAAACAAGCAATTAACGAAGATATCATGCATTTGCGATTCCAATCACAGGCGGGAAGTAACATACGTGAAATCAGACAGCCTGCACCGCAACAAACACGTTTCGAAACTCTTGATGAACAAACGGCACCACTAACACATGCGGAACCACAAATGTATGTTTCAAGACAGTTTTGATCGTGCAATGAAGCGGCAAGTTCAGCCAGACAAGGTACCGAACCAATATGTGACAATGGAAAGCCAGGTCGCGAAGAGTACAGTGCAATGCATTCAGCTACACGTTCACAACCGATAGAAGAAAATTATTGCGTACCACGTCAACGATATCACGCAAGGGTAGGCGAAAGTTACAGCGGACAATATCCAATGGATCTACCACAACCAGAAAGAACGACGAGAGAAATGATCAGAAACAAAAGTGGCGAAGAATCGCGAATTTTATATGGAACCATGACGAAGTATGACAACAATCATTTTCTCACAGTCAGAAAATGTCATCACTTTCGAGAAGGAAACTCATTACATCCACGAACTTTTATTGATCAATTCCGAGTAGGATTACCAGAACACTGGACGCTAGCACACAAATTAGACTTTATATGTGTACACATGTCAGGAACAGTCGCAGAAACCATGCAGAATGTTGGAGCGACATGCCAATCGTACGAAGACTTCAGAGAGAAGTTTCTCTCACGATATTGCTCCAGCGAAGCACAGAACAGAGTGAAGTACGAATTATTACAGAACCCATATTTTGAAAATTTAGGAGAGAGGAGTCACATGAAATTTTTCGAAGTAATGGCAAAGAAAAATGAATGCTTAGATGTACCATACAGTGGCGGAGAGTTGATTAAATTATGCGCGATGAAGCTACCATTGAAATACCAGCAGTCATTAGTAGGTCACGGAGGCAATGACGTCGAAGCATTTAAAGGTATTCTAAGGGAACTAGAGTTTATATTTTCGGAAGATGACGCAAGAACAAGACGAAGCACACGTGAAAACGAAAGCAAAAATCAGTGCAATCCACAAGACACAGTACGAATAAACAATAATTACGAACCACGTGATAACTTCGCACCAAGAAACGACAACAGATTTCAACAAAGAAACGGTTATGGATTTAGAAGAGAATATGGCAATAACTATAATTCACCCAGGAACCGCAACAACTATTACAGAGGGAATAATGACAACCAGAACGGGTATTGGAGAACCAATAGACCGACAAATTATCAACAAAGAAACCAATATCAACAAGCTGAAGATGGAAAAAAATGGTTCAAATGGCTCTGAGCACTATGGGACTTACCATCTGAGATCATCAGTCCCCTAGAACTTAGAACTACTTAAACCTAACTAACCTAAGGACATCACACACATCCATGCCCGAGGCAGGATTCGAACCTGCGACTGTAGCGGTCGTACGGTTCCAGACTGAAGCGCCTAGAGCCACTCGACCACTCCAGCCGGCAACATAGAAAAGAGAATACAGACAGAAAAGGTGGAGGTAAGACCACCAAACCACGAAAAACGTTCGAATTGACAGCTAAGCGCCCAAGCCAAAGAGAATGACGCACCGACCCAGAATAATTGCAGCACCTTGAACAGAGAAGTAAATACCTTATCACGAGAAGAGGAGAACGAAGAAACAAAACCGCAGGGACCAGCTGAAAACGAAGACAAGAAAATAACAATATCGTGTTGAGACGAAATTAATTGGGAGAACACTGACGATGAAGATGAATTACCAGAGGCATGCACAACGAATGTAGGAGGAAAGGATGAAGTAATGAGTATTGCAGAGCTATTTGGGATGGAAACCAATGAAAGCAAATTCAGTGAGGATAATGCACTGTCGACAGAAGTTGAAAATAAGTTACTAGTGGGCACACAACCCAACGTATATAATGAAGGAAATTATGAAGCGATAATTAGAGCATATAGATGCGATTATGTTGAAGTCGCGACGAAGAAGGAGAAGATAGACGAAGATGAGGAAAAAGTAGAGGCTGTTTAAGAAAGCGTAAATGAAGGAAGAAATAGAGAAGAAGAAATAAAAGAGAGAGAAGTAGCAGTCGAAGCTTATCCTACAGAAAGTTCGAATTCACAGGGGAAAGTCCTGAAAAGACTCATGTATGATTTAGTGGAGGGTTCGTTGATGCAAGAAGAAGAAGAAGAGACATCCCTTTCAAATTCAACCAATTGTGAAGGCCATGGTAAAACAGATCCCAGTCAATATTGTAATTGATAGCGGAAGTGAATTGACCGCGATCTCAGAAAATTTATTCATGCAGTGTAATGCCAATGAGGAATTGCCAGTTCCGAAAACACGTAAGATTAAAGTAAGATGACCTATTAGTAACAATGCTGCGGAAGGTACGAGACAAACAAGGTTAACTCTTTCGTGCCAAGGTCAAAAGATCGAAGCCAACTTCGTGATTATACATAAACTAACTGTAGATTTGATTATAGGTGCAGATTTTTTAAATGAGAGACGAGAGATAATATTTATGGGGAAAGGTAGCGTAACATTCGGGAATGCCGCACGTCTCTTTGAGAAAAAGCTAAAATTAGAAAAAATACAAGTTATAAACAAACAATTAAGAATGATGCGTGATAAAGAGGATGAAAAATTAAAATGGTATGCATAAAAGGGGGAATCGCCTCAACTCGTGTTAGAAGTCCGTAAAGAAATCGACAAAAAATTGCAAGAAGTTCAAGGTATTTCGGAGCACAATAAAAGAGAATTAGAGGCTATTTTACGAGATAAAGCAGAGGTATTCTTACCTAAGACTGGCAGTATTAAACACGTTCAGTACAAGTCTGAAGCAAAACAGCACAAACCAGTTAGAGTGCAACCCTATACAACCCCATTAAGCTATAGGAATAAAGTATTCCAGGAGATATCTAAAATGTTAGATGATGATATTATTGAACCAGCTACCTCCACATATAACAGCCCGCTCCATATTGTACAAAAACGAGATGGGAGCATCAGGTTAGTGCTTGATTCCAGACAGATCAACACAATCATAATCCCTAAGACAGATCGGCCAAAAAAGTTAGAGGAATTGATACAAAACTTCCACGGTGCTAAGATATTTTCATCAATTGATTTACGGAGTAGTTTCTGACAAATAGAATTGGCCCCAGAATTTACAGCATTTATCGTATTCGGTAGATGTTACCAATTTAAACGATTGCCATTTGGTTTAAGCATATCATCAGCAGAGTTTATTAGGGAATTTAATACTATACTGAGTCCTGAAATTTTACAAAAAATTCCATGTTATGTTGATGATGTGATTATAGCCGAACCCTCTTGGGAACGTCACAACGACACACAAAATCAGTTTTTACAGATCATGAAAGAGCATGGGGTTAAAGTAAATGTAACAAAATATTTAGAAGGCGAGAGGTCAAATTTCTAGGACACATAATTTCAGAGAAAGGGGTAATACCCGACCTGGAAAAACTAACGGCAATCTAAGAATTCTGTACTCCAAATAATAAGAAAACTCTCAGAGGATCTCTACGTCTCACCGGATTGTATAAAAAATTTATTTGGATCGACTCTCTCGCAACACCACGCCTATGTGCATTGACTGGAAGAAACACGCCATGGGTGTGGGATCAGCAAGCCAATGAAGAATTTTTAAAAGTGAAAAACGCACTAACAACAGCACCGATTTTAGCACATCCTAACACAACTTTTTTGTATGGCCACTGATGGCGCGAAAACAGGTTTAGCAGTTGTTTTATTCCAAGAATACGAACAGACAGGGCTAAGATCATACACAACAATTGCATTTGCCTGTCGTGTACTCACAAAAAGCGAGAAAAACTATTCAGTCACGGAGCTGGAAGCATTGGCCATTGTATGGGGCTTCCAACGTTTTCGATACTTCCTATTCGGAAGAAAAACAAATCTATACACTGACCACAAACCATTAGACTTTCTAGTATCCGCCAAACTAACTCATGGGAGGTTAGCCAGATGGATGTTTATACTACAAGAATTTGACTTCACTATTACTCACATACCAGGACTAGCGAATGTATTAGCATATTCTTTACCACGATGTCCACAGGGTGCATCCAATAACATAGGTTTGGATGCAACAGAAGACCAGTTTAGAATGTATTATATGAAACAAGTACCTTTCGAAAATTACGTTACGACAGCATTGAAAAACATAGGCAAAGAACAGGACAAGGATCCCGAAATACTAGGAATCGAACACAAGTGGAGAAGTAAGGATTTTCCGGACATTCGACAGCACTATCTCCTAAAAAATAATGTTTTATTTTTTAGGTTAAATGTTGCAACGAATGGATGGTTAATTTATATCCCAGATGAACTAATTAATAAGTGCATATGGTACACACATTTAAGTAATGGCCACTCTGGACCAAAGAAATGCTTTTTAAAAATAAAACAAACAAGCCATTTTCCTAATATAGAAAGACGAATTAGAACAGTATTAGTCAAATTCAAAAAATGTACGAGGTCTAAACACGTCACTTTCCAAACCAAACCACCTATGTTTCCAATAATCCCTAAAAAATTAAAACAAATAGCTGCAACAGATTTGATGGGGCCCCTCCCACGCACGGAAAATGGATATATTTTCATATTTGTCGTTTTGTAACTTACTTCTAAATATGTTACCTTGACACCATTAAAACGGGCACCAGGTCTTACTATAAGTAATGCATTTAGACAAAATTTTCTCAGACAACTAGGTCGAGTGGAACGAATTATTTCGGATAGTGACCCACAATACAAATCAATGCAATGGCAGAACACGTTAAAACAACACAAAATAAAACCCCTCTACATATCTAAGTACAAACCTAGTGAAAATCCTGCAGCACGATATATGAAGGACATAGGCACTTTATGCCGATTATATACAGGCAAAAGACGCAACACTTGGGATATATATCTTAAAGATTTTCAAGAAGTAATAAATGAAATGCCACATACCACTACACTACTACCTCCAGTTACTATATTGAACCCCCAAACATAACCAGAGAAAATGTAAGATTTCCTATTGTACCACGTAGACTGCACAAACAAGTCATAGCAACAGCACTCTCCAACATCAGAAAGGCAGCCATTAAAAGAGAACAAAGAGAAGATAGAACAGCAATTAAAAGAACATTCTCAGTAGGCCAGAAAGTATTTGTAAAAACACACCATCTCTCCAGCAAACAGAAACACAAAAGACATAAGTTTTATGCTACATACAAAGGACCAGCTGCAAGTTTTAGCGTGAGACTATACGCGTCTCTGTTATGTAGTAAACATTAAAAACATCGCCCCACCATGAAAAGTATGACGTTTCTCATTGGATAGACAGAATTTTTGTAGGCGGAGCTTAAGGTTAACATTGAGACCCAGATTAGTCAGTTGAAAACACAGCCAGATACCTTTTCTTAAACCAACTTCGGTAAATTGTAGTGAGGAGATGTTCGAGAGAGACGCTACCGAGACGGCGAGGTGTGCGGAGCTGCGCCACACGCCGCCCCCGGATACTGACTAACCACCGACAAGGTAATGAACGCACGTGATGCCGCATAAGAGCACATAAGGCTTCACTCAGAACTGCAGAAGTGTCATCTGTTACATCCCCTTTTTACGTAGTACTAGTGTCGATCGTCAATTAAACTTCGTGGTATTCACTTTTGCTACTTGAAGTTAAAATCTGAAACGCGGTGATTTTTCTGTTATATAATTATTGAGAAGCCACATCAGCCACTGTAATTTACGAGAAGTTAAATAAGTAATTAAAGATAATTGAGGGTCACTGTAGACCATTTTTGATAGTTCTCTCTTTTATGAAACTTAATTTAAACCTAGATTACAGATGTGATATGACATAGGTCATCCTTCGATCCATTATAGAACTTGGAAATCCATTCAGGGAATATTCGTTCACATTTTTGTTGAACGCAGTTGGTTTTTATCATCCTGTATTAAAATATTTCCTTTTATCACTAGTGCAATTTATAAACAATGTCTTGTGAGTAGAATAAAAATTCCAATGGTAAACTTAACTGATTTTTCGACGTTATTTTACCAACTAACTACAAATAGGAAAGCCTTGAACCCCTTCCACTAAATTTAGTTGGTATTAAGATTCTTTTACAGGGAGATCATTGGAGCTGACGCTGAAAGAATTAAGTATTTGATTATATCATCGCTAGTCTCACTGAACTCTTCTGAACTCTACATGTCATATGTGGTCTGGCGTCTCCTTACCAGCAACAGGTCCCAGTTTCAAACTATTCAATTCCCTAAAAAACACGCTCAGAGCATCGTTGCGCAAAAGTGGTAGGGAGACACGACTTTGAACAAACAGACACGACGCAGAATGTTAAAATCACTGTGATGCGCAATTTATCATTTAGTGTTCATAGCGCAAGTTAATGGTTTGTTCAGAATATTTCTTGAACGTCGGCGATGTCCATTTTTTGAAATGTAATACGTACATCCCTCAGGAGGTTGATCTGTGCATCTCCCGGACACTCATTTTCTGTCACCCTCCTGATACAAATCGTGAGACATTATCAGCTAAGATTTTCCTAGCATAATTGTCAACATAACACTTTCAAGTCAACCTTACTACAGATTGTCTTTGGTACGAAGATCAGACTTACGTTTCTCATTCCTACCCCCACAAAAAATAAAGACATACACGTAATTGGAAAGCTAGGATTGGTATTTATTTAAGTAAAAACGTTTTTTAAAAAGTATTACTTCCCCATGCATTTGGCCCACACATACACTAGGTAACGGCGACGTAACTGCACACACACACACACACATACACACACACACACACACACACACACACACACACACACACACAGAATGACATAGAAAAGGGGTAATAAGATACTAAGATCGCCATATACTACAAGAAGTGCTACCACCTCCTATACAGTAGTATTTGAGCCATTTGGGAGAGCAGACTAACGACTAAGAAACATTTAGAAGACATATCAAACTACTAGTATTATCTTCTCTTGTCTATGGTACTTCTGTGCTGTATGGTAGTCTTACCAGGTAGATTTTCTCGAAAAGCGCACAGCCAATTCAAATCCTCCCCCCCCCCCTCCCCTCTCGTACTTATCTAACCCACGCTTATGCTTGCTCTGTAACATATGTCTGAGAATACATTATTTTGAATGAGTACACCAAGTGACTGATTCTGTGTAATCTATGTTCATATTAAATAATTAATACTGTCGACAGACCGATAATAGTTCACAACTTTTATAGGTCTTGGTTGGCAACAAAGTGTACTTCTACACCCGTCAACTTTCTTATATTCTAATTACCCCATTGTAATACAGCACTTATGTATAATAACTATATCATCCGTGTTAACAAAGACCGTCTGCAATATTCTGTCAGTTCACCTTGTTAGTACAGTAACCTACAAATAGTATTATGTACACATGTTAGATACCTTTTTTAGTGGATTGTCCTTCAAGGTACTTTATGTATGGCTGTCACCTCCCCTTTACTGCATTCAGTAGCGTACTGCTGCATGGAAGTGGCGATTTGAAACTAAAGTCACATATCTCCATTATTTTAAATATCCTTACCAAAATATTGCATTATATCCAAATCGCTAACGTAACTGTCTCTGCAAACTTTCGGCAATAGCCAGTATTAGCATAGACCAGCTCCACTTGACATGACATAACTACTGGTTTCTACATTTGTTCGAAATGGTAACCAATCTTTCCTTGCTTGTTTTTCCGAATAGATGCATCTTGATGTCACAGCATTGTCGAATATGGCAGCTTTGTCTTCACACTGTGTCTCTAGCCTATCTCATCTTTCCATCATTAAATCACACACATATGGGGTCATCCTATATCTAGTCCATATATACATCCTATATATCCCATATCTAGTTCATATACTGAAGTCCTACAACTTATTGTGCTAATGGTAGCCGCTCCCCTTGTAGAAAATCTTTCTAAGCATATTGTAAATCATTTGTTTTACTGTGCAATACACCCTGCTACCACATAGAGTTATGGATTCTACCTCGTCCCTCTGGAGTGCTATCCCCACATCCCATACACTCGTTGCCAGATGATACAGGGCCAGATGTTTAACCACTAGTACTCTGCAAGGAGTAAAATGTTTTCTTTTTAAGCCTACAGAAGACCATCCGTTTTGGCAAACATGGTACAGTCTTCCAAGTCTATATTTAAGAAAAAAATTAATGATTTTTGAACTTGATCATTTTTCTTGAAGGAAGTGTTAAGATCTCAGTGGCATCGCATTAACAGTTGACCTATCTAGTACTTTACCAACTGAGCTATAAATCCCACATATCTTTATAGCCCTTGTAAATACAATTCGTCTTTCCATAGGTAGCTAGTGATCTATGAGGAAAACGACTACAATACAACTATCAGCATAAAATTTCGTTATTTGCTCATCAACCATATTTTCTATTTTTTACGTATTTTCTGTATTTTTTCCATATTTTTGCATAGAACACATATATTTGTACAAGAACATTTGTCTTCTTATTTCCTACCATACCAGTTTTCTTTGAAAAGTGTCTGCAACAACACATGTTCCTCAATCTAGAATGTATGTAAACATGTAAAAGACGGAAACAATAATAACGTTCAAGGTACTGGCTTTAACCTTTTGTAAACACACATAGTTCAAATGTACTATATTTTGTGATTTTGTGTGTGTGTGTGTGTGTGTGTGTGTGTGTGTGTGCTGGATTCTTGTGGGGGTCTCAGACCCTTCGCACCCACACCCAGAACACTATGCAAGCATAATACTGGCGAATGCACTTCTGAACCCTATTCTGAACACAGTGAATCCACATACAGATGCTACTGTGAATGCAGTGAATCCACCTCCCGATACTATGCCGAATTTAATGATGATGGATCTACTTCTGAACCCTCTCCCGAACATTCAGTGAAGGCCCTTACAGGAACCCAATAACACACACACACACAGAGAGACAAACACACACACACACACACACACACACACACACACACACACACACACACACACACACCAAATAGTGCAGTTGGTCTGTGTATATTTACAGTAGCATAAAGCCAGTTCCATGAAAATTATAACTATTTCCACTTGTTAGGGTACTGGTGTGTAGTATCTGTAAGTGGTTGTTCTTGGAGGGCGGCAATGCCCGGTGGCGCAGATAGTCGCAAGCAGAAGCAGTAGTTGAGAGGCTGTGGAAGGTGTAGGCTGCGTGAGCCAAAGGCGGTTGCGTAGCGAAGGATTTACCTCTATGTTTAATAGTAGTGGCACACAGTTTGAATAACAGTGTGTTTTTGTTTGTGCAGTGTGATAAAGGAAATAAATTAAATTTTATCAGTTCTTATTGCATCTCCATCAGTTAGTACCACACCATTGCATTTAGCAATGAACGAAGTCTCGATATACACGGTCAACTACAACAAGAGGATTGTATCATAATTATCATTAATTAACCCATATAATCCCCAAGGAATAGGGAGCTTATATTTGGCGACGCTTGTGTAGGACGTCGATTCCCTCGCAATCATCGGATCGTCGAAGAAGACGGCACAACAAACGGTGAGTGAAGCAGCTAATTACGACCGCGGCGCTTCGTTTCTAATTGTTTTCCACGTTGCACAGGAGAAATTAGGAAAGGACCTCTGAACTATGTTAGAGACTGTGATATTTATAATATGATCTTTTAAATTAAGTGTTGGAACTAATTATTAACGGACAGTGATTTTTGTGAACATTGTTAACATGGCGGACACAACGCAAAATAACAGTGAAGTTATTAATGAGGAGGGACAAGTTAATGCTTTAGTCAATGTAGAATGTGAGTTTGGACTTGAGAATACCAGACTTAACATAATGGAAGATAGTGGCGCAGTTAGTTTCGATTCAACGACGCCTAGTTCAACACCAGTGAAGGTCAAAAAACGGGAACGAGTATTAGAACTAACGATTTGATAGTGCAGATGTTGAGAGAAATCAAACAGGAAACTAGGAACGGCAATGAAGAAATAAAGAATTTATCAAATGCAATGGTTAACTTGCGAACTGAGCTCACTAATTCACTTAATCAGAAACATAATGAGCTCCAAAAGAAATGTGACACCAACACGAAGAACTTGAAAATAAAATGCAAGATCTTAACACAAAAGTTAATGAACAAGGTAAACAATCGAGCACATTAGTTAACAAAGTTCAAGAAACAGTTAAGGCTCAAAACGATGAATTTTTTTAAAATTAAGAGTACATGTAAAGGCAACAAAAGAAACAATTGTTAAGTTAGTTCAAGGCGTACAGACGCAGTGTACTGAACTGAGTACCGAAGTAGGCAAAATTCGCCAAAAGGTAATGTCATCCGAAAAAGGTTTGAACAATGTCAATAAAGACCTTACACGTCAGGAAATCAATGCAGCGTTACGCGAAGTTGGTAACAGTATGGTTAACGTACCTCAAGTTATTGTAGATAATGGATTGAGCGTATGCAACTTTCAAGATTACGATCCGAAACAAGGTATCCATGCAGTTGCCTTTATTAAGCAATTTAAACACGCGTTTCCAAGACATTATAAGGAACGTGCGAAAATTGATACGTGCCTTAGCCAAATGAAAGGCAAAGCACATATCTGGGGCATCAGTGTTTCAGAAAATTATTCGCAGTACAAAGAATTTGAATCTGCATTCTTGAGCAAATTTTGTTCGCGAGAAAAACAATGGGATGCAAAATCGAAGATTCTTACACCGCCGAACTACGCTAGACATTATGGAACAATGCGTGAATACATGCAGAAATTTTGGAACGACAATGCCTATCTTGATGATCCGGTCAAGGAAGAGGAATTGATGTTAATTTTGATACAGAGGCTACCTTTCGCCGTACGTGAAAAGTTAGCACTCACTCCAAAATTGAACATGGAGCATACCTGCCCAATGATCGATAGAACTGATATAATTAACCATGAACGCGAACAGTGCGAGAGAAATAATGACGATCGTCATTGGCGTGGTAATGCCCCACAGCGACAAGAATTTACGACTAATGGAAGACCAAGCAGATTTGATGGAAGAGTGGACGGAAAACAAAGAAGAAATGAGTATGACGCACCGAAGAGATTTAATTACAATCAGTACTCAGATCTATCACAGTATGAAGAAAACAGAAGACAACAACGATCGCCGGAACAAGAAAGGAGCCCAGAGCGTAATCCACAGGAACGTGAACCAGTAAAGTAACTCAAGTTTTCGTAACCGCTCCGAAACTCAAGTTACGAGAAATGGGTCGGATATAGCGATTAACGTAATCAAGTGTGAACGAGTAGATGATATTAAAGACTATTTGTATCGAGAGGATGAAAATAATGATCAAGAAATCTTAATGCCTTTTGTAGAGGTGGAGGTATGAGGAATTATTGTGGACGCACTACTCGACTCAGCGAGCGAAGCGAGTGCAATTACAGAAAATCTGTTTTCACAATTAAATAATCTGGTGGCATTTCCAACATTCCCCGTGAACGGCGTACGTATTGTCAGTGTTATAGGTAATAGAAGCAAACCCATTAAAGGTCAAGCTCTATTGAAGTTTAGAATCAATGAAGACGAGTATGAGCAGAGCGTATTAATTGTTGGATCTCTTAATGTCTGATTAGTTCTTGGAATCGACTGGTTGACTGAAATGAGGTGCAGTATTGAATTTGAAAAGGGTTGTCTGCGGACGAGAATAAATAATTTTGAGAAGAAGATAATGTTTAAAAGATTTATTAATGAAGAAAATAAGGGCGCTGCGTGCGTGAAGATGAGGCAAATGCGTTTCCGAAGAGAAGAGGAACTGGCGACTTATGATGATTCTGAGGAAGATCCTGCTCTGCGAGAGAAGAATAATGATGAAGATGCTCTGACTGGTATTCGAATCAAGATTCAGACGTCAGTGAACTTGACGGAAGCAAAACGAGAGGAATTAATGGAAGTGCTGAGAAGCGAAGTTGACCTGTTTTCAAAATTACCTGGATTAATTAAAGGATGTTAAGAACATTAAGTTGTGTAAGTATCCTGAACGATCACAAGGAAGTGTCAATTAGTGAACCGTGTTTAGTTATAAATATGCTACGTTACTGATGGACAAAACTTTGGACAATAGTCGGTAGCTATTGTGAGATGTTGAAGACTGTAGTCGGTAGCTGCAGTGAGTGCATTTTATTCTCTGTGTTTGATATCTTGTGACTTTCTCTTATGTCCTGTGACAGGCGCAGCAGTGGACAACGGAGCGACGCTTGTAGCGTGTCTTTTGGTTTTCAAAAGCAGGCAACAGTGCACAGCTAAGAGCGCAGCGCGTTAGTCTTTTGTTTCCTCACGCTGCCGTAATGTTCTTTTATTGTTTTTATGCCTGCCTGTCAATGACCTTCGACACCCAGCGCGCTACCGTTTGGAGGAGGAGGAGGTGGCTGACGTCACGAACAGTTGGACTACGAGCCGTGCGTAACAACAGCTCCTAGATCTTCCTGCCTCCGGCGGCGTCGATGTCACTCTTCCCTTGCATCAAACGTCGTAACTGCTTGTGACGACCAGCTCAACACATAGGACAGTGATAAAAGCAGAGTAACAAGTGCTGTGTTACGTATAGTGTTTGTGAGTCCTCAGCGGCGACGATGCCACTCCACCTAGTGAAATCGTGTGAAGTTCTGCTCAGCTTATAGGTAGGGCCCCAAAGCAGAGTACCCAATATTTCCTTATGGTGTGAAAAGTGCTCAAGTCAACAAAATGTCTTTTGTTTGTAAATGATTCACTCAATGTAACTTGGTTGTAAATGGAAAATATTTCTTTAAAGGTATGTACTGATTTTTGTATAAGTAGTCTGTGTACTGTGTGCCAATTTAGAAATTTCAATAGTTAATTGATAAAATGTTTTATGCCTGTAACCTTAGTGTTGACAAATGCATAGTGTCAATGCTTTTGTGTATATAGGTTTTACATTTATATTAGATTATTTAAATTAGGATCATTTATTCAGATTCCATTCCTTAGTGTCAATTATGTTCTTTACTGTGATTCATGTATGTAATTAAGAGTAACCTTTACTAATATGCTTGATATCTCCATCAAAAGGGAAACTGTGTCAGTCACATTATCTTTATTTTTTTTTTTTACATTTTTCTTGCTGATTAACAGACAGTTAGTAAATTATGTGTAAAGTTCTTGCTGTCATTAAATAATTTTCGCATTTGCTACATTCATTGATCATGTTTTATGTGCGTGGAGATAAGGTTAATAAACATTAGTTATATTTTGAAAGTAATTTGTTCTCAGGGTCAGATACTTATTGCAACTACTTTGACATGAAATTCTAATTAGTGTAATTTTCAAATTTTGATTTTTTATTGTATAACTTTCGCTAGGACTTCTGGGTCCCCTCAAAAGGTAAGCTAGCTCTAGTTTCGTTTTGGTGGGGATGTGAGGGTACTAGTGTGTAGTATCTGTAAGTGGTTGTTCTTTGGAGGGCGACAATGCCCGGTGGTGCAGATAGTCGCAAGCAGAAGCAGTTGTTGAGAGGCTGTGGAAGGTGTAGGCTGCGTGAGCCAAAGGCGGTTGCGTAGCGAAGGATTTATCTCTATGTTTAATAGTAGTGGCACACTGTTTGTATAATAGTGTGTCTATGTTTGTGCAGTGTGATAAGGGAAATAAATTAAATTTTATCAGTTCTTAATGCGTCTCCACCAGTTAGTACCACACCTTTGCATTTAACAATGAACGAAGTCTCGATATACACGGTCAACTACAACAAGAGGATTATATCATAATAATCATTAATTAACCCATATAATCTCCAAGGAAAAGGGAGCTTATACACTGTTACATAAAGATTTACCTCCTCGAACATGTGACATTACAGACACATTTAGATCCTCTCTGGCTTGGTGGGGAGCATGTCGGAATTCATGTTGTAACTTCGCAGGGTAGGTAGTAAGAGTACAAATATTCTCTTACATTCTTTCGTAGAATATGGGAAAAACTATCGACAATATGTAAAATAATATGGAAAATATACACTAAGTGATCAAAAGTATCCGGACACCTGGCTGAAAGTGACCTACAAATTCGTGGCGCCCTCCATCGGTAATGCTGGAATTCAGTATGGTGTTGGCCCACCCTTAGCAGTAATGACAGCTTCCACTCTCGTTGTTGGCCCACCCTTAGCATTGATGACAGCTTCCACTCTCGCAGGCATACGTTCAATCAGGTGCTGGAAGCTTTCTTGGGAAATTGTAGCCCGATCTTCACGGAGTGCTGCACTGACGAGATGTATCGATGTCGATCAGTGAGGCCTGGCACGAAGTCGGCGTTCCAAAACATCGCAAAGGTGTTCTATAGGACTGAGGTCAGGACTCAGTGCAGGCCAGTCCATTACTGGGATGTTACTGTCGTGTAACCACTCCGCCACAGGCTGTGCATTATGAACAGGTGCTCGATCGTGCTGAAAGATGCAATCGCCATCCCCGAATTGCTCTTCAACAGTGGGAAGCAAGAAGGTACTTAAAACATCAATGCAGGCCTGTGCTGTGATAGTGTCACGCAAAACAAGGGGTGCAAGCGTCCTCCATGAAAAACATTACCACACAATAACACGACCGTCACCGAATTTTACTGTTGGCACTACACACTCTGGCAGATGACGTTCACCGGGCATTCGCCATACCCACACCCCGATATCGGATGGCCTTATTGTGTACCATGATTCGTTACTCCACACAACGTTTTTCCACTATTCAATCGTCCAATGTTTACGCTCCTTAGACCAGGCGAGGCATAGTTTGTTATTTACCGGCGTGATGTGTGGTTATGAGCAGCCGCTCGATCAGGAAATCAAAGTTTTCTCAGCTCCCGCCTGTCATAGTACTTGCAGTGGATCCTGAAGCAGTTTGGAATTCCTGTGTGTTGGTCTGGATAGATGTCTGCCTATTACACATTATTGTCGGCTGTCTCTGTCAGTCAACAGATGAGGTCAGCTTGACACTTTTGTGCTGTAGGTGTCCCTTCACGTTTCCATTTCACTATCACATCGGAAACAGTCGACCTAGGGATGTTTAGCTGTGTGGAAGTCTCGTGTACAGATGTATGACACAAGTGACACCCAATCACCTGACCACGCTCGAAGTCCGTTAGTTCCGCGGAGCGCCCCATTCTGCACTCTCACTATGTCTAACGACTACTGAGATCGCTGATACGGAGTACACGGCAGTAGGTGGCGAGACAATGCACATAATATGAAAAACGTATGTTTTTGAGGGTGTCCGGATACTTTTGATAACATAGTGTATTTGATGAGCAAATAATAAAACTAGATGCTGGTAACCATATTGTATTCTCTTTCTTTTTCGGTCCCTACCCACCTGTGGAGAGATGACCCGTGTCCATAAGGCCTGTAAAGATGTGCAGCAGTTTTATTCCGCTGGTAACGTACTAGATAGGTCAACTGTTAGTATTCATACAAAGTGATCATAAAATTTCTTTCCAAAAAAATGGGTCTTCATTTAGGAATAATGATTTTATTGCTAAAACACAGAGCTGACGGACCGTACCACTGTTTGTCGACATAGATCATCTTCCACAGTATTACAAAGACACCAGTTTATTTGTCACAGAGAACTGTCTGTAAAATATTTGGGTCTGTATCATCCAGTATCAGTCAGAGCGACTGTGCGTCATACGCCTCCCTCTCTTCTTTCCAATCAGAGTGTAGTATACAAACAATGTGTAAAAATGGTATCAAATTACGTCATTTCTGACACACACATCAAGTCATGTACCCTCCACCTCCCCAGATAGTAAAACAAATTACGTAAAGTCAACTAGAAAGTTTAATCATTTCCTTGAAAGCAAACATATGCTCTGATTATGTACAGACCAGTTGTGTGTCTTACACTCGTCACTCTGCTCTTTCCAACCATTCATGACGTAGTACTAAATGGCGCGGCGGATAGTCAATAAAACAAAAGTTAGGTAACTGTTCAAAGTTAAACATCCTTCCATTATTTCCGTGAAAATCATATACTTCCCGCTTAATATTAAAATGAAGCCAGGTTCAAAGTTACGCGCATGCATACTTTTGACGTAATATTAAAATGGTTACATGGTCGAAGGTATGCATTATATAAATAAAAATGGCGTCTCTGTATGTCGAAAAATTACACTGAGGTGGCAAACGTCATAGGATACCTCTTTTGCCCGGCGTAGTGCAGCAAATCGACGTGGCATGGACAACACATCAGTGGAAGTTCCCTGCAGAAATACTGAGCCACGCTGCCTCTGTAGCCGTCCATAAATGCGAAAGTTTCCCTGGTGAAGGACTTTGTGGCCGAACTGACCTCTCGATTATATCCTATAAAAGTTTCGTGGGATTAATGTCGGGAGACCTGGGTGGCCAAATCATTCACTGGAATTGTCCAGAACGTTTTTCAACCCGGTCGCGAACACTTGTGGCCCGGTGACATAGCGCACTGTGTAACATCTCGGTTCAGTTTACAGTGATAAAAGCTATAGGAAGAATAATTTAAAATTAAGAATAGAATTTTTAGAGGGGAAAATAATGAAGAATCAGAGTTCGGTAATTGCAGATCAAAATTGTAGTATATCAGCAAGTAGTTTAACGTGTAAGTACAGCAAATTCACGGAAGCTCCGTCATGGAGAAGGCAGTGACGTTAAACTCTTGTGATGAAAAACCTATAAAAAGGCCTGATCGTCATTATTGCCGCCATTTTTTCCTTGATTGTTTCGTTAAAGGGTGGAGAACCCGTGTGAGTCAGCGAGACAATATTTAGATTGGACTTTATCGTGTTAAGATTCACGATAAATTGTTAGTATATTACGGAGATTAAAAGTGAAGTAGTGTACGATCTCTGACTGTTGGTAGCAACGAAGTATTGAGGGGATTTTACGACTTTAGTGCTAGATCGGAACTTTACGGACATATAGACGACAGAAACTCAAATTATCTGATGATACCAGTTAATTCAGAGGTACCGGTATTCAGATATTAACGTGTGGACTTTTCAAAGTGTCGTGTGCCGTTAGTTGCGAATCTGGACGTAGAGCGCGTGTATATCGGCATTTGCGTACTATTTAGATTCCTCCAGGCTAGGGACCTTTTAAATAGACCATCATCCATCACCATCTTAATCCTTGAATATAGAGTGAAAGTGAAATACAAGAGTGTTGTACTTGTTTCATTTACCTAGTACGGAACCAAAGCAATTCAGCAGTAAGTCAGCACCATCTAGCGGAAAGCGTAGGCGTTAACTAACACGCTAACTGAAGTGAATGTTTACGTGTTTTACGGACTGCTTAATATGAACTTTTTTGACTCTTTGACGTCCCCACTCCCTCCGAAAGGTGGCGCAGGCTGTCTTAATCATAAAAGGGGAGAGTTTTAGCCGGGCAAATTACTAAATAAAAGCGATATTTACAAGACTTGCAGTAATAGCAAAACACAAGGCCCGCACCTCATCGGAGAGTCGTCGCTGTCACGTCGGGAAGTAAAGCCGGAAAACCTACCAACGATACGTATCTACGAGCAGACGTCGACGTGGAGTACCTAAAAAGGGAACCACAAGAGATTTGGGGATGCTTCAACTGCCATCCATAAAAATTCCCTCGTTGTTTGGGAACATTAAGTCCATGAATGACTGCAAATGTCCACCAAGTTGCCGAACTCAAACATTTTCAGTCAATGGTCCGTTCAGCTGGACCAGATGTCCCAGTCCATTCCATGTAAACACAGCCCGCATCATTATGGAGCCACCACCAGCTTGCACAATACCTTGTTGGCAACTTGGGTCCATGGCCTCGTGGGATCTTTGCCGCCCTAGAATCTTAGAACCAGCTCTTACCAACTGAAGTCGGAACCCATCTGACCGAACCATGCTTTTCCAGTTGTCGAGGGTCCACAGTGCCTTGTTGGCAACTTGGGTCCATGTCCTCGTGGGATCTGTGCCGCACTAGAATCTTAGAATCAGCTCTTACCAACTGAAGTCGGAACCCATCTGACCAAGCCATGCTTTTCCAGTTGTCGAGGGTCCAACCGATATAGTCACGAATCCAGAAGATCCACTGCAGACGACGTTGTGCTGTTAGCAAAGGCACTCGCGTCGGTCGTCTGCAGCCATAACCAATTAACTCCAAATTTTGCCACACTGTGCTAACGGATACGTTCGTCGTATGTCGAACATTGATGTCTGCGGTTATTTCACGTAGCGTTGGTTGTCTGTTATCACTGACAACTCTAAGCAAAAGAAAAGCCGCTGCTCTCAGTTGTTAAGTGAAGACCGCCGGCCACTGCGTTGTCCTTGGTGAGAGGTAATTCCTCAAATTTGGTCATTTCGGTACACTCTTGACACTGTGGATCTCTGAATATTGAATTCTCACACGATTTCCGACATGGAATGTCCCATGCGTCTAGCTCCAACTATTATTTTGCGTTCAAAGTCCGATAATTCCTGTCGTGCGGCCGTAATCATGCGGGAAACCCTTTCGCATGAATCACCTGAGTGCAAATGACAGCTCCGCCAATGCACTGCCCTTTTATGCCCCATGTAGGTTGGTTGGGTGAATTGGGGAGGGGGATGAAACAGCGAGGTCAACTGTCTCATCGGATTAGGGAAGGATGGGGAATGAAGTCGACTGTACCCTTTCAAAGGAACCATCCCAACATTTGCATGAAGCGTTTTAATGAAATCACGGAAAACCTAAATCAGGATGACCAGACGCAGCTTTGAACTGTCGTCCTCCCGAATGCGAGTCCAGTATGGTAACCACTGCGCCAACACGCTCGGTATACAGGGTGTTCCATTGATCGTGACCGGGCCAAATATCTCACGAAATAAGCGTGAAACGAAAAAACTACAAGGAACGAAACTTGTCTAGCTTGAAGGGCGAAATCAGATGGCGCTATGGTTGCTCCGCTAGATGGCGCTGTCATAGGTCAAACGGATATCAACTGCGTTTTTTTAAATAGGAACCCCCATTTTTATCACATATTCGTGCAGTACGTAAAGAAATATGAATGTTTTAGTGGGACCACTTTTTTCGCTTTGTGATAGATGGCACTGTAATAGTCACAAACATATGACTCACAATTTTAGGCGAACAGTTGGTAACAGGTAGGTTTTTTAAATTAAAATACTGAACGTAGGTAAATACCACACTAATGCAATAAATGCTCAAAATAATGTCCGTCAACCTCAATGCATTTGGCAATACGTGTAACAACATTCCTCTCAACAGCGAGTAGTTCGCCTTCCGTAATGTTCGCACATGTACTGACAATGCGCTGGCCCATGTTGTCAGGCGTTGTCGGTGAATCACGATAGCAAATATCTTTCAACTTTCCCCACAGAAAGAAATCCGGGGACGTCAGATTCGGTGAACGTGCGGGCCATGGTATGGTGCTTCGACAACCAATCCACCTGTCACGAAATATGCTATTCAATACCGGTTCAACCGCACGCGAGCTATGTGCCGGACATCCATCATGTTGGAAGTACATCACCTTTCTGTCATGCAGCGAAACATCTTGTAGTAACATTGCTAGAACATTGCACCATTTAGATTGCCATCGATAAAATGGGGGCCAATTATCCTTCCTCCCATAATGCCGCACCATACATTAACCCGCCAAGGTCGCTGATGTTCCACTTATCGCAGCCATCGCGAATTTTCCGTTGCCCAATAGTGCTTATTATGCCGGTTTACATTACCGCTGTTGGTGAATGACGCTTCGTCGCTAGATAGAACGCGTGCAAAAAATCTGTCATCGTCCCGTAATTTCTCTTGTGCCCAGTGGCAGAACTGTACACGACGTTCAAAGTCGTCGCCATGCAATTCCTGGTGCATAGAAATATGGTACGGGTGCAATCGATATTGATGTAGCATTCTCAACACCGACGTTTTTGAGATTCCCGATCCTCGCGCAATTTGTCTGCTACTGACGTGCAGATTAGCCGCGACAGCAGCTAAAACACCTACTTGGGCATCAGCATTTGTTGCAGTTCGTGGTTGACGTTTCACATGTGACTGAACACTTCCTGTTTGTATTTCTCTGGAATTAACTTGTCGCATTGCGAATTTAATTGCTGATATTGGACTTTTTTTCACAATTTTGCCAGTTACTTAATTTTCATTAATTCATAACTGCAAATATTATAGATGGTAGTCATTGAGAACTGCCGTAATCTCACAGCTTGCGTCCATCTTGATCCCAAGTAGAACATTCGAAATAATTACAACAAATTCACTGCATTTCAGTAACAGTAACATTGATTCTGAAGTATTAAAGTTAAATTGCTCCTTCAGAGCTGGCGACCAAAGTGCGTGGAATTAGTATACTTTACAACGGGGTTATCTTACGTTAAGATTATACCAGTTACAGTACATTCGCTGCTGTGGTGAGGGTAAAACCACCAGCTTGGCACTGGAGCGATCATTCAGTGAAATATTCTTTGTTACCTGCCGAAGTTATTACAAATCGAGCCCCGTTATTTTCATCACGCTTAGGAGAGAGGTTCACGAAAAAATTAACTGCCTAAAAATTAACGATGTGTTCCGTTAGGTTACATATGGTTAACAACTAATTAAACATTTTTATTGTTAGTAGAATAGTAACAGTTTTAAAGTACAGAATAAATGCAAGCTCTCACTGGTCAACGAAAAGACTTCAGTTTTTCTGGGAAGACATCTTCTGTCGTGTTAAACAATTTTTAGTGCCTACGCAAGGCAGAGGTCGGGTCGCACACGGTTCTGCTGTTGAAAAGGACGGTACAGCGACTTCTTTTTACTTAGTGTTTAACGTTAGAAATGTTGGCTTTCCAGTAACTGAAAACCGTATATTTTACCAAATTTAATATCTTTCAAAGCAAACACACTTAATATATTAGCCAATAACTGCTGTTTTCTCGGTTAAAAAGAAATTATTTGCCTATTACGAAAACATTAAGAAGTTCGATTAAACGCGATTCGTGAACTTCAAACTCAAGTGGAATGGCCGTGGTGGCCGAGTGGTTCTAGGCGCTCCAGTCCGGAACCGCGCGACTGCTACGGTCGCAGGTTCGAATCCTGCCTCGGGCATGGATGTGTGTGATGTCCTTAGGTTAGTTAGGTTTAAGTAGTTCTAAGTTCTAGGGGACTGATAACCTCAGATGTTAAGTCCCATAGTGCTCAGAGCCATTTGAACCATTTTTTTGCTCCTTACACACATGTGTGGTAAAGTAATCATTACTCTCCGTCTCATCTTTTCAACCAATCGGAGCACAGTATTAGAAAATAGTCCAACTGTGTTAATGAAAAACTGAAAAACCTCCCCGTACCTCGAGTCCGTTCTAGCACAGCATAAAAAATTCAAGATGATACGAACGAAACGATAGGGTGCTTTATATCCTTTCCTCTCCTTTTGTTTATAGCCCTTCAGAGCATAATATTAGAAAATAACCTGAAAAATTAGAAAACTCTCTTGCTCTGTCCACACCCTTATGTCCGCACTATGAAACAATCCAATATGACGGTGACAAATCAATTTTGCTTTATACCCCCTTCCCCCTACTACCTATCTTCAAGCAATGAACAGAAGTATTAAAAATAATGCACCAGATATACAGTGGAAAGTATTTAACCATCAGGTTAAAAATCAAAGATATTCACTATTTCCGTGAAAGTCAATTTCCTCTGACTTAATATAAAAGTGAAGCCATAGTCAAATTTATACATTAATTCTCTAAACATACACACCTTTGGCGTTATATTCAAGTGAGTCCAGGGTCAAATATATGCATTATTTATGTACACACACACACACACACACACACACACACACACACACATATATATATATATATATATATATATATATATATATATATATATATATATACAGGGTGTTACAAAAAGGTACGGCCAAGCTTTCAGGAAACATTCCTCACACACAAATAAAGAAAAGGGGTTTATGTGGACATGTGTCCGGAAACGCTTTATTTTCATGTTAGAGCTCATTTTAGTTTCGTCAATATTTACTGTACTTCCTCGATTCACCGCCAGTTGGCCCAATTGGAGGAAGGTAATGTTGACTTCAGTGCTTGTGTTGACATGCGACTCATTGCTCTACAGTACTAGCATCAAGCACATCAGTACGTAGTATCAACAGGTTAGTGTTCATCACGAACGTGGTTTTGCAGTCAGTGCAGTGTTTACAAATGCGGAGTTGGCAGATGCCCATTTGATGTATGGATTAGCACGGGGCAATAGTCGTGGCGCGGTAAGTTTGTATCGAGACAGATTTCCAGAACAAAGGTGTCCCGACAGGAAGACGTTCGAAGCAATTGATCGGCGTCTTAGGGAGCACGGAACATTCCAGCCTATGACTCGCGACTGGGGAAGACTAGAACGACGAGGACACCTGCAATGGACGAGGCAATTCTTCGTGCAGTTGACGATAACCCTAATGTCAGCGTCAGAGAGGTTGCTGCTGTACAAGGTGACGTTGACCACGTCACTGTATGGAGAGTGCTACGGGAGAACCAGTTGTTTCCGTACTGTGTACAGCGTGTGCAGGCACTATCAGCAGCTGATTGGCCTCCACGGGAACACTTCTGCGAATTGTTCATCCGACAATGTGTCAATCCTCATTTCAGTGCAAATGTTCTCTTTACGGATGCGGCTTCATTCCGACGTGATCAAATCGTAAATTTTCACAATCAACATGCGTGGGCTGACGAGAATCCGCACGCAATTGTGCAATCACGTCATCAACACAGATTTTCTGTGAACGTTTGGGCAGGCATTGTTGGTGATGTCTCCAGTGGGCCCCATGTTCTTCCACCTACGCTCAATGGAGCACGTTATCACGATTTCATACGGGATACTCTACCCGTGCTGCAAGAATATGTGCCTTTACAAGTACGACACAACATGTGGCTCATGCGCGATGGAGCTCCTGCACATTTCAGTCGCAGTGTTCGTACGCTTCTCAACAACAGATTCGGTGACCGACGGATTGGTAGAGGCGGACCAATTCCGTGGCCTCCACGCTCTCCTGACCTCAACCCTCTTGACTTTCATTTATGGGGGCATTTGAAAGCTCTTGTCTACTCAACCCCGGTACTAAATGTAGAGACTCTTCGTGCTCGTATTGTGGACGGCTGTGATACAATATGCCATTCTCCAGGGCTGCATCAGCGCATCAGGGATTCCGTGCAACGGAGGGTGGATGCATGTATCCTCGCTAACGGAGGACATTTTGAACATTTTCTGCAACAAAGTGTTTGTAGTCACGCTGGAACGTTCTGTTGCTGTGTGTTTCCATTCCATGATTAATGTGATTTGAAGAGAAGTAATAAAATGAGCTGAACATGGAAAGTAAGCGTTTCCGGACACATGTCCACATAACATATTTTCTTTCTTTGTGTATGAGGAATGTTTCCTGAAAGTTTGGCCGTACCTTTTTGTAACACCCTGTATATATATATATATATATATATATATATATATATATATATATATATATATATATATATATATATATATATGTCTCTGAGTTTAATACGTGAAATGCTGTGATCTCTAGTAGTCATTTCTCTCTCTCTCTCTCTCTCTCTCTCTCTCTCTCTCGAACACACGCACACACACATCTCTGCATTCCATTCGTCAAATACACTATACGCTTTAAACACGTATCTTCTTAGAAATCAGTTCTTGGCAACTTTTTCAGACGTTGTTGTTGTGGTCTTTAGTCCAAAGACTGGTTTGATGCAGCTTTCCATGCTACTCTATCGTGTTCAAATGGTTCAAATGGCTCTGAGCACTATGGGACTTAACTGCTGTGGTCATCAGTCCCCTAGAACTTAGAACTACTCGAACCTAACTAACCTAAGGACATCACACACATCCATGCCCAAGGCAGGATTCGAACCTGCGACCGTAGCGGTCGCGCGGTTCCAGACTGTAGCGCCTAGAACCGCTCGGCCACTCCGGCCGGCTCTCTATCCTGTGCAAGTCTCTTCATCTCCGAGTAACCACAGCAAGCTACATCCTTCTAATCTGCTTAGTGTATTCATCTCTCGGTCTTTCTCTACTATTGCCGGCCGCGGTGGTCTCGCGGTTCTAGGCGCTCAGTCCGGAACCGCGCGACTGCTACGGTCGCAGGTTCGAATCCTGCCTTGGGCATGGATGTGTGTGATGTCCTTAGGTTAGTTAGGTTTAAGTAGTTCTAAGTTCTAGGGGACTGATGACCACAGATGTTAAGTCCAATAGTGCTCAGAGCCATTTGAAGCATTTTTTCTTCTCTACAATTTTTACCCTTCCCTCCAATACCAAATTGGTGATCCCTTGATACTTGTGAACGGGTCCTACCAACCGATCCCTTCCTCTAGTCAAGTTGTGCCACACATTCCTCTTCTCCCTCGTTCTGTTCAGTACTTCCTCATTAGTTACGTGATCTACCCATGTAATCTTCAGCATTCTTCTGTAGCACCAAATTTCAAAAGCTTCTATTCTTTTCTTGTCTAAACTGTTTATCGTCCATGTTTCACATCCATTCCTGGCTACACTCCATACAAATACCTACAGAAAAGACTTCCGGAAACTTAAATCTATGCTCGATGTTAACAAACTTCTCTTCTTCAGAAACGCTATCCTTGCCATCGCCAATCTACTTTTTGTATCCTCTCTACTTCGACGAACCTCAGTTATGTTGCTGCCCAAATAGTAAAACTCATCTACTACTTTAAGTGTCTCATTTTGTGATCTAATTCCCTCACCGTCACCTGATTTAATTTGACTACATTCCATTATCCTCGTTTTGCTTTTGTTGATGAACTGTTCCAGAAGCTGTAACAAATTTCTAATAAGTTTACCCTCAGCACTGTCTCGTCATTTAAATTCCTCATTAAATTCATCTCGTATATGTATTTGTGTATTAAGGTTCATGCCTCCGTCTTATTACACGTAATCTCTCATAATATTTTGCGACAACTGTAAATAATAGAGCTCTCAAACTTTTTTTCAGCACTAACTCACATTACATACGTAATTTAGCGCCAGTTTAGTTCCTCTCCTGTCACTGCCAAATAGACATAGCAGTCTAGTTCAGAGGGCGTTATCTCTGTTCGTCTCAGCTGCCGTGATAAGACACAGCGCAGCTCAGGGACAGAGAGACACTCGCTAACATTGTGTGGAAACAGACTATAGGATGAAAAGGAAGGAAAGCTCAAACATAAAAACGATAGACACAAATTTTATTTTAAATTTTTTTCATATAAAGTTTCAACGTACAATATATTCAGATTCAAGGCCTCTTTTTACATTAAGGTAGTTGTGACCTCCAGACAAAATATAAAATTTACTTTTTTCACATGCATTTTCCTCAATAAAATGTGCATCTAACTTTCTCTTGGATTAAAAATAACAGAGGCATCGATCACATATTACGATATACTGCTGAGGAGAATTGATATTCCGTGCATACTTCACCAACTTTTTATGTAGCAGAAATTACATATATCAGCAGTGTCACAGCTCTGCAACGTTAACAGATTCATACGTCTGTCACGATGGTATTTTGTAAAATGCATCAGTGCAATGCTAATATCTTTGTCTTTCCTCTTAACTTCTATAGTCATCCATTCATAATCTGAAAACTGAATGCCATAGAAATTTATGGACACGTCTTCATTTTTCTGCATGTTTATCTGCTATTTTCATAGAAAGTTTCAAGTGTACTCGTGCTTAAAAATCCTTATTTTCATTAACACTAATGTGCAATTTACGAGGGTTGGAACTTTAATAGTGGCAACTAATTATTTACAAAATAGATACGTGTTTCAAAGTTTTACTGACCTTCAGTGTAGTCACCAGCATTGTGTATAACCCGTTGCCAGCGATGTGGAAGTCGTAGGATACTCTTAGCAGTTCCAGTTGTGTTGACAGCGCGAGCGGCGCGGTCTGTTGCCCGACGAATTTGTAGTAGTTCTGAAGCGAATGCCGTGAACTGTTTTCTTCAGTTTAGTAACCGAGTTGAACTCACGAGGGCTTAAGTCAGGGGAATGCAGTAGGTGGTATAGCACATAGCAGCCCCATCAGTCAAACAAATTAGTAACAGCTTGCACTGCACGTGCTTGAGCATTGTCCTGCAAAATGATGGTCAGGTCCTGCAGTAAGTGTCATCACTTTTGTCTCTAGGCTGGTCGTAGGTTGTGTTCCAAAAATTGACAACATAGAGACAGTAGTGATGACGCTTTATGCAGGACCTCACCATCATTTTGCAGGACAATACTAAAGCACGTGCAGTGCAAGCTATTATTGATATGTTTGACTGATAGTAATGTCATCCTTTTGAGATGGATCCTTAAGACCTGTCAACCAACAAAGTGAATGATGTTCTGTAACAACTGTGAATGGCCTTCCATAGAGGTACTGTCGAAACTTGCACAGGGCCCAGATCACACCAAGACATTCTCTTTCTTTAGTTGAGTAGTTTCTCTCGGCTTTTGAAAATGTCCTAGAAGCATAGGTTACAACCTTCTCTTTTCCATCCGAAATTTGCACCAGAACAGCACCAATCCCATACCCGCTGGCAGCTGTGTGTAGTTCTGTAGGTGCTCTCTCTTCATACAGACCAAATACACGGTCAGTCGTAAGAGTTTTCGCAGTACATCGAAAGAATCGTGTTGAGCACCACCCCAGATAAATTTAGCATCAGCTTTTAACAACTCTTGGAGTGGCCTGTCTTTGATACAAAAGTCTTTGATAAAACGACGGTAATAAGAACATAATCCGATGAAGCTTCTCACATCTCTAATACTTTTATGAATAGGAAATTCAATTATAGATCTCACGTTTTCTGGGTCTGGCCGCACACCTTCGTTTGACACAAGGTGTCTAAGTAATTGGAGACACTTAAGAACGGCCCTCAGTCTTTTTATTCGTTCATCAAATGTCTCTGAGAACACTATAATGTCATCTAAACAACGAAGACATACCGTCCACTTCACGTGCCTTGCCGTTCAAACGTTGCTGGTGCATTACACAAACCAAACGGCATTACCTCAAAGTCATACAGGTCCTCAGGGCTGATGAATGCAGTTTTCTCACGATCACCCTCATTTACTTCGATTTACCAGTATTCCGAGTACACGTCCATGGTTGTAAAAAACTTAGCCCCCTTCAGACAATCTAGTGTATCGTCAATTCGTGGAAGAGGGTAAACGTTCTTTTTAATTATCTTATTATGCTTCCCGTAATCAACACGAAAGCGCCTACTGCCATCCTTTTGCCTGACCAGGACCACTGGTGTCGACCATGAGCTCTGCGAAGGCTGGATGATGTCATTCTTCATCATTTTCTCTATCTCATCGCGAATTATTCGACGTTTCTTTGCTAACACGTGGTATGATCTCTGGCTTATTGGTTCATGGTCTCCAGTGCTAATCCACTGCTTCACCGTCGATTTGTCTAATTTGCTCTTCACCTGTGGATTGAAGCATTCAGAGAACTCTTGAAGAATGGCAAGTAGCTGCTTCTGTTGCTCCTTAGTGAGATCTAGCGATGGTCGAGCTAGAAGATCTTGTCTCGTAGTAGTAGCGCTAATTTCGCCCACACACTCGGCATGGGAGGTTTCTATGACGCTTAGCTGTTCTCCAGTTAACGGCTCAGCGTTTGCTGCGCAAATGCGTCTTGGAAGGATCTGATCTGCGGTTCTCGGCGGCAGTTAACTATCCACATTTCACCGAATCCGTTCTTAAACGAGACGACAGAGGCTGGGATGACGAAGTTATTTTTCACTGGTATGCTTCTCTTACATTCCACTACAAGATCCACAGGTTGATGTATGGCATGACACGAGACAGTTTACTTTCTAGCGCTGACTGTAGCAATGATCACTTCATCCAGCACACGTAGTCTCCACTCACTCGGATGCGCATCTTCCTGTCCACAGTACCGCATCTCGTCTAGCATAATCTTCGAGCAACCACAATCTATAATTGCCTGAGAAGCTTTCAAAAGTCCCATCCGAGAATGACGTCCTGATTACACTCTTGTAAGACTATGAATTCTAAGGGCTGTGGCCACTTATACCCACACAAATGACAGCTCTTCCTGTAGGTTTTACATATTTCCCATTAGCCACCTTCAGCAGAGTTGTTTTGCATATGACGAATACGGTTTTCTGCAACAGGTGACGGTACTTCTCCGAAATGACTGAATATGATGCTCCGGAGTCCACAATAGCTTGGGCTGGTAGGTCATCCATGAGGATATCGACGTAGTTTCCTATATTTTTGTAGTGATCGACGGCGGAGGATTTTTCTCTTCAGCAGCCTGACCTCCAAGGAAGGTCGCACCCTTTAGTTTTCCAGGTAGCGGCGGCTAGGTGATCGGTTGGAGCTTCTAAACGGTGATGGAGATCTTGTTGGGGAGCGTCCTCTCCAGCGGCTAGTTTGCGGCGATGGTAACCTAAGTCGTCCCGCACCCACATCTTCTTGTTCATCTTCGACGTACCGGAGTTGGCGACGGCTAAGATCGGTCTGCTGTCTTCTGGCGCGGGCGTCATCAAATATCTGCCGCCTTTATCGAGAACAGCGCACCGTATGTCCCGGTCATCCGCAGTGGAAACATACTGGTTGATTATCCTGGGTCCTCCAGATGTCAGTCTTCCTTGGTGCTCAAACAGGTTTCTCACGCGGCATTGTAGGAACGTAACTCCGCCTGGGTCTCGACTTTTTCACCGTTTTAAAGGAAAATGAAGGACGAGAGGTTGTCTTCAGTGTTTGATCAACTTTCTCCCTTATGACCTCTGGAAACGTCTCTGTTTTTTGCTCACCGTGCAATCTGAACTTCCTCTCTCACTATCTGACGAAGAACACTTGTGAAATCAGTTGCTTCCTCTATCACAGACAGCGATATGACGTTTGGAAGCCGTTCAAACTTCTTGCGTGTAACTATTTTTTGATGCATTGTCTCGATATACTGGCACCATTTTATGAAGTCGTCTGCTGTCGAAACCTCCTTCAGGAGTAGGATTGATACATGTCCTCAGCAAAACCCTTCATGAGATGTGCAACCGTATCTTCCTCCTTCATTCTAGGATCCACTATTTTACACAGCTCCAAGACGTCTTGAATGTAGGACGTTGTAGTTTCTTCTGGACGCTGTGCCCTGCACTTAAATTTATCTTCAGCCTTGCACTTCTGTCGTTGTGTGTCGCCGGAAATACTTGCGCAGTTCCGCCTGGAATACTTCCCAGTTTGTGAACGTCTCCTCGCTGTTCTCATACCATTGCTTGGCAGTGCACTCCAAGTAGAAAAATACGTTAGCCGAACACACGGTGTCATCCCATTTGTTAAATTTGGCTATACGCTCATATACCTTGAGTCACTTGTTTGGATCTTGGCCATCGTCACCAGAGAACCCGGAAGGATGTCTCATGTGGTGGCACACGGTTGCTGTCATCGTAACGTCCTCTTCTTCTTCTGTCTCCGATAGATTTCGATCTGTTGAATATGGCTCGAACTCGGGTTTCTCGCCACGTAAACGGCGGTTCTGTCGTGGCCTGATGGGAGCCACTGTGCCGTCGATAATGTGGGCTATCACAAGTTCCAATACCCAACGTCTCCAGCAGAATAATGTCACGTAGAGGAAGTTGTAATCAGATGAACGGTGAACACTAAATTCACTTAACGGAGGTTTATTCAGCACTTGAACATACAAGAGCGCGGAGCGAACTGCCGCTGGCCATAACACATACAGTATATACGCAGTGACAGAACATTCCATTACAATGATTCTAGACATTTGTGGATACTTCTAGAATGTACTCGAACCGAATATAGAAATTAAAATTGTACAGAGCAGGTGAGATTTGAATTCACGACCCTAAATGTAACAGCGTGGTGTCGTAACCACTACACCACTACAGTGCTACTCGGCCTCTTCTGCGATAATATACCAGTGAATCATCAGTCAACCACACACTTGCTATTGATTCATATCTAATCCTGAGTATAACATCACGCGTTTCGTCAATCCCTTCAGCAAAAATAGATGCTGCCAGTTGACCATTTGTCTGTTCTTCACCTCCATCTATATCGTAATCCTCTTCTTTTCTGTTTTTGTAAATACATTGTTTTCTTTGGCTTTATCTTGTTCTATACACTTGCGGAGTAAACGTCCCAAGTTTAAATCCATTTTTCTAGTACAAAGTCAGGAGCTTCAGCTTGTCTTTTTTGAAGCAATGCCAGTTTACTGAGGATATTTCCTCGATCTTTCAACACCTGGGTATAAACAGAATTCCAGTACCAGATGGATGTCAGTTACAAGAGGGGGAACAGTTGTCGCTCCGTAATATAATGTTGTTGATTGGTGGCATTATGAATTAGCCAGTAAGTATAGGCGTTTACCATCTGTCATTAGGTTTAGGCTTTCACAACCTTTCCTAGTTCGTGATAGGAAGGTGTACTTGTAAACCAACCAAATTTTGTGTGTCCTTAATTCTGCTGAATGACAGCAGTGTTACATAAGGACAGTTTTCAATGACAGTCAGTGATCAATACTGGTATAGTATCAGTGATGAACAGCGATCAGTGGCGGTCAGTGATTAATGATAGTCAGTGATTAATGATGGTCAAGTATCAATGATGATCAGTGATAAAAGATGGTCATTGATTATCAGGCATTATGCATTAGGCGTTAGCAGTTTGCCGTCAGAATTTAACCATTAGGCGTTAGCTGTTAGGCATTAGCTATTGGTCCTTAGGCGTTAGCGACTAGGCGTTAGCCGTTAGGTTTTGGGCGTTAGCCCTTAAGTGCTACTGGGAGGAAACCAAAGGAGAAATATAGCCGCCTATGGGGAGTGGCGACCATCAAAGGGGGAAATGGTGTCCAGCCTAAATGATAACCAGCCTGTGTGAGAGAGAGGGTTATTGCTTTGTATAAGAGAGTTCACTACACAGAGAAATTTTTGTACGGAGTACAGGATTTGGCGCTCCATGACCCATGGACCTTGCTGTTGATGGGGTGCCTTGTGTGCCTCAGCGATACAGATACATGTACTGTAGGTACAACCACATCAAAGTGGTATCTGCTGACAGGCCAGAAAAACGTATGGTTCCTGAAGAGGCGCAGCAGTCTTTTCAGTAGCTGCACTTGCAACAGTGTGGATGACTGAGTGCTGTGGCCGGCCGAAGTGGCCGAGCGGTTCTAGGCGCAACAGTCTGGAACCGCGCGACCGCTACGGTCGCAGGTTCGAATCCTGCCTCGGGCATGGATGCGTGTGATGTCCTTAGGTTAGTTAGGTTTAAGTAGTTCTAAGTTCTATGGGACTGATGACCTCCGAATTTTAGTCCCATAGCGCTCAGAGCCATTTGAACCATTTTTTTGAGTGCTGTGACCTTATAACATCAATCAAAATGGTCTCGCTGTGCTGTTACGGCAAAAGGCTGAAATCAAGGGGAAGCTGTAGCCGCAATTTTTCCCGAGGGCATGCAGCTCAACTGAATGTTTAAATGATGATAGAGTCATCTTAGGTGAAATGTTCTGGAGGTAAAATAGTCCCCTATCCGAATGTGCTGGAGGGGACTACTCATCAGGGAAAACAAAGCTGGCGTTCTACGTATCGGAGCTTGGAATGTTAGCTCATGGGGCAGGTAAGTTAGAAAAATTAAAACGGGAAATGGGTAGGTTTGAAGTTAGATATAGTGGTAATTAGTGAAGTTCGGTAGCAGCAGGTATAGGATTTCTGGTAAGGTGAATTCAGGGTTATAAATATAAAATAAAATATGGTTCATGCAGGAGTATGTTTACTCATGAATAAGAAAATAGGAATGGTGGTAAGTGTGGTGTCACCGCCAGACACCACACTTGCTAGGTGATAGCTTAAATCGGCCGCGGTCCATTTAGTACATGTCGGACCCGCGTGTCGCCACTGTGTGATCGCAGACCGAGCGCCACCACAAGGCAGGTCTCGAGATACGGAATAGCACTCGCCCCAGTTGTACGACGACTTTGCTAGCGACTACACTGACGAAGCCTTTCTCTCATTTGCCGAGAGACAGTTAGAATAGCCTTCAGCTAAGTCCATGGCTACGACCTAGCAAGGCGCCATTAGCCTTACATAGTTTGATAGTTATCGTATGAAATGTCTCATCAACAACGTTGTAAACCAATGAGGAATAAAAGTTAAGTATTCGAGGAGCTGCATACTTTTCTTATTAGCATTCACTACTTATCCTGTTCCAGAATTCACGCCCGTCTGCGTTAGATAGCGTGTATTTCGGCCTCCTCTATCTGCAAGGTGTTGGCACATTTGCCAACACATCATTGGCGATGAGGGAAACGTGTTCTTTCTAATTGCTTACATTTACTTGTGTCATGGCTTCGCCAGATGTACTGTCCGAATTTTATCGCTTGCAGACTCAGCAGACGCAGGCGTTATTGGATGCCCTTGGACAGCTCGTCCAGGGTCAACATGCCATTGAAACCGATGCGGCAGCCGCCGCTTCGCCGCTACCGCAGCCACAACTCGCAGTTGCACCGCCTTTTAGGCCCTACGACCCAGACGTGGAATCCTGAACGGAGTGGTCACGCCAGTTTGGATTTCATCTCGCCGCCTACAGAATTCAAGGTAATGAGCGTCAGCCTCACTTATTATCCTGTGTCGGTGTGTCCACCTACCGTGTGATAGTGAAATTGTTTCCCCGACGCGACGTAGCCACTCTGTCCTACGAAGAAATTTTGTCGGCATTGGACGCCTATTTCAAAGAAACAGTTAATGTAGTTGCAAAAAGGTATACGTTCTTTCGTACAAAACGTACGGCCAGTCAAACTAATAGGGAGTGGGTTGCCACTTTGCAAGGCCTTATAAGGGATTGTGATTTTGAGTGTGAATGTGGACTCCCTTATTCAGATACAATGGTACGTGATGCAATTGCACAGAACGTTTCTAATGTTTGTATACGGGAGCAAATTTTGAAACTAGTTAATCCCTCCCTTCAACAAGTGATAGACATATTGGAAAGACAAGACACGCTTGACTTTGCTCAGGAATCGTTTGAAACTTTGCCAGCCGTGTGTAACATTAACCGGTCCGCCGGGCGCGCTGCGCGGCCCCGTAATCTGCCCTCGCGCACGTCCACGCAACTGCCGCCCCGCTCTAAACCAGGTGTGCCGCGCCAGCGTACAAATGCAATGAAATCATACCATTCCAGCTCGATACCGGAGCTGCAGTTTCACTGCTCAATCACGACACGTACAAACAACTGGGCAAACCTCCGTTGCGTGCCGCAAATGTTCAGTTAAAAAGTTATTCAGGACAGCTTATCCCTGTGTTAGGACAGTGCACTCTTCTTGCAACATACAAGGGACAAACAAAACTTGTGTCATTTTACGTTCTTCGTTCTTCTTATGCAGTGAACTTGTTTGGTTTAGATTTATTTCAATAGTTTAACATGTCTATAGTAAATCAGGTCCTATCAGTGAATCAGACTGTGCCTTCAGACAGTGTTTCTCGTCTGTGTGAAGAATTTGCAGACATTTTTGCACCGGGCCTTGGTTGCGCTAAGAATTATGAAGCACATTTGGAAATGAAAGTAAACGCGCAACCGAAATTTTTCAGAGCGCACAATGTTCCTCACGCATTGCGTGATGAGGTCGCAAGAACATTAAACGATTTAGAATCACAAGGTGTAATTGAACGTGTGCAAGCTTCTCTCTGGGCCTCACCCTTAGTAATTTTGCCAAAACCTTCTGGAAAACTGAGACTTTGTGTGGACTTCAAGGCAACAGTGAATCCACAACTCGTGATTGCAACTTTTCCCTTACCCCGCCCAGAAGATCTTTTTGATAAACTGTGCCCGGGTAAATACTTTTCGAAGTTGGACCTAGCAGATGCATACTTGCAAATCCCAGTGGACGCCGAATCCCAGCGTGTCTTGGTGGTTAACACGCATCTTGGTTTGTACCGATTCAAAAGACTGCCATTTGGGTGTGCATCCGCCCCTGCATTGTTTCAGCAATATTTACAAACTGTTTGTGCGTCGGTCCCTACTGCTGCAAACTATCTGGACGATATTGTGATCTCCGGAAAGACAGCCGACGAGCATTTAGCACACCTACGAACATTATTTCAGGTATTGAGACAAAATGGTCTTCGCTTGCGGAAGGACAAATGTGTGTTTTTTGCTCGTGACTTACCATACCTGGGACATGTCATCATTGCCCAAGGCACACATCCAGTCCTGAGCACCTCCGTGCCACACAGGACTTGCCTTCGCCACAGAATGTGAAACAGCTACAGAGTGTGTTGGGCAAAATTAACTATTATCATCGCTTTCTGTGCAATGCCTCTTCCATTTCAGCTCCGCTTCATAGCTTACGCCATAAGGGTGTTCCGTTCGTCTGGACGACGGAATGCGAACGCGCCTTTCGCCAGTTGAAATCGGCGTTGCTTTCTAATACTTGCCTTACGCCATTCGATCCCCAGAAACCCCTTTTGTTGATGGTAGATGCATCGGATTTCGGGATCGGTGCTGTGCTTGCGCACAAAGTTGGCTCGCATGATCGCCCTATTGCCTTTGCGTCAAAATTCCTCTCGTCTGCACAAAGAAATTACTCACAGATAGAGAAAGAAGCTTTGGCTCTCGTGTTTGGTGTTACTAAGTTCCATGATTTCTTGTATGGTCGTCACTTTACCATCATCACAGACCACAAACCTTTGACGTCGCTTTTTCATCCGCACAAGCCTGTACCTCCGCGTACAGCGCAGAAATTCATTCGCTGGTCTATTTTCCTCTCGCAGTACCGCTACGATATCTTGTATCGGTCCACTGCTAAGCACGGAAACGCCGATGCGTTGTCCCGTTTGCCTGTTGCTGAGGATAAAGCATTCGATTCTTCCGAACTTGCTTGCATGTTCATTGATTCGGAAACCGATGAAGTGGTCGAATCATTTCCGATTGATTTTAGTCGTGCAGCTACAGCCACAGCTGCTGACCCTGTCCTTGCTACCGTTTTGCGTTTTGTTACTACGCAATGGCCTTTGTCAAAGTCTCGGAACGAGGATCCGTTGGTTCACCGATTTTTTGCTCACAAGGAGAGACTTTTTGTTCGACATGGTGTTTTGTTGTTGCGTTCTGCTAATGATCAGTCCAGAGTCGTGGTGCCACGTTCGTTACAGTCCTCTGTCTTACGGCTTCTTCACCAAGGACATTGGGGTATAGTGCGAACGAAACAACTTGCTCGTCAGCACTGTACTTGGTTCGGAATCGATGCTGCGATTACGAATATGTGTTCTTCTTGCATGGCGTGTGCCGAACAACAATCCGCACCGCCGTGGAAAGTCTTTGCATGGCCAAAAGCCACTTCTCCTTGGCAACGCTTGCACATCGATTTTGCTGGTCCATTCTGGAATGGTCAATGGTTGGTTCTGGTAGATGCCTTCAGTAATTTTCCTTTTGTTGTCCGGATGTCTTCCACGACGTCCTCTGCCACCATCCAAGCGTTGTCTGCTATCTTTTGCACTGAAGGTCTTCCGCAGACTATTGTTTCCGACAATGGCCCACAATTCATGTCGGCAGAATTTCAGTCATTCTGCCAGGCCAATGGTATTCAACATCTGACATCCGCGCCATTTTCGCCTCAGTCAAACGGTGCCGCTGAACGATTGGTCCGGACTTTCAAGTCATAGATGTTGAAGTTGAAAGAGTCGCATTCTCGGGATGACGCCTTGTTGCTCTTTTTGTCATCGTATCGCTCTCAGCCCCGAGATGGTCGCTCGCCGGTTGAGTTGCTCCATGGTCGTCCTCATCGAACCTTGATGTCTTTGCTGCATCCGCCGCATCAGGTTCCTGTGCAGCGGCAGACTTCTGCTTTTACTCCAGGAGACGTTGTATTTTATCGCAACTATCGAGGTTCACGGCGTTGGCTCGCAGGGCGCATTCTTCGCTGCCTCGGCCACACGATGTATTTGGTTTTGGGGGCGTCTGGTGAGGTGCGTCGGCATCTCAATCAGCTGCGCCTCTGTCGTCGCACGGGTTCTGCCGCTCCCCGTCTGCTTTCAGCGACGGTGCCGTCCGGTCAGCGCCCTGGGGACCCATCTACTGGCTCGCCTCATCCCCAGGTGTTACCGACTATGCCTTCCATTTTGCCCCATGGCGACGCGCCGCCGCCGCCGCCGCCGCCGCCGCCGCCGCCGCCTGTCCTCCAGCCGGCGCCGCCCGCAGTGGACGCGTCGCTGCAGCCGTCGGACGCCTCCCTGGGTCACGCGCCGCCGATCGCTTCCCGTGACCAGCTGTCCTCCGCCATGGAACTCTTGCCCGATCCGGACCACATGGCGTCTTCGCGCGTCGGATACCCCAACGCAATGGAGGTCGACCTGTAACGACAACTGTACCTATAATAATTTTTTCTTTATGAATTTAGATAAATTAATATAAGCAATGTTTTGAACTTCTTTTTCGGTTCGTATCGTGATGTTAAAGAAACTGTAAGTAACTTTTGAAATGAATATTATTATTTATGTTAGATTTCAAATAATGTGGTAATCAAAGGAAAGTGTATTTAATGTTAAAACTATTGTAAGATGTGAAAATTGTAACTTATACACTTGGTCCATACGTAGGTAATGCATTAGGATATGTGTAGTAGAAAACCTGTGGTGAATACCCTACCTGTAGGGGAGCGGGAAAAGGTGGAGGCAGGCGAGGCGGGAAAACGCAAACTGGCGCGGTTCGGCGCAACGGGCACAGTATTACAGTCGGAGGCGAGCAACAGTCGGAAGTACACGTACTGTACCGAGGAGGCTACCCAGGAAAAGTGGATTCCATTGAGCCTCGGATGAACCGATTCCGACGACTACTTGCCATGGCTATATTCTGAGGCACAAAATTGGAAAGATTACGACGCTAAGAAGATGGAAAGTGCCGATGTTGTGTGAGCCTTAGCCGTGCTTGTATATGTGCCGTGCTGCCCGCTATCTCGCTGCCCGCCAACCGCCGCACCGACTTGCACAGGTCAAACATTTATTTCATCTTTAGAAGTGTATCTGTGTGGACCAGTGTCGAAACTGTTTCTAACTGTTCAATAATAACGTGACTTTTACCAGAATTGCTTTAGCCATGACTTATCCTGATCACTGACCTAGACAGGATCCTTACCTCGTATTGTGCAACCCGAGTATCCTAAACTGAAAATTTAATGTTAGTGTTAATGAAAATTATCAGCAGATTAATCTATGCCATAAAGGAATCTAAAGTGCTATGTGTTATTGCAAATATTGGTAAAGAACAAAAGCATGACTAAATTGGAAGAGAGTTTTTTTTTAATTGAGTTAGCGATGTTATTTAATTAATTTGAGACAGAAATAATGACAGTTAAATTATTCAGAAGTAAGACAAAAGAGTAGTTATCCATAGATTGATAATTTTGAGTGTTAATTTGCCTTCAGTACTTAATAGTTTCAGTTTAACGACCATAACAGTTTCAGGGTCCCCCCCCCCCCCCTTTCTCTTGCACATTCTTTCAAACCTTGAAATGTACTGATCTGCCGGCCGCGGTGGTCTCACGGTTAAGGCGCTCAGTCCGGAACCGCGCGACTGCTACGGTCGCAGGTTCGAATCCTGCCTCGGGCATGGATGTGTGTGATGTCCTTAGGTTAGTTAGGTTTAAGTAGTTCTAAGTTCTAGGGGACTGATGACCACAGATGTTAAGTCAAATAGTGCTCAGAGCCAGTTGAACCATTTTGTACTGATCAGATTTGATCAGTAAAGATAAGTCTATATTAATCCTAAGTGTATTAGTGTTTTTCTATCATTAATAGTGATATTGTGTGTGTACTTTCAAGATTGTCGATGCTAGGGCAATCTATGCCCGATTTCAGTCTGATCAATATACAAAATGCAGTTTGTAGTAATCATTGCTGTGTGGTGTTGTGTAAATTTAGCTCGTCCAAATTAGTACAAAAAGAGAAAACTTTAGTTCAGTGGATTTTTCTGGTTCCAAACTTTGCCATATAACGCATCATTACTACGTGTTACTATGCTTGTACATGCACCCACTTGTACAAGGAAAAACTCACTCATTGCCTAAGTAGGCTGGCGACCGAATTGTTAATCATAGGTAGCATCTACTGTGTGTACTTCTTGTCCATGCGAAAGAGTAATTATACTTTACATTTGCTTGATGCATCACTGTAGTTATTGACTGAGTATAAGTCCGATCTTGCTTCTATTAGGTACACGCGGTCAACTTATGTACTAAAATCCTTGTTTATAAGGTGAAGCCCGTGAACTTATTACAGTACAGGCTTTATAGAGCTAACGTACGTCCGAGTAGGGCGGTAGCGTTACAAGTGGCTTCCCGGTGACAGGACATCCAGCTGTTGTCAGTTACAAATTAATGTAAAGATCGAACAGTGGATGTTCAGTGGCACGAATAGCAATAAAGTTCAGTAAAATAAACTGCAGTGTGAGTCAAGTACGGTAGTGTGGTGTAGTTGGCATTTAGCATGGACAGAAACGTAGACGGGGTAGGTGCGCCAAGCGAAATGGAGAATGCGGCTGGCAGTAGCCGGAGTTTACGCGGCCAGGTAACAGATGGCGTTAGCGAAAGACAGTTGGCGTACATACAATACCACAAACATGTCAATGAACAGATTGAAAGGTTGAGATCGCCTCGGACACAGCAAGGAATAAAACAGGAAGTAGAGGGTGATTTTGTAGATGATAGTGGGTACGTAAACGAATCCACTGACATGTTTGATTCACCACAGATAAAGAAAGAACCGAAAGACACTTCTGAAGTAGAATCGGAACACATCGATTCTGTAGAACAAAACAGTATAAAAATTTTAAGTATGAACGACTTATTTGAACAATTAACCAAACAAATTGCAGGACAGAATGAGCAGATTAAAACGCACGTTGATGAGCAACTCAAAATACAGGGAAGTCAGCTCAAAACACAGAATGAACAGTTTAAAACACTCGTTGACGAGCAACTCAAAACACAGGTGGATCAAATTAAAGCACAGGTTGAACGGCAGGGAATTAAAATTAGTAAACAAATAGAACAGGTAGAACAAAAAGTGGGTAATTTAAGTTCTGTGGTAAATACACTGAAACTTGAAATTGATACCATTAACAAAAATATGGATACTATGCAGGAGGAAATTGGAAACATTAATAGTAGATTCGAGGTTGAAATTCTCAACATCCAAGAGAAAGTAGAACCTTTGGTTGAAACTAAGGTAGACGAAAAAGTTTTCGGTCTCAAAACTGAGATCGTAAACGAATGTCAACACGGGATATCACAATTGAAAAAGGTAGTTTTAGACACTGAAAGGGATTTAAGTAAAAAAGTAACCGGATGTGTTCAAAATTGTGAACAAAATACTACGAAAATTCAAGGCAGAATTTTCGATCTGGAGAGCAAAATTAAAGATAGGCCTGGTGTTGTCTGTAATGGCACACCAATTACGAAGCTGTTAGAAGGCGAGGAATGCTTCGATCCAGCCAAGAAACATAACGGGTGGCATCCGTTAGATTTTATTAAAAATTGCGAGAGAGTATTTGCTGAGCACTTGTCTGATCAGGAAAAGATAAACGTTGTAATTAGCGCCTTAGCGGGTGATGCTAAGCGCTGGGGAATAAATTTAAATACCGAACGCATGACGTTCGAAGAATTTAGGCAAATTTTACGGAAGAATATTGGTCTGAACAAAAGCAGGACCATTTATGGCGCGAGTTTATCATGGCCAAACAGCATGATAATAGGGGCAGGAATTCTTTGAAAGATTTCTGCGAGTATTGGTACCGGAAACTGACGCATTTAAGAGGCCGCAGATCAGATTCAGAAATTATCTGGGAGCTATATAAAAAGCTTCCAGAAGATTCATAGAGGTATGTGGGAAGCAATCATCGCAGCTTCCAAGCATTTATCGAAAGAGTCGAAGACGAAGATCATTGGCGCGAAAGTCGTGCCAATTATCGAAATTTTGGTAACCGTAATAACCAAAACAATGACGAAAGAAATGACGGCGATGGATTTCGCGTCAATATAATACAGAGAGGAAGAGGCAGAGGAAGAGGCAGAGGAAATAATTCAGGTCGCGGTAGAGGGTATACCGCGCAAAATAATAACGACGCAGGAAACTAATTTCCGTGAACGTTGCGGGCCAAACGGAAGCGGACAATACATACCGGCCCCGATTTAAGAAAAGATACCGGACCGACCGTAATGTAATGAGACAGGCTAGGGTCGGACATGGAACGCCGCAAAGTGTTGTGGCGAAACAAGCGTCAGGTGCGAGCCAGAATGAGTCATCTCTGCCGCACAGAGCACTACATGTTAACAGGCGAGTGGAGCATCAGAGGGCAACGGCCCAGCTTAGCAGCACATCTGTTCGGAAAGAAGCCGCTAGCAATACGGCAGCAGTAGATACGAATGTAGCCGTAAGAGCTGAGGAAAATTTTACGAGTGATAATTCCGTGGCAAAGGAAACAATAAATGAAACTGTGAATACACAGAGAGATGCGGTTAGCAGTGTTTGCAATGAGATAAAAGGCGAGGATGAATTAGCAGAAGTAGCTGATTGGCGTGTGCAGATCCATGATCTGTGCAAGGGCCTAAAGCAATGTGAGTGGGGGGATTTTAAAAGGGAGTATGAGGCGAAGAGATTAGTTGGTGGAAAGAGAGATAGTAGGGACGTCCATAAAGTGACGTGGCCCAAACTTGAAGAGAGGAGAATAAATAGCGCCGCGCAAAGTACGCGTGCTGCCGATAGGAGGAAGGTTAATGATAGGAAGGATTTGGAGGATGAAATCCTCAGCATTGACGAAGAAATAACTTCTGCTAACAGTCCGCCAATAGTACAAGCTGCTACCGAGAGGCACCGTGGAGAAGGGGTAGATGATTACCTGAAAATAATTAAAGTCCACGAGAATTACACTGAATATGAAGTCACAGTGGATGTGAATAAAGCTGATGATGAGGCTGTTTTGCCAAAAGAGGAGATTGAATTAAAATCCAAGCCTGACGACAATACAGAAGAAGAACTTAGTGCCTGTCTCAGAAAAGCTTTTATGTTAGAACCTGAAAGCGATCCGGAATGGTCGGATTCCGACGATAGTTCGGATGATGAAAGATACACAAATACAGACGAAAATGAATGTACTAACTCTCCCTATTGTGCAAAAGTAGCGTGCTTAAGTGAATCTGAGGTTGAGGAAGAGAGTAGTGATGAATCTAGTGAAGATGAATTTTCAGGTGTAAAGGAAAATGAATATACTTTTACTGAAAGAGGGTATGAGAAAATCAGTGAAAATAAAGGGGATGCAGTTAATTGCGAAATTATACCTAACGATGACGACGTATCAAAACAAAATCCAGACGTTGAAACAGAACAAAGAAAGAAAGAACCACCAGACGACTCAGTGTTTATTTTGCAAAGAGTTCAAGTAAGCAAAGACTTTGAACTCCAGAAACCGAAAAAGCCGCCAGATATAAATGGTTCACAGGGCAGGAACGTATCTTGTGGAAAAGACAGGAAGGGGCATGATTTAGAGTCTGGGGCAGGTTTATATCGGATTTTGAGGGTGTCAGGAACACATTACATCATGAAACTACAGGATTTCCAACGGAAGAAATTTTGTTAGGCAGAAGTAGTAAAAGTTTAATTGAAAAAAAAATAGAGTTTCCACCTTGTACAAGTTTGGGATTGGATCAAAAGAAAGAGTTGGTGATAAAAAGGGCAAAGCAAAAAAAAAGCTGAATCTAGATCTAAAAGACACGATAAAAATTTAAAAGTTCCAAAATTAAAAATTGGAGATTATGTTCTTTTAAAAACCCACGAAAAGTCTAGTGAACTAAACCATGAAATTTCAAAATTTAAATATATTTATAATGGACCATATATAGTACAGAATATTCCACACGACAATGCTTACTACCTGATCTACCCAAAATCCAAAAGACCTTTAGGTGTAAGAAATATTGTGGACCTGAAACTGTATGTTCCTAGGAACGAGTAAATGTGCTGTATCTTATGCTGAACCCAAGTTATTCTAAATGTATCTAATCTTTGTAAATGTCTGTATACCCTTGAAAGTGTGCTAATATAGTTATGTGAGTTTCAGATTACCAATTGTACTGTAACTGTAAAAATATATGGAGAAAAGGACTGAAAAGAAAGGATAAATGCTATCCGCCAGATAAAAGATGGGACTGTCAAAAATGAAAATGGGCAGTGTATGAACCATAATATAAAGGACTGCCAAATACCAATGAGGGCAGATAAATAATCGATGGAAAATTGTAAATGTGATCCAGGAGATGTGACAATATGAAGTAAAAAGGACTGCCCAACTCCGCATAATAGGCAGCAAATATGTGTAGTTAATTTTCTGAATATATGTGTGTGTGTTTTGTTTAGTAAGTAAGAAAATGGACTGCTATTCAAAGCAAGCATCGACAAATTATCTTATAGGGTATACAAAATATGCAATTGTTTTTGTAGTTAAACGTTTGTATTCCAGAATTTTAAATTATTTCTTTGAGAAATTTAGAAAAAATGATTAAATTGCTATTTTAGTGGTGTTATGATGGGAAGTTGGACTGTGCAAAAGGCACTTGAGTAAATGACAAGTAATTATTCTTGATGTGTTAAAAAAGTGTAAACCTATATACAGTGAGTAAAAGGAAATATGTAGTGTAAATCTTTTTGGACAATTAAGTAAAGATTCGGAACCACTGTATAATTGTAAGATTTAGTGTTCCCATAAAATTTGGACTTAAGAAAATTTTCTGGAAACAGGGGCATGTGTAACGACAACTGTACTTATAATAATTTTTTTTCTTTATGAATTTAGATAAATTAATATAAGCAATGTTTTGAACTTCTTTTTCGGTTCGTATCGTGATGTTAAAGAAACTGTGAGTAACTTTTGAAATGAATATTATTATTTATGTTAGATTTCAAATAATGTGGTAATCAAAGGAAAGTGTATTTAATGTTAAAACTATTGTAAGATATGAAAATTGTAATTTATACACTTGGTCCATACGTAGGTAATGCATTAGGATATGTGTAGTAGAAAACCTGTGGTGAATACCCTACCTGTAGGGGAGCGGGAAAAGGTGGAGGCAGGCGAGGCGGGAAAACGCACACTGGCGCGGTTCGGCGCAACGGGCACAGTATTACAGCCGGAGGCGAGCAACAGTCGGAAGTACACGTACTGTACCGAGGAGGCTACCCAGGAGAAGTGGATTCCATTGAGCCTCGGATGAACCGATTCCGACGACTATTTGCCATGGCTATATTCTGAGGCACAAAATTGGAAAGATTACGACGCTAAGAAGATGGAAAGTGCCGATGTTGTGTGAGCCTTAGCCGTGCTTGTATATGTGCCGTGCTGCCCGCTATCTCGCTGCCCGCCAACCGCCGCACCGACTTGCACAGGTCAAACATTTATTTCATCTTTAGAAGTGTATCTGTGTGGACCAGTGTCGAAACTGTTTCTAACTGTTCAATAATAACGTGACTTTTACCAGAATTGCTTTAGCCATGACTTATCCTGATCACTGTCCTAGATAGGATCCTTACCTCGCATTGTGCAATCCGAGTATCCTAAACTGAAAGTTTAATGTTAGTGTTAATGAAAATTATCAGCAGATTAATCTATGCCATAAAGGAATCTAAAGTGCTGTGTGTTATTGCAAATGTTGGTAAAGAACAAAAGCATGACTAAATTGGAAGAGAGTTTTTTTTAATTGAGTTAGCGATGTTATTTAATTAATTTGAGACAGAAATAATGACAGTTAAGTTATTCAGAAGTAAGACAAAAGAGTAGTTATCCATAGATTGATAATTTTGAGTGTTAATTTGCCTTCAGTACTTAATAGTTTCAGTTTAACGACCATAACAGTTTCAGGGTCCCCCCCCCTCTTTCTCTTGCACATTCTTTCAAACCTTGAAATGTACTGATCAGATTTGACCAGTAAAGATAAGTCTATATTAATCCTAAGTGTATTAGTGTTTTTCCATCATTAATAGTGATATTGTGTGTGTACTTTCAAGATTGTCGATGCTAGGGCAATCTATGCCCGATTTCAGTCTGATCAATATACAAAATGCAGTTCGTAGTAATCATTGCTGTGTGGTGTTGTGTAAATTTAGCTCGTCCAAATTAGTACAAAAAGAGAAAACTTTAGTTCAGTGGATTTTTCTGGTTCCAAACTTTGCCATATAACGCATCATTACTACGTGTTACTATGCTTGTACATGCACCCACTTGTACAAGGAAAAACTCACTCATTGCCTAAGTAGGCTGGCGACCGAATTGTTAATCATAGGTAGCATCTACTGTGTGTACTTCTTGTCCATGCGAAAGAGTAATTATACTTTACATTTGCTTGATGCATCACTGTAGTTATTGACTGAGTATAAGTCCGATCTTGCTTCTATTAGGTACACGCGGTCAACTTATGTACTAAAATCCTTGTTTATAAGGTGAAGCCCGTGAACTTATTACAGTACAGGCTTTATAGAGCTAACGTACGTCCGAGTAGGGCGGTAGCGTTACAGACCCTTCGGCCCCTCCTGTCTCTTTACGGGCGCATACGCCGCATGTTGACGTGCACCCTGGACTAGGTTTTCAGGCGTTTCCTAGCTCCCCTCGGACCGAATGGCCGGGTGCGGGTGGCACAGCCTTGCCTGTTGTTAGGCTCCCCACCTCATCGCATACGTCAACATGGGGTCCTCCCCACGGCGGGCGGAAGCCTTATAACACGACCGTTCGCCGATTTGCGGGGGAGGAATGTGGTGTCACCGCCAGACACCACACTTGCTAGGTGGTAGCTTAAATCGGCCGCGGTCCATTTAGTACATGTCGGACCCGCGTGTCGCCACTGTGTGATCGCAGACCGAGCGCCACCACAAGGCAGGTCTCGAGATACGGAATAGCACTCGCCCCAGTTGTACGACGACTTTGCTAGCGACTACACTGACGAAGCCTTTCTCTCATTTGCCGAGAGACAGTTAGAATAGCCTTCAGCTAAGTCCATGGCTACGACCTAGCAAGGCGCCATTAGCCTTACATAGTTTGATAGTTATCGTATGAAATGTCTCATCAACAACGTTGTAAACCAATGAGGAATAAAAGTTAAGTATTCGAGGAGCTGCATACTTTTCTTATTAGCATTCACTACTTATCCTGTTCCAGAATTCACGCCCGCCTGCGTTAGATAGCGTGCATTTCGGCCTCCTCTATCTACAAGGTGTTGGCACATTTGCCAACACATCAGTAAGCTACTATGAATAGCTTAGCGAACGCATTATGGTACCCAAGACAGTCACGAAGCCCACACCCACCACAGTAGTACAAGTTTTATGCTAACTAGCTCTGCAGATGACGAAGAGGTTGAAGAAATGTACGATGCTATATAAAAAATAATTATTCATACATGAGGGAGATGAAAATTTTATTGTGGTGGAGGACTGGATTTCGACAGTAAGGACATTCCAATTCCAAATACTATCCGTTTAATAAGTTATGCTTCCAAAATATTAACACCAATTCCTTACAGACCAATGGAAAAACTTGTAGAAGACGACCTCAAGGAAGATCACTTCGGATTCCGGAGAAATGTTGGCACATGGGAGGCATTATTGAACCTATGACTTATCTTAGAATATAGGTTAAGGAAAGGCATACCTACCTTTGTAGTATTTGTAGACTTAGAGAAATCCTTTGACAACATTGACTGGAATACTCACTTTCAAATTCTGAAGGTAGTGGGAGTACAGAAAACAGATGACAATTACAAGAGTCGAGGAGCATGAAAAGATTGCAGTGATTGAAAAGAGAGTGAGACTACTTGTAGCCTATCCCCAGTGTTATTCAATCTGTACATTGAACAAGCAGTAATGGAAACCAAAGAATAGTTTGGAGTGAGACTGGGACTTCAGTGAAAAGAAATAAAAACTTTGAGGTTTGACGATGGCATTCTGATTCTCTTAGAGACAGCAAAGGACTTGAAAGAACAGTTGAACGGAAAAGACAGTGTCTTGAAAGGTGGCTATAAGATGAACATCAACAAAAGGAAAACAAGTATAATGCAATGTAGTCGAATCAAACCAGATGGTGCTGAGGAAATTAAAATACTAAGTGAGGCACTGAAACTGAAGATGAGTTTTGACATTTGGGCAGTAAAATAACTGACGACACCCGAATTAGAGAGGACATAAAAGGTAGGCTGGCAATGGCGAGAAAATAGTGTCTGATGAAAACAAATTTCGTAACATCGAATAAATTTTTAGTGTTAGGAATTCTTTTCTGGAAGTATACGTATGGAGTGTAACGATGTACGAAAGTGAAACATGGCCAATAAACATTTTAGACAAGAAGAGAATAGAAGCTTTCGAAATGTATTGCTACAGAAGAATGCTGAAACCTAGATGGGTAGATGACCTAAGTAACGAGGAAGTACCGAATAGAATTGGGGACAAAAGGAATTTGTGGCACAAACTAACTAGAAGAGGAGGTCGGTTGATGGGACTCATTCTGTGATATCAAGGGACCACCAATTTAGTGTTGGAGGGAAGTGTGGTGGATAAAAATCGTAGACCAAGACCAAGACATGAATATACTAAGCATATTCACAAAGATGTAAGATGCAGTAGGTATTCGGAGATAAAGATGCTTGCACAGGATAGAGCAGCATAGAGAGCTGCATCGGAATCGTCCTCAGACTGAAGACCACAACAACAACAACAACAACAGAATTAGACATATGAATTACAAAGATATGTATGCGTATAAAATGCATATCTTTTAACACTGAATTCACTTTAGTGTTATGCCAGAGGTATATATGTGTAGGTAACCAACGTATTACTTTGGCCTTGGACCTTAATTTGAAGCCAGAGGTAACAGAGTGAGAAAATGATTACTCCACCACAGATATGTTGAAGGAGTACAGTATTTTTTTGTAGCATGAAATACAGAGAGAACAAGGCTGTACAGAAGTTTTTGGAACACAGAGATGCTATTTTTTACATATATATGCAGATCTTGACCTTGGAGTAATTGTAATATTATGCCAGAGGTATGCATGTTTGTAACTTCGGCCTTAGCTTCACTTTAATGTTAAACGAGTGGCGTGTGACTTTCACAGATATAATGAATATATCTTTAACTTGAAACAGAGGGTTACCTTTCCTTTTTTTCTTTTTACTGCATATCTGTCACGTAATTTTAATACTACGGTTTGAATGGTTGGGAAGGGGAGAGCGAGGGGTATAAATAACTCAGTTTGTCTGTACGTAAATGACGCAAATATTTGATTTTCAAGTTGACTTTACTTTTTTTTATTGCATTTGTGAGGAGGGAGATGTGTACTTCAGAAAGAATATAATATGATACCATTTTTACGCCCCGTTTTAATACCATGCTCTGACTGGGTCGGAAACGATGTAATTTGACACCATTTTTATGCATCGTTTTAACACTACATTCTGATTTGTTGAAGATATGGTGGAGGGGAGGATAATGTGTACGTCCAGAAACAATGTAATTTGACACTACGTTTATTTATTGTTTGAATACCATACTTTCGTCGGAAAGAGGAGTGATAGGAAGTATAGATGACACAAAACTGATCAGTTTTCATCATCTTCGATTCTTTGATCTGTTGGATATATACTGTGACTGGTTGGATACAGGAAGATAGGTAGAGGCGTTTTCTTTTTCTTTTTTTAAGTGTTCCACTAACGAAAGTGAACTATTTACTCCATGTTGGATTTTCAGAATAATGTGCAATGATTGGCTGGAGACAAGGAGAGGGCTAGGCTTCATACTGATAAGAATGATGACGTCACTCATGATATCACTTTTTAAGATCGGAGGAGAGGGAATGTACGCCAAATGCGGTAAGTAATTGGTAGACATACTATTCTAGTACTTGCACTTTGACCTAGTCCTGCTTGGTCTGAACATGCCTGGCTTAATCCAATGTGCTCTAAACCAGAGTCATCGAGTACTACAATTTCTGATGTTGCCTGATGTAATTCTATAATTCTATTTCATCCTTTTCCACTGCCTCCCGTTTAATATTTTCTAATGACACTTGTAAGTAAGTCATGTCCAAGTATTTCACGAGCACTATTTGAAAAAATTACGACATAGCTCCTTACAGTTGAGAACACTGTTCCATAAATTCACAAAGCAGAACACAAACGTAAAATATTGTTGGCAGTGTAGTTAATTTGTACCACTCGAAACAGCTGTCCAGAGTTCAGTCGTCCATTTCATATTAAAAACTTTGTAAAGATGACCATTCCACTTGTTATTTATGCCATTTATTTGTGTTATTTATGTCCACTAGTTATTTATGTTGGCAAACATCCGTATTTTTCATGATAAGATTTTTCAAAAAATAGCTATTCTGCAAGAAAAATAGATTATCTTAATATCTACATATTTAAATCGCATGGTGTGGCACTGGTTTATTTATTTATTTATTTACACGTCAAGTTCCAGAGTATCAAATTGAGGACCAAATCTCCAAGTTCATGGAACGTGTCAGTAAATAAAATTACAACATAAAAGTAATAACATGAAAGGATACAGTACCACCCGACATTGAAAATAGGTACAACATTCTTCGTTATTCTTGTCAGAACAATATCTTTTTTAATAATAACTCAATTTCACTTAATACACCGAAGCCGGATACCAGTGTAGGGAAGAATGACGATTTATTTATTTAATTGATCACATGTGCACTCCCACAAAATAAATCCCTACATCCAATTTGGTGAGATCTGCGAAATGAATGAATGTATGGTCGTCTGCTAACCACAGATAGTGAATGTGCGATATATGAACATCTTTGAGACGGTACTTGGGTCACCTTTGGTGGGACCAAAGAGATGAAATTTACCTGAGCTTTGAGCGCCTGAAATGTGGCTGACCAATACGGTAGCATGGTGCTCCCCCACCTTGGCGGAGGTGCGAGATCGGTCATGTTTCAGCACTCTGCCGCTGGATCTTGTGTACGTAAGACCTGTCTTAGGTGTGCTCCGTAAAGACAAAAGAGTGGAGACGTGGTATGCATGTGAAATACTTAAGAGTAGTTTCGAATAATAATTTCTCTATTTCAGGAACTTTTGTGGGGAGAATTAAAAGTCAGGCAGGTAATATTAAGGGGATCGTAGTAATCTTCGGAAGTGACCAACGGTCACAATGAAACCACGTGTAGCAATAAGTTGAAATACTTCCTAGTTCTTACGTTAAGCTGAATTACTAGCGTGTGTACTATAAGTTGGAAATATTTAAGAAATGGCGTGTGCAGGACTTGAAATTAGAGACGAGTACTTCCACGTGGTGAGTACTGTGTGAGTCTCAATCTGTGTATGAGACAAAGGATAAAGAGAAGTACTCATCCATGGTATCAGTTGAGGACTCGCGTGTGTGGTGAATATGTTCTTAATATTACTTTGCGTGTTATGTTTCCGTGTGACACTTGATTCAAACTATAATACTCTGAGAGAGAAGCAAGATGAGTCAGCCGTCTATCCAGCAACGCCACTAGGATTGCATTGCACAGGAAGACGTGCATATATCCTCCAGAGTTCGTAGTAGGAAAGGAAAGTTACGAAGTGGGGCAGTGACGTGTGAAACTGGGATGAACATTAATTGAAGTGGGAAAGCTGAAAGTGATGTGATTATAACGTTGTGACTATTCTTGGTGTTGTATTGTATGTTGCCAGTGTGGCGTATTTCACGTAATTTAAGTATGTGTGGTTTGCATGGGAGAGTAGCAAGATAGTTACAGAGGAAGTGGGTTATGCATGTTCCTTTTGTACTGCTCGGTCTAGAGGAAATTTTCGTGATGATGGGTGTGAGAGTCGAAGTGTGAAATATAGCAAAAGATTCACTATCCTATCCAGAAAGTGCACTGTAGCGTTAAATAATTACGAGACCATAAGACAGAGAATCGTCAATGTAAAGCCATGCCCACTGGGCGGAATTTCTCATGTGTTATTGTTTTAGGTTATAGAATTTGTGTGTTTAGGTTATAGAATTTATCAGAATAAATAAGATAGTGAAACGAAAAAGATTGGTGGCCTTTTCCTTCGAATAGTATGTTATCATGATACCCAGAATTATAATGTGTGCGCCATTCATAGTCAATGCTATGGCCACGTGTTGATCAAAGCCGTTAAATAAGAAAGAAAATGTGGCATTGCTAGTGCGTAGTGAACAGTCAGAATTGTGTGAATTACTAATAGTCAGATGTGCGTTTCCGTTGCGTGATATTCAAACAGGAGAATAACTTGTAACTTAATTGTGAGTACTAGAGTTCATGTTACTCGATAAATAAGAATGAGTCCACTCGCTTGGCAGACCACTCATCTTGCAGGCCTGACTGCTTGATGCCACAGTATGAGCAAGGCATGTGGGTGCCTCTCAAACAGATAAAAATATATGTTTATGAACTCGAAAAAAGTCAGTCCATAAGTTTAAGTAAACGCAATCAACAATACAACCAGAATCAGCTTAATTTTATAAGAAACTCCTCGACGAAATAGAAGGAGTGATCCATGAGGAAACTCTTTAGTTTCAATTTAAAAGAGCGTGGATTGCTGCTAAGATTTTTGAATTCGAGCGGTAGCTTATTGAAAATGGGTTGCAGCAGTATACTGCACGCCTTTCTGGACATGAGTTAAGGAAGCCCGATCCAAATACATGTTCGATTTCTGCCGAGTATTATCTGAGTGAAAGTTGCTTATTCTTGGGAATAAGCTAATATTTTTGACAAGAAATGACAGTTCGTGAACTTACATCACTTATTGCCCAAACCGCCCTCTTCTAAGCCAAAAATATCATTTTAGAATGGGAAGAGTTACCCCAAAATATAATACCATACGACATAAGCGAATGAAAATAAGTAAAGTAGACTAATTTTCTTGTCGAACGATCACTCACTGATGATACCGTTCGAATAGTAAAAATTGCAGTATTAAGTCTTTGAACAAGTTCTTCAACGTGGGCTTTCCACGACAGCTTACTGTCTACCTAAACACCTAGAAACTTGAACTGTTCAGTTTTACTAATCATATGCCCATTCTGTGTAATTGAAACGTCAGGTTTTGTTGAATTGTGTGTTAGAAACTGTAAAAAGTGTGTCTTACTGTGATTTACCGTTAGATTATTTCCTACAATACATGAACTTAGGTCATGAACTGCCCTATTTGTAACCGAGCCAATGTTGCACACAACATCCTTTACTACCAACCTAATGTCATCAGCAAACATAAATATTTTAGAGTTACCCATAATACTAGAGGGCATGTCATTTACATAAATAAGGAAAAGGAGTGGCCCGAACACTGATTCCTGGGGCACCTCCACATGACTCTACCCCACTCAGATCCCACATTACAGCCATTCTTAACATTGCAAATTGCTGTCGAATAATGACCTTTTGCTGTGTGTTGCTAAAGTAAGAGGTGAACCAATTGTCAGCTACTCTCTGTATTCCGTAATGGTCCAACTTCTGGAGCAATATTTTGTGATCAACACAATCAAATGCCTTAATAAATAAAAAAAATATTCCTAGCGTTCGAAACCTTTTATTTAACCAATCCAGTACCTCACAGAGAAAAGAGAACATAGCATTTTCAGTTGTTAAACGACTTCCAAAGCCGAACTGTACATTTGAGAGCAAATCGTGTGATATAAAATAATCAGTTATTCTTACATACACAGCCTTTTCAATAGCTTTAGCAAACGCTGATGGCATAGAAATTGATTTTATTTTTTATTTATTTACATGTCAAGTATCGTAGCACCAAACTGAGGAGCAAATCTCCAAGGTCATGGAACGTGTCAGTACATGAACTTACAACATAAAAGTGATAACAGATAAAAATAAATGTTCATGAACCTGAAAGAAAATCAGTCCATAAGTTTAAGCAAACGCTATCAGCAACAAAATGAGAATCATCTTAATTTTTCAAGGAACTCATCGACAGAATAGAAGGAGTGACACATGAGGAAACTCTTTAGTTTCGATTTGAAAGCGCGTGGATTACTGGTAAGATTTTTGAAATCGAGTGGCAGCTTATTGAAAATGGATGCAGCAGTATACTGCACATCTTTTTGCACAAGAGTTAAGGAAGTCCGATCCAAATGCAGGTTTGATTTCTGCCGAGTATTAACCGAGTGAAAGCTGCTTATTGTTGGAAATAAACTAATGTTGGTAACAAGAAACGACAATAAGGAATATACATATTGAGAGGCCAATGTCAAAATACCCAGACTCGTGAACAGAGGTCGACAAGAGGTTCGTGAACTCACACCACTTATTGCCCGAACCGCCCGTTTCTGAGCCAAAAATATCCTTCTCGAATGGGAGGAGTTACCCCAAAACATAATAGCATACGACATAAGTGAATGAAAATAAGCAAAGTAAACTAATTTGCGTGTCGAAGTATCACTCACTTTCGATACCGTTCGAATAGTGAAAATGGCAGTATTAAGTCTTTGAACAAGATCCTGAACGTGTGCTTTCCACGACAGCTTACTATCTATCTGAACACCTAGGAATTTGAACTGTTCAGTTTCACTAATCATATGCCCGTTCTGTGTAATTGAAACGCCAGGTTTTGTTGAATTGTGTGTTAGAAACTGTAAAAACTGAGTCTTACTGCGATTTAACGTTAGTGTATTTTCTACAAGCCATGAACTGAGGTCATGTACTGCACTACTTGAAACCGAGTCAATGTTACACACAACATCCTTTACTACCAAGCTAGTGTCATCAGCAAACAGAAATATTTTAGAGTTACCCATAATACTAGAGGGCATATCATTTATATAAATAAGGAACAAGAGCGGCCCCAACACTGATCCCTGGGGCACCCACCACTTGACAGTACCCCACTCATATCCCACATCACAGCCGTTATCAACATTGTGAATAATGACCTTTTGCTGCCTGTTGCTGAAGTAAGAGGTGAACCAATTGAGAGCTACTCCCCTTATTCCGTAATGGTCCAACTTCTGGAGCAATATTGCGAGATCAACACAGTCAAATGCCTATTTAAATCAAAAAATACGCCAAGCGTTCGAAACTTTTTGTTTAGCCCATCCAGTACCTCACAGAGAAAAGAGAATATAGCATTTTCAGTTGTAAAACGACTGCTAAAGCCGAACTGTACATTGGACAGCAAATCGTGTGATATAAAATGATCAATTAACCTTACATACACAGCCTTTTCGACAACTTTTGCAAATACTTATGGCATAGAAATAAGTCTAAAATTATGTACATTATCCCTTTCTCCCTTTTTATAAAGCGGCTTTACTACTGAGTACTTTAATCGCTCAGGAAACCGACCATTCCTAAAGGAAAAATTACAAATATGGCTAAATACAGGGCTAACATGTGCAGCACAGTACTTTAATATTCTACTAGACACTACATCATAACCATGAGAGTCCTTAGTCTTCAGTGATTTAATTATTGAATCAATCTCCCTCATGTCTGTATCACAGACGAGTGTTTCAGACGTCAATCTCGGAAAGGCATTTGCAAAGAAATTTATATGACTTCTTGTAGAAACTAAATTTTTATTTAATTCACCACCAATGCTCAGAAAATTGTTGTTAAATACTGTACATATATCTGATTTATCAGTAGCAGAAATATTATTACTGCGAACTGACTTTATGTCATCAACCCTGTGCTGCTGACCAGACACTTCCTTCACAGCTGACCATATGGCTTTAATTTTATCCTGTGAATTAGCTATTCTATTTGCATACCACATACTTTTTGCCTTGCTAATAACATTTTTAAGCACCTTACAATACTGTTTGTAATGGGCTACTGTAGCTTGATTGTGACTACTTCCAACATTTTAATATAATTCCCGCTTTGTTCTACATGATATCCTTATCCTACTAGTCAGCCAACCGCGCTGTCCATTACTGCTAGTACCCCGTTTAGAATGTTCTAATGGAAAGCAACTCTCAAAGAGCATGCGAAATGTGTTATGGAAAGCATTGCATTTATCATCTATATTATCGGCACTATAAACATCTTGCCACTCTTGTTCCTTGAAAAGTTTTGAAAAACTCTCTATTGCTGTTGGATTAACTTTCCTACGTAGTTTGTAATTAAATACGACATTGGTTTGAGTACAAAAACCTTTTAGTGTTAAAATTTGTGCATCATGGTCTGAAAGGCCATTCACCCTTTTACTAACATAATGCCCATCTAGTAATGAAGAATGAATAAAAATATTGTTTATGACTGTGCTACTGTTCCTCTGCACCCTAGTTGGAAAACACACAGTTTGCATACGATCATATGAGTTTAGGAGATCTACCAACATCCTTTTTCTTGCACAATCATGTACAAAATTAATATTGAAGTCACCACATATAACTACTTTCTGGTACTGCCTACAAAGTGAATCAAGAACGCTCTCTAGCTAAAGCAAAAATGCTCTGAAGTCGGAGTTAGGTGACCTATAAACAACAGCAATTAGAAGTTTAGTTTCACTAAATTCAACTAATGCTGCACAACTTTCAAATATCTGTTGAGTGCAGTGTCGTGATACGTCTATGGACTCAAATGAAATACTGTTTTTTACGTACACAGCCACTCCCCCACCCCGCAAGGAACTCCTTGAGAAACAGCCAGCTAATCTGTAGCCTGGTAAAGGAAGCCTCTGAGTTATCAAATTATTTAAGTGGTGCTCTGATATACCAATAATTTCAGAGTTAACATCTATTAGCAATTCACTAACTTTATCTCTAATATCTCTTACATTTTGATGAAATATGCTAATTCCTTCTCTACTTGGAAACATTACATCCTCTAGAGGTGAGCCCTTAGTTAGAGGCACTTCCTTTATGCAGGTATACCTATCAGCTGATTTCAGTCTAAAAAAGGTGCAGATCTAACACCAAGTACTACAGGAATTTTTCCATGAGTGATACCACTACCACCACCACCACCCACTACACTGTCACCTATAAGCTTAGCCAGCCTCCCCTTCCCATACCTCTTCAGGTGCAGGCCATGCCTAGTGAAACCCCATCTACTGAAAGACCCAACTGGCACCACTGAGATGTGATCCATGCCCTCTGCCATTAGTGCCCTCCCCAGCCCCACATTAACGCACCTAACAGCCGTATTAAGGTGAGGCCGATCATGACGCTGAAACAGTTGCACGAAATGCACATTAGTGACACCAGTTTGAGTAGCTATCTTAACGAAGTCACCACTGACATCATATTCCCCGTCCCTGTCGCGACTGTTCCCTGCTCCACCCACTATCACTACCTTATTCTCTTTCGTAAAATTCTTACATAACTCCCCTATGCTTTCAGTCACATGAGCCAACCCTGCACTAGGCTTCATAATGCTGGTGACCTGGTACTTAGTCCCCAACACCTCCTGCAACTGCTGGCCCACACCTCTACCGTGGGAACTACCTAGCAGCAGAACCTTCTTTCTGCTAGACTTTACAACTAACCTAGGCCTCCTAATTGCTGAGGACTGCTGCAAGTTACCTACATCTACGGCTACACGAGGCTCCTCTCCACTCAACTCTGACAGTTGGTCGTATCTATTGCATGTATGCAAAGTAAAACTGTCTGAATATCTCCTCTTCCTAGCTACCTTCTTACCAACTGGCAGATCCCATTCCCCACCACCCTTCACCCTACTCAACCTATCTAGTTCCTCCTTTGCGCATTGTAACTGCACCTGAAGGGCACAGATCTTACGCTCCTGCTCCTCTATTAACTTGTTTCTACTACAGATTCTACATTCCCAGGAGAGGATCTCCCTAAAATGACCACTAGCTTCCCCACTGCATTCCCCCCAATGAAAATACTTTGAACAAATCCCACACCGTAATCCACTACTCACAAACCTACGACACTTTTCACTCATGGTAAATTTTACAGTTACTGAAAAAAAACTAAACGTCTACGTTACCAAAGTTCAGTTACACCAGTAGAACTATTTAAGAACTAACAATAATGGTCTGGAAATTCTCTGCCTACTAAAAAAGCAGCTACTTGTATTAATACTATTACAACACAGCCGATACCAATACCAGCAAAACTTCACAAAATTATGAGCTACAACCAAAAAATTAAAACGACCACTGTAACACTAAGCGAAGTTAAAACACTAAATGAAAATTTTACTGAAATATTTTACTAGAAAGAATAATAAACGTCAGTTGAAAACTAAAGCACGAAATTTACTAAACGACTTCAACACACTGAAAACTCTATAAAACACAGCGAGCGAACGATTACAAAAGTTTATTAAGTCGTTATTTCGCCACAAACGGCACGCAACACCACTGAAATCTATTAAATTTAATAACTGTATTACAGAGCACAAATAAGTTTGTCAGTACTTAGCTTATAACAGCTACAGCTGCAGTGCACGCAGAAAAATCAAAATTATCTGCATTATCCCTTTCTCCCTTTTTATAAAGCGGCTTTACTACTGAGTACTTTAATCGCTGAGGAAACTGACCATTCCTAAAGGAAAAATTACAAATATGGCTCAATACAGGGCTAACATGTGCAGTACAGTACTTTAATATTCTGCTACGCACGCCATCATAACCATGAGAGTTCTTAGTCTTCAGTGATTTAATTATTGTCTCAATCTCCCTCTTGTCTGTATCACAGAGAAGCATTTCAGACATCAATCACGGAAAGGCATTTGCCAGGAAAGTTATGTGATTCCCTGTGGAAACTAAACTGTTATTTAATTCACCAGCAATTCTCAGAAAATGACTGTTAAATAGTGTACATATATCTGATTCATCAATAACAGAAATATTTTTACTACAAACTGACTTTATATGGTCGACCTTGTGTTGCTGACCAGACATTTCCTTCATAACTGACCATAAGGTTTTAATTTTATCCTGTGAATTAGCTATTCTATTTGCATACCACATACTCTTGGCCCTTCTAATAACATTTTAAGCACCTCACAATACTGTTTGTAATGGGCTACTGTAGCTTGATTGTGACTACATCTAACATTTTTATATAATTCCCGCTTTGTTCTACATAATATCCTTATCCCACTAGTCAGTCACCCGGCCTGCCTATTACTGCTAGTACCCCGTTTTGAACGTCCTAATGGAAAGCATCTCTCAAAAAGCATGAGAAATTTGTTAAGGAAAGCATTATATTTATCATCTATGTTATCGGCACTATAAACATTCTGCCACTCTTGCTCCTTGACAAGGTTTAAAAAACGCTGAATTGCTGTTGGATTAACTTTCCTACGTAGTTTGTAATTAAATATGACATTTGTTTGACTACTAAAATCTTTTATTGTTAAAGTTTGTGCATCATGGTCTGAAAGGCCATTCACCTTTTTATTAACAGAATGTCCATCTAGTAATGAAGAATGAATAAAAATACTGTCTATGTCTGTGCTACTGTTCCCTTGCACCCTAGTTGTAAGCGGCTCTCACTTGTCCCATAGGGCATGAGAGATGCACAACAAAATCAGTTGCTGCAAGGTTGGCTGAATGCGGACAAATTGAAAACTTTATACTTGTCTTTCGTTGCGTCGTTGTTCGTTTTTGTAGATCTGCCTTCTGTATTTCCGGATTATACATACCACGTCGACTACATATTAATGTCCTATGTTGTCTCTTAAATAAATAAATAGTCCGTTGACGTTGATCAATATCTTCATTTACTCGGAGGTGGGTTAATATCTACACGGTATATATATTGCATCACTGTCGTCAGTATTGCACAATAAGTCTGTTTATAAACCATACTATAAATACCTCTGGACTCTAGTATGTACATATTTAAAATATGTTTTTTCTTTTTTCTTCAGAAAAGTTTAGGTCTTCGACGAACTCACAGTGCCAACAGAGGTCCTACAGAGGTATTTTCTTACACAGCTATTTATCAACAAACAATATTAGCGCTAAGAATAGAACAGACCTTAAATATATTTCATATTGTTATATAGGTGCTTAATTATGGCCACATGTTTTTATGGATTTGGTTGTTAACAGTACTATGATTTGAATAGAGAGTATATCTTGGTACTTTCTCGTCGAGATTACAATTTAGAGTTATGGTTCTTAAGGCTGTGACTGTTTAGCGTTGTACAGTTAAATTAACAGTGTCAAATTATAGATGGAATTTTTCTACCAGCATCGAGACTGATCAGTTTTATTTACAACGCAGTTTAATTCTTATTTATTTCAGTAAATGCTCAGTCCAGCAAAGTCACTAAATGTGGAAGGTTTTACGGGTCCTCTGTCATCTGATCTATCAATTGAGATACAAATTTCAGAAAAGGTAAATACTTTTTTAAATTCAGAATAATGTAAATTATGTTTTTACGAATTTGAGGGTGGCTTCCATGTTGTGGCACATTACATTTGCTTCCTTCCATTACGTAATTTCAGTCATGGTCGGAATTCTGGCTTGTCAACAAACATACCTAATCGGAAGAAACTTACCCTGTTTCTTATGTCAATAAGTACAGTTCCGCATCCCCGATAGCATATAGGGGGTTGTTATTGCCATTTCAAGTGCTACTCACCAAACTATAACGTAAACATATCAACTGAATCGCACGATATACAGCCTCCCAGGTGTGAGTGATTCGTAATTGATCCTTCTACAAAGTGAATGTATCCATACCATGATCAAAATGTTACACACTCCAGAGGTACCATGTAATCTCCCCAACGGTATTAGAGAGTTGATGCTGTATTGTGGTGTATTTCATGGAAAAATATATGATTCTCTTATATACCAATTACAATTCCTTGCCTACACTGGCTTACTGATAAGCTTGCCGGCCGCGGTGGTCTCGCGGATCTAGGCGAGCAGTCCGGAACCGCGCGACTGCTACGGTCGCAGTTTCGAATCCTTCCTCGGGCATGGATGTGTGTGATGTCCTTAGGTTAGTTAGGTTTAAGTAGTTCTAAGTTCTAGGGGACTGATGACCACAGCTGTTAAGTCCCATAGTGCTCAGAGCCATTTGAACCATTTGAACTGATAAGCTTAGGTACGCATTATACTCGGAGAATATTTGGAATTTGTGCCGTAAGCTGTAATACGTTTATGGAAGCACTAGGTATAGGAGGATGATACCACGTGTGTCTGCTTTAACAGTAGGAAAGTGATAAAGTCAAGAGACATGGTGTCAAGACGAAAATGCCAATTCCTCTACATATTAGCAATGCTATGCTATCAAGACGCATATATAGGGAAAAATAAGTATGGAACCGCTGAGTGCATTTCGAGAAAATATAAGAACCGTTGCCCATGTTGTATAAACTGGAGCTGACTGACGTTAAAGTGGAGTGTTGCCATAGCTTCGCGTAGACGACGATTATACACTGATGCACCAAAGAAACTAGTATGCGCATGGGTATTAAAGTAAAGAGACATGTAAACAGGCAGAATACGGTGCTGCGGTCGACAACGCCTATATAAGACAACAAGTATCTGGTGCAGTTGTTAGATCGGTTACTGCTGCTACACTGGCAGGATATTAACACTGAAGTGAGTTTGAAAGTGTTGTTATAGTCGGTGCACGAGCGATGGGACACAGCATCTCCGAGGTAGCAATGAAGTGGAGATTCCCCGTACGAGAATTCCACGAGTGTACCGTGCCGGCCAGTGTGACCGAGCGGTTCTAGGCGCTACAGTCTGGAACCGTGCGACCGCTACGGTCGCTGGTTCGAATCATGCCTCGGGCATGAATGTGTGTGATGTCCTTAGGTTAGTTAGGCTTAAGTAGTTCTAAGTTCTAGGGGACTGATGACCTCAGAAGTTAAGTCCCATAGTGTTCAGAGCCATTTGACCCATTCAGCGTACCGCGAAAATCAGGAATCCGCAAAAACATCAAATCTCCGACATCGCTGCGGCCGGCAAATGATCCTGCAAGAACAGGACCAAATACGACTGAAGAGAATCATTCAACATGACGGAAGTGCAACCCTTCCGCAAATTGCTGCAGATTTCAATGCTGGACCATCAACAAGTATCAGCGTGCGAACCATTCATCGAAACATCATCGATATGGGCTTTCGGAGGTGAAGGCCCACGCGTGTACCCTTGTTGACTGCACAATCCAAAACTGTACGCCTTGCCTGGGTCCGTCAACATCCACATTGGACTGTTGCCTGGTCGTTCGAGTCTCGTTTCAAATTATATCGAGCGGATGGACGTATATGGTTATGGAGACGATCTCAGAATGCATGGACCCTGCATGTCAGCAGGGGACTGTTCAAGCTTCAAGCTGGTGTGGGGCGTGTGCTCTAGGAGTGATACGGGACCCCAGATACGTCTAGATACGACTCTGACAGGTGACACATACCTAAGCATCCTGTCTGATTACCTGCATCCATTCATGTCCATTGTGCATTCCGACGGACCTGGGCAATTCCAGCAGGACAATGCGACGCCCCACACGTCTAAATTGCTACAGAGTGGCTCCAGGAACGCTCTTCTGAGTTAAAACAATTCCACTGGCCACCAAACTCCCCAGACATGAACATTATTGAGCATATCTTGGATGCCTTGCAACGTGCTATTCAGAAGAGATCTCCAACCCATCGTACTCTTACGGATCTATGGACAGAGCTGCAAGATTCATGGTGACAATTCCCTCCAGCAATACTTCAAACATTAGTCGAGTCCATGCCACGTCGTGTAGCGGGACGTCTGCATACTCGCGGGTGCTGTGAATGATATTAGGCAGGTGTACCAGTCTCTTTTGCTCTTCACTGTATCAGGGAAATGGAGAAAAACATGAAGCTGAACTGGCAGCCGTACATAATGCACCTTGTACAAAGCTGTACTGAGAAAGGGAGGTAACAGGTGTACATGATGTAAGTTGTAGGATAATCTACTAAAAAGGAAGATTGACGGGAATGGTATAAATGATATCCGTCAACATGGATGATATAAAAATTATATGTAAATGCTACATTAGACTGGAATAACAAGTATTTACGAAATTTCTCTGGTGTATGACGTGACATATTGAGAAGTGCGTAGGGACACTGTCTTATAACAGTGTTTATTTCCGTGGTTGAATGTTCGCACAACTAAATTACAAAAGGAAAAGTCTCTCCTACGCGTTACCTGAGATACGTCTACATGACGAAGCCCACGAGTCGTGATAGGCGGCAGAGCAGTAGGGGCCGAGGATGATCGACTTTAGGATCCAGCCTAGCACTAGGAGTATATCCTTGAGAAAACAGTACTTCTGTGATGTCGGCCGTCGGTAGATATAGGAGGCGGTGATTCGGGTGACGATAGCTGCCTCTGAGACGACGGGCGGTGGTGTGTGCCGCCTAGTAGCGGCAGACGGCGGCCATTTGTGGCGTCAGCAACAGGTGCTCACAGCGAGGGCAGTTAATCCGTACAGTGAACTGCTAATGCGCCCAGCGTTGAGACTTGGAATGTAACTGCTCCAGCATGGGTTAGTGGCGGCCTATATAACGTCTTGCGGAAGGATGCTTATGTGGCACTTCGGTGGCACGTATCGTAGCGTAGATAAACAGTGCTCTACCTACAGCTCTCTCTGTCGCGACAGGCACGTTGCCTGTCGGCGAAGTTGGTGCGTGTACACTGTGGCAGATACTAGCAGCTTGACTGTGCGCAGTACCGTGAGTGTCTATTTACAAGCAACTTTCGAAGTGAGGGAGGGACCGTATATGTCTCGTGAAGCGTACTCGTTAGTACGATGACCGAACTATGCCTAGGGTAGCACTGTCTACATCACATCCGTCCATCCTAAAGAAGAGATGGTGCAACCATCTCACAGAAACGCTGCACCCAAGAGGAGAGGCACAGCACAGCCGCCAGTGCTGACTCTTCGAACAACTGGCACAAATAATAGTACAGTCAACCAATGCGTAAACATGTGCCTGAGAATAGACCAGCAAGATGCTGAATACTGCAACAGAACCTGCATTCTACAAGCACTGAATAGAGCAAAAACACTGTGTAGAAAAAGAGCGCCATATATGGCAAGAACATCTAAAAACGAATACAATATACAGTGAACAAGACTGCTGAGCTTAGCGTGTTAGACCTATTGACACCTGGTACATAAGTGTAGAGAAATAACATAAACATTGCACGACAATTTCCAAACACTCAGCTCAAGGCACATGAACATATTGAACCAAACTACTATACAAGACCAGAAATTGATACGAAAACAACAGACACTCCGTGACCTTGTATGGGAAAGGTGCGACGGTTAGGCCGGACTGGCGTAGGTGGAGCTTGCGGGGAAATTTTCATGAAAGCGCAACTCGAGGCTTGGAAGAACACTCGACGAGACCGGCGGCGCCAACGGGAACGGTGTGACCGACGGCTAGACTAGCAGGAACAACAGGAGCAGCTGCTGGGGCGGCCGAGACGACGCCAGTGGAACGATGGGGCCAGTCGCAAGCACGGCGGTGGTGGAGGAGCGGCGGCGAGAGGGCTGCTGGGGCAAGGCACGCGACGGGCACACTAGAAGACAGTTGTAATCGGCATCGACTGGACTGATGACAACAGTAAGGCTGGCCGTAACATGGCCAGCGGCAACAGGACTGGCGTCGTCGTCGACACGGCTGCTGAAGCAGGATAGATCATAACACGGCCGGTAACGACATGACTGACTGGAAGGCTTGCTGCATCGTAGACAGGACGCCCGATGTCAGGAGGATCGGTCACGACAGGGCCAATGACGCACGGACAGACGAGAGGTTGGACATCATCACCAACAGGCTGAGCAATGACAGGTGGCCCGGCTGAGACAGGACCGGCGATGCATGGACTGACGAACGGACTGGTAGGCTTGACGAAGACGAGGGAGGCGGCGTTAATGGGGTCTGAGACGTCCGGACCTATAATAGGGCTGACGTCGTTGTCGACAGTCTTGGTGATGACAAAATATCCACCCGTGACAGGGCCGTCACCGACGGAAGTTGCGCCGAAAAGAGGGCTGGCCGCGACAGGGCCAGCGTCGACGGTATTAACGCCAACCGGCAGAGGATCAGTGACGATGGTGTCACAGGCAAGGGCTGGACCGATATCAGCGGGACTACCGACACAGAACTCGGTGAACACAACACTAAGCGCCGCACCATATAACTACAATGCAAACAACCTGACGGAAGATTGCCCGTCTTGCCACACACAAAACTTTTGGACGGCCCAGTTCAGATACTGTTAATGAACAACCTCACTCGAACGCTATGGGGAATACCATCCAACATCAATCAAGAGCTTAAAAGCGGTGGCCCGTTTGTTTCAAGTTACTATTCCTTGCTGTATGGGCTGTGATTTTTGATATTTTTTGTCTAAACCAGCTGCGCAAAACAGGGGCCACAACTTCCACCACATCAAGTGGATTTAGTGCTCACGTACTCACACTGAGCCGTGAACGCTTCCCAGTTCATCAGAGAGGAATAGTTGAACATGATTACTACTGTTATCGGTGCCATGCGTGCAATGGTCGTGCCAGGCGTGCGATATTGAATCTTTATACTATCGTTAGTGGCGCGAGACCTGCACGAGCCTATAGCAAACGTTACAGTTCCGCATTATTCTGTTACACTAGGGGTGAGTTTGTTGTGGATTGGCAAGAGGGCCCACCCACTAACGTAAGAGGAAGCCGAAAGGCACGCGTTTAAGCTCACGCAGGCTGGCGTGAGGTCTGGAACAGGACAAGGAATTTAGACTTCAGAAAAAAGGTGGTACTTGGTGGAATACTTAACTTTAATCCATTAATGTTGAACGTAGCTCCTGTCTGTACATTATTTACAATATCAATAGTAACTGAATAATGGCGCCTTGCTAGGTCGTAGCAAATGACGTAGCTGAAGGCTATGCTAACTATCGTCTCGGCAAATGAGAGCGTATTTTGTCAGTGAAGCATCGCTAGCAAAGTCGGTTGTACAACTGGGGCGAGTGCTAGGAAGTCTCTCTAGACCTGCCGTGTGGCGGCGCTCGGTCTGCAATCACTGATAGTTGGGACACGCGGGTCCGACGTATACTAACGGACCGCGGCCGATTTAAAGGCTACCACCTAGCAAGTGTGGTGTCTGGCGGTGACACCACAGAGTTCACGTAAGGAAAGAGAGAGAATGTAAGATTAACGGACTCATTTATTAAACAGTTGAGAATCGAACAATAATACAACCAAATGGGGGAGGGGGAAAGAAAGATTCGAGTTCAGCAGCCTGCCCCAGCGTACGTTCATAACCAGCCACGATAGCAGGAGGAGAGGAATTTTAGTAACGATCGCCGTATTATCAAATAGAATCCCAGTTAATAAAGGAAGGGGTTGCAGGCGTGCAACGACCACCACCATGAATCAGCCAAAGACCAAGAAAGATGCTACTGTGCGTGAATCGCTAGGTAGCCTCCCGTACTGACGGAATAAAACCCGTAAGACGCGAAACTATTCACCATGACCTATCAGGTTCCCTCTGAGCCGCAGGGCGCGAATCTACAGTGCACGTCGGCGCTCATGCTTACCGAACTTCATCTCCTGGAAGCGGCACCTCCGGTCTCCGGCACGGTCACACTAGAACTGCCCTACTGCCCCTTTGTCCACCACCCATCCACGGAGGGTGGTTCGCGCCTGCCCGCGAAAAATGGGCGCGCACATGAACTGGCCAATCATAGGGCCGGAATTTCACAGGGAGGCGACCTCGCGACGTTAAAATTGAGCAGTAATAGCGTTTACAAGGTTGGTAAGGCAGGTTGGGGAACTGAGAACAGGAGGAACTTTGGCCACTACTGGATGTTCAAACGACACCACGTGCTACACTGGCGATCGGAAAAGGGATGGGTAACGGGAGCCATCATGGCTGCTGGGAAGGCTGCTGCCCTCGCCCATAAATAAAGAAAATTTCTAGCGCCAAGCTCCGCTCACAAGCGTTGTAACGTAACAGCTATACTTGACACCAAAAGGTAATAATATTAAGTTGTTTTCATAAACTTTTCGATATTGGGCGGTCGATCGATAAATTTCGATACGTACCTGTAAGTAAATGGAAAGCAGAAATCCATGTAGCTCAGGAAAATAACAAGTTGATGAATACTTAATAGTTAATAGCGAGAAACAGTTACAATAATTAATTTTGTAAATATAATTTATTGCACTACACTAGAAGTTCATAAAATAACTACTTGAATTTAAAAGCCATAATAACGAGAGTCGTGAGTTGTGATTGGCTGCACTGGTGGGGCGAGCTGTGGTGTCATGCGCAGTAGCTAGGAGACACAGAAGAGCGACGCTTCGAACTGAGCAGTCGTGTTGTTTGTGGCTGATGATGTAAAAATTCCTTTTGTGGCAAAAAGTACGTTTTAACAACTGTAACGTGATGTGGCGTTAATACACACGCTTTTAAGTCGTCTCTGGTACCTGTAAACCGCAGATGCAAGAATTTTCCCGTTTGTGATGCTGTAAAGTTTTGGAACAATGGCTGCCGAAGTAACAATGGCTCAAAATGGCGTCATATTGATCGATGAGTAATTAATGCATCAAAGATGTGAAGAAGCAGTGCAATCTTGCTTTGCCCATCGCACATCTAACGACGCTTGCAACAAAGAACATCGTGACACGACAAGTCAAGGCTCTCTATTAATTTTCTTAAAGACTAGGACTGTGTGAGAATTTAGCGCACTTTTCTATTACGTGAAGTTCGGTTTACTGTATGTTAATGATTGTTATAGACAGTGTAAAATTCAGTCAATACCATTTCATACTCTCGAATCCAAGTCACTTTTATAACTAATTGAAATGTTTTTATAACCATAGTGTTTCGTAATGTAAAAGACTTGAAAACAATAAAATTAAGACCACTCAAGTAATTGTGACAATCCACTCAGAGAGAAAGGAAGTTTTAATTGAGTGCGTTGGTCGCTTGGTGATTCAATTCTTTTTGACATAATTATTTTGCTGTATTAACTTCAAAGTCTTACGGAAAGCTAAGTTCTTGTCAAAGAAAACCGTTTCCGTAAAGTTATACCTAAAATTAAAGGTGGCTGCTTCACAGCATACAAATGAATCAGAATTGCATTAAAAAGTTATTAACACCACTTGTTAGTATAATACAGCAACCATCCTGAATTCAGTTCAAACCTAAAGCAAATCAAATTAGCTACATCAGAGCTTGACAGCTGTAAAGAAAACAGCAGAATACGTAGTAACGATATTTATTACAAGATGATGATACAAGGTGAGGCAAAAACTGTTTTTTCCTGATCTCGTATCTTTGCCTGTGGATTGTCAGATATAATGCCGATATCAAAACGATATTAAAGGCAGGCAGTGTTAACATTAAGACAGTGCTTTGTATGCTGTAGTGAGTGTAGTTGAGGATCAAACCCCTGTATCCACCAGTCGCTATGTTTCAAGTAGTCGGTCACGTTTCTCACGTGTGAAACAGTCCAGGCAGGGAACACGAAGTTCAACCGAAATGCGGCAAAGTTAATATCGTTATTAGCTACATATTAACAGCGTCAGTACGCCGCTGAGTGAAAGTGAAGTTCTTGCTTGCAGCGGGGTCACGCGTAACAGTTAATGGCTGCAGAGCAGACGCGGCCAAGTTTGCCCGTCACCTCAGCTTAAGCTAACGGTAGTAGAGACAAGGAACAGAGTGCGGCCACCAGGTGTTGGAGAATATGGCTTGTCATTACACAAGACAGAAGCTCTTACCCGACCTGTCTAACCAAACGTTATTAACTGTAGCAATATACAAGATATAAGACCTCTTGGTCGACAAACAACAGTCATTGGAGAATTGCTGAGGTTTACTAAATTTGATGCAATTTTTGTGCAATTTGTCATTAGTTAAAAAGCGCGGAGTGAATTACAGTAAAAGGATCGTGAGTGTTCGTTCGCAACGCAGCACGTGCGCTGCTCGGCTAAAGGCGACTGCCACAACAGAAATGCAGAACTAACTGTCCCACTAACAAGTCATAGTCCATGTCCCCCAAAAAAGAGCCTGGAATAAACTGACAACACAAACGACAGATGTCTGCATCCTACTGGCAAAATGAGCACTGAATTACGTACTTTGAATGCCACAGGCCATGAAGTGCAACTCCAGCTGTTGACAGTACCGTGTCCAGTCCTCTTTCTGCCCGTCAAACACCCGATGCGGGAGCGGCGCGCAGAAAAGCAACTGTGCAAGCCAAAATCTGATTGAACTGAATTACACCCTGCAGCAGTTTCTGAATTTGTTGCTGCTGAACTGAACGACTTGAAACAAAGACAGCTCCGACGGTGGCACAGGCATAATAAAACAAAATGACACGCAAACCTTTCGCGAAAATGCACCACAAGCGAACGGAAATCTGAACACTGAAGCACTCAAAACAACTCCTACCAACAGTATGAACTGAGAGGATTCACACTCATACAACACACAGACGGACCGCCTGCAATGTACTCAAAGGAAGACAGTGACGAAGACAAATATTTAACCAACTTGCCTAGATTGAAGAACTTGGCCCGTAATAAGAATCGCGAAATTATGACGAACTATGACAACATAATAATCATGAAACCATTACCCCATCAAAACGAACTAACACATTAGTAAAAATCCTGTCGGTTGAAAACTATATGAACAAACTTTAAAAAGAAACCCTCTCTGCCAAAAAGGAACCAATTTTTATTTAGCGTGTGGTATATTTACATAATGATATGGTACATGTAAATTAATTTTTAAAATGGAAAGATATTGCATACAAAAATAAGTAAATTTTGTTACTAATAGATATTAATACAAGTAATTACAATTTTTTAAACATCACATTGTCAATTACACATAGATGTAAAATCATAGAACACTAAAAAGATCAGACAGACCAGGTCGGATATTTGCAACTATCAAAGTTCAAACGGTTCAAATGGCTCTGAGCACTATGGGACTTAACTTCTAAGGTCATCAGTCCCCTAGAACTTAGAACTACTTAAACCTAACTAACCTAAAGACATCACACACATCCATGCGCGAGGCAGGATTCGAACCTGCGACCGTAGCGGTCGCGCGGTTTCAGACTGTAGCGCCTAGAACCGCTCGGCCACCCTGGCCGGCAAACATCAAAGTAATTTAATCTTTTCATCACAGTTGTGTATCTAGTGACCTTAACCATCTGATTGCCGCGGGCAGAGTTTCGATGAAATCCTTCACAGTTCCTCTGTACTTCCTGCTTGGGCATTCGTATATCATGTTGGTTCAAATGGCTCTGAGCACTATGGGACTTAACTTCTGAGGTCATCAGTCCCCTAGAACTTAGAACTACTTAAACCTAACTAACCTAAGGACATCACACACATCCATGCCCGAGGCAGGATTCGAACCTGCGACCGTAGCGGTCGCGCGGTTCCAGACTATAGCACCCAGAACCGCTCGGCCACTCCGGCCGGCTATATCATGTGGGTTAGTGATTGTTCTTTGTCTCCACAGTCCCACTGGGGCTTGTAGACCATTTTCCAGCTACATACAGTTTATTTGGTTCCGAGGTGTCCACTCCCGATGCGATTAATTGCACTCCATACCTGTGTGGGTCTTTATTCCTGGGAGGGGCAGAGTGGGATCCATTTACGTGATTCGCTCGTGAGTGTGATAGCACTTCCATTGTTTTTTGCACTCAGTTTTAGGCTGAAGCCTATCGACTGTACTCCTGTTGTGCCCTCCCACACTGGTTTCCGAGACTTAAATCAAATTCGTGTAAAGTTAGTAAGTATTTCTTCAATTGGTAAGATTTTTTGGGAAATTTTGTTGTTTAATTTCTTTAGTTTATGAAATGAAGCCTGTTGACGCCGGAGAGGTAGAGGTGCTGCATTAGTGAGAACTGAAAGCCAGGGTAAGGGTGCTGATTTTAGACTTCCAGATATCAGTCTCACTGTATCGTTTAAGTGACCATCGATCCTATTGACGTGATTGCTTCTACCCCACACAGGACAGCAATATTCAGCAACCGGGTAAACGAATGACTGTGTGACCATTCTTAGGATGTCGGCGCTGGCTCCTTACGATGCACCGGATGATTTCCTGATTAAGTTATTCCTGCTTTTTAATTTCTGTCCTGTGACCTGCAGATGTTTCTTATATGTCAGGGACCTATCTATGACTATTCCCAGATATTTGGGGAAGCGGATGTGCGGCATTCTCCTGGCGCAAAGCTCAAAATTCAACTTCGTGTTTGCTTGGCATGTGTTGAGGTGGAAAACGCTAACGTCGGTTTTGCTGGGGTTCAGACAGAGTCACCACTTTCTGTAATATTCCTCTAATTTCTTTAGGTCATTGGTAAATGTTTGTTCTCCTTCTTCAAACGTCTTGTCATATGTTGCTATCGCTAGATCGTCACCGTAACAAAACTTTTCAGCTTTCGTGTCAGGCATGTCATAGATGCGAAAATTAAATAGACTGCGACCTGAGACTGATCCCTGTGGTAGGCCTTTCTTGGTCTTACATGACTGGCTTCTGTAATCCCCCACTGAGACCCTGATATACAGGTTCCTCAGCGTAGTTTCCGTTACTGCTACAGGACCTGTCGATGGGATTGTTTTTCTCAATTTTAGCATAAGTCCGTCAAGCAAAACGGTCGATGAAGGCTACCGACGTCTACATCTTCTTCCGGAAACCTGTTCCAATGAATAACGTCAGGACCAAGACATGCTCGCAGCAGTTTCGTTTCGATCTGAAGCCTGCTTGGTGTTTGGGAGTTACGTCAATAGATGAGATGGTATATCCTGTTGTGTAGGAATCTTTCCAGTAATTTGTAGCATATGCTCAGCAAGGCTGTGGGGAGTGTAACTCGCTGGATCGTCCGCAAGCTTCCCTGGTTTTAAGGATGGCAATAGTTTGCGTTTTTGCGCTATTTTGAGTTATTGAGCGATGCCACGCTTGTTCAACGTATCTAGGGCTTTGTGGACTCTTGGTACATGGTGTTTTATGATCTCATGAAACACACCATTTAATACCGCCACATTCCTGTTCTTCAGTGGTTTTATAGATTTAGTTAGCTCATTTGTTGTAAATGGCAAGAATAAGTTTGGATACTCTGTGGCATCTCCGTTGGCATCTTTCGACCACCGCTTAACGCCTTTTTCGAATGCTGGATCGACTGGAACATTACCTGCGCGTGCATTTATGTGCAAAGCTATTCAAAACGCTGTTATTTCACACATGAAATGTATTGGAAATTGCGAATATGGACAAATATCAACTGTATAATAGAATAACTCGAACTCGGATTTCCCGATTATCACGAGCGGTCGCCTTACCAATAGGCTATCCAAGCATGACTCAAAGGCCAGACCAAAAATTCCAGATGTCGTCAACCATGTGTCCCGTACATCCACTATGTATATTCGCGTGCACGAGAGACGTTTTACTTGAAAGTCTCTTGCCAGGTGTCGGCTGATCAATAAGATTTTGCAGTGGCTGTGTTATTCCGAATAACGATGCAATATTCCTTTAGACATGGATGCAAATCCAAAAGGACATTGATGCATGACCAAAGCAACATTGTTTCGTAATTCGGAACAACATCAGCTCTGCAATATCGGTGTTATTGGAAGTCTTCCGTTCAGGGAGGACCAGCATCAGGCCTTTCTACTGATTTTGGTAAAGTCCAGATTTTAAGTGATTTCAGACCATCTTTCTTTATGCGATTAGTCGATACCTCGCAAAATTTTGTCTCCGATGTCTGGGTTGCCTGTTCTTTCGAAAGCTCTATTCCAGCGAGGAGTAGCCTCTTTTCTGCGCCCCCGAGGGCTGTGACACCTTGCTGCTGCTGTTCTTAATCCGACGAATCTGCCTTAGTTTCCTGCGTTGGGTGGTACGTAGGGCACATTCTTATCCACGTCTTTCTTATGTAGCTCTCAGTTTACCTTGTAGAAATTCCATCGTGTTTTCGGGGTAGTCTCAAGTAAGGGGACTTGTATGCCGAGACTGAGTAATACTGGTCATGTTGGGAGTTGGGGAACCCAGAAAGGACCCTTCTTTTATACGGCATGGACTCCTTTACGGCGTTAGTTGTCTGGGTTCGTTTCGTTTTGCCATCTAGCTGATTTAAAGGTTTTGAGGTCTTTGGCATCGTAGATTAGATGTAGATCGATTTCATCCTTCCAGTCTCTCAGTATTTCACCGTTGAGATCGTTTGACAAGTATCTCCAATCTGTGCGGTGACAGTTGAAATCTCCTATATAGATCGTTGTGACTGGGAGTAGTGGTGGGCTTGGCCAGTTTACACTTGGTGGTTTATACATAGGCATGGCGGTGAGGTCTTATAGTTCTAGAGAAATTATCTCGCTATTATTTTGTCGGTTGATGTTTATCACATTATATCGAGTGATGTCATGAGAAACAGACTCGTCGCCAATGAAGTACGGCAGACTAGAGAACAGCACTGGACAACCTCACAAAACATTTGACCCAGTCACCACTGACGTGTCCCCACAGTGAGGAGTGATGAAAGACTTTTTGTAATAACACCCTTTATTATTTATATAGAAAACAAACACAATTACAATGTCCTCAAATGAATGTCAACACAGATAAATTACAAAGAGAAAAGTTACCTGAGATACGCCTGCACGACGAAGCCCACAAGTCGTGGTAGGCAGCGGAGCAAGAAGAGCCGAGGATGTTCGATGTTAGGAACCAATGCGGCACTCGGAGTATGTTCTTGATACGATGGTACTTCTGAGATGATGGCGCTGGTAGTTGTCGGAGACGATGGTTCGGACGGCGATAGCAGCTGAATGGACGATAGTATTGCGAGGACGTCGGGCGTCGGCGGATGTCGGAGGCGATGTTTCGAACGACGATAGCTTGCGGTGGGACGACGTGCGGCTTCGCGTGGGAAGTGGGAGTGGCGGACGGCTGCTCTGCAGCAACAGGTGCTCACAGCGCGGCCAATTACTCCGTACAGTCAGCTGCTGGCGCTACCCGCGTGAAACCCTGGAACACAACTGCTCCAGTATGGTACGGCAGCAGCCTATATAATCTCTTGTGGAAGGATGCCTGTATGGCGATGCGAGTGCACGTGGTGTAGCGAAGGGAAGCAGTGCCCTGCCTACAGTGCGCTCTACACTGACAGGCACGCTGCCTATCGGTGAGGTTGGCGTTCCTGGACGCTACTGACGGCTTGTTTGTAAACATTGCCATGAGTTTCTTTTTACAAACAACCTATGTGTTGAGACATGGTCTGTATCTAGCCCGCAAAGCAGACACGTTAGTGTGTTGGCCGAACTATCCAAGGGCATCCTGCATACAACACAGAGTAGAAGTATACCTTGCTGACAACCGAGACCCAGGGACGTTCTAAATTATTATGTCTTTCTATAGTTTTAATTATTTAACTTGGCTATCAGTTACACAAAATCGATCAGTAGATGTACTCATAAAATAATTTGTTCTGAAATGCTTACTATAGAGGAGCTTGTATTAGTAAGGATGAGGGAGCGTGGGTGTAAATCGGCTGTACCCTTCACCAAGAAACCTATCTGGTAGTGCTACCATATTGCATAACAATACGTTACACAAGGACGGAAAACATTAGTTGTCTGAAATGTCTTCTGTTTCACAGTCTTCGGTATACTCTTCCACATGTCTGAGACACTGTTGTATTGTGGGAGGTAGCACTTCTTGTAGTATACGGCTGTTCTTATTACAATATTTTGTGTGTGTCTGTGTTGTGCTGTCCCCTGTTTCTATGCAGATAAATATCATTAATCGTCATTACATAGTGAACGTGCAAGCAAATAACGGAAAACCAATAAATTTTAAAAATATTTCTGTTCCAATAAGGATAGTTGCCTATCTTTCTATTAATGTCCTTATTCCTTTTTTGGGGGTGGGGATGGAATAAAAATACAGCTTCTCTTTTTATCAAAGCTTAAGTTGTCCGTATTATTTTATCAAAATACTCATCTTAGTTCTACTTACAACGATATCAAAGTTGTCCATACATTATAGCGATCCTCTACACTAGGGTAGCTTCCAACGTTAATAATCGGTCGGCATCACCCTGTTTTTACGTCGCTTCTTCTACACAGACGCCAGGGTGAGATGCACTGTTCGCTTGGTATCAGTGCTGATTCTTTGATAATTGTACATACCGCTAGATTTCCTGCCTAATTATGCATTTTTGCGTTTAGCGTAACTATTTGCTCAAAAAAATCTTATGCAAGTTTCTTGTCGTTGCTGGTGGGTATACTCCTGCACACTACCCCAAGTCCTGGGGTAACCACGATGCATCACACACAAAATAGTGTAACTGGGCTAGGTGTTTAGATTTATGACTTGACATCATGTGCCCGGAAGTGCTGCCATCTTGCGTCTTTACAGTGGAAAGTGCATATGTGTCACTACTGTCGTCCCGCTATTTTGTCAATTTGCCTCTAGATTTTAACTGTATACCTAGAAACTAGTAGGAGGAAGCTGTTAACAAAGACAGTATACAGGTTGTCCCTCCTAAAAGCCGTCAAGCACATTTTCTCTGGTGTTTCGGAAAATATATGCAATTTCCTTTCTGCATGTGTAGCAGGAATCGGCCCAAACAAAAACTGCTCATCACTTCTTTCATGTGACGCCCATTGTCAATGTTAGGCTTCGGTTTGTTTCCCGTTACAAGCAAAATATCTTTTTAAGTAGAATTTTACGTGCTTATTCGACACAGAGCTCCTGAATTATTCTAATGCGATGTGCGCTTTGCCGATTTGTATTACGAGGTACAATAAAACACTAAGGATAATCATTACTCCATCAGAGCCCTGGCCGGTATTGGCTGCTGCTGCCATGCGGCAGCGCTGCTCAGTCGCTGCTGGAATTCTGGTTCTTTTACATTCTTCTTTCCCTGTAAATACTTATCGATAAAACGAATATTTCACAACAATTTGGGGCCGGGCTATCGAGTAGGCCTGCAAAATCCCGTTTTTAAAATCATTTTGTTTGTAACGGGAAACAAACCGACTGTAGCAGACCGGAGATAGCTGCGGAGAAACCATAGTGAAACATTAGCAGTTCATGCTTGTCTGGACAGGTTAGTCTTCTTGTGGGCTTGTTAAGGTCCGTAGCTGGTTTGGGAAACAGATGAGAAATGTGAGAAAGCTGCAGAAAAACCATCAATGGACATACACCCTGTCCTTTCTTTAATCATTCAACTTGGTCCCTCTATGTTCATGAACAAGTTTTAATTATTCCATCCGTCAAGTACAGTTATCTAGTGCATTTTCGTCTTCACGTAATACTCAACTCTAAGCGACAGGCGTAGTAACGGCCAGAGGCGCAGGGACGCCAGCTGCTTACGCAGAGGTATGCCGACACAGCGCACGCAGTCGACGGCGACGGCATGGAAACCGCGCGTGGCCCGACTGCGGCGCGGAGCAGGCAGTGGGTGACGTCGGCCCGCGTAGCGGAAGGTCGCGGTCGTTCCCAGAACTGCTGGATGGATTCTGGCGATGGCGAGCGATCCCGAGGAGGCGGCGGTTCGAGCGATGTTGTCTGTCTGGACTAGCCAAGTGGAACTGCGCGCTCCACGAATATGTGGCTGGTAATGGCTGTCAGGCATTAAGGATGCCGATAGCAGCACTAAGGAACGAGTCAACCTGGCGCATATGGTACATTCTCGACAGGGTAGTTGATAAACTGCTATGGAAGAGATTACAAGATCATAGACTGCTACATGAGATGTGTCCTCACCAGTACGAGTTTAGGAGAGGCACGGTAACTGAAGACGCAATTAATAAGGTGATTTCGCTAGCATCGATACTCATTCCACCTTCGCTCTAGCAATAATGACCAATATTTCTAGTGCTTTCGATAACATATGGTAGCTGTCTTTCTTCGGTCGCCTTAGCGATTTGAAGTGTTCAGAACAGGTGTAAAATTGTCTGAGAGATAAATGCCTCGGGCGACATGCTTCTTTAACACAAAGAAAATAACGAAGACAATAACAAAAGGCTATCTGCAGGGAACAGTGTGTGGCCCAGAATTTTGGGATGTAGCACTAGAGTCCATATTACAGAAGTTACAGGCCAACGGTAACATAAACAGGCTGGTAGCATTTGCAGATGACGTGCTGCTCGTAGTCAGTGGCGATTCCCGCAGAATTCTAGAAGACAAATGTATTGCGACGCTCCAAGAATTTGAGGGCTGGTGTCGAAGTGTTAAATTATCACTAGAACCTCTACATCAACATCTACATGGATACTCTGCAAATCAAATTTAAGTGCCTGGCAGAGGCTTCATCGAACCATCTTCACAATTCTCTATTATTCCAATCTCGTATAGCGAGCGGAAAGAACGAACACCTTTCCGTACGAGCTCTGATTTCCCTTATTTTATCATGGTGATCGTTCCTCCCAATGTAGGTCGGTGTCAACAAAATATTTTCGCTTTAGGAGGAGAAAGTTGATGATTGGAATTTCGTGAGAAGGTTCCGTCGCAACGAAAAACGCCTTTCTTTTAATGATTTCCAGCCCAAATCCTGTAACATTTCTGTGACACTCTCTCCCATATTTCGCGATAATACAAAACGTGCTGCTTTTCTTTGAATTTTTTCGATGTACTCCATAAGTCCTATCTGGTAAGGATCCCACACCGCGCAGCAGTATTCTAAAATTGCACGGACAAGCGTAGTGTAGGCAGTCTGCTTAGTAGATTTGTTACCAATAAAACGCAGTCTTTGGTTAGCCTCCCCCACTACATTTTCTGTGTGTTCCTTCCAATTTCAATTGTTCGTGATTGTATTACCTCACAAAACAACGTACCGCCTGCTGAAAGGACACTTGGAACTGAGGCCAATTCGAAAAAGTTAATAAAAGAGCTCGTTTTAAAACTGTGGCAAAATGAATGGGACATTTGAGACAGAGGCAGGAGAACATACGAATTTCTCCCTAACATCATGGAGGGACTAAAAATGAGAGCTCTTAAAACATCGAGAGGATTGATTCATTACCTGACTGACCATGGCCCGTATGCTATGCGTCTATACAAAATCAAAAGACAGATGCATTATAGATGTGCCTATGGCAGTGTGGGCACACCAGAACATACAATGTTGGACTGCGCGCTCTACGATGAGTCTGCCTGTAGTGACCGTCAGACATTAAGGGTGTTGTATCCCAAAGCAGCACTAACGAACAAGTCGACGTGACGCATCTTGGACGATACTGCAGCCGCAGTATGCAGTATCCAGGAAGACCAAGGACGACTTCAAGAGGCATTCAACCGAACGTCCGCATGCCGTCATCCCGGCTAGGCAACATACTCTACAGATAGAGAGAAACAGCTGAGTCGGCGACCACCGAATGAAATAATTTCTCAAAAATCTTGATGCAAGTGATCATTGAAGGGTGAACTTTAAGACGAAACAGTTAATGGTGGAATTGTTTGTTATAGTGTAAACGCTGCTGACGAGCTGCCCAAAGCATCCAGCAGATAACGGCTGTTGAGTGAGATACTATAAGGGCGTATCCAAAAACGGGAACAGCCATCTACAGATCAAATTAATCAAAATAAATGAACAAAAACAGAACAGATTCTGTAGTGCATATAGTAGTATTAGTAGTTGGGTAACTGGTTATGGGTTTTATTGCAGTTTTGTTGTAGTGGAAGTGGCTGTACTATTAAGTATCAGAAATAAATAGTTATTATATAAATTTGTTATCCAAGAATACGTGTCTTGTATGGCCTGTTTTAGATTTTCAGATAATAGATGTAACTATGAAGAATAAACAAATAAATAAACAGATCCCGAGAAGGCGGAGGCCAGAGCGGTGTTGACTGCCCGGGCTGGGCAGACAGGCAGACGTTTGCCCTTCGCGGCCCGGTGGCGGCAGAGTTACGACGTCGGCGCAGGCGAACACGGACTGGGCGTCCCTTACTGCACTTATGCTCGAACGATGAGGAGCTGGCACGGTCGTCGTCAGATACTGTTTCCACGCGCTGACAGTTACAGAAGGCGCGACTTTAGTGTTCAAATGGTTCAAATGGCTCTAAGCACTATGGGACTTATCATCTGAGATTATCAGTCCCCTAGACTAAGAACTACTTAAACCTAACTGACCTAAGAACATCACACACACACCCATGCCCGAGGCAGGATTCGAACCCGAGACTGTAGCAGCAGCGCGGTTCCGGACTGAAGCGCCTAGAACCGCTCGGCCACAGCGGCCAGCGACTTTACTGTCACACGTCGAATTATCTGCAGTGGAGCCAGTTATGGGCTGTCGTGGTTGACAGTGGATCGAGCTGCAGATCTTCCTGGCTACGGCCTGGTTTCGTCACATGGATACCAGTGGCGCGGAAGATGTAGACGTCCACTCACCTCTAGGGTCGCTGGACAGCACCTGGCTGACTCCAGTATGTGACCTCGTTCCATTTCTGGGCCCTGACTTCAGCTCCATTTTAGCCTATAGCCTCTCCAGTTGGTCTCCTCTCTTCTGTGAAGAAAATTTGCCCTCTTACTTTACTGGAACGGAGTCACCCTCCTCACTATCCCTAAGTCAATAAGAATGAAGCACCTCGCACTCCTCCACCCTCTCCACTCTCTTCTCTCTAAAGCATCGTCATATGCGCTCTGTACTCCGTAATAAGCGGACACAGTAGAGTTATCTTGCTTTTAAGAAATGGTGGGAAATATCCATTACTCGGAGAGATAGCTTGTCCCTCATAATATGTATTTGCAATTTGCAACTGTAGATAGCTCAAAAAAATACTGCTCATCATGGCTATTAAGTGACGGGAAGTGCTGCACAGTTTCACGCTACAACAAAATGGCTTTACGTGGTCATCGACAGGGTAGATCCAGATAGTGGGATACTGGTTCAGTCGATATGTATTAACTGGTACATTAAAACACGAAGTGCAGTTAGTACACCAGCAGACAAAGCACACGCTGGGTTTGTCTTCCAGTAGAATGACATACCATATTTAAAGAAGAAAAAACAGTTAATATAGGAACAGTCCCATTACACAGACGACCAGAAGATGGAACTTCTACTGCTACTGTCACTGACAATCCTTGCCTGTAGTACTCGCTGATGGGGAGAGGGAACACGACTGTCGACATGCTTTCGTGTGAGCGCTGATTTCTGCCATACTGCCTTCGCGGTCTTGGCGCGACATGTATGTTCGTGGCAATAGTATCGTTCTGCAAACTGTCGCAAAAGCCGGTTCTCTAAATTGCCTCAAAAGTGCTTTCGAAAAACACAGTCTTCTTCCCTCCAGTAATTCCCACCTGACTTCATGAAGCATTACTGCAAAACTCACGTGTTGATCCAAACTAATGGCAATATATCTAGAAGCACACCCATGAATTGATTCGGCTCTTCCTTTAAACCGACCTTGTGGGGTCTTAAAACACTCGAGCAGTACTCAAACCATGTAAGAGTTCTGTACGTGATCTCCTTTATACATAAATCACACGTTACTAGAACTCTCTCAACAAACTGAAGTGTACCTAATGTACTCGTTCCACAATACACAGAGAAGCAGTATAGAAGTCTATCTCTGGTACGAAAGCTTGTAGGTTATGTAGGAGGTGTCCCTTCTAAGAGCCATCAGGTACATTTTCTCTGGCGCTTTGGTAAATTTTTGTAAATTCGAGGCTGGCCGCGGTGGTCTAACGGTTCTAGGCGCTCAGTCCGGAGCCGCGTGACTGCTACGGTCGCAGGTTCGAATCCTGCCTCGGACATAGATGTGTGTGATGTCCTTAGGTTAGTTAGGTTTAAGTAGTTCTAAGTTCTAGGGGACTGATGACCATAGATGTTAAGTCCCATAGTGCTCAGAGCCATTTGTAAATTCGATTTTTCGGTGTGTAACTGAAGTCAGACCAAATAAATGCTGCTCATCACGTCTTTCATGCGACGACAAATGTCGATGGAAACCGTCCGTTGTTTCCCATTGAAAACAAACACGTGGACGTCAACCTATAAGCAGTAAGCGTTCTTACAGGTATTTGCACTGTAATATTTAGGGCATGTATATTTGAGGTAGGCTGCACTACAATTCTACATCAACCACTGTATATCTCGCGTTGAGGCCATAGGAATAAGCTAAGAAAGAGATATATGAAAAGGAGACTTAACAGCGAAATTTGTAATCATTTAGTGCAGGTTTCATTTTTTCTAAAGTGTTTTTCGAGATTCAGTGACTTCGATTTTGGATTTAGGAGGAGAGGAACATACGTCTCTTCCATATGCTGCGGTAACCTCGAAGTAATTTCCTTAAAGCAGGCAGACAAAATATAGTGTATGTCTCGATGACAACAGTTTATTTTAATGGTTAAATTATAGGAGGTAAATTTATAATTCTTCAGAGGGATGAACAAGGAAACCTGTAATTTTAATCATACTATGGTTAATATAGGACCTGCATGATACCAGGAGTCGACTAGAGCAAAGTACACCCCAAAATACCACCATGGATACGGCACAAAGTCGTCCACTTGTGTAAAATACATATGTTTTCTAGCAATCAACCGACTAGCAAGTCACAATGCACTCAAGGAAAACACAAGCACACTGTAAGTAAACATAACAAAATTCTATCTAGCAAATGAGCAGGTTGAATGGCACAAACAAGTGTTGGTGTGGAAATTGTTCAAAATACGATATCTCGTAAACGCCTCACACTAGAATCCTGCGACAAACACCACTGACACTCTAATTTACCCCACATTTAGTTTGGTAGTGCCAACACGAATTGTTTCATTGAAAAAAGGACGAGGGTTATTCGGAAAGTAAGGAACGATCGGTCGCGAAATGGAAACCACTGTGAAACTCTGATGAAGTTTTGCACATCTGTGTTGGGCAGTGTCTCTAGTATGGCCGTCGATCACATTACGCCGTTCTTTTTAGATCTGAAGACACACAGAGCACATAAAAATATCTAGAACGATAGTGTCTGCCGACAAGTACGAGGGCCTGGTGAGAAATTTCGCCTGAAGCTATGCAGTCAACATTACATAACTGTCGTGCGTTTTCTTCTTCAAGACAATTCTCAGCCGCATTCTGCAGGGGCAATAAATATGCTCCTGCATCTTTTTCAATTGGAAATGTTTGATTACCCAGAATACAGCCCGTAATTGTCTCCCTCTGAGTTTCATCTCTGCTCACATGAACCGCTGGCTATGAAGACAACATTTTGGCACAGACAACGAGCTGCAGGCCAGCGTATAGAATTGGCGGAAAGCACTGGTGGCTGCCTTCTATAACGACGGTATTGGAAAGTTGGTACAACGCTATGACAGACGTCTAAGTCGGATCGGCGACTGGAGATAAGTAGCTGGAAGTTGTCACTAACAGTTTAAAAAAGTTTTGATTTTCACTGTTGTTTCCATTTCGCCACCTATCGTTTCTTACTTTCCGAATAGCCCTCTTATATACACTCCTGGAAATTGAAATAAGAACACCGTGAATTCATTGTCCCAGGAAGGGGAAACTTTATTGACACATTCCTGGGGTCAGATACATCACATGATCACACTGACAGAACCACAGGCACATAGACACAGGCAACAGAGCATGCACAATGTCGGCACTAGTACAGTGTATATCCACCTTTCGCAGCAATGCAGGCTGCTATTCTCCCATGGAGACGATCGTAGAGATGCTGGATGTAGCCCTGTGGAACGGCTTGCCATGCCATTTCCACCTGGCGCCTCAGTTGGACCAGCGTTCGTGCTGGACGTGCAGACCGCGTGAGACGACGCTTCATCCAGTCCCAAACATGCTCAATGGGGGACAGATCCGGAGATCTTGGTGGCCAGGGTAGTTGACTTACACCTTCTAGAGCACGTTGGGTGGCACGGGATACATGCGGACGTGCATTGTCCTGTTGGAACAGCAAGTTCCCTTGCCGGTCTAGGAATGGTAGAACGATGGGTTCGATGACGGTTTGGATGTACCGTGCACTATTCAGTGTCCCCTCGACGATCACCAGTGGTGTACGGCCAGTGTAGGAGATCGCTCCCCACACCATGATGCCGGGTGTTGGCCCTGTGTGCCTCAGTCGTATGCAGTCCTGATTGTGGCGCTCACCTGCACGGCGCCAAACACGCATACGACCATCATTGGCACCAAGGCAGAAGCGACTCTCATCGCTGAAGACGACACGTCTCCATTCGTCCGTCCATTCACGCCTGTCGCGACACCACTGGAGGCGGGCTGCACGATGTTGGGGCGTGAGCGGAAGACGGCCTAACGGTGTGCGGGACCGTAGCCCAGCTTCATGGAGACGGTTGCGAATGGTCCTCGCCGATACCCCAGGAGCAACAGTGTCCCTAATTTGCTGGGAAGTGGCGGTGCGGTCCCCTACGGCACTGCGTAGGATCCTACGGTCTTGGCGTGCATCCGTGCGTCGCTGCGGTCCGGTCCCAGGTCGACGGGCACGTGCACCTTCCGCCGACCACTGGCGACAACATCGATGTACTGTGGAGACCTCACGCCCCACGTGTTGAGCAATTCGGCGGCACGTCCACCCGGCCTCCCGCATGCCCACTATACGCCCTCGCTCAAAGTCCGTCAACTGCACATACGGTTCACGTCCACGCTGTCGCGGCATGCTACCAGTGTTAAAGACTGCGATGGAGCTCCGTATGCCACGGCAAACTGGCTGACACTGACGGCGGCGGTGCACAAATGCTGCGCAGCTAGCGCCATTCGACGGCCAACACCGCGGTTCCTGGTGTGTCCGCTGTGCCGTGCGTGTGATCATTGCTTGTACAGCCCTCTCGCAGTGTCCGGAGCAAGTATGGTGGGTCTGACACACCGGTGTCAATGTGTTCTTTTTTCCATTTCCAGGAGTGTATATCTGCACGAATAATTCTCTTCCTAAGAATTACGAAAATCTATTGTCTGGCAAACAATACGAGCCCCTGACTACCAACCCTTGCTGTGAAAACCGCACATCAACAGCACTTTCCATTTCCGCAGTACTTGCAGTGCAAGTTTTAGGTGGGTCACTTGATTTACAGGGCGGTGCAAAAGAAACTGACAAACTTCGAATGGTTCTAGAGGGTGTCTTGAGGAACAAACTGTGAACTGAAACCCGTGCCTGGAAATGTCATCCAACGATGGTACAGAGCGTCGAATTCATAAACGCTGTCGCCTGACACTAGTCTACAACTTCTGCAGCAAATGTGACTGTATGCTGACGGACCGTAGTCGGAATATCTCGCGGTGTTGTCTGTTATTCAGCGTTCGCAACTGATAGCCACGTTCGCCAGAGGAAAAAATGGGGTGGACTACTGCGTAAAGAGCTTTGTCTCCTGTGACTGCGATGCTCTGTTGCCCTGGCTGACGACAGCTTCAGACACAGGTTTGCATCCGCAATCTATTTATCTCCTGGAACCCTCTAAAATCCTCAGCATTATCCGTTATACAGGAGAAAAATAAATTGCAGATAGAAACCCACGTCTGAAACATTTATCCACCGAGGTAACAGAGTGTGGCATTCATAGGAAACAAGGTCCGTCCCGATAGCTGAGTGGTCAGCGTGACGGATTGCCGTCCTACGGGCTCGGGTTTGATTCTCGGCTGGGTCGGAGATTTTCTTCCATCAGGGACTGGGTGTTGTGTCGTCTTCATCATCATTTCATCCCCATCCTGCTTGCAGGTCGTCCAATGTGGCATCGAATGTAATAAGAACTGCACCAAGGCGGCCGGACCTGCCCCGCAAGGGGCCTCCCGGCCAATGACGCCAGACGCTCATTTTTCCATAGGAAACAAGGCCTGTCTGCGTTAGATCTAACACCATTTTCTCCTATGGCGATCGTGGCAATCAGTCGCGATCACTGAATAACAAACAACATTCCGCCGAGGTCCGCCAGCGCACAGACCCACGTTCGCTGCCGTGCTGCCGGAGGGATAGCCTCGCGGAAAGCGCTGCCATCTATAATGTCGACGCCATGTAACGTCGTTGGTTTTACGGACAAGGGTTCCTGTCCTCAATTTGTCCCTTAGGACACCATATACAAACCTCGAAGTTTGTTGGTATCTTTTTGTAGCTCTTTGTATATACAGGGTGTTTCTCCTAAGAGTTGTCTGGCGCATTTTCTCTGGTCTACCGGCAGATATTTGCAATTTCGTTTTCGCAATTGGTAGCTGTAGTCGAGAAAAACATACTGCTCATCACATATATCACGCGACGCCCATTGTGGACGAAAGTATTGTGTAACAGAAAAAAGACCGTAGGCTAATTTGAAGCAGTGGTTAGAGCCATGAACTGTAACAAGGCCACATACTGGATTCAGTCAGACGCGACCCTCGAGCTGAGTTGACCTCCACAGTTCCCGCGTCACTTCCGTTCGTGTGAAGAAACTGTACTGGTAATAAAGAAAAACTGCAGCACGAACCACTGACAATTACGACAGCCGATTATTACCTTCACTCCCGAAGATCCGATGTGACTAGCTAAGGTGGCGCCTTCGGCACCCGTCAGCGCATGGAAGCAACATCTAACCACGGCACTACTAGCTAGTCATCGTTAGACCAGAAGGCAGAAAGTGACGTACAGTTTGTGTCCATTTGCGACGACACCGTAACTCTGCCGCCACCGGGTCACAAAGGTGGGACCTCTGCCTGTCTGATCATCACTCTAACCTCCATCTTCTCGGCATCGCTTGCCATCGCCAGAGTCCAGCCAACAGTTCAGAGTCACATTGTGGACAGCACCGTCACTCACTGTCTGGTAGGCACCGCAGCTGGGCCATCGAGTCAGCGCACTGTGTCGGCATTCCTCTGTGTAAGCATCTGGCGTGCGTGGGACTCTGGCCGTGACTACGCCTGGCACTCAGCGCGAAATATTACGTGAAAACGAAAATACACTAGATAACTGTACTTGGCGGGTGGAATAATTTAAATCTTGTTCATGTTCACAAAAGAATCAAGTTGAAAGATTAAAGAAAGGACTGTGTATGTCCACCGGTTGTTTTCCAGCTGAATTCCCACACCTCCCATCTGTTTCCCAAACCACCTACGAACCTTACTAAGTCGACAGGAAGACTCTAACCCATCCTGAGAAGCAAAAACGGCTCATGTTTCACAATAGTTTCGCAGCTACTATCCGTTGTCTGGCACATTTTGGCGACCAACGTGGGACCGATTCTGCATGCACCTGATATATTTGGTATGAGAATCGAGATGGTTTGGAGATCGATGGGTCAAAAATGACCAAGAAAATACACAACATACTAATGGAAAAAGACTGCAGGCAGTGAGTCAACTGAGACGGCACCATGACATGTAAGTAGCACCTCAAAATTTTTGACGTTCACTTGTGAAATTTCCTAAATAATCTATTTTGACCTTTCCTTACTTTTATCCTTAATTTCGGCTTTGCATACCGTTGCAGTGTTCGGTAAGGGACCGAAAACCGAACTGTTAACTCCATTAATACGCACGTCGTGCAGTTTACCTAGGCACTCCGAGCCATGCACGGAGTCACATCTTGTAGTACGTTGGGTTTTCTATAAAAAATGGCACTACGCCAGGCAGTGCAGAAAGTGTGCCTGGCTCAGGCGTGGAAAACATTGGGTACCCCGAAAAATTTGGTGATTTCGTCAGGATAATCCAGAAGAGACATAAGATTTTTGCTGTAAATAGGGAACTGTATAGAATAAATGTTTAAAAATGAGGAAGCACGATAGGAGTGACATGTATATCTTTAATTAGAGATAGGTTTAAAGTAGAATTTAAGGTCAAGGCAAGTCAGGAATATTAGGGGATGCAATCTGGTGTTAGCAGACACTATTTGTTCGCTAAAATAGGTTTAAGCCATGGTACAGTGGCTACGGATTAGTATTGGATTAAACAGTCGCATCGGTATTTGGCAATGTGGATGTTAATTAAACAGCTCCTCGTCTCTTGCGAAGCAATGCTCATGATAGCGCTAAAAGCACCAACAATATCCGACCAGCCGAAAGAAGTCACATAGAGAGAAAATCTCTCATACGTTGGAAGAGACGTGAAAGTAAAGAAATTAAAGGAAATAGGGGTGCGAGGTGCTTTATTCTTATTGACTTAGGGATAGTGAGGAGGGTGATCCCGTCCTAGATCACTTTCTGCTCCAGAACTCTGACATAGGTTCAGTGACCTCTTCTCTCGTCATCGACTACCACCGATAGTATGTGGGTTGGCGGTCCTCTCTGCATCACGGGCACCAACTACAATCATTCTTAGGCCAGACTGAGACTTGGACGGTGGCGCATCAGCTCATCGTGCTGAGTCGACAGCTGCCTCGCTATTGACACTACGCGGCCGGTAGTCTTAACACTTTGCCGTCCGGCGACACCACAGTGGTGTCGTGCGCAAAATAGCGGTCAACGGCCGTCGTCTCCACAGTGGTGTCGTGAGCATAGTATCGAGCAGTGGCCTTTGACAGCAATTTAATATCTTTTTCATTCTGTTGGTGTTTTGTTTAGGTACACAATACGTTACATACGTCAACAAGCTTTTTGTTTTTATAAGTACTTGTGCACTTTCATCATGGCAGACGAAAGAGACGATACGATTATATACGATGAATGCGCGAACGTCTTGTCTGACGTTCCGGACTACTTGGCCGATTGGGAAGAAGACATTGGATATCAAAAAAATGAAAGTGAAGCAGAATCGTCGTAAGGTACTGAAATATGTCCAAGAAGAATTCGGCGAACGCTATGGTTGCCAACTGATTCGGATGAATCAGACGAAGAAGACAGACTATGATTAACTGAGGACCAATAATAAATTTGAAGGATCTCCAGGTCCACACATATTTCCCAAAGATACACAGAGCGTCGTGGGTACCGTAGAATTATACATTTGGAACGATCTATTTGAATATATTAGCAACGAAACCAACAAGTATTATAGTCAAAATTGCAGTAGAAGGAAACTGGATAAAAAAATGCCAAATTTGTTGACGTTACGGGACCCGAACTTAGAAAATTGGTTTGGACTTGCTATCCTCATGGAAGCTGCAAAAAAAGCAACAATCGATGATTACTGGTCAACGAATCCGTTGATAGACATACCGATACTTCGCAAAACGATGTCTGCAACCGATTCAGACAAATATTATCATTTTTACATTTTTCCGACTACAGCAGTAAACAGGATAATGCCGACCGGCGTTTCGAAACTTAATTCGTAATTGATTATTTTTCCAAAAAGGTTAAAGAAACCTTTAATCCAAGTCAAAACATCTCAATTGATGAAGGAATGACCCCGTGGCATGGACAGTTAATTCATTCGAATGCTGTGTGATTCGAGTATGGGATACGTTTCCTCATTCAAGATATATTCCGGTGCTGGAACTATTGACACCTTCTTATGGAAAGTGGCATCACCTCTACATGGATAATTATTATAACAGTGTAGGACGTACAGAGAAGTTACTTGAAAAGGAAGATTCGAGTTTGTGGAACGATACGGCAAAATAGAGGATTTCCGGAAAAATTTGAAGCACACAAGAGTCAATGTCTTTGAAGCTTGTCATCAACGGAAAGGTGGCAAGCGGATGGCGACAAGTCAAGTAATCCGAATTAGCACTTCCGGCGCCAAGCGAATAAATTTGCACGAGACGTGCGGACGGCAAAGTGTTAATTGTGATAGGTCACGGCCAAGTGTTGGTCATCGAGTCCTGGGTAGTTAGGCGCCGGTACTTGGATGGCAGAGGCAGTCGTATGGACTTAGGATGATTGGGGAAGGGTTTGCTTATTTCGTTCTGTAGGGAAAGCAAAATGTAGTTCAGAGAATTTTCATATAGTGACTCACGGTTAACACGGGGTTGGAGAGGCCATGACGGCCCAGATTGCCACAGATACGATTGAAGTAGAATCGTATTTGGGAAGGAGAGGAGCAGAAGGATCCCCAGGATACATCCTTACACCGCATCCTCATTTCCGGCGGATAGGACCACATAGGGTGTTCACAGTATATGATGTATATGATCCGGCGGTGATATTCGCTAAATTTTAGGAGCAAGAAAGCTCTTAAGATACAGAACGATCTGATCTGCGAAGATTGGAATATTAATAAACTGAACGATGTATGACAATTCTAGGCCAACTTGTAACCTACCCGCAACTATAACAGGGACTACATTTCTTAACCTGACTTACCTGCTACTGTACTTGCCAAATAAACCTTAGGAAATATTACCAGCTAAGACCATGACCTCGCAGAACAATACCTTGGATTCCAACTTCCTCACTTCTCTGGATCAGTTTACAGCAGCGCACAAGGCGTACATTAGCATGAAATAAATGTTCCAACATATGCAACACTGTAAGAGTGCATACCAGAACAAAATCATTGTGATCACTGTGGAATAGAATCTTGAATCTGTTTCTCGCTTGTGCAGCTTTTGTCTATATAGGGTGATTAGAAACAGTCTGAAGAGTTTGTAAGGGTTTTGCAGAGTATTTTGTGCTGAGAAATAATTGCTGACAAAAACGTTTCGCTGTCTCCGAATTAATTAGCATTGAAGTCAGCTGATCAGATCGCTGCGTGCGAAAATTCAAGCGACCCGTCAGATACGATTAATGTGAGTTGTTCTCATAGTTTAGGTGGCAACGCACGAGACATCTCAGTCTCTGGCCAACTGTTCGATCTTTACCACGGCCCAATTTCCAATTGTTGTATCGCTCAATTGTACGGATTTAGAAAACGAAGAACATGAATGGTGATGCGGTCTGTGGAGAGTTGCTTGAATTTCCGCGCACAACGGCATGATTGGCTAACTTCAATGCTAGTTAACTTGGAAACGGTGCTACGTATCGCATCTTTTCATAACAATTATTTTTCAGCACAGTCTATATTGCAGTACGCTTATAACCTTTTCAGGCTCTTTCTGACCACCCCGTATATGGCGGAGAACCGCTCACCCTCACACACTCCCTGTCCACCATGTTCCGACTGACAGGGTCAGCCATAGATTGTAAGTCGTCATAAGTAAACCAGTCATCGTGCATTGTAAGCTGAACTGGACTGGTGAAAAGACTATAGTGTGAAAAATGTAAATTGGTATAGAAAGGAAAATGTAAAGATGTTCTATGTAGCGTTTAAGTAATTCACAGATCTAGCATGCGATTTCGTGGACAGAATCTTCGAAAGGGTGGGAGGAATATTGCGCCAACACCTTCCCTAGCAGACATCAGAATCCCTGGCCAGTTGAGCCAGTATGTCGCCTGTGGAATCTCCCTGCCAGCGCCGGAATAATACTGAGGCGGCATGGTGCAAGACACCAGCCCTGCGCAGTGGCCAGCAGGGTTATCTCATGCTGCCGCCTGACGCTTCACGACCTCGAACCCTTCTTGACTAGAGATGAGAACCGATGATATCTATTTACCGGGTGATCAAAAATTCAGTATAAATATGAAAACTGAATAAATCACGGAATAATGTAGATAGAGAGGTACAAATTGACATACATGCATGGAATTACATGGGGTTTTATTACAACCAAAGAAACACAAAAGTTCAAAAAATGTCCGACAGATGGCGCTTCATCTGATCAGAATAGCAATAATTAGCATAAGAAAGTAAGACAATGCAAGGATGATGTTCTTTACAGGAAATGCTCAATATATCCACCATCATTCCTCAACAATGGCTGTAGTCGAGGAATAATGTAGTGAACAGCACTGTAAAGCATGTCCGGAGTTATGGTGAGGCATTGGCGTCGAATGGGTTCCTTCAGCATCCCTAGAGATGTCGGTCGATCACGATACACTTGCAACTTCAGTTAACCCCAAAGCCAATAATCACACGGACTGAGGTCTGGGGACCTGGGAGGACAAGCATGACGAAAGTGGCGGCTGAGCACACGATCATCACCAAACGACACGCGCAAGAGATCTTTCCCGCGTCTAGCAGTATGGGGTGGAGCGCCATCCTGCATAAACATCGTACGTTCCAGCAGGTGTTTATCAGCCAGGCTGGGGATGATGCGATTCTGTAACAAATCGGCGTACCTCTCACCCGTCACGGAAGCAGTTACTAAACCAGAATCACGGATTTCCTCGAAGAAAAAAGAATCCAACCCATAGCGTGACTTTCTCGTCGTGCAATGGAGTTTCCACGACAGTTCTAGGATTTTCGGTAGCCCAAATTCTGCAGTTGTGGGCGTTGACAGACCCTCGGAGCGGGAAATGAGCTTCGTCGGTCCACAATACGTTACTCAACCAATCGTCATCTTCCGCCATCTTTTGAAACTCCCACACCACAAATGCCCTCCGCTTCACAAAATCGTCAGGTAACAGTTCATGATGCCGATGGATTTTGTACGGATTGCATCGGAGGGTACGCCTCAGTGCCAACCAAACAGTCGTGTATGGAATGCCGGTGCGACGTGCGACTGCACGAGCGCTGATTTCCCCGTACACTAGACGAACCCGCTAGTCTCCATTTCTTCCTGAACTGTCCCAGCAGCATTACGCCTTGTGCTCGGTCGGCCCCTACGGGGTCTATCGTCTAAACAACCCGTGGCTTCGAACTTCGAAATCATTCTCGCCACAGCTGCATTTGTCAACGGACCTTTACCCGTTCGAATCCCCTTCCTATGGCGATATGATCGTAACACTGAACTAGCACATTCCCCATTCTGATAATACAGCTTCACTAAAAGCGCCTTTTCAGGTAACGTCAACATGCTGCGACTGCTGGCGCATCTTATTCTCTCTCTCATTACAGCTCCTTTTATACACGATTGTCATGAGTAGTGACTGACGTTTTGCTGTCCAGCGCCATCTGTCCGACATTTTGTGAACTTTTTTTGTTCTAATAAAACCCCATGTCATTCCAAGCAAGTGTGTTTTTACCTCTCTATCTACATTATTCCATGGTTTATTAAGTTTTCAAATTCATACTGACTTTTTGATCACCCGGTATTTATTCCATTCCACTGTAGCCTGTTACCTATGATTTAAACAGAAGCTGTACTGATTCTTACACAAATTGTGCAATATACATTAACACCCAGTTTTATCCGACAAATTGATACCTCCAATCACTACAACTGTTTCCACTATTAGTAATAATAATTTGAAAAATAATATTTCTACTATGAATAAAAGCTACACCTACTACTATTATAATCACTTCAGTTCTTGTTCGCGTAATTTCACAATGCACTCCATCGATCCCTGGTCCATAGGCATGCCCTATCAGTTCTTGCGAGCTGTGGGGTGCGTTGTCGTTCCATCTGCCTCTTTCATTGTTTTTTGGCTCCTTGGTTGCAAGGACAGATGTTCTTGTTCCAAAGGGGCATTACTGTTGCTGGTAAAGAGCGCAGCCACACGTCATGTCGGTTCTAGTTCCGTGGGTGTCAAGAGGTGACCCACGGCTGATTTTCTCTCGGGTGATGTTATGATGCCTGTGCATGTGGTGTTGGCAGTTCTTCTGCCGTAATTGTTGACCTCAGTTGTCTTCACTACGCTGCTTCCTGATCTTCTGTCTCAACCTCTCCTAATGTAGTACACAGGGGTTCATTGATGAGGTAATGCGCTACCCACGCATATCTTGAAAGAGTGTCGGCAGTGTTGTCGAAGACGTGCAATTCTGTGTCGCATCTCCTTGACATCAAGTCTTCCGTATCGATTTAATTGCTGACTATCATTATCAGCAACATCGGCATACAGCGGAAATCCGCAGGTAGTATGTTCTAGCGTACCTTCTTCATCACAGGCGCATTCGGAGGTCTGTCTGCTACTATTTTGATGCCAGTAGGTGGCGTAGAGCCCATGACCAATCAAGAAGTGTGTCGGGCCTCTTGAGGGATACAGGTGCTTCATTCCAAGTGTCTTTTTTATATTTGGCAGAAAAACACAGGGTCGCCTGATGACAACAAGAAAGGCAGAACTGGTCATAAATACTTGCTGCCTTGCAGTTCATGTCTTAGACTGCTGCCTACACCGAGAGCTACTCCGTACCAGCTGTCGACCCGATGTGGGTCACCCAGCCTCGCATTCAACTAGCCGCCGCCTCCGCTAGCTGCTGGTGGACGGTCCACTCCTAGGCATGATGCTGCCGTTGTCTGAATGGCTGCCCTCTGACTAGAGAATCATCCAAATTGTTATGAATCGACTCTTAGAAGTTTCCAATGAGTCCTGGGTTCGCAGACGGCGCCTGGCCTCGCACCTGATATACTACCGCTTGCTGTTGGCGTCCAGCACCCACGCGCCTTGCTTTAGGTGGAACGCTCGACAGATCTACGCGCCACAAGGTCGCTGATGTAGCGACTCCGTTTGCCGGCATCTACTCGAAGAGCTAGTCTAAACATGGAGTACCCTCTCCTTCAGCATGACAGTGACGGAACAAACACGTGTGCTGCAACATCTGCAACAATCCGACGCCTACGCTTCACTGTCATCGATTATCCTCCATGCAGTCCCGACTTGGCCCCATCCGATTTTCATCTGTTTCCAAAACTTAAAGGACATCTTTGAACACTTTACTTTGATAGTGATGAAGCTGTGCAAGCAGAAATGAGGTTGTGGCTCTGTCAACAAAGTCAAACATCCTACTGTAACGGTATCAACCAACGGGTCTCTCGTTAGGTTTAATGTATTCGTCTTCAGGGTGACTACGTTGAGAAATAAATATGTAGACATGAAGAATAAACACGTAGAATGTTAATAATATTTGTTTTTTAAAAAAATTTTAAGATTTTTCACATAAATGTTCGGCGCCATTACTTTTCAACACTGAAGCTGTAACCTACATGTTAAAGATGTGTTACGACAATGAAAATGAAACACAGTGGTTGTAGATGTATTATGAAAATGTGACAGTAAGACACTTATTGTAGAGGTGTAATGAAAAAGATAATGATGTTCTTCCATAGTATATTATGAGCTACATTTCTGAATGTTTTTCTTCTGATTTATGCCTATCATACCTATCTGAACCTGCGTAAAACTCAGAATTTTCCACCTCCTTTGTGTATGTGCACAATTATCAGGATTTCATCGCATGACCATCTTTCACAGAGTGCATGTCCAAAGACTTGGTTGCGAGCAGGCAAAAGAAGTATATCCCAAATGGTTGAAATGGCTCTGAGCACTATGGGACTCAACATCTTAGGTCATAAGTCCCCTAGAACTTAGAACTACTTAAACCTAACTAACCTAAGGACATCACACACACCCATGCCCTAGGCAGGATGCGAACCTGCGACCGTAGCAGCCTCGCGGTTCCGGACTGCAGCGCCAGAACCGCACGGCCACCGCGGCCGGCAAGTATATCCCAGTTCGAATCTGCATGGGGTACAGTTACGCTGATTACATCATCACTGGATGATAATACAGTATGGTCGTAGGAAGCTCTGTGATTGGGTGTTTTATTTTCAGCCTATTTCCAAGAAGTTAAATAGATAAGGGGGTTGGTGAAGGGAGTCAGGGGGAAGGTGGGTGGCGAGAGGTGAGGAGGAGGGGAGGGCAGTTTATTTCGAAGAGCAACGGTGGAGTGAGAGAGTTCATCGGTTAATTTGCTCCAAAGTGTATCTTGGTGTCCTCACATTATTCAAAGAGCGCATTACTCTCCTATTCGTAGATATTAAAAATTTTATAACCGGTTTAGTTCCCTCGGTAACTGTAGCTCTGTAATTGATTTCCTACCAAACATTACGGATGACGTATGTGACAAACAAAGAGGAATAATATCACGAACCGAAGATTCCAATGGACGGAGTATCATAGAAGAATATGTCTGTTCCTTGCAGTTTTTGCTGATGCCATAAAGGAACTCTGTTACTGCCAGTGAAACAGATGGACATAAGGCTGGCACGGCTGAAAGAGGACGTACGTAAAATTATGTGGAATACTAGGAAGAAGCACGTGTGGTCATCTTTAGCCCTCAGAGTACGTATATCCTCTCCAGTACACTGCTAGGAAGCCAGTTTAGTGCTACGCAGTCTAGAATGCGTAAAAACAGTGTCCTAAAACAATAACTGTCAATATTATTGATATCGTGTAATGCCAACACACCCATATCTTAATATTAAAACTACACTCCTGGAAATGGAAAAAAGAACACATTGACACCGGTGTGTCAGACCCACCATACTTGCTCCGGACACTGCGAGAGGGCTGTACAAGCAATGATCACACGCACGGCACAGCGGACACACCAGGAACCGCGGTGTTGGCCGTCGAATGGCGCTAGCTGCGCAGCATTTGTGCACCGCCGCCGTCAGTGTCGGCCAGTTTTCCGTGGCATACGGAGCTCCATCGCAGTCTTTAACACTGGTAGCATGCCGCGACAGCGTGGACGTGAACCGTATGTGCAGTTGACGGACTTTGAGCGAGGGCGTATAGTGGGCATGCGGGAGGCCGGGTGGACGTACCGCCGAATTGCTCAACACGTAGGGCGTGAGGTCTCCACAGTACATCGATGTTGTCGCCAGTGGTCGGCGGAAGGTGCACGTGCCCGTCGACCTGGGACCGGACCGCAGCGAAGCACGGATGCACGCCAAGACCGTAGGATCCTACGCGGTGCCGTAGGGGACTGCACCGCCACTTCCCAGCAAATTAGGGACACTGTTGCTCCTGGGGTATCGGCGAGGACCATTCGCAACCGTCTCCATGAAGCTGGGCTACGGTCCCGCACACTGTTAGGCCGTCTTCCGCTCACGCCCCAACATCGTGCAGCCCGCCTCCAGTGGTGTCGCGACAGGCGTGAATGGACGGACGAATGGAGACGTGTCGTCTTCAGCGATGAGAGTCGCTTCTGCCTTGGTGCCAATGATGGTCGTATGCGTGTTTGGCGCCGTGCAGGTGAGCGCCACAATCAGGACTGCATACGACCGAGGCACACAGGGCCAACACCCGGCATCATGGTGTGGGGAGCGATCTCCTACACTGGCCGTACACCACTGGTGATCGTCGAGGGGACACTGAATAGTGCACGGTACATCCAAACCGTCATCGAACCCATCGTTCTACCATTCCTAGACCGGCAAGGGAACTTGCTGTTCCAACAGGACAATGTACGTCCGCATGTATCCCGTGCCACCCAACGTGCTCTAGAAGGTGTAAGTCAACTACCCTGGCCAGCAAGATCTCCGGATCTGTCCCCCATTGAGCATGTTTGGGACTGGATGAAGCGTCGTCTCACGCGGTCTGCACGTCCAGCACGAACGCTGGTCCCACTGAGGCGCAGGTGGAAATGGCATGGCAAGCCGTTCCACAGGACTACATCCAGCATCTCTACGATCGTCTCCATGGGAGAATAGCAGCCTGCATTGTTGCGAAAGGTGGATATACACTGTACTAGTGCCGACATTGTGCATGCTCTGTTGCCTGTGTCTATGTGCCTGTGGTTCTGTCAGTGTGATCATGTGATGTATCTGACCCCAGGAATGTGTCAATAAAGTTTCCCCTTCCTGGGACAATGAATTCACGGTGTTCTTATTTCAATTTCCAGGAGTGTATATGCAGTTTATAGCCTCAAAATAAATATTACTGAGGGCAAGGGCGAATTTAGCTATTTGCTGCCTCTATGCACAGAAAAGTACTTCTTCCACTCGTTTCGACATAAATGTACCACCAACTGTGACACGTAACTGAACAGTATGTTCAAAAACAAGTTCAAATGTGTGTGAAATCTTATTGGACTTAGCTGCTAAGGTCATCAGTCCCTAAGCTTACACACTACTTAACCTAAACTATCCTATGTACAAACACACACACCCATGCCTGAGGGAGGACTCGAACCTCCGCCGGGACCAGCCGCACAGTCCTTGACTGCAGCGCCTAGACCGCTGGGCTAATCCCGCTCGGATGAACATTATGACTGCTGCTGATAATAATAATAACAATAATAACATGTACATGCGTGTTGGACTCACCACACTCAAATTAGTCTAATCTATTTACGGCGTGTTTTCTTTGTAGGAAATTTGTCGACCACATCTACATAGTCTAGTTGCTGTGTTATGTCAGAATTCGTGGAAAGGACTGCAAAATATTCTTGATAATTCTGAGGAGTGAGAAGGAGTACTCGACCGAAAAAATGATTGCAGCGATTGACAAAAATATTCGTAATATAATCTCCAAATAAGAAAAAAGTTCCTGAACGTTGTTTCCACGCAACACTCTACACAATGTAGTTAGGGATGCGGTTTCTATTTCGTTACTCTTCACGAATCTTTTAAAATAAATAATCTCACCACTCAAATTTTTTCCCAATTCGTATCTGTAATGCTTTTCCAGTTCTCTAGCACATTTCAATAGTGCAATATTGCCTCGTCCAGAAAAAATGCTTAGGAACTCAAAACATCTATAAAACTCTTTCAGCGAGTTTGTTTTTCTCTGATTCAGATATTTGTCTATCTACAATAACCAGAAATGTATACACACTTATAGGTGACAGCATAGGTGGGGGTGGTGGGATCACTCATGGGAAAATTCCGGTAGTTGTGGGTGTTAGAGCTGTACCTTTTTTAGATTGAAGTCAGCTGATAGGTATTCCTGCTTAAGGGAAGTCTCTCTAACAAAGAAACCACTTTCTACAAAGCTTGGGTATCCGATTAATGAGGGAATTAGTATATTTCATCAAAATATACAAGGTATTCGAGATAAAGTTAGTGAACTGCTTATAGATGTTGACTCTGGAATTATTGGTATATCTGAACACTTCTTAAATAAGGAGATAATTCAGAGGCTTCCTTTACCAGGATACAGGTTGGCTGGCAGCTTTTCTAGGAGCTCTTTGCGGTGTGGGGGAGTAGCCATGTATGTGAAAAACGGTATCCCATTTGAGTCAATTGATGTTTCAAAGTACTGCACTGAAAAGGTGTTTGAATGTTGTGCAGGTGTGGTTAAATTTAGTGGAGCTAAACTTCTTACTGTTGTTATTTATAGATCCCCAGACTCCGATTTCACAACATTTTTGCTAAAGCTAGAGGAGGTTCTTGGTTCACTTTATAGGAAATACAAAAAGTTAGTTATATGTGGTGACTTCAATATTAATTGTATAAGTGATTGTGCAAGGAAAAGGATGCTGGTAGACCTCCTTAATTCATATAATCTTATGCAAACCGTATTCTTTCCAACGAGAGTGCAAGGGAACAGTAGAACAACCATAGACAATATTTTTGTTCATTCGTCATTATTAGAAGGGCATTCTGTTAGCAAAAAGGTGAATGGCCTTTCAGATCATGATGCACAAATTTTAAGTCTAAAAGATTTTTGTGCTTCAACACATGTTAAATATAGTTACCAACTTTTTAGGAAAGCTGATCCAGTTGCTGTACAGACTTTTGTAAACCTTATCAAGGAACAAGATTGGCAAGATGTTTATAGTGCTGATACAGTAGACGATAAATATAATGCTTTCCTCAAGACTTTTCTCGTGCTCTTTGAAAGTTGCTTTCCGTTAGAACGTTTAAAACAGGGTACTAGCACAAACAGGCAGCCTGGGTGGTTGACTAAAGGGATAAGAATATCTTGTAGAACAAAGTGGCAATTATATCAAAACGTTGGAAACAGTCAAAATCTAAATGCAGCAGCCCATTACAAACAGTATTGTAAGGTGCTTAAAAAAGTTATTAGGAAGGCAAAAAGTATGTGGTATGCAGATAGAATAGCTAAGTCTCAGGATAAAATTAAAACCATATGGTCAGTCGTAAAGGAAGTGGCTGGTCTGCAGAGACAGGTCGAGGATATAGAATCAGTGCGTAGTGGGGATGTCCGTGTTGCTGATAAGTCGCATATATGTACAGTACTTAATAATCACTTTCTGAATATAGCAGGTGAACTAAATAGAAACCTAGTCCCAACAGGGAATCATATAGCGCTCTTAGAAAAAAGTGTTCCGAGACTGTTACCTGAAATGCTCCTCCATGATACTGACAAGAGGGAGATTGAGTTAATAATTAAATCACTAAAGACCAAGAACTCTCATGGATATGACGGGGTATCTAGCAGAATACTGAAGCATTGTTCCACGTATATTAGCTCAGTACTTAGCCATATCTGTAACTTTTCCTTTAGCAGTGGTCGGTTTCCTGACCGATTAAAGTACTCGGTAGTGAAGCCACTTTATAAAAAGGGAGACAGGGATAATGTTGACAATTATAGACCTATTTCTATGCCATCGGTGTTTGCTAAAGTTATCGAGAGGCTTGTATATACAAGGTTACTGCAGCATTTAAATTCACATAATTTGCTGTCAAATGTACAGTTTGGTTTTAGAAATGGCTTAACAACTGAAAATGCTATATTCTCTTTTCTCTGTGAGGTTTTGGACGGATTAAATAAAAGGTTGAGAACGTTAGGTGTTTTCTTTGATTTAACGAAGGCTTTTGACTGTGTTGACCACAAAATATTACTGCAGAAGTTGGAACATTATGGAGTAAGGGGAGTAGCTTACAATTGGTTCGCCTCCTACTTTAAGAAAAGAAAGCAGAAGGTAATCCTTCGCAATATTGAGAGTGGTAATGATGTTCAGTCCCAATGGGGCACTGTTAAATGGGGCGTTCCCCAAGGGTCGGTGCTGGGGCCACTGCTGTTCCTTATTTATGTAAATGATATGCCTTCTAGTATTACAGGTGATTCAAAAATATTTCTGTTTGCTGATGACACCACCTTGGTAGTGAAGGATCTTGTGTGTAATATTGAAACATTATCAAATAATGTAGTTCATGAAGTAAGTTCGTGGCTTGTGGAAAATAATTTGATGCTAAATCACAGTAAGACTCAGTTTTTACAGTTTCTAACCCACAATTCAACAAGAACTGACATTTTAATCAGACAGAATGGGCATGTTATAAGCGAGACGGAACAGTTCAAGTTCCTAGGCGTACGGATAGATAGTAAGCTGTTGTGGAAAGCCCATGTTCAGGATCTTGTTCAGAAACTAAATGCCGCTTTATTTACCATTAGAACAGTATCTGAAATAAGTGACATTTCAACACGAAAAGTAGTATACTTCGCATATTTTCATACGCTTATGTCATATGGTATTATTTTTTGGGGTAATTCTTCTGATTCAAAAAGGGTATTTTTGGCTCAAAAACGGGCTGTTCGAGCTATGTATGGTGTAAGTTCGAAAACCTCTTGTCGACCCCTATTCAATAGTCTGGGAATTTTGACATTGCCCTCACAGTATGTATTTTCTTTAATGTCTTTTGTTGTTAGCAATATTAGCTTATTCCCAAGAGTTAGCAGCTTTCACTCAGTTAATACTAGGCAGAAATCAAATCTGCATGTGGAATGCACTTCCTTGACTCTTGTGCAGAAAGGAGTGCAGTATTCTGCTGCATCCATTTTCAATAAGCTACCACAAGAACTCAAAAATCTTAGCAGTAGCCCAAACACTTTTAAGTCTAAACTGAAGAGTTTCCTCATGGCTCACTCCTTCTATTCTGTCGAGGAGCTCCTGGAAGAGATAAAAAATTAAGCAAATTCCAGTGTTACATTCTTGATTTTCTTTATTTAAACTAACGACTTGTTTCATTTTATCTGTTTCTACAATCGTGTTATAATTTCATGTATTGACTCGTTCCATGACCATGGAGACTTCTCCTAAATGTGGTCCCACGGAACAATAAATAAATAAATAAAAAAATAAATAAAAAAATCTACCTTTTTCAAAAGTAGTACCAAGGTCGGCTATTTCGTCCACTTTCAGTTTTATTGACTTCTTCGTTTTTGCGGATGTTTTGTACTTATTTATCCACATCTACATGATTACTCTGAAATTCACAATTAAGCACTTGACAGAAAGTTCATCAAACCACGTTCAAGCTGTTTCTCTACCGTTCCACTCTCGAGCGCCGCATGGGAAAAACGAGCTCTCAAATCTTTCTGTGCGAGCTCTGATTTCCGTTATTTCATTATGATGATCATTTTTCTCTATGCAGGTGGACGCCGACAGAATATTTTCGCAATCGGGGAAGAAAGTTGCTTATTGAAATTTTACGAGAAGATTCTGCCACAACGAAAAACGCCTATGTTGTAATGTTTACTACTCCAATCATTTATCTTGTTCGTGGCACTCTCTCTCCTATTTCGTTGTATTACAAAACGAGCTGCCCTTCTTTGAACTCCGTCAGTCCCATCTGATGCTCATCCCACACCACACAGCAATACTTCAGTAGTCTCTTTAGTAGACCTTCCTCTTTCACTGCCAGCGTTTTCATAAGTATCCTACACAGAACGATTCTTTCGAATGTACTTATGTAAAGAGTCATACGACTTTACTACAGTCCCAGTGTCGGTATTAACACTTTGCAACAAATTATTTGTACCATAAAATCTGTTCAATAACACTAACCAAAAAGGTGTCGTTAGCGCAGTTTCCAGACTCTGCACAATTAGTGAATCCTTTTGAGTTGCACCACCCTGAATAACTTCCAAAGCTGATATTATTTCTACCCAGTTACCGTAATGATTATACACTGAGACGCCAAAGGAACTGGTGCAGGCATGCGTATTAAAATACAGACACACGGCGCTGCGGTCGGCAACGCCTACATAAGACAACAAGTGTCTGGCGCAGTTGTTAGACCTGCTTCTGCTGTTCTGCTGTTACAATGGCAGGTTATTAAGATTTCAGTGAGTTTGGAGGTGGTGTTACAGTCGGCGCACGAGTGATGCGACACAACATCTAAGAGGTAGTGACGAAGTGGGGATTTTCCAGTACGACCATTCCACGAGTGTACCGTGAATATCAGGCATCCGGAAAAAAAATCACATCTCCGATGTTGCTGTGGGTGGAAAAAGGACCTGCAAGAACAGGGCCAACGACGACTGAAAATAATCTTTCAACGTGACAGAAGTGCAACACTTCCGCAAATCGCAAATTGCTGCACATTTCAATGCTGCGCCATCAACAAGTGTCAGCATGGGAACCATTCGACGAAACGTCATCGATATGGGCTTTCGGAGCCATTGGTGACTGCATGACACAAAGCTTTACGCCTCGCCGGGCCCATCAACATCCACATTGGACTGTTGATGACTGGAAACATGTTGCCTAGTCGGACGAGTCTCGCTTCAAATTGTATCAAGCTGATGGACATGTACGGGTATGGAAACAACCTCATGAATCCATGAAATCTGGATATCAGCAGGGGACTGTTCAAGCTGGTGGAGGCTCTGTAAAGGCACGGGGCGTGTGCAGTTGGAATAATATGAGATTTCTGATACGGCTAGATACGATTCTGACAGGTGACACGTACGCTATCATCCTGTCTGATCACGTGCATCCATACATGTCTTCATTGAGAGGTAATGCCTGCAATGTAGTATTCTCAGCACACTCTTGACAGAGTGGACCTCGAAATACTAAATTCTTTGACGATTTACGAAATGGAATGTCTCATACGTCTAGCTCCAACTACCATTCCGCGTTCAGAGTCTGTCAGTTCTCCTCGTGCGGCCATGATCACGTCGAAAACCTTTTCACAAGAATAACCTGAGTACAAATGAGAGCTCCGCCAATGCACTGCCCTTTTATACCGTGTGCGCGCGATACTACCGCCACTTATATACGCGCATATCGCTATCCCTCGACATTTGTCGGCTCAGTGTATATGAGTCATTTGGGTCCACTGAAATAATTGTTTCAATGCCATTATTATTCTTTCTAATGACGCAAAATTCTTGACTCAGAAAAACCACATTCGGGTTGACGACGGTTCAATCCCGCGTCCGGCTATCCTGATTTAGGTTTTCCGTGATTTCCCTAAATCGCTCCAGGCAAATGCCGGGATGGTTCCTTTGAAAGGGCACGGCCGACTTCCTTCCCCGTCCTTCCATAATCCGATGAGACCGATGACCTCGCTGTCTGGTCTCCTCCACCAAAGAACCCAACCCTCAGAAAAACCACATGCTGCACTGTCCTCGCTATTGTTCACCACATTATTACACTCTAATGTTTCTAAACTAGAACTCAAGCTTTGACTAGCTGGCTGTGTTTTATTTTTAAGTAGCTCATCGATTTTTGCACTCTTTCTCACATTTTTTTCTTTCTTTATTGTCTTATCTTTCGCGAGTTTCCTGTGTTGAGCACCAGTTGATCTTCTTCGACTGTCAGCCGCTTTAATTAATACTGAAATATAATTCACAATCCAAACACTAAACTTTAAACGACTACACTCTTTGCCGGCCGGTGTGGCCGAGTGGTTCTAGGCGCTTCAGTGTGGAAGCGCGCGACCGCTACGGTCGCAGGTTCCAATCCTGCCTCGGGCATGGATGTGTGTGATGTCCTTAGGTTACTTAGGTTTAAATAGTTCTAAGTTCTAGGGGCTGATGACCTCAGATGTTAAATCCCATAGTGCTCAGATCCATTTTTTTGAACTACACTCTTTACACTTTCAAATTAAGCTGAATTGCTTGCTAAGCAGTCGTCTGCAAGAATGACTGGCGGTATTTTCTTTGAATTAAATAGGCATTGTTGAGTGTCGCCGCTGGTTACTCCTATGACAGTGTTAGTGGCATCTTGCATCATAGAGACCAATTGGAGGAGAAAGATTTGCCTTCTTGACGCATAACGCATGAGAAGGCACGAGACTGAATAAAGGGAAAAATGATCACATTATCACGACGTAACATCACTACTAAAACAAAAGCTGACCTTTTTTCTTTCGCTGGCCATACCGTTCATGAAATTTGATCTGACTGTTACCTCTGTTACCCATATTCATTTTCAAGACAAAAATAAATTAATGCCATTTAGCTGCTAGTGGGCATTGATTTGTATCAGTGGGGGAAGTTGAAAATTTGTGTCGGACGGGGTGTTTAGCCCGGTTCTTCTGCTGTCTAAACAGATACCCTGACCACTAAGCCATCAGGGCACACTGGTCATTGCAACTGCATGGACTACCCTAACACACCTCCTGGCGCACGTAACTTCTCATCTTATCCACACATTACTGACGTAGTACCTTTGCCCATTATTCTCATTACTGCCGGCGTTGAGTTCGAGCGTGGTATGCATCCGAATGAAGGGATCATTGGCTAAGCTCGTCATGCCCGAAAGAAGAGACTCCACATATATCGTTAGGGCGATGCTGGTCAGTGATCCCTTTAGTCGGATGCACATCATGCTCGATCGCTAGGCTACGGCATGAGCGCAGCATGGCGGCGAGCGGGCGGAATCCTCGGTGACATTTGAAAGCGAGCCGACGCTGTAGTGTCCTGAATTCAGCGGTGTTTAGTAGCGTTCTGCAGTGCCACTACGTGTAGAATGCTACGTGTGTTCCGTTATCTCTTCAGGCCTTTCCACGCGATTTCACAGAAATTATTCTTTACAAAAAATTGAATTTTACGTTGCATATAGATTTATGTGTCAGCTTATGGTGACATTCCAAACAGCTTGCTAATGGTCATACTCACGATATTTGCATTTAAGCAATAATCTACGCGAAACTCGAAAAAGTTTGCAATAAAAAATATGGGTTGCTATGATTTTGCGTATGGTGTATAACACACCGTATGTTGCTGCGAACGAAGTTTAGCTAAGATACTGAATTTTCCTTTAATCTCCAATCTGGAGAAAATGGAATTGACGTAGCACATTCACTTTCGACTGCATGCGAGCGAGAATGTAATATTCATAACATATCTCCTGACCGCTTCAAGATATTAAAACGAGAGCTTGTCAAATGACAGCACACAATGAGAAGAGCATTTTGCCATATGGTCAACATCCGGAAGTTTCTTGTCTATGTTACTATAGAAAATGCTATAGTTTTTATTTTTTTCCAATCACATTCTGTAATTTTCAAAAAGTCACTGATAGTAAAAGCAGAATTTGCTAGTATGCAAATAAACGTGAAATTTCTTCTGTTATATTAGAGCAAACCGACACAATGAGTTTTTCTGCAAGGTATTGTCCTGTCTCGTCACCTTTACTTCGTTTAATATGACATTCTGTTTCAACATTCTGTCACAATAGCTACTGCAAGGTAAGCCTGTGAGTTTGTGCTGTGTTAAGGCATAAGAAGCACAATGAAACCCATCAGCAAGAGGAATGTACCCCTTACTCACAGTAGATGACGATTCTTGAAGAGAGAAATGGTTAACAATTCAGACAAAATAAATCGCCATTTCTGTTGCAGTTCTGGCGGAACCCTTTTAGCCATCGTATTTTTAATAGTGAACGGCTAGAACTGAAATTTACCAAAGAATTTTTTCCCTGCACTTCATCTGAGAAACATGAAATAGTTCTCATTAAATAGTGTACTATAGTTTTCTTCCTATCACCTTCCAGAGTGAAGTGGTGAACTTCTTCACCATAAATAATTATCTTTTAATACGTTAAATGTAGATCAGATACATTTATAATCTATTTGAACCATAATGAATAATCTGTCATGTTTTCTTAACCTTCTTATCCACAGATAAACAGGTATCAAATTTGTTTTCTAATCGAACAATGCTGCGTTAGAGCTGCAATGTAGAACTGACCCAGTAAAACTCTTTCATAACGCTGCAGCTGTGAACACATTGACGACCTGCAGAACTTTTCCATCTATTCGTCAACGTCAATATCACTGATGAATTAAAAGATATTTTTACTAAGAAGATTAACTCTATCACCCTGTAAAGGAATAGGAACGGGAAGTTGGTATGCTGTTTGCTGTACTTCTTCATATCTCAAACATAAATCAAGTATAGAAATAAGATCCTTCTGTTTCATCCCCAGTTATTCGTTGTTAATGATACACTGAATTACAGGATTCCCCTGGAATTGTAACGGAATTGGCGATTTATTTCTACCTGAGGTTTTAAACTTTTTTCTCCAGAACTGTCATCAGTGACGACTTCTGGTAATGCAGACGGTATATTCATCTAGATGTCACGTTAAATTTCGTTTCTTTTGCCAAACCAAAACAGAAATTGAAGAAACTTAATGATTAAACGCGTAAATGGAACAATAATATATTATCAAGCTTCACAATGAGGCTAAAATATTTTTTACCAAATTCTTTCTTTAAACTGATAAGAGCAAGTTTGTGCGGTAGTTCTTATACGTGAAGAGAAACAATAAAGTCGGATGCATTGTTATCCGATTTGATATTGGAAGATTATACATTTCCGAAAGTTGATTTATTCATTGCAAGGAAAGGTCGAAGTGCTCTAGTGAAACAGAGAGAACTGTTTGGAGAGTTCAGTACATTGTGCGAGTGCTTACAATTAGGTCCTGATAAATTACACGAATGCACGATAATGTCTGCACCTACTTCAGATTACGCTTCGAAAAAGATCGATGTACGCTTGAGAGTACGCACCACCAATTTCCATCCAACTATATTGCCAGCGGATAAACTTACAGTTACCTTGTGTGAGTAAAAGTCAGTTCAACATCTTTTTGCTTTCTAAAATTTTATTTTAAACGAAAACAGCCCTAAAAAATTGCATCTAACATCCCTAATGGCAAGAAATTTGTGACACATGTTTCTTAATTAATTTTGTCAGAGCAGAATGACACCATAATAACATTTACTTGCCGTCAATATTAAGCTTGATTGCAATTTCACTCCATATCCTCCTTCCGATGGACTTCTTTTTATACTGAGAATTACTAGATTGCCAAATTTCTGTCGTTTCTTGTATCATTGTGATAGTTCCATCAAAAGACATGGCTCGCCCCCGCTGCACGCTCGAGAAATACAAACGCCCCCTGCAGGCTGTTACTGCTAACAGCATGCACCTCCCAAAACGCTAGCCGCCAGGACATTTCTGTATCGTCAAATAGATTTGCGTTGTACATTGCGGTGGGGGAACAGCGTTTAACGCTGCCCGTCCCACTCCACTCAGGCCACGGTCTTACAGGAATTCGCAAACGCAAGTTCTAATGGTTCAAATGGCTCTGAGCTCTATGGGACTTAACATCTGAGGTCATCAGTCCCCTAGAACTTAGAACTACTTAAACCTAACTAACCTAAGGACATCACACACATCCATGCCCGAGACAGGATTCGAACCTGCGACCGTAGCGGTTGCGCGGTTCCAGACCGAAAAACGCAGCAAGTAAGGGATGTAATAGGCAGGGGCACTATTCAGTAGTATGTGGAGCATTTGGGTCTGATGGGAGGCGTGCTAGGGTATCCCATGCAGTTGCAATCAGTTGCGATGACCACTACGTACAAATGGCTTGCTGGTCCGGAGGCATCTTGGCCAGGCCTCGGATTTACTGCCCATACTTTCTCCACCGGACCGAAGCTGACTTCTCTACATCCTGGCATTTCAAATAAACTAAAATGAAAAAGACAAGAAAGTGTTCAGAGCATCTGCGCAGAGAGAAGGAGACCTGGGTTCGAATCCTAATCTTACACAAATTTTCAAATTCCTCCTTGACGTAAATCAAAGCCCACTGGCAGCTAAATGTCAATAACTCCTTTGTGTCTTGATCCATAATGGCTGCAGGATCAAAAATGGTCTCTCTTCTTTCGGACATATCCGAAAGAACAGACGCCACATACATATCGTTTTTATTGTAAGTTAACGTCGCATTCTATTTTCAAGATTTGTGAATTAAATGTTTTGAAAAATCAGTGACGATTAAGGCGCGTCTACTCTGGAAACGCCGCTCCACGCGACACAGAGCCTCGCAAAATAGCGCAGAGGAGTGCAGAACGGAACATAATGGAGGAGAGTGTTCGTAGGTGCGCAACGACGTTACATTGTGCGCTCGAGGACGTCAATAAAAATGGGGAACGAGAAACGCCGTCCAAATAGAGCTGCGTCCGAACTAACTATTTTCCTTGGTGTACCGACACTGCACGGAACTTGTTAGTTGTTGCGCAGGGCGCCGCCGTTTGACGTCGTCACCGGCCACGCCACGCTGTGCCGAGCCTCATTTATTGGTTTTGAGCGGCAGGTGTTGACGCGGCTTTATAAGCCATCCCTTAAAACCCACCACCCCATAAAATCCGCCTAGTCTGCCTAAACCTAAATGTGCCGCTGACTGGGGGTATCCGTAGATTATAGCCGAATATCCATGTTGCAGATTTTTATTCACGAAGGAGTTATTAGTGCAGATATCTGCAAATATCCTCATGCCGCAGACCTCTAACCATAAATAACAAAGTATGGCTATATCATCGCACTCAGTCAATCCTTTGCGAAGAGTAATAACTGAAGATTAAATTGTAGACTAAAATTCTGAAAATGAAAATTAAGTTAAAAATGTGTTAGTACACTAGAGTTTTATTCTGATTTCAAACTTTTTTTTTATTCGTGGAAACCACTGTATTTCTGCGAAATAAGACCGAATCGTCAGAGCATCACGCGACATATTTATGCGCCTGTGATTTGTTGCACTGGGCTCGTTGAGTGTATTCCGGGAGACTAGAAGGAGTACTTAGTCAGGCGGCGAGAGAGGTCGGCCGTCGGTGTTTTATTTGAAAGCCTCAGTGTGGAGAGGGGTACACGTGCAAGTGCGGCCAGTCCCAGGCGGCCACTGCAGCCTCGGTCCCCAGCGGGGCGGCGCGCAGTCGATGGCGAATGAGTCAGCCACGCGCCGGCGGCACTGCGCTCTCGCCCTGGAGGAATCACGTACCGAGTGCCGGGAACGATTCTTGCTGGAACGAAACAAATTACACTCTAAATTTGAAATTCATTTGAATGTGAGGTACAGGAATATGAACATTAATGAACATATCACTTTTTACCCTACTAATGCTACTATAATAAAAAACAAACTTTAGTTTACTTCTTTAAGACGTTTTATGTTATTTGACATGTGATCAAAAATTTTTGTTCTTACATACCAAACTCCATTCTGCAGCTTTAATAATGTGTAATAAAACTACATACATCCTGGCCCGGGTGGCCGTGCGGTTCTAGGCGCTACAGTCTGGAACCGCGCGCCCGCTAGGATCACAGGTTCGAATCTTGCCTCAGGCATGGATGTGAGTAATGTCCTTAGGTTAGTTAGGTTTAAGTAGTTCTAAGTTCTAGGGGACGGATGACCTCAGAAGTTTAGTCCCATAGTGCTCAGAGCCATTTGAACCATTTTTGAACAGCCAGTAGCAGTACTAGCAGTAGACGTTAATATATATATATATATATATATATAGCGTCTCTGAGAGATGCGGAAAAAAGTCCAGTTCTTTTCCTAATGTGGAAACGGAGTGATTTATATGACGTCCAGATACACCGAAGCACCTAAGAAACTGGTACAGGCATGTGTATCCAAATACAGAGATATGTAAACAGGCGGAATACGGCGGCGCGGTTGGCGACGCCTATACAAGACAAGACAACAAGTGTCTGGCGCAGTTGTTGGATCGTTTACTGCAGGTTATCAGCATTGAAGTGAGTTTGAACTTGGTGTTATAGCCGACCCACGAGCGATGAGACGGAGCATGTCCGAGGTGGCGTTGAAGTGGGGATATTCCAGTACGACCATTCCACGAGTATACCATGAAAATGGCTCTGAGCACTATGAGACTTAACTGCTGAGGTCATCAGTCCCGTAGAACTTAGAACTACTTAAACCTAACTAACCTAAGGACATCACACACATCCATGCCCGAGGCAGGATTCGAACCTGCGACCGTAGCGGTCGCGCGGTTCCAGACTGTAGCGCTTAGAACCGCTCAGCCACTCCGGCCGGTGTACCATGAATATCAGGCATTCGGAAAAATATCAAATCTCCGACATCGCTGCGGCCGGAAAAAGTTCCTGCAAGAAAGGGCCCAACTATGACTAAAGATAATCGTTCAGCGTGACAGACGTGCCACCCTTACTCAAATTGCTGCAGATTTCAATTCTGAGCCACCAACAAGTTGGGTTGCGGTTGGTTGTTTTGGGGGAAGAGACCAAAGTGCGAAGTCATCGGTCTCATTGGTTTAGGGATAGACGGAGAAGGAGATCGGCCGTGCCCTTTCAAAGGAACCATCCAGGCATTTACCTGGAGCGGTTAGGGAAATTACGGAAAACCTAAATCAGGATGGCCGGACGCGAGATTGAACCGTCGTCCTCCCGAATGCGAGTCCAGTGTGCTAACCACTGCGCCACCTCACTCGGTCATCAATAAGTGTCAGCCAGCGAACCATTCAACGAAACATTATTATATGGGCTTTTGGAGCCGAAGGCCGACTCGTGTACCCTTGATGGCTGCACGAAACAAAGCTTTACCCCTCGACTTGGCTCGTCAACACCGATATTGGACTGTTGATGATTGGAAACATGTTGCCTAGTCGGACGAGTCTCGTTTCAAATTGTATCGAGTTGATGGACGTGTACGGGTATGGAAACAACCTCATGAACCCATGGACCCTGAATGTCAACAGGGGACTGTTCAACCTGGTGGAGGGGTGTGCAGTTGGAGTGATATGCGACCCCTGATACGCCTAGATACGCCTCTGACAGGTGACACGTACGTAGGCATCCTGTCTGATCACATGCATCCACACATGTCCATTGTGCATTCCGACGGACTTTGGCAATTCCAGCGGGACAATTCACACGTCTAGAACTGCTACAGAGTGGCTCCAGAAAGACTCTTATGAGTTTAAATACTTCCGCTGGCCACCAAACTCCCCAGACATGAACATTATTGAGCATATCTGGGATGCCTTGTAACGTGCTGTTCAGAAGAGATCTACACCCCCTCGTACTCTTACGGATTTATAGACAGCTGTGCAGGATTCATGGAGTCAGTTCCCTCCAGCACTATTTCAGACATTATTCGAGTCCATGCCACGTCGTGTTGCGGAACTTCCTCCTGTTCGCTGGTGCCCTACACGATATTAGGCAGGTGCACCTGTTTCTTTGGCTCTTCAGCGTAGGTATGATTGTTGGCCCTCGAGCCAAGGGTGAAATCATTTCAAAAAGGCTGAGTTTATAAACTTTTGCTATGCAGCCGTGATTGAATCATACAGTGCATGGCAAATTGACGCTGCCCGAAACCTTTGCAAAGGCAATGTGGTGCACCAGAGCCATAACGACGTCTGCGGAGATGTGTACAGCGAGTAGACATGCAGCTGTTGACCTAATGACCGCCCAGGTGAGCTAAGGGGCTTCGAACAGTGTCCCCTCAATGACCGTTTGGTTCACGTTGCTGCATGTAGCCTCTGCAGCAGGGTGACTGCTGAGATCGTGCCACCAGCATTACCCAGGCCTCACAGACGTAAGTGATGCTAATCGGGAAGTCAAGATCTTGCTACATGCTTTTTCCATCGTTTCGTCAACCAGGGAGGAAAAGGATTTTCCGACGATGAAGACGTTATCACAGCGGTTGCCGACTTCCTCTGTGACCCAGGAGCGGATTTCTACCGTCGAAGAACTGAGTGGTTGATAGAACGTCCCGGTCATTGTGTATATAGACTTATTGACTACGTGGAAAAACAGTGTCACGTATCTGTGTCAGTTAGAAATGTAATGCTCAGAGTTGTAAAACTATCGTAGACTATCACAACTAAGCGTACAGTACAGTGTCTTTCCTAGTAGCTTTGGTCAGTTGAGATTGTAGCCGCGATGCCTGTACGGAAGGTGTGTTGCTTACCTATCCGGAGTTACCTAATTTCGATCGCTTTGTCTGCTATATGATCTACGTCTTACTACATTCGACTAGAAACCAGAAGCGGTGAATCGTCTAGACACTGAATGAGGATTTATAAGGGATAGTGTAGCCTGCGGAACATTTTTGTTCTATGTAGTTACTTATAAATAAATAATGTATATAGCAAAATTGAAATTCTCCGTTTTATTCGAAAACTGTTGACTTGTAACGTGCAACAGAGGGGTGTTGTAGTAAAAAAAATTAAAAAATAAAGTTTTATCGTGTAGCATTAGAAAATACAACTTCCTTCAAAAAAGAAAAATCAAACTTCGCTTCAGTACTTCGTCGAGCCCGTGTCTGTTATTCATAAACAACTTTCGCACTTGTCAGTAATAAGGGGAAACTTGCCTTTGATCATGATGAAGAACGTTCTACTAAATACACAAAACAACAACAATAATAAAGATATTTTATGTATGTGCGTGCAGAATGCAGTTGTATCAAAAGAACTGCTTTGGTTACGTAAAAGCGCAGAAGTTACGAGACGAAATAATTTTTATTGCTTATGAAATGCAATTTATGTTTTGTAAGGATGGTGAATACAGAATGGACTAACACTGAACTATGTGCGATTCTAATTATGCGCAAAACAAAAGCAAGGAGAAGCCGTCGGCTTTCATTTTCTCTGCCACACATTCATTTATGTTCTTTCCCTACGAATGTAATCCTGCCGTTTAGTGCGTCATTTATGTATTGTACCTACTCGACTGAACCGTAGTTTTGCTAGAGCGGAACTTTAGCAGTGCAGCACTCTACAAAGGATACTGGACATATTGATTTGTAACGTACTTCTAGTAGTACCCTCGCATATCGCGCTTGCACATTTGAAACAACGGTAAAATCGGTGGAATATTTCTTACATAGCACAAAATCCTCGAATAGCATCCCGTACACTGCGAAATAACAGAAGGACTTGTAAAGGACTGTGTTTGAGCGTTTGTTTTCATTTAGCGTTCTGCCGGTTGTGGTTTACGGAGCGGAGGTACTTAGCTGCTGGAATGTTCTGCAAGGTCAGCTTTAATCCGATCACAGACGGCGGCGGCGCGCGCCCCAGCCCGCGCCCCGCCCATGCGTGGGCCGGGCCGGCCTTGGCCACCCGCCGCCCCACCTGGGCACGTGCGGCTCCGCCTGTCGGCCCGAGCCGACCCTTCGCCTACGCGCTGCTCGGAGCGCTCGTCCCTCGCCTGTGTGGCGCACCGCCCTCCCACAGCTCCGCCGTTGCTTATCATTCGTCGGACCTGTATAATCTGTTTACAGGCTCCGACGTCGTCCTCAGTGCCCCTTCACTTCTCTCGAGCTGCCTTCGACGCTTTTCAAAATAAAAAATATCGGAAAATCTGATAAAAGGAACCGGCGAAAGAACGATAATAAAGTTCCGGACAAAAAAAGTTCCTTTGATCAACGGCGACCTTCTGCTTGTATCTGCACACGAGAATAACAAGATTTTGTTACCCTGTCAACATGTATGAAAGCGAGAAAAAATAATTGTGATTTCCGTCACGTCCACGAGAAAGTCTTACAAACGGAACAGTAGTTCGGATTGAGCAAGGTTGCGGATGTCGTGTCCTTTCCGAAGGAAGTAATCTAGCATTCGTTTTACACCATTTATCGACCACACGGTGAGTCTACATCTGGAAGGATGAACCAGGATTTGAACCCCGGTTTTTCTGAATTCTGGAGTTCGTTCGCTTTCGACATGGTTTCCTTCCGCTAGGGATGGGAAAAACCTGTCAGTTAAAACCGATACAAGTATTTTATTTCTGAATAACAGATATTTCCCGGTATTTGTTCTGTCCCAGTCATAATAGGTTTTTTTCATACTTACTAAACTCTGTGTTCTGTCTTACGGCAGGTCTAGTCATGGGGGAAGCCTCGTCAGAGAGTTCCACCGCATGATCGTCTAGGGAAGTGATTACAGTGGTGGTTTGCCGATGCCTTCCACTGATGATGAGGAAATGATAATGAGGACAACACAACACCCAGTCCCTGAGCGGAGAAAATCTCCGACCCAGCCGGGAATTGAACCCGGCCCCCTTGGCGTGATAGGCCGCCGTGCTGACCACTCAGCTATCGGAGCGGACCTCACTTTTACTAACAACCGAATAAAAAACGATATATAAATTGGTTGAAAGGGCTCTGAGCACTACGGGACTTAACCTGTTACCGTGCGCCATAACCTGTCTGACGGTACGTGTGAACGTGCTCTGTGCAAGCCGTCCTCCCACTTGGTCTATACAGGGTGATTTTGTCCATCGTGTACAAGCTCTAGGGATCGATCTATGAGAGGATACTTAACAAAAATATCTAATGAACTTATGTCCGGAAATGCATGGTTTCCAAGCTAGAGATCGTTTATTCAATCATACAGTGTTACAGAGACTGCGGTCTAATACTTGCTGTACCAGGCAGCCACAGTTACATTATACACTCCAGGAAATGGAAAAAAGAACACATTGACACCGGTGTGTCAGACCCACCATACTTGCTCCGGACACTGCGAGAGGGCTGTACAAGCAATGATCACACGCACGGCACAGCGGACACACCAGGAACCGCGGTGTTGGACGTCGAATGGCGCTAGCTGCGCAGCATTTGTGCACCGCCGCCGTCAGTGTCAGCCAGTTTGCCGTGGCATACGGAGCTCCATCGCAGTCTTTAACACTGGTAGCATGCCGCGACAGCGTGGACATGAACCGTATGTGCAGTTGACGGACTTTGAGCGAGGGCGTATAGTGGGCATGCGGGAGGCCGGGTGGACGTACCGCCGAATTGCTCAACACGTGGGGCGTGAGGTCTCCACAGTACATCGATGTTGTCGCCAGTGGTCGGCGGTAGGCGCACGTGCCCGTCGACCTGGGACCGGACCGCAGCGACGCACGGATGCACGCAAAGACCGTAGGATCCTACGCAGTGCCGTAGGGGACCGCACCGCCACTTCCCAGCAAATTAGGGACACTGTTGCTCCTGGGGTATCGGCGAGGACCATTCGCAACCGTCTCCATGAAGCTGGGCTACGGTCCCGCACACCGTTAGGCCGTCTTCCGCTCACGCCCCAACATCGTGCAGCCCGCCTCCAGTGGTGTCGCGACAGGCGTGAATGGAGGGACGAATGGAGACGTGTCGTCTTCAACGATGAGAGTCGCTTCTGCCTTGGTGCCAATGATAGTCGTATGCGTGTTTGGCGCTGTGCAGGTGAGCGCCACAATCAGGACTGCATACGACCGAGGCACACAGGGCCAACACCCGGCATCATGGTGTGGGGAGCGATCTCCTACACTGGCCGTACACCACTGGTGATCGTCGAGGGGACACTGAATAGTGCACGGTACATCCAAACCGTCATCGAACCCATCGTTCTACCATTCCTAGACCGGCAAGGGAACTGGCTGTTCCAACAGGACAATGCACGTCCGCATGTATCCCGAGCCACCCAACGTGCTCTAGAAGGTGTAAGTCAACTACCCTGGCCAGCAAGATCTCCGGATCTGTCCCCCATTGAGCATGTTTGGGACCGGATGAAGCGTCGTCTCAAGCGGTCTGCACGTCCAGCACGAACGCTGGTCCAACTGAGGCGCCAGGTGGAAATGGCATGGCAAGCCGTTCCACAGGACTACATCCAGCATCTCTACGATCGTCTCCATGGGAGAATAGCAGCCTGCATTGCTGCGAAAGGTGGATATACACTGTACTAGTGCCGACATTGTGCATGCTCTGTTGCCTGTGTCTATGTGCCTGTGGTTCTGTCAGTGTGATCATGTGATGTATCTGACCCCAGGAATGTGTCAATAAAGTTTCCCCTTCCTGGGACAATGAATTCACGGTGTTCTTATTTCAATTTCCAGGAGTGTATGTTGAAAATGGTTTCTATGTGCCTCAACGCATGCGTGTGCTCGCCGTAGCATGTTCTGTCTCACACGGTGACATTGGCAAGGCTGCATCCGAACAGTGTACAAGGCGGCATGAATACGCTGCTCCAGAGTTCCATATCTGGAATGGGCTCTGCATACACGATACTTTTGAGGTGGCCTCATGACCAGAAATCGTACGGGTTGAGATCCAGTGAACGAGCAGGCAACGCTACGAGGATAGAACAGGCAATTATTTGATAACTTTTAATGTGAAACCCTATTCTGAACCTAATAGTCCCCTGACAAAACTAAAAAGGGACAGCTCTATGCACCACTGTGGCCGTGTAGCGAACTACGATTTATCATAAAAGGCAGTGCAGTGCAAACAGAAAAGGTTCTTTGATTAGCTTAACACTAAGTCAAAAACTACGTTTAGCTTTATCCATGAACATCGACGTGGACATTTTGGGGTGCTTTATTAATATGAGTCCCCTTGCCTCTCATATACCGAAGCGTTTTTTTTCTTTTTTTTTCTTCAATTAGAGTAAGTGTTCAAACGTTTGACTTTCAACTTCGGTTCATTTATTGATCCTTTTTTCAAATTACTGTGTACAGGAAAGAGGCATATCTGTGGGAATGTCAGCACAAGCGTTTCTTAGGCATTCTACCATGTTTTCATGGCCTGTTGACACTTGTTGACAAAGGTTATCTTTTAGATAAAACCACAGAAAGAAATCCGGCGATGTCTAATCTGGTGACCTAGCAGGCCAATTTATAGGGGCATATCTGGCAATCCACCGACAATTGTAAACACTGTATATGTCTTCTCATGCTTGAAATGAGAAATGCACCGGACGACAGTCATGCTGAAACCACATACTTTGTTGAACATCGAAAGCATTCTCAAGTAGTACTGGTAGTCCCTGGACATAAAAATTTCGATGTTTGATCCCATTCAAAGCGCCTTCAATTAAAGGAGTACGAATGAGGTTGTTCCCTATGGCTCCACAGCTAAGGTTAACTGACTAAAGACGTTGACTTTCAACTTCTAGTAGCCAATGGAATTTTTCTATAGTCCAGTAATGCATGTTATGCCGATAAATGCCACCATGGTTTGTGAATGTAGACTCATCTGAAAATTGTACATTATCAAAGAAACTGGGGTTAGTTTGAATTTGTTGAAGTGCCCATTCATAAAATACTACTCGATTATGAAAATCATCGCCATGAAGTTCTTGATGCAGTGAAATGTGATGTAGATTATACTTGTAACGAATCAATATGTTGACAATACTACCTTGGAAAATTCCGGCGTCAATTTGTAATTGCCAAAAGTTTACTTGTGGGTTTTGGAGATCAGCTACAAGTACAGCTATTTCATTAACGTCTCCTTTAACAGTTTTTCTTCGTTTCCATATTTTCGGTGTTTACGCTACCATCAGACATAAAGGCATTCACAAAAAAAAGAGCGAACATTATCTGTATGACGGTGGGCATACAAAGCAACAGCTTCGTCAATATTTCTCCCACATTCCACCATAAATCAGAGTCATTTCAGTTTTTTCTACTGCGGTTGCCACAATCATTATCCACTTGCGGTTCAGTTCTACAAATGAAGGGTAGGCGTGCAGCCAGTAAAAACTAATCACGTAATGAAATGTATTGAGACACTTTCATTTCTACCTCTGAAAGTAAGCTTCGACCGCACTGCACTGCTTGTTATGATAAGTTGTAGTTCGTTACACGGCCACTGTGGCGCGCCGAGCAGTTCCCTTCTCGTTTTCTCGGGGGAATACAAAGTTAAGAGTGGGGTTTCCCACTAAAAGTTGTGAAATAATTCCCCATCCTACCCTCGCAGCTTCATTCCATAGTGTTTCGAAAAATACGCTTTTCTAAGCTTTCTGTTCTTTCCGATTACAGCGCCATCTGTCGCGAAACGGAAAAAATTATTCAGAGAAAATCTATGTATCTTTTTTCCTTCGAATCCAAATCTGCAATAAAGAATGGAGGCTCCTGTTTAAGATTTCAAAGTTGCCCCACCCCCACTCACATTCACACTCCGTTACACACACATACTCAGACAAACACACATACACACAAACACACACACACACACACACACACACACACACTTACACACGCACGCATACGCACACGCACACGGGGTGGGATGGGGGGTCAAGTTTGGCGTCATTCGATGTGCCTCTCCGAGGCGAATTAATTTTGGTTATAAATCGTTTGAATCACATGTGTGTTTTTGAGATATTTCAATGTCTTCAGATAAATTGAACACCTTGTATGCTATACGACTGCCTTCCTTTCCGTTCACACAGCCGTGTTTTAGAAGTTGATGCCGTGAAAATATCATGTTTTGGGCCAATAATTTGTGTTACGCTGTAACAGATGTAATGGTAAGAGAACATCGTACTACCTAGAACAAAAGAAATAATTGGTGAGGTCGAATTAATGAATTGTGCAGCAGCGCGATTAGTGTACATGCAAGAGTCGTTATGTAAATGAGTTATAGTGGGGAATACGGTAAAATTTCTGAAATACACGAGTAATTTTTAACCTTTATAGTTATCGAATTATGACATCCATCTTGTTCTTATTGACATAGAAAAATACAGTACGCCTTTTTTCTATAGTATTGGAATGAGCTTTCGAATAGGACTTCGTAGACGTAACATATGTGAAACTTGATGAAATAGTAACAAACTAACAGCACCACAAACCAAGCTCCCAACGTCAGAGGAATAGGATCCACAAAAGGCTACCTTATTGTGCCAAATCTAAGGAACCGCCTAACTCAGGTACGGCTCGTCTGCTAACCTCTGCGAGTGGAGCACATCAATCTGTGATCAGCTATAGTAGCGATACGACAACTTGCAGGTGAAGCTGTTCAGGCTTTCAAATTGTACACGACAGCAGAAAAAGTATTAATGGTTCTTGTCAAGGAGGATGTCACCAAACACTTAGAACAAGGGTTTGGTTGTATGCTAGTAAGTATCTTGATCACAATCTGTATCTGGAAACATTACATTTAAATTTTAAGAAACTGGAAATGTGAAAAACAATACACCTCAACTAAAAACAACAGCAACTGATGAATGAAATGTAACTATGATTTTAGCATCTGTGGATACAATCCCCTTGTCACCGCAAGATAGTTTCAGTGTCTAACTTGAAACACCCAAAGGAGTGTTCTGTCAATACTACATTCCAACACATCCTCTCCACATATTGTTTTGTCAGCATGGCGATGACTTTGAAAATCGGTAATATTTCTCCAAATGGTACTTATAAAAACTGCAATGTGAAGCAGAGTATTTCTGTAAAATTTCTTTAATGGAAGAAGCATCGTTTATGAACTATGGGTAAATTCATCTACGCAGTGTGCTCTTCTGATCAAATAAAAATCTACGCTGGTTGATATAAACAGATAAACAACGATCTCACTCTCAGGCCGTGTCCGCAGCTAGTGGTCTAGTGTTGCCTCTGGATCACCGGGTGCCGGGTTCGATTCCCGGGCGGGTTGGGGATTTTCTCTGCCCGGCGAATGGGTTTTTGTCTTGTCCTAATCCTTTCATCATGATTCGTGGAAGTAGCTAGATTGGAGTGTGTAGGGATTGGGACTTCGTACGGGTGCTGATGACCGCGCAGTTGAGCGCCCCGCAAACCAAACATCATCATCATCTCAGACCATGTGGTGTGGGATTTTCTCGAATGGCGTTATTAGGTCTTTTTTACTGCTGTAACACTGGATGCCTTCCCCGTTCTACGCAGATAGTCACGAGCCATCTTTACAGGACATTTGGAAATTACTGTATCGATCATTCAGGAAACGTTTAATGGGCTGCGCGCTCACCGGACTGTACAGCTCCGGTCTATTCTATGTGACGAAAATTAAAACAAGAAATGGACCAACTGAAATGCCGTATCACACGGCACTGTGATGCGGTAAATGTTGTATCCTGTCTATTCGCCCAATATGGGGTGACTAGGAAAAATCGTATTAAAGAAGTTTATTGCAAAAGAAAATGATTACAATACTTAAATTTGTGTTAAACAGATGTGTCTCAAGTAAAGGGCGACAGACAAAATAAGAAATCCCTTCGGTATAAACAATTCGTAATACAAGAGAAGTAATACAGTTCCTTAGTGGCTGCTATACAAGTATCTGTTATTGATGTCGCTGTGGTAGTAGTAGAACTGCTAGTCTTCAACTGGGTCGTAGCCAGGCGGTGAGGCGCTTATGTCCTCTTCGTGTCGAGGGCGCTGTCGTCCGGTTGTCGTCCTAGAGAGGGGTCGGCCAGCGTGCAATTGGCTGACGTGTTCTTCACAGCCCTCTCTGCTGTAACGTTCCCGAACGGCGTGCCGGCGCTTGACTTTACGCCGGAACAATACGTCCACGTGTAATTCAATGTGCAGTATTTTCAATCTGAAATCACGTTATAGCATGTAGCGAATGCTTGTAACAAGTACGCTCTGGCTTCCCAAACACAAGGAATCACTTAGCGCTTGTTGGTATTTTTAGGAAACCCTTCCTCGAAATGCACGGAGGTGCCGATAATAGCACTCTTCGGCGCTGGAATGACCTTACTGTTAAAGGCTTATGACTGACAGAGGGGACTCATTGGCAGGCAGCTTTCTGTGGTACCAGAACACATTCTTTCACTAAACCTGCCGCTCCATGAGAAACTTAACAGGAGAGAAAGCCTTCTTGCCGGTGTGCGCTCACCCGCAAGCCACCTGAAGACTCGTCGAGGAGGTATGCCTGTTTCCGACATGACGCTAGCTGTCATTCTCTTGGAGAATACCGTAAAAACGCTTGCTGGCTGCTTGAACGTGGAAATCCATCAACATCAGCGGAAAACGGAAACTCTGGTACGAGGGATCAGAAGGAACGAACCTGTCTAGGAGAAATCATCTACTGACTGGTACTGATAGTCGACAGCCAATGACAAGACAAAATTCCAACGCTTTGGAAGTGCAATAAGGGGAAAACCTGTATAAAACCAGTGGGCCAGAGAGGGAAGGATTTATTTTGGCAGAGTGATGAGGCTGGGTGAGCCCTTCGGTGGACTTCTTTTTTTCAGTGATGAGTGAGACTTTGTGATGATTCTTCCGAGGGACTCCGTTCTGGTACTTCAAGACTTGATGGTCAGGATTTGGTCAATACTTGCCCTTAGTGTTCGCGCAATCCCTTGACGATCTCAGTCTACTCCATGTTATTCCGATTCCCATTCCAGCTTTTGCTAGATTTGATCCCGATCCGATGCTTATTCTCACGACCATTTCATATTTTCTTTTCTCTCGTCTGATATTATTTTTGCAGTCAGAAATCAATACTGATCCGAGTTTTGACTCTGCTTCCAACGGATCATTCTCTTGTCACCGTCATCTCGTTGAAATACGATTCCTCGGATGCCACTTCTGTAATATGACCTAACGCAAAACTTCCACTCGGACGAAGAGCCGAGCCTTTGTATCGCAGCTACCCGTATATTAACGGCGAACGTACAGCCATGTACTCTTCGTCAGGAGGCAGAGGCGTCAGTGTTGTCGGCCTCCAAAAAGAGGGAACAGGCCATTCAACAGCCGACAGCTGTCATTCACCTGCCACAAAGTGACCATTCGCAGAGATGAAGACAGGATACCAGCCCAAGACATACACCACCTCATTTCGACGCCCGATCACAGCCATTTCAGCATTGCTGATGGCCTTGGTGAGATCAAACTGACAATCTGGCTCTTCAGAGAAGTCATTTGTGCCCCGTCTGCCCAGTTCAAGTGGCCGAATGCCCTATTTTTAATGCTGTCTCTTTCTGTTGTTTTAACAGATTATTTTGCCTCCACGTCATTCCGATGCTTTACACACTTCCAGAGAAGACGGAACTTTTGGTTTGATGAATGAGGATCAATCCTGGCGCCCAGAAAAGAAGAAATCAATTAATAATATATTGAATTCCAGCTGAAAATTACCATTCACTACATTTTTGCCCGCAGTTTGGAACTTGATATTATACGAGTTATCACAATATTACAGTCGTAATAATACGCACACAATCCATACTTGAGTTTCTTGTATTCGGTATTTTAGGGCAGACATTTGGGGTACATCCTCTCTGGATGGTGGGGCAATAGTTCGCTGCGTTGATACCTTGCACCCATTTGATCGCGTTCCACACATGTTATGTCGTTATGGTCCCCTTCGAAGGTTCTGTTATGTGCCACAGAACGAAGTCTACTGTTCCATTAAAATCCGGTATCATAATTCAGCAATTATAAACATCAAAAGTTGTTCGCGAACGTCAGGAAACTAGATGCAATGCCTGGGATGTCTTTGCGAAAACTCCACTCTATATACGCTATGTGATCAAAAGCATCCGGACACCTGGCTGAAAATGACTTACAAGTTCGTGGCGCCCTCCATCGGTAATTCTCGAATTCAGTATGGTGATGCCCCACCCTTAGCTTTGATGTGAGCATCAAGTCTCGCTGACACGCGTTCAATCAGGGGCTGGAAGGTTTCTTGGGGAATGGCAGCCCATTATTCAAGGAGTGCTGCACTTAGGAGAGAGTGCTGCACTGAGGAGAGGTATCGCTGTCGGTCGGTGACGACTGACACAAAGTCGCCGTTCCAAAACATACCAAAGGTGTTCTGTAGGATGCAGGTTATGACTCTGTGCAGGACAGTCCATTACAGGGATGTTATTGTCGTGTAGCTACCCTGCCACAGGCCGCGCATTATGAACAGGTGCTCGATCGTGTGGAAAGATGGAATCGACATCCCCGAATTGCTCTTCAGAAGTGGGAAGCACGAAGGTGCTTTAAACATCAGTGTAGGCCTGTTCTGTGATAGCGCCATGCAAAACTACAAGGGGTGCAAGCCCTCTCCATGAAAAACACGACCGCACCGTAACACCACCGCCTCCGAGTTTTACTGTTGGCACTACACGCTGGCGAATGATGTTCAGCGGGCATTCGCCATACCTACATCCCTACCTTCGGATAGCCACATTGTGTACCGTGATTGATCACTCCACACAACGTTTTTTCAGTGTTCAGTCGTCCAATGTTTGCGCTCCTTACACCAAGAAAGGGGTCGTTCGGCATTTACCAGCGTAATGTGTGGCTTATGAGCAGCCTCTCGACCATGAAATCCAAGTTTTCTCATCTACCGCCTAACTGTCATAGTACTTGCTGTGGATCATTATGCAGTTTGGAATTCCTGTGTGATGGTATGGATAGATGTCTGCCTCCTACACATTACGACCGTCTTCAACTATCGGCCGTCTAGGTCAGTCAACAGATGAGGTCGACCTGTACGCTTTTGTGCTGTACGTGCCTTCACGTTTCCACTTCACTATCACATCGGAAACAGTGGACCTAGGGATGTTTAGGAGTGTGGATATCTCGCGTACAAACGTATGACACAAGTGACACCGAATCACCTGATCACGTTCTACATCTACATCTACATGATTACTCTGCAATTCACATTTAAGTACTTGGCAGGGGGTTCATCGAACCACAATCATACTATCTCCCTACCATTCCACTCCCGAACAGCGCGCGGGAAAAACGAACACCTAAACCATTCTGTTCGAGCTCTGATTTCACTTATTTTAGTTTGATGATCATTCCTACCTATGTAGGTTGGGCTCAACAAAATATTTTCGCATTCGGAAGAGAAAGTTGGTGACTGAAATTTCGTAAATAGATCTCGCCGCGACGAAAAACGTCTTTGCTTTAATGACTTCCATCCCAACTCACGTATCATATCTGCCACACTCTCTCCCCTATTACGCGATAATACAAAACGAGCTGCCCCTTTTTGCACCCTTTCGATGTCCTCGGTCAATCCCACCTGGTAAGGATCCCACACCGCGCAGCAATATTCTAACAGAGGACGAACGAGTGTAGTGTAAGCTGTCTCTTTAGTGGACTTGTTGCATCTTCTAAGTGTCCTGCCAATGAAACGCAACCTTTGGCTCGCCTTCCTCACAATATTATCTATGTGGTCTTTCCAACTGAAGTTGTTTGTAATTTTTACACCCAGGTACTTAGTTGAATTGACAGCCTTGAGAATTGTACTATTTATCGAGTAATCGAATTCCAACGGATTTCTTTTGGAACTCATGTGGATCACCTCACACTTATCGTTATTTAGCGTCAACTGCCACCTGCCACACCATACAGCAATCTTTTCTAAATCGTTTTGCAACTGATACTGGTCTTCGGATGACCTTACTAGACGGTAAATTACAGCATCATCCGCGAACAACCTAAGAGAACTGCTCAGATTGTCACCCAGGTCATTTATATAGATCAGGAACAGCAGAGGTCCCACGACGCTTCCCTGGGGAACACCTGATATCACTTTAGTTTTACCCGATGATTTGCCGTCTATTACTACGAACTGCGACCTTCCTGACAGGGAATCAAGAATCCAGTCGCACAACTGAGACGATACCCCATAGGCCCGCAGCTTGATTAGAAGTCGCTTGTGAGGAACGGTGTCAAAAGCTTTCCGGAAATCTAGAAATACGGAATCAACTTGAGATCCCCTGTCGATAGCGACCATTACTTCGTGCGAATAAAGAGCTAGCTGCGTTGCACAAGAACGATGTTTTCTGAAACCATGCTGATTACGTATCGATAGATCGTTCCCCTCGAGGTGATTCATTATGTTTGAATACAGTATATGCTCCAAAACCCTACTGCAAACCGACGTCTATGATATAGGTCTGTAGTTCGATGGATTACTCCTACTACCCTTCTTAAACACTGGTGCGACCTGCACAATTTTCCAAACTGTAGGTATAGATCTATCGGTGAGCGAGCGGTTGTATATGATTGCTAAGTAGGGAGCTATTGTATCAGCGTAATCTGAAGGGAACCTAATCGGTATACAATCTGGACCTGAAGACTTGCCCGTATCAAGCGATTTGAGTTGCTTCGCAACCCCTAAGGTATCTACTTCTAAGAAACTCATGTAGAAGCGGTTCGAAGTTCAAATGGTTCAAATGGCTCTGAGCACTATGGGACTTAACTTCTGTGGTCATCAGTCCCCTAGAACTTAGAACTACTTAAACCTAACTAACCTAAGGACATCACACACCTCCATGCCCGAGGCAGGATTTGAACCTGCGACCGTAGCAGCCCCGCGGTGCGGTTCGAAGTCCGAGAGTTCCGCGGAGGGTCCCATTCTGCTCTCTCACGATGTCTTATGACTATTGAGGTCGCTGATATGGAGTATCTGGCAGTAGGTGGCAGTACAATGCACCTAATATGAAAAACGCATGTTTTTGATGATGTCCGGATACTTTTGATCAGATAGTGTATTTGCTCGTTCTGTGTCTCGTTCAGACAGTTCAGACACACTTCTCAAACTGGGTGTCGATGGCGAAGTGTTCAACTGAAAAGAAACGTAACTTTTAGTACTCCTCTAGTTAATTTTTCTGTTAACCTGCTTGATATTAACATAATAAATAATTTCCTACTTAGATGTAGTACAGTTTGTAACATTTAGTATGGTTTTTCTTACATGTAAAGACCTCCACATGTAATACAGTCCTTAGAACTGATATTATCTGTGAACTTTATGGTTGCATCATTGGAGGTGAATTTCTCTGTGCGAATTTTTCAGTTTTTCAGAGACATTCATAAGCAAGCAATCATTTTTTTTCCAAGCAAATGTTGAGCGATGTGTGGCTTCGAACCTCATAATGGGTAAACAAGAAAATAAATATTCTACGAAACTGATTTGTATTTTGTGAATCTGGGTGGACGTCAGCTGTTTGGGACAAACGAAAATTTGTAATGGACTGGAACTTATACCCGTATTTCCCGCTTATAGTGAGCGGCCGCCTTAGCGAAATCCGACATCGGAGCACGAATCCATGACTGATCTGAACTTCCGTAAGTCACGAAGTCCACAACCCTTAGCTCGCAGATTTCATGATTCGTGCACAAACAGACAGAAACAGTTAAACGTCACTTTAGCACCTCGATACGTTGATACATGAGGGATGGTTACAATATCTGTTTTTATACAGTGTCTGTATCTTCACATTACGATGTCCTTTAGACATGCATTTATGAAATATGCAATTGTTCCACGAACGAACGATATATGGAACACAAATCACGGATACTGAGGAAAATGTATTATTCATTCACAAAAAACAATTTTAACGAAATTTCTGTTTTTATAAAATATGAAGTTATCAACTGTAGCAATGTGCGTGACCATCCAGTAAAGTTCAAAATTTCACATTTAAAAAGAATGGCTCTGAGTGCTATGGGACTTAACATCTATGGTCATCAGTCCCCTAGAACTTAGAACTATTTAAACCTAACTAACCTAAGGACAGCACACAACACCCAACCATCACGAGGCAGAGAAAATCCCTGACCCCGCTGGGAATCGAACCCGGGAACCCGGTCGTGGGAAGCGAGAACGCTACCGCACGACCACGAGATGCGGGCTTTCACTTTTACACTCATTATCCACACATATTATAAAAGCGGATGTTTCACATCTCTTCCTAAACCACTGGACCGATTCCCACCAAACTTGGTACCCATATCGCTTACTGTCTGTAAAAATCGCTGTTGGGGTAAAAACCACGTACCTACCAAAGGAAAGGGTGTGGGGGTGAAAAAATTGTGTACCTAACCACGCGCGAATATTCACAGATTCTTTATTCAGCATTTGAGAATGAGAGCACTTAGTGACTTCAAACAAACTTTACACATACTTTCAAACCTCTACGAACCTTTTACTTGCTGACAATGCCAACAAAATGATGAGAGAAAGGAAGTTTATAGTATACTAAATTTTCACTTTTCTTAGTAAAACTGCCGCATTAAGCAAGACGTTTACATTTATTACTTCTTTATTAATGACTATTCGCAACACATTTGGTAGACAGTATCCGCATATTTCGCTGAATGCACCTGGAAAAATCTATAGTTGTGCGACGCATAGTACAGGAGATACGACGTCATAAACATTGAGTTGCGTGAAAATGAAACTGAAGGGCGAAATTCGTTAGGGATACGGGTGAAACATGTGTACAGATACGTGTGAAATATGTTAAATATATGTAAAAAATTTGACGTGTGCGTATGGAGGCAAACCCAGGGGTAAAAAGGTCATCGTAAACCCCTGGGACGATTTCAATCTAATTTGGTACGCATGTTAGTTACAATCTGTAAAGAAGTACTGTGGGGGTAAGATCGACCAGCCTCCTAAAGGAGATGGACGGAGAGAGGGGGGAGGAGGAGACGAACAATGATAGAGAGGGAGTAGATCGCTAATAACCTCGCCATTGTGTGCTCTTAAGCATCAAATCGAAGTAGGAGATGGAGAAGGAGAAGGGCAGATGGACGGAGATTGGGGAAGGAAGTGTTGGACATGTATGGAATGAGAGGGGAAAATACGTCGGTACACCGATTGCAAAAAAGGAACACCTTTATCGGCACCACGAAAAATAAACGAAATAAGCTATCACGATTCTAATGTGAAGGTTGTAAAGTAAAGCCACTCCTGGTAGAAATAAGGGTTCTCACGATAGTCCATGTAGGAGTGTTTGATGTGTGGTTGGTGAGCTGGTCGGTGATGTGTCCGGTGTCCTCCTCGTTGGTGCTACCGGAGAGCTGGTCAGTGGGGTGGCCGTTGTCTTCGAGCCTTGCTGGATCAAAAATGTGTGTGAAATCTTATGGGACTTAACTGCTAAGGTCACCAGTTCCTAAGCTTACACACTATCTAACCTAAATTATCCTAAGGACAAACACACGCACCGATGCCCGAGGGAGGACTCGAACCTCCGCCGGGACCAGTCGCACAGCTTGCTGGATCGATGTCCAGTCGAAAGTCACTTCGCTCGATGGGCTGTAGGCAGCAGCGGAATTGAGCCCCGAGCGAAAATGTGTAGCTGTGGCCGAGCTGTGTCTTATGCAATCCAGCGGACGGATTTCCGTGTGGGTCATCTGACACGTGGACGAAATGTAGTGCTGCGACTTCCAGCGCCGCGGGCGGCTGAGTGCGCTGCTGGAAGGCGATGCGGGGCCTTTCACGTAGTTCACTGTAGTCTCGACTGTACACAGAGGAAAGTTTGTGTTTTTTTTGTTGTCCTTCGAGTACATAGCGGGAAATGTTGCTATTATGGTATGGTACGTACACAGCGCGGAGTGAACGGGAGTCCTTGTGTCCCTGCCTTCGGTAGGCGACGCCTAGCAGTATGGCAACCCGCCAGCCGCAGTAATGTTCCATGGTGGTATGCGGCTGGGCGAGTGGCCGGAGAAAAATAGTTCAAATGGCTATGAGCACTATGGGACTTAACTGCTGATGTCATCAGTCCCTTAGAACTTAGAACTACTTAAACCTAACTAACCAAATGACATCACACACATTCATGCCTGAGGCAGTATTAGAACCTGCGGCCGTAGCGGTCGCGCGGTTCCAGACTGTAGCGCCTAGAACCACTAGGCTACCACGGCCGGCGGGCTTATATCCACTACCTTCTCTTTAACAGTGAGAGCAAGAAAGTCTCTTAAGGTATTTAGCAGAGGTGATGTTGGAAGGGAAAGGAGAATTTTTTCTTACAAAGAAACCTCCCCATCGCACCCCCCTCAGATTTAGTTATAAGTTGGCACAGTGGATAGGCCTTGAAAAACTGAACAGACATCAATTGAGAAAACAGGAAGAAGTTGTGTGGAACTATGAAAAATATAAGTAAAATATACCGGCAGGCCGGCCGGTGTGGCCGAGCGGTTCTAGGCGCTTCAGTCTATAACCGCACGACCGCTACGATCGCAAGTTCGAATCCTGGCTGTGTGAGATGTCCTTAGGTTAGTTAGGTTAAGTACTTCTAAGTTCTAGGTGACTGATGACCTCAGATGTTAAGTCCTATAGTGCTCAGGGCCAGTCAGATCTTGCAGGCTGAGAGGCTTCCCCTGAAACAGAACAAACGACTGCATCTGGCTTATGATGTTTATCAAACGATGCCTGAAACCTGTCTGTCAAACGAACCAGGGAGGATCTTAGATAGTCCTCTCACAATGTGTTTCGCTGCCTATCTCAACTTTGAACGACCTCCACTCGACCATAGGTGAGGGGACAACCTCAGTGCGTGCAGTACCAAGTGCGGTCACAGCAGTGGACCGATTTGGGTGGCCGAGCGGTTCTAGGCGCTTCAGTCTGGAACTTCGTGACCGCTACGGTCGCAGGTTCGAATCCTGCCACGGGCATGGATGTGTGTGATGTCCTTAGGTTAGTTAGGTTTAAGTAGTTCTGAGTTCTAGGGGACTGATGACCTAAGATGTTAAGTCCCATAGTGCTCAGAGCCATTTTGAAACATAGAATGGTGTAAGAGGTTGCGGTGGAGGAAGGGAACCACAATGGGGCCGGAACTGATTGAGATGCTTGCGGCATTAGATGCCGTCCGGGAGAGTAACCACAGCATGGCACGGCCAAGTAGGTGGGAGATGGTAATGGTAAGTCACTGGGGCTGTCCATGGACAAAATTCGTAACCCATACAGAGTCCTGGGGTATGAGCCTGTGTCAGCAACAGGGAGGGGCAGGGTGGTGTTTGTTCAGAGGATGAAGGACGGACAGCAAAGATCATACAGGTGGACCAAGCAGTCTCTATGCAGGTGAAGACCCATCATTTGCGGTAGCTCGGTACAGTGTCAGAAAAAGATTGAGCCCCACATCCATAGAATGGAATGGCAAATTTTGGACACTTGAATTTTAAAAGTCCAAACAAAACGTTCGGTTATACCATTTGTATGGACCAAAGAAATACCATGGACGACATAAAAGAATGGAAAGTCAGAGGACGTAAATTGGAGACTGTTGTCAATTACTATGATTGATTGAATTCCTTCCAGGGCAAAATTCTGTATCAAAGCCTTAATGGTCTGAGTAGCTGAGGTATAAGCCATACAGGAGGCAAACATTAATCACATGCCTGCAACCATGGTGATGAGCATTGAGGGACTGAGGAAGGTTCTGGTAAAGTCAAGGTGGCGGCATGACTACATTGCGGATGTTTATGGCCAAGGAAAGAATCAGCATCTATGAGAAGATAGCTTCCTTTTGGTACTTAGGGCAGGCTGTAAACAAGTCTGTAATGGCGGCATTCATGCCCTGCCAGTAGACATGTTGTCTGACCAGTCGCTTCATGATGACAAGCCCCTAGTGGCGCTCTTGTAGCAACTGGAGGACGCAGGTGTGGAGGGTCCCAGACATGACGACTCTAGTTCTACTGTCGTCGTCCTGTTTCAAAATAATTCCGTCCTATGAAGAGAGCTCCTGTTGACGTTTCCAGAATTTCTGTAGATCTGGGTGTGCCAAGACTACGCATTTGGTTGGCCAGCCCAGCTGGACATGCTGCTGTATGTCACGGAGGAAGGTGTTGCTATGAAGGGGTTGCTAACTGCATGTCATCAGACGAGCTCCACATTGAGAGGAAGCTGTGCGATGGAATTAGCATGTTGCGTGGTGGGCCAAAGCATGATCTCACAAGTGTAAATGGAAAGAAAGGAAGCCCAGGATTGCAGACGGCAGCATGCCATCTTGATGGGGAACGATGACAATGACTTGAGGAGAGGCAGCAGAGGCTTATGAAAAGTGAAGAGAGTGAATGGCAGGCCATAGACATAGTCATGAAATTTCTTGATGCTGAAGATGATACTAGAGCTTCCTTTTCGATCTGTCTACAACTGCACTGGGTTGCATTGAGAGTCTTCAACGCAAAACCAATCGGGCAGTCCACACCACTGGCCACATGAGAAATGACCGCCGCTACTCCATAATCGCTTGTCCCCGAGCGTGGATGAGACCACGTAAACTTTACAGAACTTAGGAAGAGAAGTGGGGAGGCGGGTAATATGAGCCTCGAAACCACAGATGTCAGACGAAGGCGCTGAGTACACACAAGTTTCAAGATTATGGGCCATGTCATCCGTAGATGCACCAGTCGCTAATATGTCCTCCAGGTAGTTATTATTTCCCAGAACCTCCCACAGCAAGGGTTGAAATATTTCCAGTGAAACTGCGATTGCTAAGGAAAAGCGATTGTATTAGAAGATACTAATTGGCAGGTTTATCACCAATACTTGCCAGGTGGTTGAATCTAAAGGAAGCTGCAGATAGGCATCACAAAATCAATTTGGCGAACACTTTGCCCTTGCCTATTTTGCAAAATAGTTCTTCAATTTTTGGAGTGGGGTACGAGTCAATGACAGAGTGAGCAATCACTGTTGCACTAAAATCCCCATACAAGCGTAATGTCCGTTTCGGTTTTTAGACTATAACGACGGGGCTAGCCCAACGACTTTTGGATACAGGTGTAAGGATCCTGCAAACATTGAATTTCCTACTTCAGCTTGTCCCCGAGAGTGGATGAGACTACGTAAACTTTACAGAACTTAGGAAGAGAAGTGGGGAGGCGGGTAATATGAGCCTCGAAACCACAGATGTCAGACGATGGCGCTGAGAACACAGCAGGATATTTGTCAAACAAGTCAGAAGCGTAGGATCTGGCTGGCACCCAGCAGAGTGGATGGCCAGAATTGTGAATTTCCTATCCGAGGACGTTGGAGAGGTCAAGACCCGAAGACTGGAAGCACCAGGAACGTTCGCTACCAGAACATGGTCTGTGATCGGTATTGCACCATCCTGGATGTGGGCAGAGAAGGTGGCTGTGACAGAAATGAGATCGTTACTGAACCTACTGCAGGGCATGTCTAATCATTAGAGAAGTGGGGACCCAATTGCTTGATAATACTGCCAGTTGATGATAGTGGCCGATGAGTCCATGTCAGTTTGTAGTTGGACTGGTATGCCGTCCATCAACACTGGGAGAGACATGGACTCGTTCGAATGGGAAAGGACGAACTGGACAAAGTAAACATCCGGTGATGTGCCTTTCCCACCAGGATCATCGGTTTCTAGGAGGTTTGGAACTGCCCAGTCGACTAACATGGCGTAGGAGGTGCGGCACACCTCCGCTTTGTGCCAAGATTTTCAGCATGCAGCGCACTTTGCACGCCGGAAGCGACACTGTTGCCGTTGGTGGCTCATGAAGCATTTCTCTCGTGGCCGCAGTTGGTGCGGGTGACACCCGCCCCGCAGGACCTACCCGGAGGGCCAGGAGGGGGAGGAGGTTTCTTCTCAAGATTGTTGGGAGGTGGACACCAATTCTGGATCCTGCAGAGTCGTGGACGAGTGCAGGGACTGTTATAAAATCCGAATAATGCGGAGGAAAGACACTAGGGAAGAATCTTTCAGTTTAAGAAGGTCATAACGAAGAGTGTCGTCTGGGAAATGTACTAGGACCATATAATGCACCAAGTGAATAGGTCTAGGAATGTTTGCACTAAATGTTTGCTCACTGAAATCGATAGTCACGTAATAGCCCTTGCAGGTGCACCATCCACACCTGATAAGACTCATTTGGCAGTCTGTGTCAACGAAAAAACTTGTGGCACACGACTGCTACTTGAGCGTCAGAGTCAGAGTAGTCCAAAAGACTGGATTTCATCACTTCATAGCAAAGGGATTTTGAGTCAGTCTCTGGATGTAGTCGCTGGACAAACTGACGGATGGAGGGTTCGGCATTTGCCAGGAGATACGTGCGCTGCTGCGTATCACCTGTTATTCCGTGCACAAGGAAATATTGGTCCATTCGGGCCATGTAACAAGACCAAGGTTCCACGCTGTGGTCGAACTCACGGAACGGCGATGGCAGTGCCCGGAAGTTGATGACTGAGGAGTAGATCCGGTCCAGGCGTCCCGCTAATTCCGTCGCTGACTGCGGGTGCGCCACAAGCCTCTCCAGAAGCAGTTCGTTGGTGCGCTGCATACGCTGCAGTAGAAGTATGACCGGGTGAGTAATGTCCACCAGCTCGTCAACAGTTGACATGACGAAACAATGAGATTAAAGTACTTCCTGGAGCAGTTGCGTGACAGTCTTTGGAATACCTCGTCTCCAACTGAAATATTCCTCTCTTGGAGTGCTTCCACAAGTAGATGGAATTAAACTTTGTTTATTTGAACAAGTAAACTTACAACACAAAGCTTAGGGTTTTCAGAGAAATCGGTTGACAAAACTTTACTTTAAAAGTCACTGGACGCTTCTTTTGTTGATCTTCTTAGGCCCAATTTAGTTTCGTTCAGCTACTGTTTGTCAGCTGCCTCTCAACTTCTCTTGAATCTCTGGTGAAGCCCTCTTTCATTACGTAGCAGTTTTCTAATACAGTTGTTAAACCAGTGAGAGCCCATCACAACCCTTAAGACCTAGCTCGGAACCTGGGAACTTTCCTCAGGCATACTGAATGATGCTTTTCAATGTATCGCATTTGAGCTCAACACAATCGTCCTCAACACTAAATATTTGATGTTGATTATTTAGATATTCTGAAGTTCGTATCTTGTCACTCTTACTCAGCAAAAATATTTTCCTATCTTTCTTAACATTCACTGCAATACCCGAAGTTGCTATCGCAGCCTTATGACCACTGATACCTTCCTCTACGGTAACATCGACCGTTGTGGCCAAACGGTTCTAGGCGCTTCAGTCTGGAACCGTGCTGCTGCTACGGTCGCAGGTTCGAATCCTGCCTCGGGCATGGATGTGTGTGATGTCCTTAGGTTAGTTAGGCTTAAGTAGTTCTAAGTCTAGGGGACTGATGACCTCAGATGTTAAGTCCCATAGTGCTTCGAGCCATTTGAACCATTCTACGTTAATTGATTCGTTACGTTCAAGTCTCTTTGCTGCTAGGGGGTCTAAGACGTTATCTTCATCAGTTTTTGCTCTAACTACACAGATGGAAAAAAAATCTCAACACCAAGAAGGAGTTGTGCGACATAAAAAAAAGTTGGTAGGCGTGTTTCTGCATCTGAAAGATCTATTCCAGTTTCGCGTCAGTCGCGTAACAGTGGTGCTTCTAGCGCCACTATGAGGATGCAATTCAGGTGTGCTTTAAATACACGCTGTAACTGTCGTGAGCGTTTGTTACCTTTGAGATTGAACGTGGTGTGTTGATAGTCTAGAACGATTGTAAAATGACAAAGACGCCATTATCACTGAGTTTGAAAGAGGTCTTGCAACAGGATTATGAGAAGCTGGATATTGCTTCTGCGATATTCTAGAAAGACTTGGACGGAATGTGGTCACTTTACATGATTGCTGACAACGGTGGTCACGAGAATGTACGATCCCAAGACGACTGAGCTCGTGTCACTACCAAGAGAGAAGAGCTTCGTGTTCAGCAGATGGCTATGGCGCATCGTACTGCATCTTCAGCAGCAGCATGAGCAACAGTTGGCACCACAGTGATACAACGAATTGTTACGAATGGGTTACTTCAAGGACAGCTCCGAACCAGACGACCTGTACCGTGCACTCCACTGAACGCAAGTCACCGTCATTTGCTACTTCAGTAGTGTCAAGGGAGAGCTCATTAAAGGGCAGGTTGGAGGTCTGTTGTGTTTTCTGATGAAAGCTGGTTATGCCTCAGTGCCTGTGATGACCTTGTGTTGGCAAGACAGAAGCCAATTGAGGGCCTGCAACTAATCTGTCTGCATGCTGTACACAATGGACCTACACCTCTATTTATGGTCTGAAGTACGATTTTGTATGACAACAGGAGCACTCTCATAGTTATCCCACGCACCCTGACTAAAAATTCGTAGGTGATTAGAATTGTTGTTCTGCGATTCACGAACAGCATTCCAGCGGGCGTTTTTCAAGAGGATAACGCTCGCCAACATACCGCTGTTGTAGCCCAACTTTTTCTGTAGAGTGTCGACATTTTGCCAACATTTTATGTAGAGTGTCGATATTTTTACTTGGCCTACTTGATCACCAGATCTGTCTCCAATGAAGCAGACATGGGACATCATCGGACGACAACACCAGTCACCCAAAAACAGCATTAACCGTCCCTGTATTGACTGACCAAATGCAGCAGGCATGGAACTCCATCCCACAAATTAACATCCAGCACCTGCACAACACAATGCATGCACATATGCATGCTTGCGATCAACATTTTCGCAGTTACACCAGTTATTAATGTACCAGAATTTAGCATTTACAATGGCTTATCTTGTGCTTAACCTGAGATCTTGCAATATTAATTACGTAAATATGCTACCTAGACAAATGTATTCTCTAAATTTCATTACTCTGGCTTAATTATTTTGGGTGTTGTGACTTCCTTACCATCATTTTATCTGATCAAAGTAGCTTCCAGATAAGATGTCTGGAATAATGTTAAGAGATGGCACGCCACATTCATATTTTAGATCATGATCTCGATGTTCCTCAGTACTACATTTATTATGTGTGGCTTATGACTTTATTTACGTGACTAAATTGTGGGCAGAATGTTCTTGTAACTACCTGTGTAACGTGTAGAGAACTAGTACCTGAGGGACCATAGTGGAGGAGATGGAGAACAAGGAGAGAGAGATGGATTGGGGGGCATAAATTCTGAGTGCAGGAACCAGGCTATGAGAGTGATCATGGAAAGCTGCACTCAGTGGATCGTTCTTGCTGAGGGACTTCTGGCCATAGCACTCTCTGCCTTCTGCTTCGGTTCGGACAGGAGGGCACCGGTTGGCAAAACATTTTACTTGGGCCAGAAGGCAGTCCATCATGAAGGCAGCCAATTGGTGGAAAGTGGGTGAAGGAAGCCATTTAAGAGAGACTGCCATAAGTGGAGCCTTTGTGCAAAGAGTGGGAAGGTCATAAAACTCCACGCATCCTCATGTTAAAAGCTGGCATGATATGGACAGAGCGGCTAGTGTACGTGTTTAATGGAGGCAAGACTGTTAACTCCTCTGACTCGAGGAAGACATCATGTTCTATTAGCGAGCATCAAAAACATATATTTCATGGGCATGACTGTCTGGGAAGCTTAACAGCCTTCTGCCAGAAATTGGAAATGGTTGGCCTGGCCTGGGAAGATTATACCTGTCTGTAAATGAGGGGCGGTGGTCCCATCTAGGTATTTTTTTTTTCTCCTAGAAACATGGTCTTGCTCACTGTTAGAGTGACACCTCTCTAACTTAAAATCTCCTTTTTCCGGACAAGAGAGATTTGCAGTCGCCGATTGGATCCTCCAGGAAATGCATCTTCAGCAGCGATGGAGGCATGCTCCCACAGCATTGGCATCCCGGCGCTGTATCTGGATTGGCTACCAGGCCAACAGAACAGCAAGAGAGTAGAGGATAGTTAGATTGGTTTGTGCAGTGTGGGGGCTGTTTCATTTTTGCTAATTCGTCTCCTGTACTTAGGATTGGTGGAAAGTGATTGTGATTCTTTGCATTCTTCGTGTTCTGGTCCTCCCTGGTGGACAATTTCATGACTTCCCTAGTGGGTGAGACGTGTGGACTGCATCTTGTGGTGGACCAGGCGACAATGGCAGTTCCCAACTGTAGTTCGCAAATTATCGTGGATGCCTACAGTGCGCCATTTTATGATGCCACCTGTATTAAGGTGAAAGGGTAAAATACTGCTGCACCACCGAAAGGTTATTAAATGATATTCACAACTGTCTGTTCTCAGGTGAACCATAATTTGTGGTGTACTTGGTCATAATTGATTCCATTTGAATAGAGTTGGGCCTCACATTGGCTTCATGAAAAATATGCTACGCTGTAAAGGCGATTACTTCAGGAGAAAATTCGTGTAGCTTCCACCAGAATGTATTCTTTGGCAATCACACACCATCCCTTTTCTGAGTTGTGTTTGTCAGCTTTTGTGTAAGATTTATCAGCTTATTGTAGTTATAAAACGATTAATAAAACTTGTCAATACTTTTTAAACTTAAATACACCACTTTTCTCATTCATACTGCCTCAACAATTCACTGTTTTTATTTTATTGTGGTGGTACATGGGTACGAAAGTAATTTAAGGTTCAGTCTTATTAAATTAATTAGTCTGATTATTAATTTGAGTTCTGGAAGTAACCCAGGTATAGACAACAAATGTGCCACAAGTAAATCCACTAATTTCGTACATAAAAATTTTAGGAGTTTTTCCCGATTTGTAGGTTATTGAGAAGATAACCCTTTTCTCTATGTAAAGATAATACCATTCAGCAGCACTCACATTATATATGGACGATTAAAGCAAGTGATGGCTTGCAATTTGCAATCGTTGGCCATGGTCTCGAATCATGGCACGTTTGTGAGGTAGTGGGTGCGTTATCTTGCAACTTGCAGGAAGTTGTAGCCATTTTATTTAATTGTATGTATTGTGTGTGTCATATTTTGTTTGTTTGTTTCTCATTGAGTCTTGTCAGTGATTTGTGCGCTACTTCTTATCTGATGCCGCGTCGTTGCTAACAGCGTTGTTCAAGCTTTGGTGGAACATATTTGACTATGGGGATGAATACTATATTTTAGAGTAGGTTTTGTTTCGTTAGCATTGGCATAAATGTGTGCTTATTTGAGAGAATATCATAGCAGTGTTGGGACGCGCCTTGCATGGGAGTCGAAGACTTGCGTAAATAACAATTGATTTGAATGCTTACGAGAAGCGAATCTCGTGGTGTATTGAGAAAGGCTGCTCACTGATGTCTTCCAAAATGGAACAGGAGTCAGCCATTGATGCAGAACAAGTAATAACAGCGGAAGAAGTTCATTTGAATCAGTCTGCAAATAGGGAGCAATGTCAAATGCAGAATACTCCGATGGTGATGGTACAGTTCACTCAGGAAATGAAAGTGAAAACGATGTCGAGGGGGCAGGTCACGTAGGTTCTGTAAATACGGAAAGAGGTACAGTCAGGGAAAGTAATAGTCCGATTTTGCGGGCACCATGTCATAGAGCAGTTGAATCGTGTGCGTCTAGTCCTGTGTACGTTACTGAAAGCGCGCTATTAGAATCGATCATTGAATTTATACAAGAGGCAGAGGAGAGACGACAGGAAAGGGAAGATAAGAGACGCCAGGAAGAAGACCACAGAGACGAGATCCTCATTAATGAAATTAGAGAAATTCAGAAACGATAAGACAAAAAGGAAACGAGACAGGATGAAGCCATGAAAGAAATTAAGGATATTCGAAGGAGTGAAGGTGACTTTGTCGGAAACATAATCAAGTCAGGAATGAACGTAAGTTTGTAATAGCAGAGGTTGGAGACATTAGGAAAACATTAGATAAGACGCGAGAATAAGTGTAAGAGTCCAAACATGAGGCTAGGGCAGCTAGATTAGTATCTAGAGATGTGCGGAAAAATGTCTAAATTCCGTGAGAGCAGGAAGCGCTGGAGAAAGTCGAAGTGACCGCAACCAAAAAGGATATTTCTGCTCTCAAAAAACAGGGACAAACGGTAGCTGAAAAAAGACAGGAAGAAATGTTAGAAATCAAAGGCGAACAAACAGGTCTCAATACCCAGTAGAATGAGCTGGCGTACGAGATGAGACAAATGTGTGAACGGGTCGCTCGTGTAGAAATCCAGCCAGAAGCAACAGCATGTCGCCGTGAGTTCGTTGGTCACCAGGAATGTCAAAGACAAAATTTTGCAACCCAACCTGGAGCCACATCTCTATCAAAGACAACGGAGTGCCTCCTTAAAGGGGTGCGAAGTCCAGCGGAGCGCGCGCAGACAGTGGGGCGTATTACACAAAGTACCGAGCCGAACCACAACTGCGCGCGACTCAGGCGTAAGGTAACATTACTGCATGACTCTGATGACACGAGACGAGAGTGAAACAGCATTCAGGGATCGGTCGGCTATGAAATCTTGGGCGCACGAGCGCCAAAAGTTAGAGAAAGTCAAGGGTGAAATTTTTGAATATTTCGACTTAAAACATTTTCTCTCAATTCAAAATACGAGGGTTGTCCATAAAGTAAGTTCCGATCGGTCTCTAAATGTATACCACAGTGAAAATCAGAAATATTTTATTTGTAAGAGTTTTATTTGCAAGAGTTAGCGCCGGCCGGAGTGGTTCAAAAATGGCTCTGAGCACTATGGGACTCAACTTCTGAGGTCATTAGTCCCCTAGAACTTAGAAATAGTTAAACCTAACTAACCTAAGGACATCACAAACATCCATGCCCGAGGCAGGATTCGAACCTGCGACCGTAGCGGTCTTGCGGTTCCAGACTGCAGCGCCTTTAACTGCACGGCCACTTCGGCTGGCTCGGCGGCAGTGGCCGAGTGGTTCTAGGCGCTACAGTTTGGAACAGCGCGACCGCTACGTTCGCAGGTTCGAATCCTGCCTCGAGTATGGATGTGTGTGATGTCCTTAGTTTAGTTAGGTTTAAGTAGTTCTAAGTTCTGGGGGACTGATGGCCTCAGATGTTAAGTCCCATAGTGCTCAGAGTCGTTTCAACCAGTTTTTTGCGTGGCAGTTGTGTTAGGTGGGCTGCATTCATTAAGGCGAAGCCTCTCTCCGGGCCCTCCTACTTAGTGGGAGACTTCCCTGTTCTAGGCACCTTTACTCTCTCATAGTGCGCTCACAACTGAAAAGAGCGTCTTGATGCGATCGACGGTCATAACAGAGACACAACCCAACACATCTGTGCAAAACTTCATCGGGTTTTCAGTGTGGTGTCCATTTCGCGGCCGATCGGAACTTACTTTCTGGACAACCCAGGTATTCAGGGTTACGAAGAGGACCACAATTCATTACACCCCAACTAATGGATTGCTCAGTATTATGGCCACTAGTAGACAAATTGGAATTTTCCTGTGAATACCTGGAAGGTTCAATAGCAGAGCACGTGCGTAGCGTTGCGGCAAACTGTTGCAGTTATGGCGAATTTAGAGAGTTTTCCTCAAGACCTTCTGGTCAAAAAACACCTAGGAAAGGATTAAACAGGAGATTATGTTAGCAAAGGATTACGAGGCAGTCTGGTAACGCTTTTCGAGACGATTGTCAACAAGAACTGTCACCTGGACGAACTGTATAGTGAAAAGAACATGATGCGACACTGCTACATGAAACTGCCATTGAAGTTTCAGAAATTTGCTCACTGGCCAATGTAATGACACGATAGAGTCATTCAAAAGCTCTCTACGAGAACTAGACTTTGACAAGAAGGCACAACATGCGAGGGACCGAATGAGATTTAATGAACTAAATTCGCAAGGTGCATCAGGTGGAAACAATGACAGGTAAACACAAATAGGTTTCTAAACAGGGCGACAAGAAACCAATATGAATGCCAAAGATTTAGCAATGTGCCTCAATGGAATAATAGAAGCAGACAAGGGATGTACGTTGGTAATTTTCAAGAAGACAGAAATAACAATTGGAGGGAAATGCAAAATTCTAACCAGTTCATGCAGCATTCTTGGAACTCAGGGCAAACGACAAATAATGGCGTGATTGGTAGGCGAAGTCCGCAATATGATCACCAGAATGACGTAGTGGAAATCGGACCACCTAACCCTTCAAAGAGATCTCACGGCAGAAGTTCGCGTAGGAATTGACAGTCGGCTGCTGCGGCCTCTTTATATCATTACTTTAGCGTTAAGAATCATTTGTTTCCAACTCATTTATGTACTCTCTTAGTGTATTGTTATTTATTTATGTGCACTTAGACTTTTTGGATGACTTATTTTTATAATTAGAGGATAAGATCTTCTTTTGTGACGTCTGATCAATGAATCTGGCGTTTGAACTTTGACAATTTACCGCAAATTTGAGACGTACTGGTACCCTCTCATGTTTCACAGATAGAAATTTATTTCTTGAATAGGAATGTGCTAATTTCTCGGCGGAAAGCTCTTGGGTTTATGATACAACTGCTGGTTTAACACTTTAGCATTGCTGTATTAGTAGCTTGTCACACCACAGCAAAGGTATGCGTTGGAACAACATGAAAATTGCATTTTAGGATCAGAAATAATAGCACAAGTCTTGGAGGCACATTTCTTCTCAGAATTAATCTTGGAATTTAGTGATGGTTTGGCTTCTTCCGTTGATGTTATGCGCACTGTCGGTGGGGCGTATGGACGGCCTGTTACACCATTCGGAGAGAGGAGGCGATAGTGGTACGACAGAAGTTGATTTGTGTTCCGATAGTGGAGATTGGCGTAATTTGGATCATGCCACCGATACCCATGCGGACATCCTGCGAGATGGATATGGGGTGTCCACGCCAGAGGCGTGTTGACGTTGGAGTATGGCTTTTGTTCACACTGTGGTTAGATTAGTGTTATCGCCAGCGGAGCGATGTGTTCTCTTTGGTGGTTTTCGAGTGTGGTTACACTTACGAATAATCTCCTATGACGCGATATTTTTCGCTGGTGGTACTCTTTCGTACTCTTTCGTCTGTGATTATCTCTTATGGATTATCGCTATTAGTACGATTATGTTTGCCTTGTGGCATTTCGACTGTGGATAGCCAGCGCCAGAGGCGCGTCAGCGGCAGAGTTTTGTATCACGTGGCATGAGCACGTGGAGTACGACACACCTTAGTACGTCTTTACCTGAATAGGAACGAAATGGCGAATGGAACCAAAAAAAGAAAACGAAGGAAATATCAAATCCTTATGCACTACAAATTGTATAAAAAAATGGTATTTTATATCTTTGCAGCAGCTGTTAATTGATGATACATGTACGTCGATTTTTGAGAGTTGTTCGTCAGTTTCATAGCGAAAGGTGAATTTGTGCCGATGTCTGATCTATCCTGACAACACCATAAGGGGTGTACAGATCGCAGTGAGCGGTATTCGACCCATATTATACACCAAATATCCGCATCAGCGTCACCATACAATAAGTTAACATCAGAAGTATCAAAGACGATATCAGCATAAAGTAGAAGGGTTAGAGGTAGCTAGACTTCATAATAAGTAGAATTATTAGAAGTAAGTGTTGCATAATGTGACAGTGCTTGAATTATGAATGTACAGTCTGTGCTCGATTAGCCCATTATGATGCATGACTGGTATTGGGAAACTAACAAACACTGACATACCCAACAGCAACCCAGCTTCACAATTAGAAAGTGATTAGTTTACATCTTTTAGATAAGCGAGTAATTAGCGATGTTAGTGCGATTTTCTTACAAAGTATCTTCAGTAGTATCATTATTTAACTGAAAGAAAGCAGTAACACAAATTTTTCCGTTAATCACAATATAAGTCTCAACTACAAGCAGCTCATATTTTTGTTGTGTTTTTCTGTGAATATGTTTCTGTGAACATTGATTGTAAAAACACGCAGTGCTAAAACATTCACAAAGGTTAGTGCAGACAACCACAGCGTTCCAAATAGCGAGTGAGGAGCAGACCGTTGCTGGACGTGGCTCAGCGCATGGCAGGCGCCCATATCGCTGTGCAGTTGGTGGGGCTGGCTGGTGTTGTTGCGCGACCACGGGCACAGCTGCCAGTAGGGGTGATGACCACGACTGAGAGATCGGCTGACGTGACGTCACTGCATGGTCACATCAGCAGCAGTCAAGAGTCTCAAGGGACCAGACTTGAATGTAAAGCCGACCAGAAAGGAAGGATTAGCGAGCGCCGGACCAAGTGCTTGACGTCTGCCACAGCACTGACTACTGCTGGAGGATTGTCTTCAACAAGACCAACAGTTTCTCAACTGCTGCCTCACGTCAGGCCTGTCAATAGGCCAGACGCCTACCGGTTGCTGCCAGAGACTGGAGACAAGTCCTGCCACAGACACCACTACTATCACCGATGCTATTAAGTAAAGGGGTAACTCTTGTCTTAGCACCAACATTCTACAATAGAAATGAAACCTATACACATTAGTGAAAAAAATAAAAAAGGTAATATTGTATCTAATTAAGAACCTAAATTTAAAAAAGGTGATAACATTAGAATTAGTAAACTTAAAGGTCTTTTTTTTTTAAAGAATATACACCTAATTGGTCAACAGAAATGATTGAAATTGAAGATATTATTTAGTCTAATCCAGTTACATTATAATATATAAAACGAAATTTTTTAACAAGAACTACAGAAAACAAAATATCCAGATATATTCTTAATTGAAAAAGTTTTAAGAAAGAATGGTAATCAAGTTTAAGTTAAATGGTAGGGTTTTGATAATTCACATAACAGTGGAATAAACAAATATAAAGTATTTTATAAAGAAATAGTTTACTATTTAGTTTAACAATCAAGTTTTTAAAAGAAATAGATTACTCTTTAGTTTGACAATCAATTAGTCTTTAAACAATTAGTTTTTTTAAAGAATTACTTTACTATTTAGTTCAACAATCAATTAGTTTTTGAACAGGTAACAATTATTTCCATCAAATTTTAAATTTGAATATCTTGTACTTTAAACATTTCATCTTTCACTTTAATTCTTTTATTTTTTAGTTTAATACTTTCATCCTTCATTTTAATTCTTTCCTCTTTTATTTTTATTATTTCATTGTTTAATTTATTCAATCTTTGTCGTTTCTGAGTACAGTAACCTTTGTGTTTTATTTGACTTATTTAAAATTTTATTTCATCTTTGAATAAGTTTCCATTTACATAGAAAAACTTTATATATAAAATTTTTAAATATTTTTATTAATTTCATATTGACATAATTTTATTAATTTTATGTAGAAATAATTTATTACATTTTAAATAACTTATAATGTCCATATGGTAATGTATCTACTTTATTTTCTAATACATACCTTTTATTATCAAGAGGACTTGGCGATTTTTTGTTTGTTTGTATTGTATACATTTCATTTTTTTACGTTTTAATTACATAAAATTTTGTAATTGATCTTTATTGTTAAACAAACATTCTTCATAATCTTCTAAACTTATTTTGTTTTAACAATACATTCTATATTGTCAGCAACTTTATAAGCATATATTTTTGCTCTTAAACTACCAAATTCTTCAATTACTTTTCCATTAGATTCATCTTTCCTTTTAACAACTTTATTTTTTAGTTGTGGAATATTATATATATTATCTGTTGGATAATCCATAGTATCAAAATAATCAATAATTGATTTTCTATCTTCATAGAAATTTTCAGTTTTATTATTATAAATATATCTTGATTCTTGTAAACATAATTCAATATTTGCTCCTTACTTAGGTTTCATAACTCTACAGTCAAAATCATACACTAATTGGTTAGATAAATCAAGTATACTTAATCCAACATAAATAGGATTATCAAATGTTATTTTAGTTTTATTCATATGAATAGAAGGAAGATTTACATAAAATACAGTCCTAGATTCAAGATTTTGTGTAGCTTCCACTTTATCACATATTTCACTATTTTAAACTCATTTTGCATTTTGTCTACTTCTTATATTTTCCATTGCTTTACCAAATACAGAATTATTCATTAATTTGTAGAAATCTTTTCAAAATTAATTGTACCATATGTTCTTAACTGTGTGTTTAGACCTATTTAATCACTTACATGTAAGATTTCTATAATGTACAAGTTTTGATTCATGAGCTAATGGTAAATCTTTATGTAAATCATGTATTTCTTTGGATATTCTACATCTACCTCAAATATATAACGAATTTCACAATTGTTTAAAATTTCATTTATTTCTATACAATTAAAATCATTTGGTTCATCCCATTGAAATACACCATATGGTAAATATTGGTTCATAGCATAACGATATAAATTATGTGCATCCAGATACATCATATAATTTGATATTTCTTTATTATTGAAATCTTTTAAATATTTATTATTTGCATTAACATATATTTTACGACATTGTGAAATTCTTCCTCTCATTCCTTTTTCAACCATTAGAAACATATCATAATCATATAATAATACAAGTTTTTGGTAAGTAATTTTTAACATTGCATCCCAAGATAAAAATGCAGCTGTAAAATACTAAGAAGGAACTATATGTTTGTATAGATTTATCTAATATTTTCAAAAATACCACTTAACAATAATACATCAGTTTTCAGATACAAATCGTGATATTCACCAAGATTTTTTATATTAAATTGTTCCCAAAATAATTTTGCATGTTCATAATCTTCATCAGTTATGTTACAGTCATTTAATTTACAGTATAATGTTTCTTATGGTGGTAATTGTGTTTCTTCAAATTTTTTTCAAGAAACCGTATAATCATATGGATAAACAACTTTTCTGATTACTAAATTAAATAACTAAATTAAATTTTAATATTTATAATTGAATTTTTAAAAAGTTTATTAAGTGAAGGAGCCATAAATTTAAATTTATTAACGTACCTCATTTCTAAATTTTTTGTATGTTACCAAAACTAATGTATTTATTTTCATTGTTGGTATTAATTCTATTTCTTTATTAGCATAACCAAATTCTTTATCCAAAGATGATAATCATAACCAGATAAATTATACAAATAAATATTTACAAAATCAGATAGTTTCTGTTTTAAATTTCAATTATTGTATAATGAAACAATACATTTCCCAGTTAGATTACCTTGATGATGAACTTCTTTATTATTTTTTTGTTTAATAACATTTACACAATGTGCAAATTTAGAATTATTATGTATTTTGGTTCCTTCAAATGTAAATAATTTCATGTCTTCAATTTCAGAACATATTTTTCCAATTTCTTCAACTTCTTGATTTATACATTCAATAAATTTTATATGAAATTTGGTACTTTATTAACAACATCTTTATAATTTCCATATTTGTATTTCATATAATAACAAATTCCTTTGGTTCATGTTTTCGATATTTCATTGTATATGGTTTTTGTGGATTTAGTTCACAATTGTCCATTTTAAAAGTAAACTGTCAAAATCAGCATAAATTATAAATGGAAATTTTTGTGTATATTGATAATTTTTTAAATATACTAATTCTCCATCACTTGGCATTTTGACCTTTAATGGATTTTTGCTTAAACAGTTTGGTGTATGATTATCTAATTTTTCTTTACCATTAAAATGTAGTAAACATGAATCAGAAAAAAAATTTTATGTTCCATGTTTGGTAATTTGACTTGTGACAAGTCTAGCTAAATTTTTTGTATAACAATAGTGTGAATTATTAACTTTCTTATTATAAAGTACAATTACATGTTCTTTATTTATAGATTTTGTAATTTTTAATGTATGCATTTGATGTTTTTCACCTTCATCATCATCAAATGAATAAACATTAACAGATACATTAATTATTTTTTCTTTTTTTGGAATATGATTGGCTACTACAGGAAATTCAATATTTTTAAGATTTTATCAAGATCAAAACCAACATTTTTATATTTCTCTATTTTTTCAGCATTTTATCTACAGGAAACAAAGCTTGTTTATAGATCATAAAAAACATTTTGCATCATTATTTTTTTAATTAATAAAAGCTTTTTAGTTTTTTACTACTTAAAGTAAATCAATATAAGATGATCCTTTTAGTGGAATAAATATATTAATTTCCAGTTGTAGACCAATAATTCTATTTAATGACCATCCTGATCCTTGCGTATGAAAACAATTTTTTTTTCTAAAATATCTCTTTTACCATTTTAAATTTTTTACAAATATCTTTTTCTGTTAAAATATTGTAGTTTCACATTTGTTGTACTAATTCTTGAACTTATTCATTTCATTCCTTTGTTTGTAGTTTATATTCACAATATAAAATAAAATTTATTTTTAAACCATTATTTACTTTCAAATAGTGTTTAACAATTCAAAAAATTTTTGTTTTTACTGTAGCTAAGAAATTATTTGGATCAAGTATATCTCTACTATTTTCAAAATTTATAGTTTGTAATCTATTTTCAACTGCCTTTCAACTACATAATCTTGCACTGTTTATTTATCTCTTAATTTCGGTTTTACAATTATATTTATAGAAAATTGAAATGTTATTTTTAATGGTTTATCTTCTTTAGTTAGAAAAACAACATAAATATCGTAATATGGTAATGTTTTCCCAAACTTTTCACTATGTTCAGGTATATAATTTTTAACAATATTTCTATAATCGTCAGGTACATAAATATTAACAGTATTTGTACAATTTTACTTGTTTCATTATTACAATTTTTATAATTTTCACTTACATCTGTGACATTATTTATAACAATTTTTATATTATTTTCATTTCATTCAGATGTATTATTTTTAACAATATTTGTATTATTTTCACTCACTTGAGGTGCATTATTTCTAAAATTAATTGGATGATTACTAATAATAATAGAACTGTTACTAATAATAAATGTAATTAAATCAGCTCAACATAAATTTGAATATCAATGTAAATCATTAATTTTACAAAATTCACGAAGTTTAGCAACAGGAAGTTGTGGTAGTTGATAAAGAATGTATGTTTCCATTTTGAACTTTTATTTATTACAAAAAAATCAATGATATTAGTAAAAAAATTTTAATAAAAAGATAATTAGTAAATAGATGGATAAGGGTTATTATTTAATAAATAATTTACCAAACAGAGAGTCAGTTTGTTATTTAGTTTAACAATCAATTAGTTCTTAATGAACTCTCCGCTGCAGATTGAAAATCTCATTCTGGAAACATCCCCCAGGTTGTGGCTAAGCCATGTCTCCGCAATATCCTTTCTTTGAGGAGTGCTAGTTCTGCAAGGTTCGCAGGAGAGCTTCTGTGAAGTTTGGAAGGTAGGAGGCGAGGTACTGACGGGAGCAAAGATGTGTGGACGGGGCGTGAGTCGTGCTTGGTAGCTCAGTTGGTTGAGAGCACTTGCTCGTGAAAGGCAAAGGTCCCGATTTCGAGTCTCGGTCTGGCACACAGTTTTAATCTGCCAGGAAGTTTCTCTACCCTCGCCTGACAGCTCTTTCGTTCGTGGCGAGTTTTAGAAGATGTGACCTTGCACTCGTAGCAAATGTCTATACTGTTTCGAAGAGCGCACAGTGCTATGTACATATCAATGTGGTTGGTAATCTGTGATTGACAGAATTTATTTCTACTAGTTTATGTAGTATTTTTTCTGCTCTATCTGTTGTCAACTGCGGATGTTCGTTGAAGGTATGTCTCTCATCAAGGTACACCCGTAAATATTTTGTTACTATTGAGTGTTTAATGTTTCTGTTCCCAAGTTTAATGAAGGTATTCCTTTTCAGTGATCCTTCCATTAGATAGTACGCAGTTTTGTTTTTTGCGACTGTTGGCTTGTTCGTTTAGCACCGTTGTGTGACTGTTTGAAGTGTTCCACTTGCGTTCTCTGCTAGCTGGTCCCTATTGTCAACTGATACGACAACTAATACGTCATCCGCATATGCAACTACTCCACCTGCTCTAGCATCTCCTTCCAGGACATGAAGGAGGAATTCAGTGGAGATATCCGAGAAAATGGGCTCACAGATCGATCCTTGCTGACAACCATTTGTTATGTTCCTAATAACTCTGCCATTGTCCGAGCTCCATTCTACGACCCTATCGCTACAGCAGTCTAGGAAACTGTGGTACAGGGCCTTAGATACCTCCAGTTCTTTAATCCTCGCAAACATTGTAGGCTATCAGAGACTGTCAAAAGCGCTTGCTGCGTCTATTGTTAGTGTAACTGCCAATTTACGTGTGGTTCCTGCGACAGTTTTGAGTGCTCTGTTTATAGTATCATCGATTGATTTACCTTTCAGGAACCAATATGGATGTGAGCTAAGGCTGCAAAGGACTCTCTGCATCTACAGATCCTCTTCTAGATCTTAGCTAGGGTATTTATTAGACAGATGGGTCTGCATGATTCTGCATCTGACGGGATCCGTGTCTGCGGATTTTTTTATTTTTATTGAGTTGCCTGTTTTCCTAACTGTTGGTACACTGCCCAGCCTTAGAGCATCATTTAATATCGCGGTTAACATTGACAAGATGTGTGACAATGCCTGTTGTAGCTCCTCAGAGTGGATCCCATCTGGTCTAGGTGCCTTTTTCTTCTTCAGTCTTGCAATCGCTAACGCAACCTCCCTTTGCTCAAACGGACAGGTAACAAATGTTGTGTGGCATGGTTCCTCAAGCTGTTCTCGTAGTGTGCTGTGTTGTTCCTTGATCTGAGCTCATGACGTCATGGGGGGGGGGGGAGTTATCCAGCAGGTACTGTGTTATCTGCGTCCATCCCTTGAGTAATGGACCAATGCCCTTGCCTTACTGTTGCAAGAACGGATGGGATTTTAATTTTTTCAGTCAGTATTTTGCATGGTTCGCCCCAGATGTTTTTTGTGTTTGTGTTGTATCGAAACGTCCCTAATGTTTTTTCTTGGTCTCTGTGAGAATGTTTTAAGTTTCCTCCACTAGTCTGTATACAGTTAGTATGCGTTGTCGCTCTGTTGCTTTAATGGCTCTGTGGTATAAAATTTTTTTTTCGCTGGATATCGCGATTTGGCCTTTCTCATTCGTATTCCATATTGACTTCGTTCTTTTGTTGATGGATGTTGGAATTGCTTCATGTTGCGCTTTTTGTAGTTCTTCAGTTAGTTTGAGTGCCCGGAAATCAACACTCCTCAGAATTTCTATTAGACTGTTGTTTTCTCATATTATTCTCAATTTTTCCCAGTCTTCTTTGCCTATTAACAAACATTTGTCCTTTTTTTGCAAGTTTGTGGTTATGTCTTGCCTCTTGCTCGTGTGAAATGTTATTAAATTATGGTCTGTTGTTGCTACGTTTTCGTGTACTTTCCAGTCACTAATGAGTGTGAGGGATCTGTTGTTGATTAAAATTATATCTACGTTACTAGTTGATCCGTCGCGTTCCATGTATGGTGGTGGTTTTCGTTTCTTGTTTACTATGATCAGTCCATATTCCTGAATGATGTCGTTTGTCCTGCCTGAGTTCCACAGGGTAGACCATCAGTTGTTGCCTGAAGTTTTAACTAGTCTCTCTCGTCGTGCGAATGTTGCTATGTCCCTGATAAGTGCTGCATAAGGTACTTGCATAAACGGATGCCACAATACAGGTTTCACAGCACTGTGTCACTTCTACCATCACAAAAAATGTGTTACATAGCTGGCTGACCTTCACAATTGCCCATTCAGAGTTGAGAACAGCTATTGCCACCTTGGTCTCTGGGCTTTCTGTAATCGTATAGCCCTCGTTGGTAGTTGTTAATTTTCCCCCTTGAAGTAGGGCTCGCGTAAACACATAATGTCTATACTTTGCTGGTCAATAATTTTTGGGAGATCCGCAGAAACCAGGGTGCTGTGCACAGCATTAAGCTGTAGAACATTCATGGACGTATCACGTAAACGTATCACCTTGATCCTATTTGTGGAAAGTCCCAAATAGAATCCCCCTTGAGTCATAAGGTGAGCATTTAAATTTTATCTAGATCAGGGTGGTCGGACCGTATCGTGCACACTTGTTGCATTAGCTTATAAGGCGGTTCTTTGGCAGTTGTAAGATTTTCTGTCCTCAGGATGATTCTGTCTGTCTGCTCCGTTGTCGTAAAGCACACAGAATCATCCATCGGATGCTTCAACATTATTAGCATGCACTGCACTGTCAGCGAGTTTTCTTTTCTCTCTAACCTACTTAATTTTAGGTTTTAATCTAAGTTGTCACAATTGGCATTCCATGTCAGTGGCTTAAAAATCTTGCTGACATTGATTGGTGTTGTGCCTGTTGGAGGAAGCTGGTGTGTTGACACTTGTAATTCCTAGTGTACACATCACAACACTCTTCCTTTCGTTGTCGCACTCATGAGTATTTGGGGAGGTTGTTAGGACGCGTGTGGCTGATTGATAGACCCATGAGACTTGGGACATACAGTGGGTCCTACATGTACCACAGGTTTTTCGTTTCTTTTTCTGATAAGTGATAGACACTGGTCCACATCAGTTTTCGTGTCTATATGATGATGATGATGATGATAATGTTTGGTTTGTGGAGCGCTCAACGACGCGGTTATCTGCACCTGTACAAATTCCCAATCTTTTCACAGTCCTGTCTCTCCAATGCCCTGAGTGATGATGAAATGACGAGGACAACACAAACACCCAGTCCCTGGGTGTAGAAAGTACTCGATCCGGCCGGGAATCGATTCCGAGTCCCCGTGGTCCAGAGACCGCAACGCTAACCACTGAACCACGAGCTGCGAACTAGGGTCTACATAATAAGCCTACGTTTGTATTCAACGTTTTGTGACTTTGTTATTTCAGTACACTGTATTTTGTGCCCAGACTCCTCATGAACTTCAGCCACTTGGCAGATTTCTTCAGATTTTGGTTTTGTCTTGTTCACTGTGTCTGGTGTACCCATTGTTGCGGTGTTTGGTGTATTCGTGCATCCCTGTCCCAGTATGACGGCAGCCCCGGAAATGAAGCGTAAAGGTTTTACATATTTTCTAGAACTACTTGCATCGTATTCGTTGCTTTAGATTGTAACAGCCTGTTGAGTTTTAATTTCATTGATTCAGTCTCTAATATGGGACTATTAGTGTTTTGTGTCCTATGTGGCAACTCATCTTAGGTCTGTGTCTTGGGGTATTTTCCCGGCCGGGAATCGAACACGGGATCCTGTGACCCAGAGGCAGCAACGCTAGCCACTAGACCACGAGCTGCGGACTTGCTTGTAGAGAGTGGAAGTCTGTTTCGTAGGCGTTGGATATTTGATCCAATTTCATTACAATGGCCCGAAGTTGCTGTATGAAAAACTGCAGAGGCAATTACGATAATAATCCGAAACTCAGTGTATTTTATTTCTCATCTGAAGAGAATTTGAGACATAAATGGACATCGGCTGGTCACAGACGATACTGAGTACCTCTTAAACACCATGTGGTAACTCTCAGTGACTGAATTTAGTAAGCACAAGAATGATTTTATAATCTCACACTTCCTTAGTTTTCATTGTATCTTTCTAACTGAACTGTGTGCTTATTTTGGGTACGTGAACTGCAATTCAACGAAGACGACATTTGAAGCAGTACCAGTATGTACGACCCGAAAGTGGTACATTGATGATGGCACCATTGGTGGCCTATTGGTGCTTGAAAAAAGGTGAGTTAAGAAAGTGTAATGTTGTATAACCAATATAAACTCCAGTACAGTACGAACGAAGTAGATTTTATATGTATGCTGCGAGACGAGTTTCATTAAGTTTTTCGTTTTCAGAGCTATCCCACCTAAGTTCCTAGGATGCCTATCATACCTGTCTATCCATCGAACATCAGCAAGAGAGGACCCTGACAGTCGGAGGGATCGTTTACAGAATTGTGCGCTTCAAATTGCTATCCAGCAAGATGAGGACACACATGAAAAAACTTTTAGATACCCAGTCGTTCCATAATTTATAACAATTGAAAACCAAGCAGAGTGACTGTGAGAAGCACAGTAAGCAGATTGGACAGTGTGAGGTTAGTGTTATTAAATCATAATCCTTACCCAAGAGTTATTTGTTACTCAGTTATAAGCAGTGATTTATTACCCAGTGTGTTCAGTAATGATGCTGAACTGAGATATATTGGAAACATGAAATTCTCCAATAAAGTAAACAACATACAAGTGGTAAGTAATGTTCTTAAGGGTATTTATTGTCTGTGTAATGGTAGTGAGGCTTCTGTCGATAACGTTTTGTCCTTAATTGAAGGGATGTTGTAAGCATGATGTAAAAGTTGCAAGGAAAATAAACTAATATCAAACTTTTAAAGGAATATGTTTCATTTTTGAAGTTCACAAGTTCAACTTTATTTAGATATGGTACTGATTCTATGATAACGTGGTCATAAGTGAATTCTACACTGAACAGCCTAAGAAACTGGTACACCTGCCCAATACCGTGTAGGACACCCGCGAGCACGCAGAAGTGCCGCAACACGACGTGGTATGGACTCGAATAATGTCTGAAATAGTGCTGGAGGGAACTGACACCACGAATCCTGCAGGACTGTCCATAACTCCGTAAGAGTACGAAAGGGGTTGAGATCTCTTCTGAACAGCACGTTGCAAATCATCTCAGATATGCTCAATAATGTTGATGCCTGGGGAGTTTGGTGGCCAGCAGAAGTGTTTAAACTCAAGAGAGTGTTCCTGGAACCATTGTGTGGCAATTCTGGACTTGTGGGGTGTCGCATTGACCTGCTGAAATTGGCAAAGTCTGTCAGAAACCACAATGGACATGAATGGATGCAGGTGATGTGACAAGTTGCTTTCGTACGTGTCACCTGTCAGAGTCGTATCTAGACGTATCAGAGGTGCCATATCGCTCCAGCTGCACACTCCATACAACATTACAGAACCTCCACCATCTTGAACAGTCCACTGCTGAGATGCTGGGTCCATGGATTTACGTGGTTGTCTTAGTACCCGTACATGTCCAAGTTGAAACGAGACTCGTCTGATCAGGGAACATGCGATCCAGTCATCAACAGTCGAATGTCGTTGTTGACGGGCTCAGGCGAGGCGTAAAGCTTTCTGTCGTGCAGTTCAAAAATGGCTCTGAGCACTATGGGACTTAACTTCTGAGGTCATCAGTCCCCTAGAACTTAGAACTGTTTAAACCTAACTAATCTAAGGACATCAGACACATCCATGTCCGAGGCAGGATTCGAACCTGCGACCGTAGCGGTCGAGCGGCTGCAGTCTGTAGCGCCTAGAACCGCTCGGCCTTTTCGGCCGGCTGTCGTGCAGTCATCAAGGGTACACGAGTTGGCCTTCTGCCCATATCGATCATGTTTCGTTGAATGGTTCACAAGCTGACACTTGTTGATGGCCCAGTATTGAAATCTGCAGCAATATGCGGAAGGGTTGCACTTCTGTCACGTTGAACGATTCTCTCCAGTAGTCGTTGGTCCCGTTCTTGCAGGGTCTCTTTCCATCCACAGCGATGTCGGAGATTTGATGTTTTACCGGTTTCCTGATATTCGCTGTACACTCGTGAAACGGGAGAAACCACACTTCATCGCTACCTCGGAGATGCTGTGTCCCATCGATTGTGCGCTTACTGTAACACCACGTTCAAATTCACTTAAATCTTGATAGCCTGCCATTGTAGCAGCAGTAACCGATATAACAACTGCGCCAGACCTTTGTTGTCTTATGGAGGCATTGTTGACCGCAGTGCCGTATTCTGCCTGTTTAGACACTGTATCTCTGTATTTGAATACGCTTTCCTATACCTGTTTCTTTGGCGCTTCAGTGTATTAGCCCATAAGCTAACAAATTTTTGAGGAACACTGGTAGTTTTTGTATTCGAAGTCCTAACACCTTCTCAAGACTTTGTAGTAAACAAATCCCATCACTGAGCAACAGCGAGATCAGTTTATGAGTTGCATTACAAGTAAAGCAGACACTTTAGCTTCAGATGATAAAACTGTGCTCCTGTTAGCGGATGAAATTCATTTCAAGTCACATCTTGGCTACAAGGGTGGGAATATCGTTGGATGTGTCTTGAACACTGACAATTTTTTGTGTGTAGCTTGTGCCTATGTTTTTATTATTTCGAGCATGGATTCACCTTACAAAGAACTGGTATCTATTCTACCAGTTCATACTATTCAGGCTGATGTTCTTGGATTTGAGGTCGTTGGGATAGTGGCAGACCATAATGAAATTAATAAGAAAGCAGTATCTAAATTTTCTAATCCTCAAGGTATGACAATCAAGTAAACTGATCCTGTATAGTCAACCTATCGCCCACTGTACTGTATAGAGAGATGTGATCTCAGCGCTACTCTTAACATTGCACTAGAGAAGGTAATACGGCAAATGACAACAAACACTGAAGGAACAATACTTACCCGACAGGTCCTTGTGGTGGCATATGCATTATGTGCTAGGAATACCAAAGCCTTGAAAAATAATGATTCATTGTAAGGAGCAGCACGGAAGTTAGAAACGAAAGTTAGTATGGATAAATCAAATAATATGGTGATGGAAAATCCTGGTGGGGATAGAGGAGAGACTTTTGTGATAAAGGGGAAAGAGCCCCAAAGAGTAGGAAACTTTAAGTAACTAGGCTCGATAATAACAGAAGATAACCGGACAGCAGCAGAAATTGAAGGAAGGATAGCAAGTGGAAACCAATGTCATTTTTTCTTGCAGAATGTATTCAAGTCCATAAATGTTAGTAGGAATAGAAAAATCCAGATATACTTTACCTTATTCAGACTTACAGAAATGTATGGATTGCAAGGATGGGTGATGACCACGAAGGACAAAGGCTTGATATTGAGGTAGGAAAGGAAGATTTTGAGAAAGATATTTGGGGCGGTGATGAAACTGGCGTATAAGGACTACTGCAGAACTACAGACACTTTTTTGCGCAAATGAATATTGTAGTCAAAATCAAGCAAGGTAGATTAAGATGGGCTTGTGAGGTAACAGGCGAACTGTGACGCCCTGAAAATATTCTAAGTTCGGAGTTGCCTTGGCCGCCCTGGCCGCTCGGCGTGTACGGACCGCTCGTCAGGCTGGAGATGTACAGGGAATGCCAGAAACTCTAAGTGTTAAGAAAGCGTTTATAGGAAAGCGCGAAGGGAGAATGAGAAGAGGAAGATCCAGGAAAAAGTGGCTTCAGTGTATGGAGGAGGATCGCAAAGCAATGGGAATCATGAACTGAAGAAGGAAAGCGATGGACAAAGAAGGATGGAGACAGGTGACAAAGGAGGCCAAGGTTCTATAAGGCATGCAGCGCCGACCAAAAGGTAAGTACAGTTCTTCTTTCGACAAATTTGGTCCGAAGAAACCATTTAAACACTGAAAAAGTACTGCGACATTCACCAAATCATAAATTGTTAATGGGATATTCTTAACGTGAAAAGGATCAGAGGTTAAGAAATATTTGCCAAGAACCTCTAACTAAAAATTTCCACCATATACAGAATTTTTTCCGTTCTTCACGCCACGGTTATGTTCATGGGATGATTTTAGAGATGAAAGGGAACTTAGTAGAGAAACATATCTTGCTTTGAAAGACACAACTGCTGCTTTGATTGATTTCAGTATCTTCTGGCTAACTAGGAAAAACATATCGTATTTGCTGGTTGGAAAAGTACAAACAGACGATTTGGAAGACAGGTTCGGAAAATGCCTTCAGCTGAGTGGGGGAAGTTGTCATGTTTCCCTAAGACAAGTTTTTGAAACTGATCAAAAACTAAGGACACATAGCATGTTTTCCCTCATACTACAGTCAAAAGTAGTTGATTTCGTTGTTAATATCACTAATATACTTGCTACTCCTACTGAAATTCAGGAGTTAACAAACACACCACTTCCAGAATTCCTAAATGTAGCTGTAGATCAGAATGACGCTGACGGAATAAATGAGAATACCTGGCCACTATTATATTACATAGCAGGCTACTGATCACACCAAGCTATTAAAAAAACATTGAAAATACTGTAAGGTATTCCTCACTACAGACGAAACAAAGCAGTTTGATGATTTGGTAATGGTGGAGGATAGAGGAGGGTTGACATATGCTGCAGATGATGTAATGGCATGTGTAACATATTTCCATTTAACACTTCTGCAAATTCTGGAAGAACAGGAAATTTTATTTATACAACAGGCAAATCAAAGGAGTGTACTTGCGAAGGTAGCATCCCACAACTTTCACAGCAACCTTTTATCTGGGTTTCACTGTAAAAATAAGTAGCTCCTTATCTCAGCTTGGAGTTGCATACTGTTTCGCTGTGCAAATATTTTACTAAACAAATCAGCCAAGAGAAAAAATGATGACACTACCACTAAAAAATAGCAGTGCACCAAAGATTGAAAAAAATGTTCAAACTGTACTGCAGGTTGTAAGTTTTTGCTGTTTGATGCATGCTGACATGATGTGAATGAATATTTGTACGTATTTTCTGTTTTCATTTCATGCATAGATGCAAATAACTGGTGATAAATTTTATGCAGTTGTATTTAATCCCATTTTGGAGTTAACAATAGTAAAGTCTGTACTTGTATTACTCAGGGGCTACTTTATTGGGCTTGTAGACGATTCAGTGACGTTTTCACTAATTTATATACTGTTTGCAAGGTATGAAACTGCAGATATGTGCTTAACGAGTTATTCATCAAAAGACAACAAAATACGGAGTAGCTAAATATGCCAGATGTATTTTATTCACTGTCGCCGTTCCCATTAGGATTAAAGTGACTCAAGGGCACAGTGGAAATAGTGAGGTAAGAGATATGGAATCTACAATTTGCGTCTGCAGAAAGCACGTGTGACGGAAGTTACAAAAAAATCTTTCAGCCTTTGGAGCTTTAGTTAAAGAAATTTGAGTCTGCAATGAGAAGGTTTATTTACAGATTTATGTATAAAAACACACAATGCATAGTTTGCTATTAAAGTGTCAAATCGTCATTTATCTGTTTGCCGTCGTCGCTTAGATGCTTCAAAATTCGTGGAGGTATATTCCGTCTGTGCAACATGTTGTATCCACCACATGATACATTTATTATATGCATAAAAGAGGCCACTTAAGATGCTTCAGAAATAAATGAAGCGAAAAGTGTATGGAAATAAGAAAACTACCCTCAATTAGTTGCACAGACGGAATATACGACAGGGTAAGTGTTAAATGTTTGCAACGTATGTTTGCTTTGTATGTGACACAGTTGACAGCCTCTGCACTCACGGGGACACGCCAGCAGAGGGGCGCACCACAAAGCGAAAACGACAAAGACCGCTGTTTCCGAACCAGTTCCTATTACGTCCCGTGAAACATCTCACGTTCAAACATCCACGTAGAAACGCGTACTGCAATATGACAACTTTTCCCCACTGAGGTTGCGGAAATAAACAGAGCGCCCATCGCACACGCCAACCGGCCACGAGCACCTCTCAGGCAATGCAGCACCGTCGGCACACGGCAAGAGCTTGTTAACGAGATTTTGCCCTCTCAGCGACGGCTCTTGTTGGCTTTATTTGGTTCGCAAATCGTACAGTTTCATCTATATCTACATCATACTCCACAAGCCTCTATTGTTGTGTGACGGAGGGTATTTTCGGTACCAATATCTGATCCCTCCAACCCTGTTCCACTCGCGACTAGTGCATGGGAAGGATGATTGTCGGTAAGCCTCTGTATTGGCTCTAATTTCTCGAATTTTCTCCTCGTGGTCAATACGCGAGATGAATGTGGGGGGGTAGTGATATGTTACCCGATTCCTCCGAAAGAGCTTTCCCGAAATTTCAATAGTAAATCTCTCCGTCATGCACAACGCCTCTCTTGTAACGTCTGCCAGTGGAGTTTGTTTGGCATTTCCGTAACACGCGCCGCTCTTCGTTGGATCTTCTCTATCTCCTCTATCAGTTCTCTCTGATGGGGATCCCAAGGCAGTTGAACAATACTTAAGAATCTGGCCTACAACCGTCTTGTAAGCCACTTCTTTCGAGGATGAGTTACATTTCCTTAAGATTCTTTCGACGAATCTGAGTCTGGTGTGTGCTTCTCCGACTATCTGTTTTATATGGTCATTCCAATTAAGGTCGTTCTGGACCGATTTTGTTCACGAAAACGGACGTATGTGAAATCCCTATGTTACCTCTATTGAAACGCACATTTCCTTTCTTGACCGAACGCTAGTCATGATGTACTGTCTGTAGTGTACATAACTAAAAACTTCAATATCTGTGAACGTGTATTAAGAAAAAAATGAAAGACTCATGTCCACTCAGTAAGGCAAAAGCGTATAAAAGTTCACCAAATCGAAGAAGATCCCTGAAAGAGAGTGCAGTTATATTTCCACAACATCAGATATTACAGAAATTAATTCTATTAATTTCTTGGGAAACTCCCACGACCTCTTAGAAAATGCGAAAGTGAAAAAAGAGTTGTATATTGTAGGACTATCTATCCACCCTCTGTTCCACGACATGGCACGTCAACCAAGTATGCCATGCTGTAACTCTACTACTGGCGCCCTCGTATTTTATACACTCCTGGAAATTGAAATAAGAACACCGTGAATTCATTGTCCCAGGAAGGGGAAACTTTATTGACACATTCCTGGGGTCAGATACATCACATGATCACACTGACAGAACCACAGGCACATAGACACAGGCAACAGAGCATGCACAATGTCGGCACTAGTACAGTGTATATCCACCTTTCGCAGCAATGCAGGCTGCTATTCTCCCTTGGAGACGATCGTAGAGATGCTGGATGTAGTCCTGTGGAACGGCTTGCCATGCCATTTCCACCTGGCGCCTCAGTTGGACCAGCGTTCGTGCTGGACGTGCAGACCGCGTGAGACGACGCTTCATCCAGTCCCAAACATGCTCAATGGGGGACAGATCCGGAGATCTTGCTGGCCAGGGTAGTTGACTTACACCTTCTAGAGCACGTTGGGTGGCACGGGACACATGCGGAGGTGCATTGTCCTGTTGGAACAGCAAGTTTCCTTGCCGGTCTAGGAATGGTAGAACGATGGGTTCGATGACGGTTTGGATGTACCGTGCACTATTCAGTGTCCCCTCGACGATCACCAGTGGTGTACGGCCAGTGTAGGAGATCGCTCCCCACACCATGATGCCGGGTGTTGGCCCTGTGTGCCTCGGTCGTATGCAGTCCTGATTGTGGCGCTTACCTGCACGGCGCCAAACACGCATACGACCATCATTGGCACCAAGGCAGAAGCGACTCTCATCGCTGAAGACGACACGTCTCCATTCGTCCCTCCATTCACGCCTGTCGCGACACCACTGGAGGCGGGCTGCACGATGTTGGGGCGTGAGCGGAAGACGGCCTAACGGTGTGCGGGCCCGTAGCCCAGCTTCATGGAGACGGTTGCGAATGGTCCTCGCCGATACCCCAGGAGCAACAGTGTCCCTAATTTGCTGGGAAGTGGCGGTGCGGTCCCCTACGGCACCGCGTAGGATCCTACGGTCTTGGCGTGCATCCGTGCGTCGCTGCGGTCCGGTCCCAGGTCGACGGGCACGTGCACCTTCCGCCGACCACTGGCGACAACATCGATGTACTGTGGAGACCTCACGCCCCACGTGTTGAGCAATTCGGCGGTACGTCCACCCGGCCTCCCGCATGCCCACTATACGCCCTCGCTCAAAGTCCGTCAACTGCACATACGGTTCACGTCCACGCTGTCGCGGCATGCTACCAGTGTTAAAGACTGCGATGGAGCTCCGTATGCCACGGAAAACTGGCCGACACTGACGGCGGCGGTGCACAAATGCTGCGCAGCTAGCGCCATTCGACGGCCAACACCGCGGTTCCTGGTGTGTCCGCTGTGCCGTGCGTGTGATCATTGCTTGTACAGCCCTCTCGCAGTGTCCGGAGCAAGTATGGTGGGTCTGACACACCGGTGTCAATGTGTTCTTTTTTCCATTTCCAGGAGTGTATAACAGGGTTCTAAAGGCTATAAATAGCGAAATGTTATTGACATTGTCTACAACAAATCCTAACAGGAACAACACATTTTCGTGAATCTTTAACGGTTCGTTGCATTAAAATGGCTTACTCTCATAACACTCGAGCTATAATACAAAAATAACTAAATACGGACATTCTTTCACTACCAATTTGACGTTCCAAACCATCTTATTACAAAAAGTCGTACCAATAACGATTCGTTCTCGAAGAAGTCTATGTACTGTTGCTTTAAAACAGAATAAATTCATAGGGTGAAACCCACCGAATATGGACTTTTACTGAACACGACATATATGGTATGGCGTCTTGCTTTCTGCTTGTGACGTTGGGAGCGTTCTTGCTTCTTATCGGTTCTACTTTACATGGCACGTTGTGGAAATATCGCAGATTTTGCGTTTCACGTGAAGAAATGACTTCTCAACGAGAAATAGTACAAAGTGATGGCACGAAACTCGCACAGCACCGCAACATTAGCTAAGTCGTCTCGTGTACCGACGGCTTTAGGGACTGCACCAGCAAAGACTAGGGTTGCATGCTCTGCTCTGATGGGAGCATATTCAGTCTGACTAGTGATTCGGGACGTGGATCTACCCTAGTATGGCGAGAGGTAGGACGTAGTGTTTATCATCCAGGAATGTGCTGGACAGAGTACTTCATACTACGAATTATGTGGCCTCTAGATTGGAAACATATTCTTCAGGCACTATTTGGTGTCTATCCATTCAGGGAGAAGACGCTGTTTTGTATACCATTCCTGGGTAGGAACATTGTCGGACATGATCGTTATGACGATTGTCCGTTGTGATCACACACCCTATTAAGAGCCATATCCAGCCTTTTGTAACGTCCAGGGGAACATCATAAATCGCGGTGACTTCAACATATCTATTCTCTTTGAACCAAACTATTACTTCCATTCGTCTCATTACGTGTTCTTTTCAGTTATCTTTCGCACTGTACTGTGGCAGTTCTTTCTATGAGTGGTCCAAGTTTCATCTAGCTTTGTTACTTGGCAGTGACACACAATGCTTAAGTTACTTTCGTCTTTACACATTGTACGCCAGCGTATTATCACGACTGTGCTGAGACGGACGCTAGTTTTGTCTCTTCAACTTAGAGACCTCCTAATTTTTGTTACCAGGTAAATGTTTTGACGCCTCTAAAAAGCCATAAACTGTTCAGAACAGGGTCTTGTGATTTACCTCAAGATACTACTCGAGAATTTGATCTCTGATCTTTCACACTACTTCTGAAGACAAGTTCAATGAAAAACCCGACTGTGCGTCTCGAAATGTCACCTGTTGCGTCGAATCACCGCCAACGTTTCAGAATGGTATACAAAACAGCGTCTTCTCCCTGAATGGTTGAACACCAGATAATGACTGATGAATATGTTTAGAATCTAGAGGCCACATAAGTCGTAGTACGAAGTACTCTGTGGAGCACATACCAGTGGAAAATAAACACTACGTACAGCCGGCCGTTGTGGTCGAGCGGTTCTAGGCGCTTCAGTCCGGAACCGCGCTGCTGCTACGGTCGCAGGTTCGAATCCTGCCTCGAGCATGGATGTGTGTGATGTCTTTAGGTTAGTTAGGTTTAAGTAGTTCTAAGTCTAGGGGACTGATGACCTCAGATGTTAAGTCCCATAATGCTTAGAGCCATTTGAACCATTTTGAACACTACGTCCATTTATTTACATTTTGAACGGACTCCGCTTACACAGTCTCCTCCACGTGCTCCCAGAGGTTGACGGCCAAATGGCTATGGTCTGGCGAGAAGACAAACAAGTAACTAAAATGAAAAGGGAGATTAGGGACCAGTCTCCCGACGATGTCCAGGTAATTAGTCACGTAGCCCAAGATTGAATTAAGGACGAATGAAGAAAGATATCAGTGCTCTACTTTTAAAAGGAGACCTCCAGGCATTTGCCTTAATCCATTCAGAGCGTCCGCTACATCTAGGTAACCGAACGAAATTTTTAAATCTGGTCATGGAAACGACCCCGGGCCATCAAAGCTGAGACTCTGAGACTAAACTTGGACCGATAGTGGAGTGGTAAATAAATAAATAAAATTAGAAAAAACGCACTCCACAGAGGAATAATGCCCAATATTGGGCCGCCGCAAGGTATAAACAAAAACGATCCACCTCTATAAAACGGCATACTCTTCATTTTTTACGAGCCTACTTGCGCTTCTTTCAATTCAGGAGGTTGGTCGGTTTGTAACTCTTCACTACGGCATTTTATTTATGGATCACACTAAAAAATTCATGATTCACCTGTTTTAACATTATTGGAGGAATGGGGGTCATTTACAGTTCTGAAGAGATTGAGGATTATACACATTCCAGTCATCTTCATTTCCAATTATGAGGTACTAACACAGATTTTCCTCATGCTCAAAACTTGAATCAAACACCATCTTCAGGTAGAATGTTGTACTTGTAGGACTCAGTGTTAAACGACATGAGCTTTCACCCAGTCCACATATTCATCAATTTTCGATGCTGAAGACCTGTCTCAGTGATTTTCAAGTTCCACTTCTTCTCGGATCTCCAAAACTGTACTACGCGAAACGGAAATGTGTACTCTCTAGGCGGAGCCCGCCCACGTGGCTGCTCGTGCTAAAGCATCGTTCATGGAATGGGAAGGTGCGCCAAACCCGCATTGAATCCCACATCCTAGTAGTTGAAACCGGGCTGGCCCCTAAATCCCGCCTCAGTTACAGGATTCCCAAACATTTGGAAAACTTTTGCTCACTTTTACATGAATAACGTTACACGCAGAGATTTGGGTACATATATTCCGTTCCGGGGTACCAAGTTGGTGACAGGAAGGGCAGCCAGTCACACCTTAAGCTAACCATACCAAGTACATTAATAACCATGCCAAACCTGCCCCGATGCGGGACAAAAGCACAAGAGAAAGAGAAAGGAGAAGAAAAGAAGAAGAAAACATGTACGTCTGATGAAATGTGTTCCCTATTTGCTCGTAGCAGTTCGTAGTAAGTCCAAATCCCCGATTTACTTTTATGGGACACCGGTGCTACAAACTTCGCTATTTTATATCTAGAAACGTGCTACACAACATAACTTCACATGCAGAAAATGTTGATTAATCCACAGGAAACTTTCATAAATTCGGAGTAATTACTCTAATGCGCTGCAGTATGAAACTATAGATTTTGGGGTACTTGATAAATAGTTCACGATAGGCTTACCAAGCAATTTCAATTGGACTGACATGTTTATATTCTTTGACGAAAGTATGACTAGTAATATTGACATCCCGCTAACAAGAATACTACCGGTGTTCGGTGAAGAGTAAAAGTCGATATTTTTAGAGACGTGATATCGGCTTAATGCTGCTGAACTTGTAATACAATACAAAAGAAAGATAACTCTAACAATAGGTCACCGATTTTGATCAACTTTCGAACGAACACTCTATAATGAAAATAAAGAGATACGCGTTTCGACTTTTTGCTAGACAATACCTAGCTTTTGAAAAAGTCGAATTTAAAGCAGATGACAGAAAATCATCTTTTCAACTGTTTACATCGAAAGATCGTCAAAAACCAACGTTTCATTAACACTTTAAAAAAGGCAAAGAACAACCTCTTTCATTTATCAAAATATTATCCGATACACCGATAAAAATATCGAATGAAAAAACCTCACAACCAATAATCGATAACGGACCAGCAGTTTGATAGTTTAATGCTCTGAGTGCTCGACCGACGACCGCACATTGCTACACACAGTGAATGACGGGTACCCAAGCTACAGCACGAAAACACAAAAACGTTAATAACTCGAACATTATTAGCTTTGTACCTCGTATTATACTCGTGACAATGTTTGTTTTTAGACAATCTTTCAATGCATAGCGTTGGAAATACGATTTTCCGTCACCAACTTTGGCCTCAATTTTTTCTGAACTAGGGAGTAACTAGCAAAGTGCCGCGACACGTGTCTCGTTATATTTTATACGGATCGTCCTTTCAAAACTTGATCAAAATCGGTGACCTCGTGTAAGCTTAAGTTTGCAGAGAATAAAATCAGCTGTCGTGAGCACTTGAATACGAAACGCCTTTTATAGCCATTATACGACTGCATGTGGCAGCTGCTAACGAGATAAGTTTGATGGCGGCATCCTTTTCACAGGTAAACCTCCGTAGGCGGAGGTACTGGCGACGGCGACTTCGCTGGCTGTTGCGGCAGCCGGAGATATCGCACAATCGGAGGGCACATGTCGTTACCGCAGTCAGTGGGAGCATGCGTCTTGTTAGCTTTTGCCACGTGTTATCGTGTTTGTGCGCTTAGGCTAGCACCTGTCTCTTCCATATCCCTTTCAGCGGGGAACTCCATTCACCATGACGTTTCACAAGCTATCGTTCCTTCGTCCAAGTGGTCTCTTTACTTCTGTCTGAAATTAACACGTGGATAAGCACTGAAACTTTCATATGCAAAGGGCCCTTGTAATGAAAAAGAAAGTAATTAATTACAAAATCAATAGAAGCAGTAACTCACTGAACATGTTAGCCACTAAAACAATAACAAAAAACAGAAAAATGAAACATAACCGGAATAAATAATTAATGAATCTTCTTCCGCCCATCTCTGTCTCTCTCGCTCTTCACTCTCTCTCTCTCTCTCTCTCTCTCTCTCTCTCACACACACACACACACACACACACACACACACAAAAGAATAACACATCTACACACTACCCATTTAGAAAAAAGCTGTATCTCAACGAATGCTACACACACACACACACACACGCACACACACACACACACACACACACACACACAAACAACGCACGCACAACCTACACAAAAAAAGACGAAAGCTAAACACACAGCTACAGTTGGCATCGTCACACCGTAAAAACACACATGTTTATCACACAATGAACAGTGCAAATGATGTGCTGTAACAAATGTGGGTAACAAAATGCCGGAAATCGGCCAGCTGCAGTATGGGGTCACAATAAAAACGGCTCCAGGACCACAGACATGGATTAGCAACACTGGAAATCTTAAGCAAAACCAAACGATAATTTAACCTCACGAAATTTGTGCTACATAAGTTGTTTCTAATCTGAAAAACATGAGAAAATGTGACGCAGTTACATATTTGTAACCACTACATAATAAAAACGAATATGTGTTACAGCCCACTGAAGATGCGCCGATCATTTCATTAGCTAATACATTTTTCAAGCTTATTAACAGTTTTTGTATCGGGAACACATACTACGTGCTATTAATATGGTGTAAGTTGGAATAAAGTTCAGTGTTCGGTCCCTATATGGGCCAATCGGGCCCAGCAGACAGCCGTGTCATCCTTTGCCAATGACGTCAATGAATGCCGTATGGAGAGAAAGACTAGGTAATCAAAAGTATCCGGACACCCTCAAAAACCTACGTTTTTCATATGAGGTGCATTGTGCTGCCACCTACTGCCAGTTACTCCATATCAGCGACCTCAGTAGTCATTAGACATCGGGAGAGAACAGAATGGGGCGCTCCACGGAACTCACGGACTTTGAACGTGGTTAGGTGATTGGTTCAAATGGCTCTGAGCACTATGGGACTCAACATCTTAGGTCATAAGTCCCCTAGAACTTAGAACTACTTAAACCTAACTAACCTAAGGACATCACACACACCCAGGCCCGAGGCAGGATTCGAACCTGCGACCGTAGCAGTCCCGCGGTTCCGGACTGCAGCGCCAGAACCGCACGGCCACCGCGGCCGGCGTTAGGTCATTGGATGTTACTTGTGTCATACGTCCGTATGCGAGATTTCCACACTCCTAAACATCCCTAGCTCCACTGTTTCCGATGTGATAGTGAAGTGGAAACGTGAAGGGACAGGTACATCACAAAAGCGTAGAGGCCGACCTCGTCTATTGACTGACAGAGACCGCCGACGGTTGAAGAGGGTTGTAAAGTGTTATAGGCAGACATCTATCCAGACCATCACAACAGGAATTCCAGACTGCATCAGGATCCACTGCAAGTAATATGACAGTTAGATGGAGGGTGAGAAAACTTGGATGTCATCATACAATGAAGGCTTTCACGACCGGATGGCACTGTTGTTGATAATTCTTCCGGGTTATATGGCCGTGGTCCATTTAATACTTCTATTCCTAACGTTTCGTCCAATACTGCATTGGACATCCTCAGAGGTATGGCTGGTTCTGTTGAGTCCTGCCGACTGACGAGTCGGGCGTCGGAGAGCGGCCTAAATACTGAGGAAAGTGGGCGTGGTCTAGCTGGCACATAGCTACATAGCATAGCTTGCACATAGCTACTATGTGCAAGCTAGACCACGCCCACTTTCCTCACTATTTAGGCCACTCTCCGACGCCCGACTCGTCACTCGGCAGGACTCAACAGGACCAACCATACCTCTGAGGATGCCCTACTTAGTATTGGATGAAACGTTAGGAATACAAGTATTCCATGGACCACGGCCATATAACCCGGAAGAATTATCAATAACTTAGATGTCATGATCGAGCGACTGCTCATAAGCCACACATCACGCCGGTAAATGCCAAACGACACCTCGCTTGGTGTAAGGAGCGTTAACATTGGACGATTGACAGTGGAAAAACGTTGTGTGGAGTGACGAATCACGGTACACAATGTGGCGATCCGATGGCGGGGCGTGGGTATGGCGAATGCCCGGTGAACGTCATCTGCCAGCGTGTGTAGCGCCAATAGTAAAATTCGGAGGCGATGGTATTACGGTGTAGCCGTGTTTTTCATGGAGGGGGCTTGCAGCCCTTGTTGTTTCGCGTTGTGCTATCACATCACAGGCCTACATTGATGTTTCAAGCACCGTCTTGGTTCCCATTGTTGAAGAGCAATTCGGGGATGGCGACTGCATCTTTCAACACGATCAAGCACCTGTTCACAAACTACGGCCTGTGGCTGAGTGGTTACACGAAAATAACATCCCTGTAATGAACTGGCCTCCATAGAGTCCTGACCTGAACCCTACAGAACACCTTTTGGATGTTTTGGAACGCATACTCCGTGCCAGGCCTCACCGACCGACAGCGATACCTCTCCTCAGTGCAGCACTCCGTGAAGAATGTGCTGCCCTTCCCAAAGAAACTTTCCAGCACCCGATTGAACGTATGCCTGCGAGAGTGAAAGCTGTCACAAGGCTAAGGGTGGGCCACACCATACTGAATTCCAGAATTACCGATGGAGGGCGCCACGAACTTGTAAGTCATTTTCAGCCAGGTGTCCGTATACTTTTGATCACGTAGTGTATGTGGTCAGCACACCACTCTTGCGATCGTTTTCGCGTTTACTGGCCATGGAAGCGCTACTAATCTGTCGAGTGGCTCCTCCGTTGGCCTAGCGAGGCTGATACACCCCTCGTACCATTCCTCTCACCAAGGAAAAATCCATGGTAGTACCGGGAATCGAACCTGGGTCATTCGCGTAGCAATTAGCCACGATGATCACTCATCTACGAACTCGGACGTTAGTAGAGTGTACTAATACAAAAATTAACTAGGTACCGAGTGCTAATTTCTTGTGCATATATATCGATCTTTTTCTTTCTCCTGGCCTTTAGCCTGCATCTTCATGGGATCGGTATCCTAATTTACGGAAATGACAATATTGGTAGTAGAGGGTTGCCGGATGCCCTAAGCAAGTAAATTTCTCAAACGACTTGGATTAGTAAAGAATTAAAAATTTAATCCTGTTCACTTTACAATGACTCTTCCACTCACTCTGTTACATGTCCCCCTTTTCTGTCGAACAACTAAATGTTTGGTAATTTACGTATAAACATTCCAAGCATAAATATTCACAGGATTAAGAATATATAGGAAATGCAATCTTTGCGCAATTATATCATTTGTTTAGAAGATTTTCAGGAAAACAGACTTGGTTTATGTATAAATATATTTCTTTTTCTGGAATTATTTTTGACGCATACCACGAATATGATAACATTGCCTGAAAAATAAATGGTGTAAGTTGATCATGAATTATACTGTGGACCGTTATTGCATCCTCGCGGTTGTGCAATTCGCGTTGGAAGCACATGGCAGTATGAAGCCTCGAAATAAATTTTTCTGTCTTCTAGATAACAACAATCATAACATGGTTGGCTCATAGGTGTGCAGTTTAATGGCACTGATTAAACCGTGCAAGTTGGTTGACCCTCGACATCTACAAATATGCTGTCATTCATGAGAGTTCTTTGTCGGTGGTTCACCCCAGAAATCCAATGATAGACTAAACTTTTTATCACCAACGAATGGGTTTAAAATGTTCCCAGTACACGTTTTGTGAATTTAAATTGTCAATTTATCGCATTTGGAGCAACAGACGTAAACTGTTTTAACTAGTTTGTTGAACGATTGACCCCTTCTACTCTCCGAGGACGAAATTGATCACTGGTTCCTTGTAAGCACAGGAAAACGTTAGACTACAATTTTCCAAAAGCTGTGACGAAATATGGCGGCGTGTACGAATGTGTTATTTGATGTATACTACCAACTGTGACAAGGGTTCCTTTCTCTACCTTAAGCGATAACGTGCGTCGAATGCTGCTCTTCGCAATACTCTTACTCGGAATTGTTTTCATACAACGGGGCTTAGACTTTTATCTCTTTACTAATCGAAGTCGCCTACCTTACTACTATTCCTTATTGATTTACTTACTTCCTAACCTTCCTATACCTATCAATTTTGAAACGGAAAAAATGCAAATGAATGCCATGGGAATTGAACACAGATTCTCCGCTCCACAGCGAAATGTGTTGGTCGCTACATCAGCAGCACTTTCATTACAAAGATACGAATACGTAAGTAGCAGTAAAAAATTAACTTTGCTCGACTTCTAGCAAAACATGCATTTGCAAACCTGATATATGGTACGAACAACATTCAGTTTTCAGTTAGCTATCGATCCTGTTCATTTGTAGTCGACCGCGAGTCATGAACTTTAGGGGTGGTTTCCTCGAAAATGGTGGGTTTTGAGCCAAAATATCTTAGACTCTTTCATTTTAGGTTGTACACAAATGACCTGCCTAACATGAGCCGGCTCGGTTGGCCATTTATGAGCCATTCCCCTTGTTAGCAGGTGATGTGTTTCGTTGGCTTGTACATTGCGAAAGCTAGCTGTTGTCAAACCTTAAGTCAGATGTATAATAAGTGGGCCACACCTTGCTTGAAACCGGCTCCTAGCAGACTGAAATACATAGTTACCTAATTATGTAAACTGAAGGTGGAGGGAGGAGAAAGGAAAGGAACTACTGATGCCAGCTGCATCGGGACTTTATGCAAAGTCAGCTGCAACGAGAGAAAATGTGTGCCGAAGCGGGCCCCAAGGTCAGGATCTCTTGCTCACGAGGCGTTAACCATTGCACCACCCGCATACAGTTTTTATCCCAAATGCCAAGTAAGCATCAGATCCCAGGTTCCGATCCCGAGCCGCCACACATTTTCACTCGTCGCCGCTGATTTCGGGTAAAGTCCCGATGCAGCTGACATCAATGGTTCTTTCTCTCTCATTTCCTTTCTCCTCCCTCCACCATCAATTTGCATACCATGTATCACAACTGTGGATCCCGTGTGGTGTCTTTCCCACATGTCCGAAAGAACAGACATCACGCATTCGTATAGAAGCTACTTAAATTAAAACGAACAGCCGGTATTTGGTGACGTATGAGGGACGCTGCTGCCTTATTTAATACACTCATCTGCAACTGAACTTCCAGTTAGTAATGTACATATGCTGTGCTATTAATAGATATACTTATAAACTTTCTATTAGTATCCTAGTAGCAATCAGCTAGAAGGATTTGCACTTACGCACATTATGTCTTTGGATGGCAGATGAAATCGCATCTTGCCCACCAACCTTATCCACGCAGCCTCGCAGAAGCTACAGTCGACGACAAACTTGCGTCACGGAAGCAGACCACTGAGTTGTAGTGGAACTACGGCGTCGATATGTTGCAATATGACTGCGGGATGAAGTTGACCGGCACAAAACGAGCCAACCCTCAGCCAATAAGTACTGCCTACACCCTGACGTGAACCATCTATAGCTAGGGTCGTTCGTTGGGTCGGCTCCGGAATGCATCAGTGATGCTTTTAACCCTACTGCAGCCCCGTCAACACCCCCTGATTCTAGCGGAATAGATGGTTTTACAGATGATTTACAGATAAACAGTTCCTTAATGTTGCAGGGAGGACACTGTGTTTGAGTCTGTGGCAGTTAGATAAACTATCTCATTACACATGTCCTAGCTGTACAGAAATGTGACATAGGAACACTGTGAAGAATACAATGCTCTTCAGCTGTGTTTGAGACAGATACATCGGCACTACGAATGAGTACGTTGTCATCACGTAGCAGAATGTGAATGGTTCACGTTCCTCTAGTGGGGACCAGAATTGTTTGTGACAGAGGGTAGGCATCGTATAGTGGAGCGAGCGGTTGTGTTTAGAGTTGCGCTCTATCGAAACTAAGCCTCGGTTATTTTGGAGCCGACCGTGGTGGTCGTGCGGTTCTAGGGGCTGCACTCCGGAACCGCGGGACTGCTACGGTCGCAGGTTCGAATCCTGCCTCGGGCATTGATGTGTGTGATGTCCTTAGGTTAGTTGGGTTTAAGTAGTTCTAAGTTCTAGGGGACTGATGACCTAAGATGTTAAGTCCCATAGTGCTCAGAGCCATTTTTTCGGTTATTTTGATGCAGTACATAAATGACGTAGTAAATGGTAGGATACCGGTAGAATTTATAGTATTGATAGGGAGAGAAACATAAATGAATTTATGAAAAAAGATATGTTTTTTGCTTGTTTGCTTCTTTTGCATATAAGTAGAACCGCACATCATTCAGTGTTACTCCATTACGTATTTTATATCCTTACAGAATTTAAATTGAATTTTACAAGTAAAACAATTAGCTGCCTGGGAAACTTCTACGCTTTTATGTAAACAAAACAATTACTTTGGATGCAAGTATAGTTTACAGGCACAAACACAAAAATATATGCATAATTATTGTTATTTTGTACTCAATAGCATGTTCTTCATCATGATCTAAGGTAAGAGTTTCCTGTCATAACTGATAAGGCCAAAAGTTGTATAGCAGTAAAAGAGGCATGTTTTATGTAAGCTGGACGAAGTATTGAAGCGATGTTTGATGTGTTTTCGTTTTGCAGTCTTTTTGATTTTAGCTTCCTCTTTGCGGAAATTTCGTTTTCTAGCGCTAATTGAAAATTCGTCGGTATTTTTTATTTTTACTACAACATCCCCCTGTTGAACGTTAAAAATCAACAATTTTACAATAAAACTTGAATTAAGCAGTGACAATTTCAATTTTGCTATAAATACTCTTTATTTTTAAGTAACAGTCAAGAGGATAACTATGCAGAACAAAAATGTTCAGTAAGTCATGCAGTTCCTTACATATGCACACACATTTTCTAGTTGCTTCACTATTATTGGTTTCTAGGGGAATCTAGTAAGACACTGATCGCACACACAACGGACGCCATCGAAATGAGGTAAGGCCCTATACGTATGCAACACACCTAACGTACAGATATGGCAGTTACTATCTTAACTGACCAAATATATTAGAAGAACTAACGTAGTCTGCGGTCGCCTACGGTATTTTTACAGCTCTACTCGTGCCTAATTTCGGTCGCTGTACTCTTTTGGGAAGCCACATAGCTGTATGTGTTTACACCCCAGTTGTCCGAGGCGAGAATGATACCAACACAGCTTTGTGTTTTAGCTGACGTTACCTCTTGCGCTGCGCCATCTGGCTGGTTTAGTTCCGCTAGAAGTAGCGGGATTTCCTAGGAGAGGCCGCTGAAGAGCGTTGATGCTGCAACGTAGCGCACTCATTTGTTCTGCAAGAAGGAGTTGCTGCTCATTAGCGGCAGCGTCTGTTACCATACCTACGACGTCATTATTATGCTTATTAATTTGTTCCGGTTGTCAAGTATAAATTCTACCCACACTGACTCACAGACGCTACTACTTCATTTCCGCTACATGGTAAGCTACTTCTAACAGCAACGAACACGCCACTACCAACTGCATTTAATCTATCGTTTCTGAACACCATCAGGTAATTTGTAAAAATTCTGGCCGAACTTACATTTCGTTTCAACCAGCTTTTAGTATCTACACTCCTGGAAATGGAAAAAAGAACACATTGACACCGGTGTGTCAGACCCACCATACTTGCTCCGGACACTGCGAGAGGGCTGTACAAGCAATGATCACACGCACGGCACAGCGGACACACCAGGAACCGCGGTGTTGGCCGTCGAATGGCGCTAGCTGCGCAGCATTTGTGCACCACCGCCGCCAGTGTCAGCCAGTTTGCCGTGGCATACGGAGCTCCATCGCAGTCTTTAACACTGGTAGCATGCTGCGACAGCGTGGACGTGAACCGTATGTGCAGTTGACGGACTTTGAGCGAGGGCGTATAGTGGGCATGCGGGAGGCCGGGTGGACGTACCGCCGAATTGCTCAACACGTGGGGCGTGAGGTCTCCACAGTGCATCGATGTTGTCGCCAGTGGTCGGCGGAAGGTGCACGTGCCCGTCGTCGACCTGGGACCGGACCGCAGCGACGCACGGATGCACGCCAAGACCGTAGGATCCTACGCAGTGCCGTAGGGGACCGCACCGCCACTTCCCAGCAAATTAGGGACACTGTTGCTCCTGGGGTATCGGCGAGGACCATTCGCAACCGCTCCATGAAGCTGGGCTACGGTCCCGCACACCGTTAGGCCGTCTTCCGCTCACGCCCCAACATCGTGCAGCCCGCCTCCAGTGGTGTCGCGACAGGCGTAAATGGAGGGACGAATGGAGACGTGTCGTCTTCAGCGATGAGAGTCGCTTCTGCCTTGGTGCCAATGATGGTCGTATGCGTGTTTGGCGCCGTGCAGGTGAGCGCCACAATCAGGACTGCATACGACCGAGGCACACAGGGCCAACACCCGGCATCATGGTGTGGGGAGCGATCTCCTACACTGGCCGTACACCACTGGTGATCGTCGAGGGGACACTGAATAGTGCACGGTACATCCAAACCGTCATCGAACCCATCGTTCTACCATTCCTAGACCGGCAAGGGAACTTGCTGTTCCAACAGGACAATGCACGTCCGCATGAATCCCGTGCCACCCAACGTGCTCTAGAAGGTGTAAGTCAACTACCCTGGCCAGCAAGATCTCCGGATCTGTCCCCCATTGAGCATGTTTGGGACTGGATGAAGCGTCGTCTCACGCGGTCTGCACGTCCAGCACGAACGCTGGTCCAACTGAGGCGCCAGGTGGAAATGGCATGGCAAGCCGTTCCACAGGACTACATCCAGCATCTCTACGATCGTCTCCAAGGGAGAATAGCAGCCTGCATTGCTGCGAAAGGTGGATATACACTGTACTAGTGCCGACATTGTGCATGCTCTGTTGCCTGTGTCTATGTGCCTGTGGTTCTGTCAGTGTGATCATGTGATGTATCTGACCCCAGGAATGTGTCAATAAAGTTTCCCCTTCCTGGGACAATGAATTCACGGTGTTCTTATTTCAATTTCCAGGAGTGTATAACGATTTGTGCTTTATTGTTTTCTATTTGCTCCTGGTGCTCTGGTTCTTCCCTAACACATCTAGGATAAATTATTATTATAACATCTAGTTCCTACGTCACTGCTTGTCTTGTGTTTGCCCTGCACCGTTTCAGACTGAAATACTATGTACTCTTTCCCGAGACCGTCTAACCTAAAAACCGGACCAGTCCTCTCCACACAGCACCCGCTACTGTAGTCATTTCCTGTGTGTTGTGGACCCATGACCTATTAAGCAGAACTTGGAAATCCACCACCTGATGGTTTAACTTGAGGAATCTGCAGCCTACACGGTCTCAGAACCTCCTGAGACTCTGATTCAGACCCTCTACTCGGGTCTGCACCAAATGACCACAGCGGAACCAGTGATCGCAGGTGCCGCCAAAAAGAGGAAGAGGACTTGTCACCAATAGTTTACCTTGTAGCACTTGTTGAATGCGGGTGTCCGTCGGTTCATTCACTAGGCGAAGCATACTGTTCTTGATATGTGTATATGCACTCTCAGGCTGATGATAATGTTTAGAGCTTATGGGCCCTCAACAGCGAGATCATCAGCGCCCTTACCCTTATTAAAACAAAGGAATGTGGCTAATACCACGTAAATTGTTCCACACTCATGCACTTGATTCGAGCACACAATCTCTCTATCTTATATGCTCTAAAGCAACGGAGAAATAGTAAAAGTAGCTACACATAAGATTAAAACAAAAGCAAAACGGCAAGGGAGCTAAAAGAGAGGCACAGACAAATGTGACTGGCTGACCAATTACAAGAATATGGATGAGCTCGTCACCCTGTTAAAACATTAAAATCATCGCCTCAAAATCTTTGGAAAAATTTTGGACAGCTCACAAAACTTTAAAATTCGAACCACATTCGTTTGAACATCGCTCAAAAGAGAGCGCACATCTGCCGGCAAATTCGCCGCTGCCTGCTTGTCGGAAAATAAAACGCAGGTCAATAAAATGTGGCTCACAGTTATCTGTATGCCACAAGCACTACACATTGGAAGGTCCTCTCGCCGGAGCAAAAGTCATGCTTCGTAGGGCAGTGGTCTACGCGAACACGCGGAAGGAGGACCTCATCCAGCTTACGTGGTTAGATGGAGGTACGCCACGACCAATTTGTGGACTTTACTAGACGAAGTTTATTGTCTGTCATTTCCAACCACCCATTCTCCCACCGACGCAAGACTCTGGAGCTGAACAGCGAGGTGATAGCATGCAGGGGGATGGCACACTGAAGTACCTGAGGATCTTGGCTGCCAGATCCGCCCTTTCGTTCCCCGCAAGTCCCATGTGCCCTGGTACTCAACAGAAAGACACCTCCTTCCCCAGTCTTCGTAGTCGGAGCAAGGCATCCTGGATATTTTGGGCTGCTTTATCTGCAAGGAACAAACATTTGAGAGAGTGAAGGGCACTCAGAGAATATGGACAGACAAGAAATTTAGTACTGGAAGAACGTCTTATTTGCTCCAGTGCTCTCAAGACCGCGTATAACTCGGCATCGTACACAGTAAAATCTTGGGGCAGTCAGACCCTGAGGACATGATCCGGAAAGCAACAGAGCAACCAAAGGAGTCCCCCTGTTTCGGCCCATCAGAAAAGACAGCTACATAGTTGTGGCGCTCAAATGAAATGTCAGAAAATATCGTATGGAAAACAGAAGCAGGAATGCAGTCTCTCCTGTACTGTACAAATCTAAAATTACTCTGGGCTTCTTCAGTAACCAGGGCGGCGGACGGTTAAAACCTTGGATTTGGGGTCGTTATTGCACCACACCGAGTGACTTCAGCACACGCTGCACGCTGATCCCAAATCGCACTGTGGCTCGTGGACGGTTGGAGAAAAGGCGTTCCAGAGGCGGACGAGCAACGGTATGGTACGTGGGTGAAGTCGAAGTTCCGAGGATCTTTCATGTCTGACTCATGATGAGGAGCTACCGCCTGATGGTAAGTGGCGGTTCCCTGGTCTCAGCAAAGATACTATGGGACTGCTCCTATAAGCTCCCGTGGCCCCTCATGATGGACAGCCTCAGTGATCTTCAGATAAGAAGGCCTCGTCGATCTCTACATCGTGCACTTGCAGTCCAGCAGCCGACGCTCGAAAACCCTATAAAACTGAAGCAGACGCACCCTGTCCGTTCCCCAAGACCTGTGGCTAAGGTATGGCAACCACAACAATTTGGAACCAAAAATGAGGCCCAGGAACCTCACCGAGTCTCTAAATTGTAGAATGGTGCTCTTCAGATGCGAGCCAGGCAAACTAAAAATACGACGAGAATGGTTAAAATGAACACACAAACACACACACACACACACACACACACACACACCACACACACACACGCCTATCTGCAGAAAACTGAAAACCTGTCTTTGCAGCCCACTCCTCCAACTTTCGCAATGTGAGCTGTAACTGACAGCTCGCTGTTGCAACGCTGGAGGAGCAACGGAAAACAGCAAAATCGTCCACAAATAAGGAGTAATGTACAGGACACTTTCCCGTAGACGTAATACTGTTTATGGATACGGCAAAGAGGGTAAAACTTAAAACATTGCTCTGACGGGCACCATTCTTCTGTTCAAAACGATAAGACAGTATGTCACCAACTCGGGTGCTAAAAAACCGCTGGGACAGGAAAGACCATATAAATATGGGGTGGTGGTGACGAAAGTCCCAATAATGCAGTTGTGTAAGGATACTGTGTCTCTATCGTATGTCTTACTGATATCGAAGAATATGCTGATACAGTTACCTGTTCCTCATGTAGGAAAGACTGTTGACTAGCCGTCTCTAGCACGGTCAGATTGTCGACAGTGGACCGAAATCTTCGGAAACCACCTTGAGAGCGGCCAAGGAGTTGCCTGGTCTCTAACAGTCAGACCAGACGATGGTTAACCATTCGCTCCACGGTCTTTCCTACACTGTTCGTTAAGGCAATACTGGGACATGTGCGGCTCTGATTTGACTAGGTATCAAAATTGTCTATTTCCACGAGTTGTAGTACTGATCTGTCTGCCTATCAGATTAAAGCATTCGAGAAGGATTTACTATGACAATGCTGCCAAATATCGAAGAATGCAGTACAGGATTTGATCGTGACCAGGTGCAGTGTCACAATTCTCAGAGAGAGCCGAGTCCAGCTTCCATATGGAGTAAGGGGAGTTATGGGACTCAGAACTGCTGGATCTGAAGTTCAGCTTGTCCTTGTCTACAGCCGCATGGTAAAACGCCCAATCCTGGCTGGAATCGGTATTGGTTTTTGCAAAATGCTCTGCCAGCGTCTGAGTGATGTCTCTGGGAGTTATCAGGAGACACCCCTTTTTCAGCACTGCTGCTATTGGTAAATGACTGTTTTTCCCGGAAATCCTTCAGATGGTTTCCATACTTTCGTAGAACAAGTAGAATGGTTGAAAAGTCCAAGAACGCTTACCATAACCTTTTCGTACTCTCGTTAATTACAGGTCTCGCGACAGGAAAGGCTACGAGGTTGTCTGCAGTAGGGCGGCATTGAAATCGTCGAATAGCCGCACGCCTGCGGATGGCTGAACGGCACTCATCTATCCACCAAGGCACAGTTCGCCTTATAACACGACCGTATGCCACTGTTATACTATAACCTCAAAGCTGGAGGCAGTTCGTATAATGAAATTATTTTTGTTAATGCAATTACAGTATAAAGAAGCAGAGTTACTTTGACCGTGATGTACCTAACGGAGGCGGCTTATCGGAAGTAAAAGTCAGAATTAAGTAAATATTTAAACAGTAACAAACAATAATTTACCTATCCACAGTGTCCAAATGATAACAGAAACGGTCGCCAGCCTAATTAGGCATAAGAATGAGTAACATTCTTGTTACAGAAACTGAAAATAAGTAACTTCAATGGGCACACACAGCCTATACTTTGTCACACGAGAGTGCAATGGCCTCTGGCATCTGCATATGTTCACGTTAAAAAAAAGTGCTAACAGTTATAGAGGAACAAATATTAGAGTAATTACAACAGGTTATGGCACACACTATTGCCTTTAGTGCTCAATCAAAGTGAATGGTTTCCATTATATTACTATTAATAATCACTGTAGAATCATAAAACAATGGTTCAAAGGGCTCTGAGCACTATGGGACTTAATATCTGAGGTCATCAGTCCCCTAGAACATAGAACTACTTAAACCTAACTAACCTAAGGACATCACACACATCCATGCCCGAGGCAGGATTCGAACCTGCGACCGTATCAGTCGCGCGATTCCAGACTGAAGCCCCTAGAACCGCTCGGCGTAGAATCATAAATAGGACATAGGTTGAATATTACTTTTTAAAACATATTCCTATCTGACATGAAATATGGATATGGTTCACAGCAAATTAATTATTATGCATAGATTAAGTCTCTCACTACTAAAAACCTTTCTACTTAGAATGAAAATTAAATGGAGTTCACTAACAAATTACTTCTCACTGTCTTTTGAATGAAGAAATTACTGTTTTCATAGATAGTGGTCTTTCTATTAATCGTTATCTAGCATGAGCACAATAGGAAAACTGTGGATCTTGTTACACCATTAATATGCACTTTTAATACACAAGAGGAACCCAATATTGTATAGAATTTCACTTGAATAGCAAGAGTAATTGAAACTTTCTATAATTAAGTAACTTTGTGCATTTTAACTACTTTCAATGGAGGGGTGCCCTTAATCTTGTCCACTCTGGCAGCGCAAACTAAACACACTTTCAATACACTAAAGAAACAAGCCCGTAACAAGCATGAACATGTAACTTTCAACAGTAATAGTTCTCAACTTTTACTGCAGTAGAACGCAACTTGATGTGGTTATAAGACAATAGCTCACCTTTAGGTGATTTTCAACAGACTGAACTGTGATCATTTAATTTTCAAAATTCTATAAGCCACAGCTTTGAGACTTTAGAAGTTGGCAACAAAATATTAATAAGCAGTTTTAATAGAAAAATTATTTTCAGCAAGCATCATTTACTATATCACTCAGTTCTGCAACATTAACTATAACTCTATTTCTTCTTACTATCTTCAAGTGGCATTAATTAGAAAACACTGAGCTTTAACGTTCTTTCAATAAGGACCTTCGGTAATCACTTTAGCATGGGAAGGGTCATAAGTGGAAATGTGACAGAGGATAAATCAAGGTAAGTTTTCATAAATAGTCTTTTGGTTACCGTATTATTGGAAACAAATAAATCATCCACCTGAGCTGATCCTTCACTGCACATTTTTGTAATTCCTTGGTTGCTTTTCAGTGATTGCGCAAGGTGGTGGCGAGTGAATGTCGGTGGGTGGATTTGAAGGCGGAAGTGCGGGACTCTGTCATTTCTTGGTGGCGATGATAGATACCAATTTCAGAATAGTTCCAGCTCTTTATCCATCCATCCGATTCATTGGAAAGCGGTACGAAAAGCCTCTCTCGGCACCAGCACAATACACAACTTTTACACGAGCAGTTGACAGTTTGGTAGCTCGTCCCCGACTGACTCTTGATTCCACCTTTTTATCCGTGCCCACAACATTTTGTGCACGCTACCAAGTTCCGTTCAGTAGAGGAACCAGCCCACCTTTTACATACAAAATAACTCAGAACCCTACGTGAAGGTCAGCAGTTTATATATCAGCAACCAAACATATTAAATAAAACAGAACGTTTGCATATACTGACATTCTACAAAAAATTATTTAAACAAAATTACAACTATGTATAGTAGGTTTTGTTCCCTCCAAATGAGGCAAGAAATTCAAATGATAGATACACTACATTGCATACAATCAAACCATGACATCAAAGTCTTTACATAGAAAGGAGCATACAATTTTGTGTTATTGATTCAATCAAACAACATTTACAGAAGCTCAAAAATGGTTCAAATGGCTCTGAGCACTATGGGACTCAACTGCTGAGGTCATTAGTCCCCTAGAACTTAGAACTAGTTAAACCTAACTAACCTAAGGACATCACAAACATCCATGCCCGAGGCAGGATTCGAACCTGCGACCGTAGCGGTCTTGCGGTTCCAGACTGCAGCGCCTTTAACCGCACGGCCACTTCGGCCGGCTCAGAAGCTCATCAATGGAATGTTGAACGAAACAGAAAGCAAAATGAATCAACAAAAGGTATGTAGTGGTTAAGCTATAGTGTTACAGCCTCCTAAGATAACCTTAAAACTTTGGGATGAGTAAGTCAGCGGCATGATGAATCACTCGTGTGATGTGGTCCATACATTCCTGGATGCCGCTGCGATGTTGAAACACAGCCAACTGGCTGAACAGCGTCCAGTTAGACCTGCTGACCATCCATGTTGGTGGCTACTCCTCAGGTAATGCTCCGTCCAGTAGGTGAATGCCGAGTGGGAAGTGGTCACTGGAATGAAGGTTGTCAATGACCTCCCATTGAATAGAGTCTGTGAGGACTGCAGGGCTGAAAGAGTGGTCGATGGCTGAGAATGACCCAGTAGCACCTGTGTTGAGGATAAAAAGCTCGTAAAACGTCAGGAGGCTCTCCAAAACCCGACTCCGGTTGTTTCACAAAATCTATAAGAGCCTCAGAGTCTATTGCATATACAGCGAGCAAACCGTGATTCTCCAACACCATGAATTTCAATAGCAGCTGCTTGCAGGTCAGTAGCCAGGGTGAGAGCAGAAGAGTGATACACGCTATTGACAAACATAGCTACCCGTCCGTTGGCTCTGTCCGTAATCAGGACATCCTTTCGGTGAAGGGTATAGCCACGTAGCACGGGTGTGTCAGTGGCTTTAAAACATGTTCTTGTAAATGCAGGCACTGCACTAACAGTTTCAGTTCCTCCACATGTGTTCTGAACCCTTTAATGGTCCAGTGTGATACGAGAACCATCTATCATCAGGCTTACACTTTCACCCTGTTACCGGGAACGGAGCCCATAATGGGTCAGGGCTCAGCCTTGGGGCAAGGTGATTGCCCCAGTCCGACATCAAGGTCCATTATTCCTACTGATGAGTCAAGTGAGATGTCAGATAGGATGACATAGGGTTCGTCGGACTATTTACTTACTTCCTGACTCGGTCGGTGGTGAACGCTTTGCCTTTGATTTTTTGCCCTGGGTAGGCTTCGCAGCCAAAACAGCGGCAGAGGTAGTGGCACTGCTGGACGGTGGACCAGGCTGAACCTATGGAGGACCAAGGAGCTCTGCAGCGTTAGTGGCAACAGACCTGTCTGATGTTTTGGGATGAAGTGTAGGATTTGAAGGAATTGCAGCGGCACTAGTGCACTGGCTAACAAAGGTGATAGCGCTGACACTAGTAACCACCGTTTGGGTAGCAGCATCGGTCTTCTGAACTGCTTGTTTAAGAGCAGATGCAAAAATGAGGCAGCAGACTTCGGGGGGTGCATGGCCTTATAGACCTTTTTGGCCTCTCCATATAACGTAAGTTTAGTTGCTTTTATTTCCTGTATCTTTCTTTCTTCAACAAAGACACTACAGTCCCTGCCGCGGACAGGGTGATCGACAGAGCAGTTTACACATTTTGGAGGAAATGAACAACCAGCACCTTCATGGGTAGGCTTACCACATTTGCCCCAAGTGGCTGCTCCCTTACAACCTGAGGAGGTGTGCCCAAAACGGTGGCACATGAAACAGCGCATTGGGGTAGGAAAATAAGGCCGCACGCTGAGGCGAGGGAATCCAGCCTTAGCGTGCTCTGGAAGTTTTGTGCAACTAAAAGGCAGTATAAATGAGTCTGATTTCATGAGATCGCGCTCCACCCGCTTCATTATGTTCTGTACATCAACAATGCCTTCCTGAGGCCACTCAGCTTTCGCTTCTTCTCGGGGAATGTCAATCAGATCCCTGCAAGTTACAAAACCTTTACTATAGTTCAAGGTGTTGTGCAGTTCACTTTCTGTTGCACATTCCCCAAGGAACTGAGCTTTTTGAATGTTCTTCTCTTGTTGGGAATTGGATGTTTCAGGGAACTGTTTCGCAAGCGCTTCACAGATTTTAAACTTACAGCGAGTCCCTGAAAACATTTTTGTATAAAAAAGGTGAAACTTTCTCAGACCTAACCCTCTTTCCGTTTAATTATAAGAAACACATTCTGGCCACCACCATGCATTTCTTTACTCGATACTGACAAAGGCTGCGTAATGCCCAAGTCTGGAGAACTGGCTACACAAGCTCTCTTGTTTGATTGGGTGCTGGATCATACCAGCGGCCTACCCTTTCCGTTGAGAGGAGGAAGAGAAGATGTCGAAGGATATATGCTGGTCCCCCTAGTAACTTGCGAAATAAAAGTTCACCTAGACAGAGCCCCGCGTGCACAAGTAAGCCTTAGACAACTGAGGTACAGCAGGCTCCCGAGAAGTTACGCGCTAACGACTGTTCCACCTCAACAGCCATACATCTCATCAGCGAGCAGCACACCTTGATAATGAGGGGCCTTTTATAGAGGTTTCTACCACATTCGTGATCCGGACAGCCAAGTCATGATCCCCGTTCCCTGTGACACGCTACATTCCACCGCCGCTCCGCACGTTAATCGCTAAAGCGTGCTCAGAGCTTACGGTGACAGAGGACTAGCCGCGCTCACCACAACCCAGCTCAGGAACTCCGGGGTCGCCAAGCCCGTACTCAGAAAACGAATGCTGAGCCCTTGAGAGGTGTATCCTCAGGAGGCGTTTTGTGCACAACATTCAATAACAACAATAAAATTTGCTGTTCTAGTGCTCCATCAGCGCTATCAAATTTCATTTTATCGTCTGAGATGTCATGGGCCTTGAAAGAGAGTTCAAGAAGCCGAAACCAAAGATGAGGCCAATGCGGCTTGTACGGCGGTACGACGAATTTACTATGCGCCGCGGAAAGCGTAATGCAGCTTGTTGGCGAACTGTCTGTGAGCTGCGTAAGGCGTGAAGTGCCGGGCACTTGCCCGGAGGTTAACACCGGATGAACGTCTGAATCACCCGAGAAGTGTCTTGTTGGTGTAGTGTCCACGTTAGTAGGTGGAGTGATCTCGCTCGTGATTAGCTTATTGTCCACCATTGTCGGGACCAGCACTTGTGGGAACGACAATCCACCACCGAATACAGACGGCGTAAATGTTATACGCTTTATTACTTTCATAAAACACGAAAATTAAAGAACAATATACTCTTGAGAAGACCAGAGAAATATCACAGAAACAAGGAGTAACACATAAGCAAAGATGCTGTTAAGTTCAAATGGTTCAAATGGCTCTGAGCGCTATGGGACTTAACTTCTAATATCATCAGTCCCCTAGAACTTACAACTACTTAAACCTAACTAACCTAAGGACATAACACACATCCAAGCCCGAGGTAGGATTCGAACCTGCGACCGTAGCGGTGCTGTTAAGTCGTCTATCGCATAGGCGCAAAGATAGACCACACTGTCAGTTACTTGTTGGATTGCATGCGTCGCCACACATGTTTAGACAATCGTTCCCCTGGATGACGGCGTTTCCGGACTCGAATCATCAACCTTGTGTAAGGAGAAATGTGGTACATTCGACCAGGTGACACATTTCCATGATACAGTCTGCCCTCTGTAAGATATACATGTCAGTGGATTTTCCCAACTGGTGCCAGTATCGTCGCTAAGTTGCAAGAGTCAGAGCAACAGAACCGCTGGCACAGAGATTTCGCTGTCCATACTTAAAAACATTCATACAGTGTTGGCTCTTGTAAGTATTCCCATTTAACCCGTATAAGCCTCAATTATTTTTGTTTGTATTTTAACGAAAACTTTCATTGACCAATTAATTATGATAAACGTTACGTATATAATTGTTTTATACTTTTTATTTTCACAGTTTTTTAAAAGTTGATCATTCTTCTGTGAGGACACCAACTGCATTAGCATTCACTTAACACAGTGTCGCTATTTAAGCATCAGATCAATACTGTCTTACTATTTTGTGTGGAACAGTATGAAACAAGAAACATGAAATGTCACATTAATGCACTGTGTTGTAGACACTGGCGACAGTGACATTGTTTCTTCTTTCCCGAAACAGGCTCTACAGGCAAATCTGTGAGATATTATTCCAGCCTGTCATATCTAGAACCAAACTTTGACGTTTTAAAAGTCTTCCTCTTTCCATAGCAACACGGCAGTTTGATTGGAGAACTGCAGTGACGATTCTTCAAAGAAATGTCACTGCAGTGACGATTCCTCAACGAAATGTCATGTAGTCCAATTAACCACTACCCTCGATGCAGAAATGCAATGTGTTGTGGTCAGCTACATAGACAAAACGTGCAGTAATGGGGAAGTACAATTTCTTACACATGATAGATACTCTACAGAGTGAAATAGATTGGCCAGCTTGTAACACCATGATCGATCTGGAGTACACTTTACAATTCACATCATTAATTACTTAATGATGTGAATTGTAAAGTGTATTTTCTTTAATGCGTAATGTCATTGATTTACCATAAGGAAACAGAGTTTTACGAAATATGTTTTGTAGAATTGTAACTGTGTATTTAAATAATGAAACTTTCTAAAATAGGGAGACCAAGAGATGAATACACTAAGCAGATTCAGACGGATGTAGGTTGCAGTAGGTACTGGGAGATGAAAAAGCTTGCACAGGATAGAGTAGCATGGAGAGCTGCATCAAACCAGTATCAGGACTGAAGACCACAACAACAACAAGAAAATAGGTTTGCTTATGTAACGGAAATAATACTGCAAAAACTGGTTCATACATAGGAACTTGCTTTGTATAATGAAAAAGCCGTAGTATTTCCCCTCTGTAGCCGGCCGGAGTGGCCGTGCGGTTCTAGGCGCTACAGTCTGGAACCGAGCGACCGCTACGGTCGCAGGTTCGAATCCTGCCTCGGGCATGGATGTGTGTGATGTCCTTAGGTTAGTTAGGTTTAACTAGTTCTAAGTTCTAGGGGACTAATGACCTCAGCAGTTGAGTCCCATAGTGCTCAGAGCCATTTGAACCATTTGCTACGGTCGCAGGTTCGAATCCTGCCTCGGGCATGGACGTGTGTGATGTCCTTAGGTTAGTTAGGTTTAGTTAGTTCTAAGTTCTAGGCGACTGATGACCTTAGAAATTAAGTCGCATAGTGCTCAGAGCCATTTTTTGAACCCCCTCTGTAACGGAAGTGAGTTGGCGCGCGCCAAAAGGTGGAATTGGTGCTCAATCTGGGTGGCAAGCGAGAGAGCACAGTAAGGAGTCAGTAGCCAGCAGCCGATGAGTGAACAGCGCAAGTGCCGAGCGAGGCATCCAGTTCCTAATTTGAGATGGAATGGCCTCGGATGTAATTGTGGCTGCAAAATGGTGCTCTCGCATTGGAAATGGCTATAAAAATTATATTCACATCGCCAAGAAGAATTTAATTGACCTTATTACTGCCAAAAGAGAGACCAGGTAGCCGCCACTTTCCCGCCACCACTATTGCGCCACCACTTCATCAGATTCCAGAGGTTAGAACTTTAGATCAGTATGAACCAGTGTATTTGTGTGAATTAATTTTCAATAATAATGCAAATAATATTAAACTTTGTGGTCAAACAATGAACTGTTTCCTTTCATGGTACCTACCAGGGTCCTCTTCTCATAATGACCAATATCCGAGTACCCTGTGTGTGAAAAAATGATAATCGCCTGCCAGGTTGGCCGAGCGGTTCTAGGCGCTACAGTCTGGATCCGCGCGACCGCTAGGGTCGCAGGTTCGAATCCTGCTTCGGGCATGGATGTGTGTGATGTCCTTAGGTTAGTTAGGTTTAAGTAGTTCCAAAACTAGGGGACTGATGATCTCAGAAGTTAAGTCCAATAGTGCTCAGAGCCATTTTTGAATGATAATCATCTGTGTTATTTAACAATGGTTAGTTCTGACCTCTAAAATATGTAGAAGTGAGTAGTTAGATTATTAATTTCATTAATATTAAGGACGTCAATAATTATTTAATCTATGAAAATCTCTAATGTGTTCTGATTTGCTTCTATTTAACGAGTGTCAGTGTTTTTAAAGTTTAGCTACATAAAAAGTTGTCAGTGAAAATCACTTACTTCACAAGTGGTATTATAAAGTACTTGGTTTTGATCCTATTCAAAGTGTAACTTTTAGTTGAATCCATTTCTGAAGATGTAGAGTGTGTTGCCAACGCAAATTGTTTTAAAGTTTTGCAAGGTAAATGATATTAAGTGGGGAATTAACTAATCTGGTATCATAATGTAAACTATTTTCTAAAAAGTGAGTTTGCTTTTATAAAGAGGGGATAATTTGTGCCCCCCTCCATTCCATTCTTGTACGTTAGGAAGAAACCATATTGACTAGTTGTTCTCTAATTAAAGAAACAGGAAGGCACTATATAAAAGTGTATATATAAAAGGTGTTACTAAAGCTAAGTATAGCACGCAGCACCAATAGTGTTATATGTTGCATTTGAGATGAATTTTTGTGTGTTAGTCAAACTTGAACTTTTGTCAGGTGCTATTTAGTCCTGTGTATGCCTTTGAGAACAATTTGTGTGTTACATTATTGAAAGGTAGGAGTGGAGATTGTTGTTAACTGGGATAAAGTTTCTGTTCATTTCTGTGATTGCTTATACACGCTATACATAACTAGTGCTATTCATTATGTAGTTCGTCTGGTTACTGAAGAGGTCATTTCACTTCATTGATAAGGAAGTAATTAAGGTTTGTTTTGCACAAACAAAGATAGCTACATTCAAAATAATGTTTCCACATTACTGTGCCTAATTATGCTGGCGACCGTTTTATTATTTCATTTACAAGAACTCTGTTACTGTATTTTCTAAAAAAAAAAAATTAGTCCTTCTGTTTTCTACTAACCGCCACCAGTACGAAATTCATGTCCGATACCCTCGTTCTGTTAGGTAACACGCGGTCAGATTCAAAAATCCTTCCAGAGGGTGACACTATTTGCTAGCTTATGTCGTATTTGGCAATTACACTGCTAGAGTGTTGTACGTGGCTCCCTTGTAACAGGTTAGGAAATAACGTTACTAAAGCTAAGTATAGCACGCAGCACCAATAGTGTTATATGTTGTATCAGTTCTTCCCATAAGCTTACTGTAGTGGTAAAAGAGTCTTTGATGTTTAACTGTTAACCTTCTTTTGTGCTGATGTGGATGAGTTGGATTTATAGTATCAAAGCTTGATGCGACTGTCACCACGATGTTATCATTCCATGAAGCCGCTAATATATTGGTTGAATTGTCAGATCTGAGGTCAAATGTCACTCTAGGTTTCTTTTTCACTTCTTCTCCCTTTTATAGATTTTAATCTTTACCAATTCTGTTGGTTCTCATTGTACCTGTGGCCTGAACATTTCGTAGATGCAAGTCACACAGAAAATGAAATGAAGTAAAAAAATTATCAAAATGCAGCCTATATGGCATCTCTTCCAGCTACTTGCATAACTCCTCACTCCTTCGTAACTAAGATCGTTATGAGCGTATTTTTTCTAGCAATCTACCAGTTGCTTGGTATGCTTCGAATCATACCAGATATCCATTATATGGCCCTCCACCGCAGAACTTAAACCGATATCTTGTAGATTTGCCTCGAATAAACTGTTTATCCCATGCCACCCACAATAAGGAACCATGCTTTCGTAGACAGAATGGTTTTGAATGTGAGGCATATTTTTTCCGCATTTTTCATTTACGTGTATCGTGCTTATAAGAAGATGCACCTTTCAAAATCTGTCGGTACCATCAAGTTCATCATTGTTGTAATTGTGAATATTTGATTTAATGAAACTGAAACGGTCCTTGGATATTACATTGGAAACTGCAAGTAAATGTTATGTATATCGGTCGACGTCTACCAATACATGTCTTTCCTTGGCAAGTGGACATTGCCACCAAGATGCAAAATAGCTAAAAACACTTCATCTCCTCTTGAGAACAATGGCCAGTTCTATTCCTCTTCGCAGCATATGGGTTGGTGTATTTCACCATCATGCTTATAACATCATTGTCAAAAAATAGTTCACAATACAGGATGTATCAAAAAGAATCATCCGATTTAGCACGTCTATATTTCTGAAACTAATAAGCGTATACAATGTATTTTGTTTTTTGATGAACGGGAAACCGAAAAGGTTTTTTCGTACCTTTTCATAGGTGTTCAATATGCCCCACGCGAGTTGCATGGCATATGTCAGAGTGGTATTCATATTGATTCCACGAATACCTTGCAGTAGCTGAATTTTGTATGGTTTCATTGGTAAACGTCGACGCAATACACGCCAGACGGGCATCGAAGGCATTTTGAGCTGTCGAGTTGCACGTCGAACGGATTTCTGCGGAATCCTTATGAAACTATGGCGGATGCGTTCGTCGTCTACGTCAGGCACTCAGGGACGGCCCAGAAACTTGCCTTTACACAAATAACTTGTTTCTCGGAATTGTTCATGCCATCGTCTAACACTCTGTGCTGCAGGACGATCCACACCATACCTAGTACGAAAGTCACGCTGATCGGTTATTACTCACCCTCACTGCGCAAAACGTAGAACACAAAACGCTTTCTGTTTTTCCGACATCATTTCCACTAGAACTGAAGTGGGCTCGCAGTGCTGCTACCTAACATCATCTAAGGCTCGAGAGTTTGTTCTTTCCAACTGCACATTGTCCACGCACATGTCTAAAATAACATGATAGTTACGATTATTTTAAGTCGGATGATTCTTTTTGATGCACCCTGTATTCTAATGGTGCTCTCAATGAGAATTTTACAGTACTCCTTCCTGGTCACTCTGCGGTTGCAGGCAGAGGTGGCTATTTCACCCAGTTGTACTAATGAAATGGTTTAGTTGCTTTTCTCCGTTTTGGTGCATTGTCAAAAATGATGGATTTGGAATTTTTATATTGTTAGACATATCCTTATTGCAAATTATGGCTGAAGCTTTCAACTGACTTGCTGGAAAATTTTCAATATTTAGTGCTTCTTCATCGCAAGAGTCTTCATCTGTCGGGTCATCTGTAGGTTTATTGGGTGGTAAAAAAGCAACATCCAAACTATTTTCAGGCATCCCATCATCAGTATTCTCCAGAATTTCAAGAATTTCATTTAATGTCACCGGTTCCCTGCAAAAATTTGGAGGAACTGTAAGTTTCTGCTTATATCAGTGTTACTTTTAATAATATTTACTTCTTACTACTGCATTTGATTTTCATATAACGAAATAAGAGTAATCCCATTGAAAAAGTGTGGGTTATGAAGCAAAAGTTCGCAGATATGATTTATATTTAGATATTTGTAAAACAGTTTCATAAATTTGGGTTCGCATTCCTGATATAACATATAACGAAATTTCCAAAACTAAAATGATCATAAATACACTTAAGACCATATTATCTACATTTTAGTGACTTAAGCCAGATTAGTACGCTTGTGTTGCTAAAATATTATGTAAGCACATATAAAAAGCAAAAGAGAAATGTCGGAAAACAATTTGTGTGATTTTTGTATGCATATAACTAATGTCCTCCTATAAGGAGGTGCTGATACGGACAATCACTGAAGTTATATTCAGCATATAAATATCCATATTATCCTTTACTATATTAATATAACATTCTGAGAGAACATATGTACAGTTATATGTACAGTTATATCTCTAACACATATGTGCGCAGGGAAGCTATATTTACCTATCAACTAGAGTGTCAGGCAGATAATCCATTTCCAGAAAACCAAGTTTGGCTCAACAATAAAAGCTAAACGTTGTTTTAAGCAATGTAAAGGGTCGGTTGGATGAAGTGTATGCTAACGCCATCTGTTGAAAGGTAAAACAAACAAGTATTATAAGCAGTTTAAAGCTCCTCTGTGATAAATCTTACCTGAAGGACAAGAGCTGTATCTGGGTTAATTGGATTATCGCTAGATTTGCAAACACCTGTTCGTAGACCGGTCAGTGATCTCCATTGGTCCTGTTCAAGTTGTGTCCGGTTGGTAAATACTATGCTGGCTTCAACCCCGCTTGAAGATTGTTTAGCCGGCCGAAGTGGCCGTGCGGTTAAAGGCGCTGCAGTCTGGAACCGCAAGACCGCTACGGTCGCAGGTTCGAATCCTGCCTCGGGCATGGATGTTTGTGATGTCCTTAGGTTAGTTAGGTTTAACTAGTTCTAAGTTCTAGGGGACTAATGACCTCAGCAGTTGAGTCCCATAGTGCTCAGAGCCATTTGAACCATTTGAAGATTGCTTGTTTTGGCTGTCCACCGTTTTTCTCTTGTTTTCTTACCTTGTGTATTTAGTGCACATGTTGACTGTAAACAGCTGTTCCTAGACTTCACCCTAGGTCTTGGTGGTTTAAGTAACTGCAATGGGTGTAATTCATTTCCTTCCACTTTTTTCTTTTCAGCATTTGCGGCTACTTTCCGTCATATATCAGGTGGAGCAATGCCTGACATGCAGTACAGTTTATCAACAGGAGTTGGTTTCAAGCATGCACTAACGCGACTTGCAATTTCCTTAAGGTCTACGTGTACTTCTTTTGTGTGGGCGTGTTTGTAAGACAGTGGGCAGGCATATTCACCAGCCCAAAAACACAGTGGCATAGCAGCAGTGTGGAGCACCTGGGGTTTTACACTTAAATAAGTAACAACTTTCTGGATGATATTGTTCCGGACTGATACCTTATGTTTGATATTAAGTCAATGCTGCCGGTCAGTGAATGATCTGCCATAATAACCAAGGTATCTCGGTGTAAGACAATGCTCCAGCCCGACGCCTTCCTAAATCACTTTGCTTTCTTCCTTCCTGCCTGCTTCGTAGGTGGAAAGTGCAGACCAGAGTTTTTTGCGGATTTGGCTTCAGGTAGTTTTTGTTACAGTGATCAGAAACCTTAGCAGAACTTTTGTCAGAACCTATTCTGCTGTCTCAAAATCATTTGTCTGTACTGTCAAAGTAAGATCGTCCGTACATAGGAAACTTTTGGATGGACTGGATCTTGGCTGATCATTTGTGTAAATGTGGAAGAGTATTGGAGACAATACTTTCCTGTGGGATAGATCATTTGTGGCTGCATTAGTGGCTGTGTCTTCCTTGGAAACCCACATGAAATCTTTCGCTGTGCAATAAGGTGGTAATTATTGTATTGCAACCGTAGTCCTGCATCAGATCGTAGATCTTGTGAAGCATTATGCGGCTTTGGCCTGTGCCGTAGCCTGGTAGAAGATCGACAGAAGCCACTCCAGTGATCTTCCATCTTTCAAACCCGTCCTCTAAGTGCAGCGTTAGGTGATTTATTTGCACTGTAGTTTATTTGGAGTCTTAAAAAGGCATCTTTGAAGTCTGAAAAAGGCATGTTCAGGTATAACTAAATTATGAATCTTTGGTGGCAGACGGTTCAGAAGCGTCCAAAGTATCTTATAAAGGTAGACTGATAATGAATGAGACCGACAGCACTGAAGGACCAGAAGCACAGGTAGCTCGTTCTTAAGAGCCACAGTTACCCGGCCATACCAGATACTTTTTGATATAATTTCATTCCGTGAGTTTTTTTTCAGTACTGTATCAAAAAGTTTGATTTTGATATGCTTTTGGTGTAGTACGAGTTACAGAAACCATAGGTAATCAGTCCCAATTTACACCGCTCCGAGCAGCAGGACAGGTCCTTCCTCTGCTTTTCTCTCACCACTCTCTTCAGTGTGTCCTTCCACAGCGACGAAACTGCTTTTATTCCACACCCACTGCCTAAGCCCAGCATCAGGTGGCCCTACTCCCCCCCATGGGCGACTCCTAAAACAGCTTTCACACTGATGTGACCAATCAGTTTGATGGAAAAAACCCTCAACAAAACCTCACGTTGCGTGGTATAGCCACATTTATCGGTAAACTTGTACGCACTGCCACAACGGGCGCAGAGCATGGGCATGCGGTGTATGTCTGGCAGGAGTTCGGCATCTAAGTTCTAGGGGACTGATGACCTCAGATGTTAAGTTCCATAGTGCTCAGAGCCATTTGAACCATCTGAGTTCAAGAAACCTGTCTATGTCGGTATATGTGTACTGGAACTTTCCTAATTCCACATGTACCAATTCCACTATAAGTTCATAAAATGCATGTACCAATTCCACTATAAGTTCATAAAATCAAACTCTGCTAATCCAAAGTTACTTTACATGGATATAGGAAGTTACATCTGTTGGGTGGAAGGCAGACATCCATATCAAGTAATAAGGTATCATCCTGATCCACATCTCCAGATATGCGGCCGATAATCCATATGGCATTCTTTCTCAAACAAGAAGCTTATTGGCCTGATGAAGGACGACACAAATGGTTCTCAGATTGTGGAGTTGTTGATCAAAAACGTATGCATACCGTACAGGTACAGGCGCTACTTAAAGAGAAGGTAAGGGTGTGCATTGTGTGGCCTGAAATGCTGCCTCAATCGAACAAGTGGTGCCTGCCCGAGGGCAGTGGTGTCACTCTGAATAGGGGGCGCCAAGTAGTCTTTAGATTGTGAATCGGTGAGGTCCATACTGCACTGCAACTGAAAGTTGGGCTGTCATGTCATGATGACAAACAGTTCACCTGTGTAGTATGTACCACCGTACCCTGGCTTGACGAAAATAATAAAACTTCTGGGGTACAATATACAATAATTCATGCTTTGAACAGGATACTTAAATGAAATTACATCTACTTACATCATCGGTTAATTATTTGTGTATGAAGATAACAATCAAGAAGAAATCCATGTTAAACAGCAACAGGCGTGGTGAATATTCGTTTGGAGCGTACATAACAGGACTGCCTTGATAAATTAAGCAGATATGCAATCATCGAAAAAGGCTATACACAATAAAACTTGTTTAACGCAACACAGGCAAGAAATAATATAACACACACTGCATGTCACATGCTAGCTCGACTTTAAAATCATAGTTGTGGCCATTTTAGCTTCCTGCAAAAAAAAAAAAAAAATTGAGAAAATTTTTGGTCAAAATACTGATCTTCAAAACAGAAATAGATTCCAAAGATTCATTGGACATGGATCATCTGAACTCTGTTCTGTTTTTCTTCACAAGGCTGAAAACACTTTCACATTCTGCATTGGTATGGAGTATGGTGAGAATAGAAAGCATTACTCTCGAAATTGGGTACTTGTAAAGAAGACCTTAGGCTCCACGAATTCTTGATATTTTTGCCCAACTGGAATCACTTGCAGCATCGTGATTTGCAGCCAATGTGTCTTCTACCTGAAGAGCTGTGAATTGCCTCTGTAACACGTACACCACCTCATCTGTAATTTCATTCTCTTCCTTGCATAATTTGATGGAAAACCTTCCAAAGAAATAACGAATGGAAGAAGACGGTGCAGCTTAAATTTTGTCTAACGTTGCAACTTGAGCATGCTTTAACACATCATGCTTGAGTGGAAACTTGTTGATGATGTAGTCACAGGCGTACAAAAGTAGTTTCTCGTTGGTAAAAAGAAAAGGGATTTATCTGTATCCTGAAGATCATTCACTATGTTCAAAGTCTGAATGCCGATAACTAACTTATCTCCACTTCTATGATTTTCAATCTAGTTGTACTCAATTTCAAGCAATGAGGGGCTTTTGTCAATTTCGGGCTTAACAAACTTGATGAACAAGTTATAATAAAAAGTGAACTTGTGGAGAAGAAGTCTGATGGGCAAAATTCAATTTGTCAAATTCAGGAATAGCCACATGAAGGAAAGTACAAAAGGCCTTGGTCAAGTTAGAGGAGAGCAATATAAACAATTTTTCCTCACGTATTGTAGCAGAAGTCTTACTTTTAGGATGGGTTTATCACATTTGGAAGAATATGCTGTTCTTTTAGAGGCATGTGCAGTAGCAGAATCAAGAATTCTGTTCTTCTGATACTCTCTGGATCCACTTTGGGTTTAACTCTAGGTATTTTGAAAGATGTATAGCTTGTGGAAATGTTTTGGATACATAATATTACTTTCTCCTTGAAGAAGGACAGAACCGGATACCACTGTTCCTGAAGTCTATCCAAACATCTGCCTAAAGACAACCACCTACTACATACATGCTTCAGAATTTTCTTTGCCTCTTTATTGTGGAAGTTCTGAAATTTCTGAAGGCGTTCTTTACCTTTGACACTCTTCACTAAGAAATAAAATATATCAGCAAGGATCTCATCCTCTTTAAGCGTTAATCTTTTCAGCTGATAGATTAATGAGGTGGCAAATGCAACCTATTATGGTAATATCTGGTTGATCTTCCTTCAGAAATGCTGACCCCAATTTTTGGGTCCTATCATAACAGGAGCATTATCGGAGCAGAATACCACCAAGTTTTCTGTAGGTGTGTTATGAGAATTCAGCTGTTATTACATCAGGTTACCTATGTGTCACTCTGTTGAGTCCCCGTCTAACGCTGGTATGGACAGCACAGTGCTCATTACTTCTTCCCGTGGAGTGTCATGGAATGTAACATCAGCAGGATACACCTTGGCATTCGTATCATTGCTTCCATCTGTTGCCAAAGAAAATGGCCCGTTCTGGAGGCACTTAACAACTTCAAATGATGCGTTTTTTACCATTTTATTTACAATGCATGTCGTTTTCGCGCGGCCACAGCTATATTCCTTTGCAAGTTCTGACGTGGGAAATATCTTCTTACATAAAGCACCAGGATGATCAGCCGTACTTAAGGGCACATTATGTTTCACCATAAAGGAAGAAAACAAACACTCGGCCCTAATTACGTCGTTGTCAACGTTTCCAGACTTGGCAAAAAAAGGTGTTGACTTTTTTGTTATCTTCCTTAAATTTAACATGACTTACGAGTTTACCGCCCTTCACACGCTTGCTTAAATCGTTTTTTCCACAATGTGCAATATTAATATCGCACCCACGTACCGTGAAAAACGCAAATTCTTCTCCCTTTCTGGATTTTAGTATGCAAGGAAAATCAATAGAATATGACTCTTTAAATGTCTGTTAAGTATTGTTTCTTGTTGGGTTCACTCATGAATCCTACATTACCAATATAGCTTATGAAAGTGTTCGAGAACAGATGTCTCGATATCTACTGAAACATTGAAACGAACCTGGATCACTAAACGTCACATAAATTTATAACATAAACATTCAAGGCAGTCAAACAATTCACTGAAATATGTCAAAGCACACAAAGTCTTCAATCATTAAATGAACACGACGCCAATCTCATGAACAAAGAATACGCACATGGTAAAAAGCACACACACACGTGGAACGAATGTAATTAGTCGACAAGTGGTCAAAGAATATGGTTTAAATCACAACAAACGTACGAAGTGGAACAAAGATTTTGCGAAGCAGAGGCTGTCGACATGTAAGACTCACGTGGAAGAACTGTTATCCCTGCTTTAAATTCAGTTCCAATGACACAAACATCGTACGGTTGAAAGTACCAGTCATATCAAAGAATGTGTTATGGACTATCGTAGACGTGCATTCGACCCACGCAAACACTCGAGTGTATGGAAGTGGGGTCATAATCGAATGTTAACGATTCAAATTTTTATCTGCGAAGTCGTAAAATGACACCGTTCATCCGTAAAACCGTAAAATGCGGCAATTTTCGCAACTATTACGGCTAAATCGGGAAAGTTGGCAGGTACGTCAGTGTGTGTGTGTGTGGTTTTTCTTGATCTGCTGCATTTCATACCAGCTAGTCTCGCTTTTTCCCTTGTATTGTATCCACTGTATAAAACTATGTAATAACCAGTTGCAAATATAGTAATTTATCACTGATGTACCTCTACTTGTATATAATTTTCTATTAATGAAAAAATAATAATCATATTATAAAATAACTTTGCAAATAATGTTTTGTCAAAAATTTATCCTTAATAAGTCAGACGTGCTTCTTTACTTCTTATTACTTACATTGAGAAAGACAGTCATCCTTCCAACACCAAGTAAAGTCCTCGAATGAATGACGATACTCACATAACTAGGATAGTAAAAAGATTGTAGGGAGAACTTGATCGCTATTGGCTCAGTGACCCTGACATGTGTAAACAAAAGCCTTCTGTCTTGAAAACAACCATGTGGTTCAAGGAATTCACCAGGTGTCGGGAGGAGTGCCGTGCAGTGCCGTTATACGTCTATGGACTCAAATGGAATACTGTTGTTTACGTATATGGCCACTCCCCCACTCCACAAGGAACTGCCTGAAAAATAGTTTGCTAATCTGTATCCTGGTAAAGGAAGCCTCAAATTATTTAAGTGGTGCTCCAATACACCAATAACTTCAGAGTCAACATCTATAAGTAGTTCACTAACTTTATCTCTAATACCTATTATGTTTTGATGAAACATGCTAATTCCTTCCCTATTTGGAAACAAGAATTTTTCCATGAGTGATCCCACCACCACTCAGTACACTGTCATCTATAAGCTTTGCCAGTCTCCCCTTCCCATACCCACTGAGGTGCAGGCCATGGCTAGAGAAACCTGATCTACTGAACGGGCACCACTGCAATGTGGCCCATGCCCTCTGCCATCCGTGCCTTCTCCAGTCCCATGTCAATGCGCCTAACAGCCGCTTTAAGGTGAGACCAATCATGACGCTGAAACAGTTCCACGAAATGCACATTAGTGCCACCAGTTCGAGTAGCAATCTCTACTAGGTCACCACGTACATCATATTCCCCGTCCCTATCAGGACTATTCCCTGCTCCACCCACTATCACTACCTGATCCTCCTTCGTAAAATTCCTACGTAACTCCCCTATGCTATCAGTCACCAGAGCCAACTCTACACTAGGCATGTCTGTTATCACTGACAACTCAACGCAAACACCGCTGCTCTCGGTTGTCAAGTGAAGGCCGTCGGTCACTGCGTTGACCGTGGTGATGGGTAAGGCCTGAAATTTTCTGTTCTCGGCACACTCTTGGCACTGTGAATCTCGCAATATTCAATGCCCTAACGATTTCCGAACTGGAATGATCCATGCGTTTAGCTCCAACTACCATTCCGCGCTCGAAATCTGTTGGTTCCCGTATTGCGGCTTTAATCACGTTGGAAACCTTTTCACACGAATCACCTGAGTACAAACGACGGCTCCACCAATCGATTGTCCTTTTATACTTTGCGTACACGATCCTACGGCCATCTGTATATGTGCATATCGCTATCCCGTGACTTTTGTCACTCAGTCTACTGGCAGCAGGGAAAACGATTAAGATCGTCATATCCTGGACGGAGTAAGTTCCAATCAGTGCATGAATGTCCAGATCCAAAAGAAATGTATGTGACTTGTTCAAGTTATTGCCTTTTATTTCAGGTAACGTACGATATCAGTAAAAGCTGAACACATGCCAAGAGGCGGTCGATAATAAAAATATGTAAAAACATTTGAACGCATGCCGTATTTTTTAATATTTAACTTTCATCGGAGGCGTATAAGCCTTTTAGTTGTATTATAGTTTCCTACCTATCTGAGTGAGAGAAAATATTTTCAGAATGCTAAAACTAGGAAAAGTGTGAAATAGTTACTGGTAAAAAATTTTTATCTACGAATATAAATGTGAACTGTGGAGGGAGTTGAGCGTGGGATTTATTTATCGTAGGTTTTTATGATTTTATTTCAGCTTAGCATTATCATTCAGGATTCACGGCTTGGTGAGACCTTTATTAATAACCGAGAGTTACACTAAAATGGATGTAATGGAGGAGCTGAAGTATGCGTTATTTATTTACTACATGTAGGTGAACAAATGAGATTAGATCGCTAAAAATACAAATGAAGCAATCCCCTGTAGACTGCTGACGGAATTGCAGAGCTCATAAAAGATCCAGTGAACTGTTACTAACTAACTTTTAATGTGTAATCAGTTCTTCACACACATTTTTCTAGACACTAAAGAATTTTGGTACATCCAAACTCAATCTTAGATAGTGGAACAACAGCTAATGAAAACAGGTTGATTCGTGATGATTTTACTAACTTTCAGAGGTGATGTAGAAGCGTAAATGTATCAATCAGAGGTTAGGGACCCTGGGCTGGAAACGACCGAGTCGAAAAAACTGTTGTTGCTAAGACTGTAGGAGAGCCGTTTCCGACGAGCACTTACATGAGGAGGTTTGGATAGAAACGTAAGTAACCCGATTCAGATATCGTACTGTGTACTGGCATCAGAATCCTGGTGTACAATGTCTGTACTGTAGTAGACTGTCGTCTATGTTTACAAGTTGAAGTATTTTCGTCGATCAGCCCTAACCAAATACTGTTGTACAAAGTGACGGAACTTGCAGACATAATTTTCGAGTACGGGCAAGCACTTGCAAGCAGCAGAGAAGCGGGAAGGTTATACAGGACCTAACGTCCGCATATAAGACATCCGGCTCACACCATGTTTCCAAGACTATTCCAACGATTAATTGAAGGGGAGCAATTGGTACCACAACACAACGACTGAGGTCGACGACGAGTTGCACGGACTACGACTCATAAACGTAGTGCATGCTCGAGTGGATGTGGCGCCTGCAATCACCACTCGATGAGCAGCAAGTGAAATGAATGTTTCGCAGAGTTCTATATTGCGAGTATTGCTGGAAATGTGACTACACCCCGTAACAGCAACACTAAGTGCATGTTTTCACTCCTACTCAATTCGGATCTCGTATCGTGTTCAGCCATTGTCTTTTGCAGCGCCTTACAGTCGATCCTTAGTTTCCTACGTACGTAATTTTCATGAATGAAGCTTGTTTCACCAGAGACGGGGTGCTAAACATTCGAAATAGTCATGTTTTGGCCGATCTGAATCCCCATGATACAGTTGTGAGGATCCATCAACACAGATTATCAGTAAATATGTAGATAGATATTGTCAGTGATTACGTACCAGGTCCGCTTCTTCTTCATCCCCGCATAAATGTAGCAATGTACATTTTGTTTATCGCCCTGGAACATATCCCACTTCATATTCGTCAACGGCTGTGGTCCCAACATGACGGAGCTCCAGCCCACTTTGGACTAAGGGTTCTTCAAGACCTGGATCAGACATTCCCTGAAAAGTGGATAGGCAGAGGAGGACCTATTTTGTAGCCAGCACGTTCACCTGATCTCACCCCATTTGATTTCTTCTTGAGGGCTACGTGGAACGTCTTGTGAACTAGACGCCTGTCTAGACTGAAGAGGATCGACTGGCGAGGTTCTCGCTGGCTGCAGCACTATTCAAACGATACAGGAGATATTAAAACGAGTACCACAGAACTTCATGCGACGATGCCATGCTTTCATTGACGCAGGGGGACGCGATTTTGGGCAACTTTTATAAATGTAGCAACATGTGAAACTTGTGCAGGTAAATGAAATTCATTGTCACTGTACCGTAGACTCAGAAGTTTAGTTCTCTCTGAAGTCAAGTTATGTGCATCGTTACTAGTCCATCAACAGGGGAAACTTTCTGAGAATAGTTGGGAGCATTCAATGGGAACACTGTTCGTCATGATTGGAGTTCTAAAGCTGATGCCCTTAGTTTAAGCGCTGTGCGAGGCTAAGGTGGAACTTGAGTCGACTTTGAATTATAGCTTTTGACTGGGTCGTTACCGGACTAGTGTCCCTTGCCATAAATTGATACATTTACCATTGTCTTGTCACGGTCCGCGCGGCTCTTCCCGTCGGAGGTTCGAGTAATCTCTCGGGCATGGATGTGTGTGTGTCGTCCTTAGCATAAAGTAGTTTAAGTTATATTAAGTAGTTTGTAAGGTTAGGACCCGAGGACCTCAGCAGTTTGGTCCCATAAGACCTTACCACAAATTTCCAAATTTTTCTCCAGCATCTCTGAAAGATTTTACCATCAACACGGAAACTCCGTCAATAGGAAAAGTGATGATAATAGTGTCAGCCGTGTCTATCTATCTATATATTTAAATGCCATCAGTTTTGGTGGTGCACTCCATCGTCATCAGGCACCTTCGTACAGTAAACGTGAAGTAATAAATAATGTATAAACAGAAAAACGTTCGGTTATCGTAAAACAGGACACTGAGCATAACTGTGCCTGATAATAACTTCTCTTGCTCTGCGACTCACCACAGTTTCCTTCATTACGAGCATGAACAACGTAACGTCGCACATTACTGATGTTTACGCAACCATCAACGTACACAACTTCTATTCCTTTATCGATTCAACTGGGGATATGTTTTTGTGGTTGGAAACTCTATTACAGCACACTGTTTCTCCCTCACCGACACACACACACACACACACACACACACACACACACACACACACACAAACACACACTTATGGTGTCCCGGGTTCGACTCCCGCCCGGGTTGAGTGTTTTCTCTGCCCAGGGACTGGGTGTTTGACCTGTCCTCATCATTTCACCGTCGTCATCATCATCATCGTTCGTAACAGTGACTAGATTGGATTGTGAAAAAACTGGACTGTGTAAAAATTAGGACTTTGTACGGGCGCTGATGACCGTGCAATTCAGCTCCCGACACACCAAACATCATCATCACGCACCGACGCCGTTACGTGACACTCCGCCACGTTATACGCTACAGTTCGGAGCCCTCTAGTGGCAGAGGGTTGCAACTTGCATTAGCAAAAGCGGGAAATTTAACCACACATATGATATGTAATGCCTCAGCCAATACTGAAAACAAAACACGAAATTGGGAAGCATTGCTTTTCAACACGCCCTCGGAGCACGGCAATGAGTGGATACTACTGTAATTCTAGGTTGTATGTAAGTATGTTATATAAAATTGTTCATTTTCATTTTAAGCCCCATCAACCAATAATACTGTTAACACTTGAGATTGCAGCTGCAGAGTCTTGCAACTGTCAACTATAGCACAGAATGTGTCCACCCTCACACACAAGAGAAGCAGACACACAACGTCATCGGTTTCAAGCTTTTAGGTTAATTGTTGTTCCAGTCGATCTACGTGTGATAAGATATTAAACAAGAATGGATGCAATGTACCCACCCACTGCAAGATAGTCACCACGTAATACTGAGAATTCTAAATGTTTGTGGGTAAGAATCCTGTAGCTGTTCTGAGCACTCTAGTATGGAGATGTGAGCGCTCCACTAGTCAGAGAATGCACACTTGACACAAAAAAGATGGCAGTCAGTCATGAAGTAAACTAATACCGTGATACAGCAAATATTAGAAAACACGTTATTAGAGATGAGAGAGTCCCTAACGCTTCTAAATCAAACTCCATTATAATAAGTGACACTTCAGAAGTCTTATCACACTCATTAAATGACATGACTAGTTGTTGTTCGTCATTCGGATCTGAACCCACAATTAACCAAAAAACCTTCAGTGTCTGATCGAGACTCGACTAGGCATAAAGAGACGAAAAATATTGAAGTGTCTGCCACTATCAGTTTAAAAAAGCCGAATGTCCGAACTTGGCCGCCCGTAATGGCCGATCGGTTCTAGGCGCTACAGTCTGGAACCGCGCGACCGCTACGGTCGCAGGTTCGAATCCTGCCTCGGGCATGGATGTGTGTGATGTCCTTAGGTTAGTTAGGTTTAAGTAGTTCTAAGTTCTAGGGGACTGATGACCTTAGAAGTTAAGTCCCATAGTGCTCAGAGCCATTTGAACCATTTGTCCGAACTTGGAAATAAATGACGATACTTTAAAACTGCACCAGGAATCCCATGAAGGTTATATTTTCCCTGAGAAGTAAATACGAAACATTGCAATGTACAAGTGTCAGACGACATGAAGTAAAGGTGTGGTGATGGACGGGGAGTAGATCCCAGTACCTACATGATTTATTAATTAAGCACAATCAAACGTCAAACATTAAATATCTTCGCCAATAGCTTCATTTTGGAACCCACAGTGACGATACAAATGATTTTTGCCTTTCAAGGATTTGAACCTGGCACCTTTCGCTATTGTCTTATAGCTAGGAATAGATATGAAATATTTATTGTTTTTTCATCAGTAGCAAGATGTGCTAATATTCGGCTAGAGGTACCACAACAAATAGTTCTGTGCTGCCTGGAACTCCAAGCCCGTGCAATCGTCGTTGTTGACCCCACATGAAGAGGTGTCAACTATCAAATTCTCTTTAACTAGGATTTAGGATCGCGCCATTTCTAGAGACCTGGAGGTGTTTGGCATTGTGAGGAATCAACGAAATGGGACAGTATCACCTCGAAGGGTTCAAACCGAGAGAAAGATTTTAATTGGAGCTAGAATCCCAGTCCAGTACAAATATTTTGAAAATCTTAAGGTCAGTTCAAATAGGAACTGAAGATCCTATGACATTTACATTGCAGTGGTACACGATTACTCTATAGTTCACCGTAAAGTGTTTTGTAAAGGGTTCAAGAGAATCTCATCAAATACTCGAGCCTTCTACTCACGTACGAAGGTTGAGAAAAACGAACACTAAAACCTTTACGTGCGAGTTTCAGTTTCTCTTAAGTTATTACAATTGTGATATCACCCTTTTTGCAGCGGCGACAAGAAAAACTGTTTAAATTCGGAGGAGAAAATGATGGCTTAAATGTCCTGGAAATAACGTGCTACAGTGAAAAACTGTTAGTTTTAATATTAATTCCCTCACTCGTCCCCCTGCCCACTCCAACCTCCAGTCTCATGGGAAAAAAAGAAAAATTTCTGGGACACTCTCTCCCCTAAATCGCTATATTACAAGATGAGCTGTCTTCTTTCAACGTTTTCGATCTCCTCCATCCATCCCGTCAGGTAATGAGGGCACAGTGCTTAGCAATATTCTAGAAGAGGTCGAACAACCGTAGTGATGGCTGCCGCCTTAGTGGACTTCTTGGTTCTTCTAAGGGTTGTGTCAATAACCCAACATTTCTTACATCTTCACCACAATCTGTGATGTTTCCCACTTACATTGTTTATATTTGTCACCCGTAGAACTTTCATTAAATCTATAACACTTAAATTTGTTTATGGATTTCTCGAAGCTTGATGAACTTTCTTAGTAATCATCTGGAGAACCTCACACATTTCATTGTTTACGATCAATTGTCACGTTTTGCACAGTGAAGATACATTTTCTACATCATTTTGCAATCCGCTTTGCTCTTCTGAGGAGTTTAGTAGACGGCAGCATTGCCAGCCACAAATCTAAGAGAAATGTTCTGATTCTCTGCTAGTTTATACTCGTATACATGGTGTCCCATTTATCTTGACCACCTTAATAACTGTTTGTCTAGATGCAAATTACAAAATATTTCAAGCAAATGTTCTTTAGCCGTCACGGGGACATCAATCAGCATGATTGCTTTCGTTGTAGCTTTTTCTTTACAAAAATATGAACAGTGGTATGACTTATTTAAGTATTTTTTATTCGATAATTCATTTCCTTTCCGAAAGACCTGTTCAAATATGGATCACAGAGTACCATTCACTGAAACACAACGTTATTAATTACATAACAAAACATTGACTTGAGCCCGGGATCACAAACTCGTCCACTTGCTGGAGTTGTTAGCAAACAAATGAATACCAAGTAAAAACATAACAAAAAATTGACTTTGATTCTCCTGTACCATTTCACAGGGGTAGAACATTCAGAGGTGCTCAAAGTGGTGACCCTGGACACCAATACACTGCTGCAGTCGTTGAAAGAAAGAATAATTTACTGCTTCCAGTGTTGCCTGCTGAAGAGAATTAGAAGCAAGCACGATACGTTCCTACATGTCCTCTGGACTTGTTGGAATACCGCGATAGGCAACGTCTTCAATGCATCCCGAAAGAAAAAAAGTCCAGAAGATTTAAATCAGGAGACCTAGCAGGCCAAGTAACTGTTCCTCCTCGTCCAATCCATCTGGCAGGATACCTTCGGTTCAGAACACGACGTGCACGCGAGGCATTATGTGCTGGACATCCATCGTGTTGATACCACATAAGCATTCTGGCTCTTAGCGGCACTTCATCCAGAAGAGGAGGAAGAATTCGTCTTAGGGAGTTGGCATGTGCTGTGCCGTTTAGACTACCATTGATGAAATAAGGGCCAATAATTGTAGTAACAAGCATCGCACACCAGCCGTTATCTCTCCATTGACGCTGATGTTCCACCTGTCTAAGCCATCGTGGGTTGTCGCTGGACCAATAATGCATGTTCCTGGTATTCACCTGTCATTTGTTTGAGAAGGTACACTCATCGGTAAATAGAACATTGGAGAAGAAGTTCGGGTTGGCGAGGATTTGCTGCTGTGCCACTGACAGAACTGTACACGAATCTGAAAATTATTCCCATGCAATACTTGATGTAGGTGTACATGGTAAGGATGGAACCGGTGACACGCTGACTGGCCGCGTGGTTTGAAGTGTTATGTCACGGACTGCGCGGCCCCTCCCACCGGAGGTTCGAGTCCTTCCTCGGGAATGGCTGTGTGTGTTGTCCATAGCGTAAGTTAGTTTAAGTTAGATTAAGTAGTGTGTAAGTCTAGGGACCGATGACCTATGCAGTTTGGTACCTTAGGAATTCACACACTTTGAACATTTGAATATTTGATGGAACCGGTGACGTGTATTAATACGACGAACACTGGTTTTAGGAATGCCAATCTCGTGTTCAACCTGTCGTGTGCTCACATGAGGTTTCATAGCAACGGAAAAGAGAACAGTAACTTCGGCAGCTTGGACTGTGCGAGTGCTACGACGATTGCATTGTCGTGGGTTGAAACTTCCCGTTTCCTGAAGAGTTGCAACGTATATCTCGCGAAGAGACCATGAGGATAAAATCAGAGAGATTAGAGCCCACACAGAGGCATACCGACAATCCTTCTTTCCACGAACAATACGAGAATGGAATAGATGGGAGAACCGATAGAGGTACTCAAGGTACCCTCCGCCACACACCGTCAGGTGGCTTGCGGAGTATGGATATAGATGTAGATGTAGACGCTTATGAGAAATGATATCAAAAGACTTTTTGGAACCGTATAAAACCAGAATCAATTTAAGAGTCCCCATACGCAGTACGTTCTGCGAATAAAGTGTCAGCTATGTCTCACAAGAGTGATGCTTCCCAAATCCATGCTGGTTTGATGTCAAAAGGTAATGTATTTGGGGGTATTTCATAACGTTGGAACAAAGTACTTGCTCACACGTCCTGCTACATGTCGATGTCAATGAAATGAGTGTGTAACACAATGGACTACGTTTCTTTTGTATGCCTTGCCGTGTTCTGTGCAACTTCCCATTCTTCTTCCTCACCAAAAATACTAGAACAGGAAAAGTGACTAAGATGCACTCCTAAATTGTTAGCCCCCTCAAGAAAGATATTGCGTGTAGAAACGTAGTCGTTCTACTTCTACTATGATAGGATCATAGCATCATAGTGGAACATGTGTGGTGACACTGTGATTGTTTGGTTACATCCTGGAATGACAGAGAATTATCTTGCCATATTACTTTATATATTTGTGGTATACTAATCAAAAATGAATGAATACCACTTTGATGTATCATCAACTTATCAGATATATGTTAACTGACAGGGGAGGCTACTTTCACGCAGCAACTACAACTAATCACGCTGTCTAAATTGCGAATTATCTGTATCAGCCATCACAAAGGCAATGAGGAGGCTATGAGTGCTGCAGTTGATCGCTTGCTCTTTGAAAATGTAGACGCACTGTAAAGAGCAAGAGGCAGTAGCTGTCAGTTCCAAACTGGCGCGAGAGTAACATTGTACCTCGTCTGTGACAGAGCTACATAGAGCTATATCGAACTCACAACGATATCTTCCGAAATTTTGTTATCATAAGACGTCTTAATATGTTCAGTAACCTGTAGATCTGGAGGTAAGAAACACTGAATATCATGGAACTGCTACTGAAAATACACGGTTCCGTTAATGAAGTTGTATAACTGAATTCAGCGACTACTCTCACAGCCACATTTTCCTGTTTATGTTGTAGTCCAGCAAAACTACTTGAGTATGACAAAAGACTTCACGTTTAATTAAGATAACCATTCATTGTATTGTATTATAATGAGACACCAGTTGTATTAGTGTAGTGCATATTAACAGCGTTTATCGTTAGTTTACTGAACAAAATAGACACAAATATCAGAGGAATTGTAAACAGTTTATTTCACCTCGTTATCGAGAAACCATCTGATGATGCGCAAGTAGTTTTATGATTCAACACACGTAGCAGCTTGCTGATTCTAAGTTAAGCCACTTTTAAAGCGCTCTCGCCGAAACAAAACAAACAAAAACAAATAAAAGAAAAAAACCCGTTTCGGTAAGGGGTGAGAAAGGTAAAAACAGGCGGGTGCCAGAGTAGAAGACGTGCAGTAGGTGTGTTTGCGAATCAAGCTCCTTCGTGCTGTTTTCCAGGTCGCATTTGTTACTCCGGGACTGCAAGGCATCTTATTTCTTGGCAACAAATGTCAACTGCGAAGGACATATCCCTGTGAAGCAGTTTGTAACATAAAACACCTTCTTCGTGCTATCAGATACATAATGTTTGTTATCGATTACCCAGTATTTTCTCCTTATGAAGTTACCATATAGTACTTCAAATTGCCATGAGGCCACAATGATTTAGGTCTACGGTGACCTCCTTAAATCTATTACAGCAAATGGCAGGATCAATCCTTTGAAAGTTCACAGACGACGTCTTTCCTAATCCTTCCATGTTCTAGGTTGTGCATCGGGTCTAATCTCTTTTTCGGCGAGACATTGTACCATAGTCCTCCTTCCTTCCTTTTAACCCCAATATTGCTACTGAAGGCAAGTGCCACAGAAGGTTAATTGGTCGCCATATTTCCTAGTTATCAGATACACTCTCATTGACCATAGTAGTAAATCGCAGAAATGTCCTTCATCAACGCCTGTTTGTCTTCGTCAATGTGGTGTTTAATTTATCTCAAAACTGTCGTTCTTGAGACAATACAACTTGACTTCCTAGGTAGCACTCACTCCATACAGGGCATACGTGTTTCTCATTGCCTCCACTGCTTTCATCCTTTTATTAAATACAATTAGAACACAATGTCACAAGTGTCAGACTTTACTCCGTTTTAGAATCCGTTTTAGACTCCGTTTTCTATTGCATAAACGACGTTCCTCATAACGTCAAAAGTGAGAAATATCCAAGTTGTGGACGTACACAGGACATCTAAATACGCTTATAGCAACATGCCATACAGAATCACAATGGAGCAATGTGAAACTTAGTATTATGTCATATGCAACGTTATATAATGTTATACTTGCTAATTTGAGCGCAGAATAGTCCGCTGGAATTCACTGGCTCTATGACCGACGCACTGCAATCACTTGGGAGGACGCCGGTCTGTATCAAGCGGCTGCTGGCTTATGGCGCTGAACTGGTCTTACCATGACAGACACCCAGGAGCCGTATCACAAACACGTTTCCGCAAGATTTTTCTGTTATTCGCTGGTTAGAAAAAGAACGAAACTGTGTCTGACCTTCTGTCAGACTGATGCTCTTAGCAGACAGACGGAATACGGGTTAAAAAAGAAAGGAAAAGGATGGGTCTGATATCACGGCTCTGCATTCACACTGCATGACGTTGACTACTAGAGCACAAATTATTGCCAACAAGAGCTCAAGTCGAACTCAACACTTCTCCTACCGTGAGCTGCGTACTCCATTATGGAAAAAAAACCACATGCTAACACGTGAAATTCGGTGGTTGGTTGGACTGAGGCTAGCTTGTAAAGGCGACAGACATAACCTCTTCACCTCCAGTAACTTCAAGTAAAGAACGCAGGACTATGTTACGGTTCCAAACAAACATTAAGCACGGCCATTCGCTACTGACTTGAAGAGAGTTACATTAGTTTCGACTGTCAGAGGCGGATGTCACTGCTTGCCGAGACTCTGTACCTTATAAACTTCCTTACACTAATAAAGCTATTTTAGTTCACGAATCAGTCGTCGTGTTAGGTCATAGGACCTTCAGTTCTTATTTTAAGTGACCTTGAGATTTTGAAAATATTGGCCCTGGACTGGGATTCGAGCTCCAATTACAATTTTTCCCTGGACTTGAACCCTTAGAGGTGATACTGTCCCATTTCGTTGTTTCCTCACGATTCCAAACTCCTCCAAGGCTTTAGAAATGGCGCAATCTTAAATCCTAGTTAAAGAGAATTTGGTAGTTGACACCTCTTCGTGTGGGGTCAATAACGACGAAAGGCACGGGTTTGGAATTCCAGGCAGCACAGAACTATTTGTTGTGGTACCTTTAGCCGAGTATGTGTACATCTGACTATTGATGAAGAAACAATAAATTTTCATATCTATTCGTACCAATAAGACAATAGTGAAAGGTGCCGGGTTCAAGTCCCTGACAGGCAAAAATCATTTGTATCGACATTGTGGGTTCCAGCATGAAGCTATTGGTGAAGATATTTAATATCTGACTTTTGATTGTGCTTAATTAACAAATCATCTAGGTAATGGGATCTACTCCCCGTGCATCAGCACACCTTTACTTCATGGCGTTTCATACTTGCGCATTGGACTTTATGACACACCTTTCGTAGTTATAATCTCCAAGGGATTCCTGGTGCAGTGTTAAACGTAACGTCATTTATTTCCAGGTTAGGACCTTTGGCTTTCTAAACTGATACTGGCAAACACTTCGATATTTTACGTCTCGTTATGCCTAGTCGAGGTTCGATCAGATACTTAAGCTTTTTTGGTTAACTGTGAGTTGAAATTCGGGTCACGAACAACAACTCATCATGCCTCTTAATGAGTGTGATAAGACTTCTGAAGTGTCACTTATTATAAAGAAGTTTAATTTAAAAGGGAAGGACTGTCTTGTCTTTAATAACGTGATTTCTAATATTTGTTGTATTACAGTATTGTCTTATGTCTGGACTGACTGCCATAAAGAGCAATGTTCTCTAGTAGTCTCTTGTGGTACCCATTGTTTATAGTCAAACGACTGCACTGCACAGGGTTTAGAGGACCTGCAATACGTTTATGTAATGTTGGTTGCATACAGTCAGGTGCGGCCAACACATTGTAATTCAGGGGTGGCCGGCTTTTTGTGCTGTGGAATGTACATCTCATACAGGGACTTTTTAGATTTAACTCCAACGTGATGCAACATTGACGCGACGTCTTACGCTGACGTGACAAAAGTCATGGGATAGCTATATGCACATATATTGATTACGGTAGAGTCCTGTACACAAGATATAAAGGGGCAGCGCATTGGCTTAGCTGTCATTTGTGCTTGGGTGATTCATATGTGTAGATTTCGGACGTGGTTATGGCCGCGCGAAGAGAATGAACAGACGTCGAAGGCGAAATGGTAGTTGGAGCTAGAAGCATAGGACATCCCATTTCGAAAATCATTATGGAATTCATTGTTTCTAAATCCACAATGTCTAGAGTATGCCGAGAATACCAAATTTCTGGCATTATGTCTCACCGTGGACAACTCGGTGGCCTATAGCCTTCACTTAATGACCGAGAGCAGCGGCGTTTGCGTAGAATTGTCACTGTTAACAGACAAGCAACACTGCATGAAATAACTACAGAAATCAATGTTGGGGGGTACAACGAAAGTATCCGTTAGAAAATTGCCACGAAATGTGGTGTTAATGGGCTATGGCAGCAGACGACCGATGGGAGTACCTTTGCTAACAGCACGACATCGCCTGCAGCGCCTCTTCTAGGCTCGTGACCATATCGACTGGACCCTGGACGACAGGAAAACCGTGGCCTGGTCAGATGAGTCCTGATTTCAGGTGGTTAGAGTTGATGATAGATGTGGAGTGTAGCCAGACCCACGAAGCCATGGACCCAAATTGCCAAAAAGACACTGTGAAAGAGAATGATGGCTCCATAATGGTGTGGGCTGTGTTTAAATGGAATGGAGTAGGTCTTTCTTTCCAACTGAACCGATCATTGACTTGAAATGGTTATGTTCGGCTACTTGGAGACCATTTGCAGCTAATTTTTATGGATGAAAATATGCCATGTCACCTGGTCAAAATTGTTCGCAATTTGTTTTAAGAACATTCTGGACGATTCGAGCGAATGATTTGGCCACCCAGAGTGGCCAAACTGTATTCCATCGAACATTTACGGGACATAATCGAGTGGTCAGTTCGTGCACAACATTCTGCACCGATATCTCATCCTCAGTCGTGGGCGGGTATAGAGACAGTATGGCTCATTGTATCTGCAAGGGACTTCCAACGACTTGTTGAGTCCATACCAAGTCGATCTGTCTCACTACCTGGCAAAAGTAGGTCCGACACAATATAAATGGCGTCCCTTGGCTTTTGTCATATCAGTGTACATACACTGCACATGCCACGCATACAACGCAATTACGCCAAACATGTACATTCGCAGGGCATAGGCCGCGCAGCACGAGATTTGGACGCATTGTTCCCTACATTAATTTTGAGACACTGAGGGTGTTGCTGGCTGCACGCCAGCCATGCGCCGCTTCTTGCTAACAGCCACAGCTGCGCATTCCGGCCCACCAAAATCAGCACGCATCGCACAGCTTCACAGCAAGCTACCTAGACTAACCAAAACTTAAAATCTGTAACACTAACGGAATTGCAGAATTGCCTATAAATATGCTTAACCCGTCGAGAACACACCAGTGTTTCTAGTTAGTAGAAGCATACCTTTGTTGCTCTTACGCACAAGGTAACAAAGCACTGTACTTAGTCTCAAAGAAAATAGCATTATTCATTATACCGAAAACTATATATTTACAGCTATCAATAAACAGTTCACCCAGCCGTATGAGCACTCTCAAATGGTAAACATATGGAAACGCATAATGGCGAGAGAGTCACGTCATAAGTACTAAAGATATGTCTGGCGTGTATTGAAACAAAACTTAAGATAAATCACATCTGAAGTAGAACAATAATACCTCTGGCAGCTGAAGGCCTGTTAGATTGTCACTGAGTCTAAGTTCATTAAACACACACTTTATAAAAGCCAGTGTCCCATAGGGAGCAAGATTGTCTGCGTTCAGCATGTAGCTGTCTGAAAGTTTAACAAGAATAAATTTACAACTCCTCAAGCCTTTCAGGACTGAGTCCCCATCTTCTTTGGCGAGGACTCCCTAGCTGGCAGCTATTAGGGTCGCGAAGTCAAACGTGAATCGCAGCGACATCACGGAGGCAGCTTTCGAGTCAGAATTCTGACTGATTCAATCCTTGCGGAACCGTCGCGTAGCCCAGGAAACCTCACTCATACCAAACTGATCTGGTCTGGTCCAAGCGCTGTCCTAAATACTACTCAGAATCAGGATACAGCCGGCTCTATTTTGGATCACGTGTCTTCCAGAAAAGAACTGTTTCGTGGAGCCTGCGGCCTCTAGTGGCACTTGGGTCGCTACCCGGTGGACGGTTGGAGCATGGGCATCTGTCTCCTGGAAAATTTTCTCCTTTGTGTCAGGCATCTTCTGAGTACCGATGTGATGTTGGGTGTTGACAAGGCAGGTGTTGAGCCTCAATACACCTTCCTCAAAAATGGCTCTGAGCACTATAGGACTTAACTGCTGAGGTCATCAGTCCCCTACACCTTCCTCCCCATGCCCTTCCTACAAAGGGTAGGAGATAGCAAACCTCATATCGACGTCCTTGGAGCAGGCAGTTTGCACGTTGTTGGCTGGGGCAGTTGGCGGAATCATGTCTACATCCACTGGTGTCAGTTCTTATGTGGCGTATGGACCTGTCGAAGGTCCAGTCAGTGAGATAGCCACCGGGTCCAGCTGAGGTGGCCTGACAGTGTCCAAAGTGGAGACAGCTGGTGGCTCTGTCTCTGGAACAAAATAAAGTGGTAGTTTCTTGGTGTGAGGAGGAAGACCACAATGAGGTCGTAACAGGTTAGCATGTTTGCAGCAATGTGTGCCGTCTTAAAGTGTCAATGTTCCTGTCTAGTAAATTGGAAATTAATGCCAGAAACCAATGTTGACATGTCTTGTAACAGGAAGGGCCCACACTTCTTCTTGAAGTGAAAAATGGTGGCGGCGAGACCGCCGAATAGGGAGTCAGTCAATTATTGGGTGATGGATAGAAAGTTGGGACTGATGAGATCTGACATGAAGTTATTCAGCAGGAGATGAGTGAGTACTGTATGGTTGACCTGTAGGATGTTAGAAAAAGAGTGAGACCTCGTCTAGAGGATGATGAAGTTGAAGTTTAGACAATTGATTTTATAGCGTTGATGAAACAAACCACTAGTTTGTTTGAAACAAGATGGAAGGATGCTGTGTGAGCTAGGACGATGTCATTTTTGTAACAGAAAGTGGAGAATTTCTCAGATGCAAACTGGGGACCATTGTAAGTGTGTCCTTTAATAGAAGAAAATGTGAGGTACAGTTTGAATAGTTTGACTGGTTAATGTGGTAGACATGCGGGAAACAAATGGAAGACCACTGCATGCGTCTGTTGCAATGATCCAAGGAAGGTCCAATGAAAAGCAAATAAAGGCTAGACGACGGACCGGAAGAATCTGGCCAAGGGAGGGGTGTACTGTTTGCTCTGGCAGGTGGTGCAAGAGCATACCATCTGAGTAATAAGTGTCCATGCTACACCAATAGACATGGTGGTGACCACCACAATCCAGTTCCTGACGTGGAGATGTGAGAAAACGTTCTGCTGGAGGGATGCAGTAATTACTACCCAAGTGTGGTCATTTTCTCCTTGGAGCCGAAGGTCGTCATTCAGTGTCGAGAACTCGTTGCGAGAGTGCCAGTAGGCCAGGATCACCGGTTGCCAGAACTGTTCGCGGTCTGGCTGGCAATAGAGGTGTACTAAGCAGAGTTGGGTCCTCCATGGTGCGTCATAGAATGCTGTTGGTGACCTGTTGTAGGCTGACCACAGCTTCTTCCGCAGTAATATTTAGGTGGAAATATACTTTGGGATCGTCCGCAGCTCGTGGTCGTGCGGTAGCGTTCTCGCTTCCCACACCCGGGTTACCGGGTTCGATTCCCGGCGGGGTCAGGGATTTTCTCTGCCTCGTGATGACTGGGTGTTGTGTGCTGTCCTTAGGTTAGTTAGGTTTAAGTAGTTCTAGGTTCTAGGGGACTGATGACCATAGATGTTAAGTCCCATAGTGCTCAGAGCCATTTGAACCATATACTTTGGGATCCATTTTGAACACTGAGCCCTGACCCAGGGGTAGTTGGGAAAAGATATCATCTGCATGTTGTGCTGTAGAGCAGTACTTCATATCATAATTACAACTCGACAGCAACAGGGCACACCAATGAAGACGGTTTGTGATTTTAGTAGGAATGTTGACCGTAGCCTTGAAAAGAGGAAGCATATGCTTTTTGGTCAGTGAATAACATGAAATGCCTATCATACACATAAGCATGCAATTTTTTAAGGCCATAAACAATGGCTAATGATTCTTTCTCAATCTGGCTAGGATTTTGCTAAGCAACAGTAAGAGATTTGGGTTTGCACACAAAAGCGATTGGACCTTCCACTGTGCCAATCACGTGGCACAGGACTGCCACCATTATATAGTCTGATGCGTCTGCTGTTAGGATAACAGGTTTGTCAGAGTCGTATGCCGTGAGGCACGAGGGGCAGAGAAGGATATGTTTTAAGTCTCTGAACGTTTTGTCATACATTGGGGTCCATTAGCAACAAATGTTTTTCCTCAGTACGTGGTGTAGTGGCTTGGCAATGTGGCCACATGGAGAATATACTTTCAGTAGTAGTTTATTTGTCCCAGTACTGATTTCAAGTGGCTAGTATTGGTAGGAGTTGGAAGCTTTTGTACTGCCCCGGTGTACTGAGGCATGTGGTAGATGCGGAAAGCACTGAAAATGTGTCTGAGATATTTGACTCGACGAAGAAAGAAACAGCACTTGACCTCGTTACATTTTAGACTGGCCTGTTGGAGGACCATAAACAGAGCCTCCAAGTTGTCGGCCAGTTCCTGGGAATCTTTTCCTACTACGACAATGTCTTCTAAATAATGTACATGATGTATATTGAGATTGAGCATGAAGGTTTATTGCACATTAACTTTTTTAAATTCTCTTCCCATTCTTTGGGTCCCGAAGCAGTCAACCTGCGTCTTACAGTAGAGCTATGGCTATGCTGGTGCTGGTGTTGGGGCGTATGTCTCCAGATATCGTACGAAACCACGATCAATCCAGTGAACAGTGTGGCCACGCTGGGTACTGCTGACAGAGGACACTCTCCCTAAACGCTGCTGACAGAGGTATGCATCCAGCGTACGCTCTGCCAGTCAGTCTGAGGGCAGAGAACAGTCACGTGAGGGACGCAGAGCGAGCTGGCGAGAGCGTCCCAGCATTGCAGGTTTCTCGTTCGCCAGCTCCTCTTCTGGGAGTCATGCTCCTGACTGTGGTTGCTTCCTGCACGCCACAGTTCTTTACTGTATCCCTTAGAGGTAGCTTATGCAGTAGTAAACTCCAGTCATTTGATCAGGACATCTTTGATATTACACATTCAACAATTTCCTTACATTCCTGGACACCCACACCTTGCCTAAGCCCTCTGGTGTCTACCACGAGATGTGGACACACCATCAGGTACAGCTTAGTGAAACTTTCATTCGCGGATAGTTATCACACAACATTCCAATGGAAGAGTGCTGGCTGCATACTCTTAGCTCATAGCATTGCTACGCAGGGCTGGAGTAAGCTGTAGTCCGAACTTCTCTTGGAGTTTCGCTGCACCCAAATACGCTACACTGTGTGATAACGCGCGTAGGGTGCATTATCGCTGTATCTGGATGGAGACAGCTATTTTGCTGCTTGGTCGAGTCCTACAGACTGTGAAACTGCAACACCACCGCCACGTCCTGCTCCAGCTGCCCATTACGCCGGCGTAGTTCCATTGTACGAGCGCTCGGCGCCACTGCCGCATGCACAGGGGTCCTGGTTGATGTCCCAGTTGCTGGCGCTCTGCATAATGCTGCTGACCCCTCTGGCACCATCGATTTCACGCCACTCCATTCGACAATGGAAAGCTTAAAGTTAGTCCCGATGGCCATGTGTGCTTAGTCTCCTCTGTAGCTGCTTTTGTGCGAGCTGCTGTCACTGGACTTCGTCCAAGATATGTTTTAGTTTTCATATTAGTAATGTCACTCTTTTTTTTGCAAAACCTTTCTTGGTCTTAAAGGAAGCATTTGTCTCTCATTTCTTAACTACACCGGTTACACGCTTTGGGACGAATCGGCCGCAGGAACGGCAGGAAGTCTCTGCTGTTGGAAATCCTGATGCTGATCTTGCAGCTCTCCTGTGAGAGTAGTTTAATGCTTTTGACACTGCAAAATTACAGGGACAGGTGGCTGAGCTAATGCACGAACATGATAAAAACTAGGCAGGCGTCAAGCCAAACTACTACAAGCACCTCTGGGGCTCTGCGGTTTGTACCGTGAGTTATACCCCAAATATTGCTAGCATCCCCTCCCTCTCCCTCTAGCAGTCTCCTTTGTTCTCACCTTTTCGGTAAACCTAATGACTTTGTTACCAACTTTTGCAAAATTTCCAAGATGTAGGACGCACTTATTTCTTGCCGGATAGCTTTCTACTGAATGTAACGAAATTAACACTGTCCGGTGATGCACGCACCTACGTGGAATCTGATGATGCATTAGGCGATGTTTTAACATTTGATACCTTGGCAGAGGAGTTAGCAGAGCGCTACTCCAAAAAAAAAAAAGAAGAGCTAGTTATTACGAAGACCATTTGTCTACTTTAAGACGAAACACCGGTGAAGATTTTGACCTATAATGAAGTATTAATAGAAAAGGCAGAGGCGACAGCTATTAATGTATTCGTTCGCTGAATAAACCCGCAAATACAGTAAGTAGCGAACTCAAGGGGGATTCACCTACCTCAGTACAAGAAGCTGTAACGTTGGCTCTGTTGCACGATCAGACGCTGAGATTTGTTTCAACTCCCTCGTAAAGCAACGAGCCACGTCATGTTTTTGTGAATGATTCTAAGTGGGAGCGCTGTGGAAAGCCGAACGAACGGCTGAGTGTTGTCACGCGCCGTGCTGTACGAAATACCATACAGAAGCTCAAACAAGCGACGGCTGCCTACAGAATCAAAACTGAAGTTACCAACAGCAGAATAATCCAAACAATAAGAGACACCGTGAAAGATTACAGCGAAGAAACACGAGCGTGGGACAGACCCTGCTCTCTGCCCATAGCCCCCACCCCCCATCCCCTTCGCTCCATACAAGAACAATTAATCATGTCTGAAAAGGAGTGTTAGAATAATAATAAGTCTAGAAGGCAAGCTCAAGGAACGGACTGTATAATTACTAGTGGGTGCAAATTAATGTATTATTTGTTCCACAAGATGACAATCCTGCGCTTAAGCTGCTGCACTTCAACATAAGTGGATTAGGAAAAGAAATAATAGTTCCTGTAGAGACCTGTTTTGTGAATCTCCAGATTGATCGGATAATTATGGGTTTCATATAAAAGTACTGCAAAAACAGAGAGAGAAGGGGCGTCAGTGCCATTTTAGGGAACGCCTTGATTCAGCGTTTTCATGTAGTGACAGGTTACAAGGCACAAACTTTCCAGTTCAGCGAGACAACTCACTGTTTTGGCACAAAGCGAGTGCCTTAGTCACGAGGAATTTGTGGAATGAGCCGTCTTTCACAATCTCCAACAGAATTACGTACATGGGCGTTAAACACCAACACCTCTGTTACAATCAGAAGAGGTTTGGGGAAGTTCCCTGGATTGATGCCAAACTCCATTGCCCATAAGCTCTGACTTTCTCGCTGAGTTCTTATTGTGGGGCAGCTGAACTGTTTTCTCGTTGACTCACTCAATCAGAACGTCGTTCTCGACAGGCTGTGGATTCATGTCAAAAGGAGTATTAGTAAGGTACAGGTAGTAGAAATTGGAAATTTGTGGTGAGATCTTATGGGACTAAACTGCTGAAGTCATCGGTCTCTAAGCTTACACACTGATTAATCTAACTTAAACTAACTTACGCTACTGGCAACACACATACCCATGCCCGAGGGAGGACTCGAACCTCCGACGGGGTTAGCCGCGCTAACCGTGACAAGACGCCCTACACCGCGCGGCTACCACGCGTGGCACAGACTGTAGGAAAGAAGTCTTATGTACCAGTATGTATTGCTAATTTTTGTCAAAGAGGCATAGAGATTCCATATTGAACAATACTTGACAGTGGTGAAAAAGAAATAGAGAAACAATTTCAGTATGGGAATCAGTTGAAGATTCAGAAGAAGAAGCAATTTCCAAAGTGGAAAGTCTGGATAACTGCACCCTTACTTAGTAATCAGTTATCGTAGAAGTTAGGACATTTTCCAGAGTCAGAGCAAAATCTTTTGCACCCATTTGTAGAGGAATATGAGTGGTTATTCGAGGGACGGCAGCTTTTGCCAGCAGATGACCTTGTACAACACGAAAATCCTATGACAGACGTTAAACCAACTGCCCAGAAACATTACAGACTACTATTTTATCTACAGTTTTTTGTTGGGGATACTATTCATCAGCAGCTGACTTCAGGAATCGTTCAACTCTCTGCAAGCCCTTTGTTACTTCCACTTGTTGTGGTACCCAAAAATTCAATCAATGGGTGAAAAATCGTACCGTCATGCGTTGATACGTAAGTGGTAAGTACGGTAACGACAGCAGGTACTTACCATCTTCCACATGTCGATGGAACACTGAACAGATTAGAGAACTGTAGGTATTTTACTACCCTTGTCATGCATTCAGGTTAGCCCCAAATTCCGTTTCCACAACAAGATCGGCCAAAAACAGTATTTGTGGTTCCTTCCGGATTGTACTTTTGGTCTAAGGAATGCGCCTGCCACTTTTCAAAGATTTGCTGACTAATAATAATAATGAGCGTATGGCATTGGTGGCCAGGAGACCTCTCGCGGAGCGGTTCGGCCGCCGCTCCACAAGTTCTTTAACGCCACTACGGCAACTTGCGAGTTAATGAGAATGAAATGATGATGAAAGACACACAACACCCAGTCACCTCGAGGCAGAGAAAAATCCCTGACCCCGCCGGGAATCGGACCCGGGACCTCGTGCGCGGGAAGCGAGAACGCTACCGCAAGACCACGAGCCGCGGACTTTTGCTCAGAGTTTAGAAACCTTGTGTATCCAGATAATACGATAATTTTTCCAGAACTATTGTGAAACATGTGGAAACACTAAGAATGTATAGCCAAGGTTGCAGAGCGCATATTTAACCTGAAAGATAGAGATATGTTCTTTCGCACAGTATCAGGTTCCGTACCTAGTGCATATTGTCAGTTCAGGCAGGGTTAAGACAGACCCACACTTAACTGAAGCAGCTGAGAATTTCCCAGTTCCTACTAATGTTAAAGAGTTGGAGTCTTTTCTAGGCCTAAGAAATTATTACCATTCTTTGTGAAGGATTATACTTGGTAGCGAAACCATCAAATAAGTTGTTGAAGAAAGGTGATGTGTCTGAGTGTACAGAGGAGTGTGAGGTACTCATGAGGGAAATTTTGACAAATTCACCTTTGTTAATCCATACAGATTTTGAACACCTTTTATCCTTTCTTCTGAATCATCGGATTAAGCTATTTTGGCTGTTCTTATTCAGGAATGTAATGGTGAGGAAAGATCTACAGGTTGTGCCTATAAGCAGATGAATCCAGCAGAAAATAATTACAGTGCCACAGAGAAGGAGTTTAGTATTTAGCACTTACTTTTGGAGTTAAATACTTTAAATGGTATTTATATGGATGGAAATTCACTGTGGTCACTGACCACGCTGTCCTTTCGTGTACGCTGAGTTTAAAAGACCTCAAAAGTCGTTTAACTCATTGAGTGTTACAACAATCGAAATATGAATTTCGCCACAAACCTGGCCGTTTACATCAGAATGCTGATGAAATAAGTTATAAAATTAGGGTAGCACATACAGATGATGTTTTAATAGAATAACTGAAAGAATCGCAGGAGAGAGATGTATGCTTCCCTCTCAGATTTTGTTGCAGAGGATGGCACTTTGTACTTGAAGACCCCCCTGGTAATTGCTAAAGAACTGTTGCAATAACGTATCATAGCCAAACATCATGACAGTTTGCAGGTGTGTTGTAATGAACGACATTCCACGAATGCTAGGATAGCTTCACGCTTCTGTTGTACAAAATTCGCACACCACCTAGTACAAAAATTCCTTTGCACGCAATTCCAGCAGTTACTAGCATTTGAAAATGTCGCTCAGGATATCGTTGGACCATTTCCACAGAGCACACCGGATAATAAACAGATCTTACCTAGTCTCGATCACTTCCGAAGGTACTTAATTCTATTACGACTTGCAGACATTACTCCAAAAACAGTTGCTTGTGCCTTTGTTAACCTTTTAGTTCTGTCATACAGTACTCCCGACGCTACCTTCACTGATCAGGGAACTAACTTTATGTCTACCCTGTTTGTAAGAGTGTGCAAATTATTGCGAATCAAAAAAATTGTGAACAACACCCTTTCATTAAAAAACCAATGGTTGTCTCGAATATGTTCATAATAGAATTGTTAAAATGTTGTTTTATTATGTTGACAGATCACACTGCGATTGGGATCGGTATATTGCTTGCGTAGCTTCTGCATAAAATAGTTGTATACAAGAACCAACTGGATGTTGTTGTTGTTGTGGTCTTCAGTCCTGAGACTGGTTTGATGCAGCTCTCCATGCTACTCTATCCTGTGCAAGCTTTTTCATCTCCCAGTACCTACTGCAACCTACATCCTTCTGAATCTGCTTAGTGTATTCATCTCTTGGTCTCCCTCTACGATTTTTACCCTCCACGCTGCCCTCCAATACTAAATTGGTGATCCCTTGATGCCTCAGAACATGTCCTACCAACCGATCCCTTCGTCTGGTCAACTTGTGCCACAAACTTCTCTTCTCCCCAATCCTATTCAATACTTCCTCATTAGTTACGTGATCTACCCATCTAATCTTCAGCATTCTTCTGTAGCACCACATTTCGAAAGCTTCTATTCTCTTCTTGTCCAAACTATTTATCGTCCATGTTTCACTTCCATACATGGCTACACTCCAGACGAATACTTTCAGAAATGACTTCCTGACACTTAAATCAATACTGGATGTTAACAAATTTCTCTTCTTCAGAAACGATTTCCTTGCCATTGCCAGCCTACATTTTATATCCTCTCTACTTCGACCATCATCAGTTATTTTGCTCCCCAAATAGCAAAACTCCTTTACTACTTTAAGTGCCTCATTTCCTAATCTAATTCCCTCAGCATCACCCGACTTAATTAGACTACATTCCATTATCCTTGTTTTGCTTTTGTTGATGTTCATCTTATATCCTCCTTTCAAGACACTGTCCATTCCATTCAACTGCTCTTCCAAGTCCTTTGCTGTCTCTGACAGAATTACAATGTCATCGGCGAACCTCAAAGTTTTTATTTCTTCTCCATGAATTTTAATACCTACTCCGAATTGTTCTTTTGTTTCCTTTACTGCTTGCTCAATATACAGATTGAACAACATCGGGGAGAGGATATACAGTCTATAATGCATTATATGGAAGACCTATGAGCTCCCTGTTTGAACTCGATAAATTGCTATCTGGCACTGATATGACTGTAGTTAAGGGATTGGCACGCTGCCTTAAGGCTATCTGGAAACAAGTTAAAATAATTCCAAAGCTACTCAGGAACATTTGCAACAAAGCAACAAAGGGGCTGTGCTCTCCCCAGTATAAACCTGGAGACCTAGTCCTGCTTCGTAAGCCTGTGGTTTATAAGGGAAAAACTAACAAATTCACGGTGCAATATAGCGGTCCATATGCTATCATAGGAGTGACTTCTCCTGTTACTGCGGAAATTCAGCTGTCTGACTGTACTGTGGTAGTCCATTTCAACTGGTTAAGACCGTACCATGGCCAAGCTCAGCCGCCCGCTGTGGTACTACCAAGTTCACTTTAAAACGTTTTTTAATGTTTCGCCGGAAAATAAAGACACTGTGGCAAAGGGCCAGCAGGCCTTCGGTATGCTCTAAAAACAAGCATCTCTATGATCTTTGTTCAATGAGGGAGATTGTTTTGAGATGTCATGTAATTATTTGTGTTGTATAGTTGCTAATTCCGAGGTGTGAATAGTCGTTTGATGTTTTGTTGATGTTTTGCATTATACTATGCTGACACTGTGTTAGTTGACTATACCCAGATTTTGTGAAGTTTATTTACTATTTCTTTTTGTGACTTCTGAATTGCATGAATTTCTTCTAAGTAGTACGACGCAATGCTGCACTATAGGCAATAATACTAAAAATCAGCAATAAGAGTGGTAACAAGTGACAGTCTTCAACATATACCTGTTTAAAACTCTGAACACAGCTGCAGAACACAGAACGGTGATGTGCGGCTCTGAGTAGACAAGACGGCTTGCTGATGCAACTACTTAGGTAAGTTCTATTACTATGTATAATTCTCGCCTTTCCTATTTATTGTAAAATATTTGATGGTACATATTTAGTTTTACTTTGTTTTAGATCGGAAGATGAACCAGAGTAATCGAAACATGTAATCTACATTGAAGAACCAAAGACTCTGATACACCTGCCTAGTATCGTGTAGGGGGAAAGATTGCACTTCTGTCACTTTGAACGGTTCTCTCGAGTCGTCGTTGGTCCAGTTCTTGCAGGATCTTCTGCCGGCCCCTGTGATGTCGGAGATTTGATGTTTTAGAGGATTCCTGATATTCACGGTGAACTCGAATCCTGCTTCGGGTATGGATGTGTGTGATGTCCTTAGGTTAGTTAGGTTTAAGTAGTTCTAAGTTCTAGGATACTGATGACTTCAGATGTTAAGTCCCGTAGTGCTCAGAGCCACTTGAACCATTATTAGGGAAACGTTAATAATAAGACATAGGGTGTAGCTACTTGCCACCATCCCATCGACAAAACATATTTTCGACTGTGTGTCCCTCCTCGCTGCACAATGTGGAATAGTGTCCAAGAACTCACACAAATTAGAGCAGGCTTAAAGTCAACCCCTTGTAATGAATGTGGGGCATCACTGGGGAGGGTACTTTGCTCACGTTACCTCAGCAAGAGTCGGCCACTTCTCAGTTTGCGAATGCCTACAGGCACAGCATATTCACGCACAAGCGCGTACATTTACGAGAAGAACAATTTTAAATCAGTCATTTAGTCCATTCATTTTGTCACTGAAACAAAATAGGATATTAAGCCATAATACGGCAAAAACTCTGAAAAACTGAGAAAGACAACGCACCTTTCGTCTACAAAAGAAGTTCAAATGGCTCTGAGCACTATGGGACTTAACATCTGTGGTCATCAGTCCCCTAGAACTTAGAACTACTTAAACTTACCTAACCTAAGGACATCACACAACACCTAGTCATCACGAGGTAGAGAAAATCCATGACACCGCCGGGAATCGAACCCGAGAACCCGGGCGCGGGAAGCGAGAACGCTACCACACGACCACGAGCTGCGGACTACACAATAAGTAGTTATTTAAGTTTCATATAATGTACTGCACCCGAACCACGAGCATCAAAGGTAAGTTCGTCGTCAGCAGACTGCTACCGCTGCACACGGAGACCGTCGACCGTCGACCGAGCACGGCGAAAATAGTACATGAGAGCTAGGTCAGAAGGACACCTGCGGGAAACACATAAAAAAAACAATTGAGAGTTGAAATATAGCACATAGATCGTTTGTAAAACAGATAAGCTATACATTAATCCAGTAGTATCAAGGACTTCATCGATGTTCAGGCAAAAACTATCTGACAAACAAGAGTAAAACACCCACAGTACTTTCACTATCGTTGGACAAATAGGAATTTTTATAAAGGCTGATCTGAAACTAATGATGGCGAACTAACTGCTCAGGCCATTGCTCTAGTTACTGACGTTTTACGTTTATATATTTAATTTATACTAGTGTAAATTCCTGAGCCCTGCACTGCTTTTTTAGTCCAATAATTTTATGCAGAAAAAGTCCTGAATAGGAAGAAATATAGGGGATAAATGCAACCTTCTCGATTTCAGTTTGATGTTTTAGGTAACATATTAAAAGTCACCGAACGTCAGGGCTGTGGAATCGTGGTTATGATGTCATCAATATGCCCGCCATAAGAATTCCTAGAATAATCTTAGTCTGCTATAAACTCCCACAAAAATTAACATAAAAAGGTTATTTTCGCACAAAATTCCAAAAAGGAATAGTTGACAAATGTTTATGTAGCAATGTCGTACATATGTCTAACATCTGTTCTAAGTTATATTAACTAAAAATGAACAAAAAACCTATTTTTTCCACCTTTTTTTAAAAGTTTCTCTATGAATAAGTAGGTAGTTATGCAAAACAATGACAATGTTTCTTCATTAGTTACGAAACACATTCTTAGAGTTGTAGAACAATGCCAATATGTTTTCACTATTAATAATAATAAGGGTGTTTTCTGAATTTATTTACCTTAAGGTGTGATTATGACTATCCAGACTCACGTTCTGTAATAGAACATTCATACAATTTCTCAAGCAGGTATTTTTAGATTTTATGTTAAGAGTTTCCAGTAAATATGAATATTCTCCACGGATAGTGAAGCATATGTTCAGTTAGTCACAGGAGTGTTACTCAGACTACTGTCCGCGTCTCTACAAGAAATCGTGCGAATGTCTTAAACAATAGGCAAAGGGACGTTAAAGAAATTTGAGGTAAAAGGCTTCTATAGCTTTCAAAGTTAGGAGTTTAGAGATTTAGTTGTTTTAATTGGAAAATGATACTGAGACTGCCATTTCGGATTTTTCTATCGGTTGTGTGTACTTACTAGATTAACAGAACATTTGTGCATACAAAGACCTAAAAATGTCCACATTACATTACAAAGTGCAGTCCACAAAGAGCAAACAGTCATTTTTGTCTGAAGCTAAAACTCGCAATGATGAGTGGGGTAGAAATGTGACAATTAGAGAGGAAAGTTTTATTTATTTAGTTGCTGCTGAAGTCACATACCACAACAGCTGCAACAAGAAGTTTTTCAAAATGCCATCATTTCGCAAGAAAGGAAGGTCCGAGGATGAAGAAATGGCTGAATTTCTTCAGAAACATTTTTTTTATTAGAGAAATGTCATGTATACCAACAATTTTTCAGTTAATTACTCCAACGAAGACGTGATTATCTACCTTCAAGAAGTGAAATGCGCTGAGAGAAAATCCTTTGAAGAGAGCTTCAGGATCATTTTGGGAGTAACACTATCATCACTAACATGCCAGGACAAACACCTATAATTGTGTGCCTTCGCAGCAATGGTCACAGCATGCTTACAGACGCTTGATACGCACAAAGAGAGGACGATCCTGTAGCAGAATGTATGCTAATAGCGAAAACAGCAGCTGACATAGTGAAAGAAGACGTACATATCCACCAGCAGATACGACGTTCCCGAAGAGCACGGAAATGATCCCAGAAACACTAAATACCTTTATTTCTGATATTTGCAAGAGACGCTATACTGAGGAAGATACTGTGAAACCCAAAGTTGATGTCATTTGTCATTCTATTACGTCCTGTGCCATACCGAGGTCTTTCCTTTCATCCATACAATTCGGATTAGCCATACACGTATAGAGACATGTTGAGTCTCGCCATCTAATAACTAGGCTTCATCAGATACGTATTCCTGAATCTTTCAAGGAACTCTGTCGGAACGAAGCATTAGCTTTACTACAAGATTCACCAAATGTTCTTCAAAATTCTCTGAAGCAGTTTCTTTTGACAATGCAGAATGTAATGTGCGTACAATCGACGCGTTTGCAACATTTCACGCTGTGGGCTTCGGTTCTAAGTGAAGTAAGATAAGTTAATTTTCATATGTGTAAACTTAATGAAACCAAAGGCAACAGCAGTTGGATGACTATGAAGAACATTGAAAGCGTTCGTAGCTCGTATCAGCCACAATCCGGTAAAAGTGGTCTCCTCACTGGTTTTTCTGTGGACGTGAGGTTCCTGGATAGGAGTTCCCAAAAATCCGAACTGGAGTGTGTACACGCACATCTTAGGTAGTCACATGAGTCATTATGATACGTCTGCTGTATTAACAGTCCCCTTCCTCAATCTTCAGCCAACTAGTACGGATTCCATCTACGGTGAATCATTACATGCGGTAGAAGACTGTCAACATCTGCAGCCAAGCACCTGCATTGTCACATTTCATCAACCTATGTTTTCAATGGCCACACAAGTGGTGACCGAAAGAGAAAACATAGGCGAAACAGGGAACGCTGATTCAAGGTGCTATGGGTAATGTGTTAGAGTAACTTTAGATAGAGAGAGGCATGGAGCACTTTCAAGTGTGAAGACGTGTTCGATCTCACGTGTGCTGGATAAATACTTACTCACTACTGGCACAAATGATTTTTTATTTGCAAGGTACTATGATGTTTGCTAACTGTGAAAGGAATCTCGGCAGAAGTTGGGAAAAATCAAGGTAAAGGAAGTTGTTTTAGTACTAATGCAATGCACGTATTCATAAGTGATGATTGAGATAATGTATAGCACTCACATTGAATGATTCTGCAAAGCTAATTGTTAATGTATAATCAGTTTATTAAGTGCGTTAATTGAGAGCATTATTAATTTTCAAAGAGCCGAAACATAAGTTTAAAGTTAGTGCCATAATTACCCCAAGTCAGTTCTAGTTCCCAGATCAATGTCATTTTTGATAAACTATTTTTCTCAAGAAGTTTTTGTGTCACTCATATTCGATTTAATTGAATTATGCTAAGCAACAACCACGCAAAATAGCTATTTCCTAACTATACAATTTAAAGTACTAACAAAGAGCAGTGCGAAGAGCGTAACATTGAGCACATAAAGGTAAGAAATTTTATTGTTTTAGGGATAACATTCGTTAAGCACAGGGAACAATATTTTCAAATTGATCAAGTTTTATTTTATTACCAGGACCAATTTCAAATCAATAGTGTTGCATCAGATTCAGTTTTCGTGTTAGCCTACGTATATTGATGTAGTTTTGGCTTGGTCTAATGTTATTGAGAATTTACATTCTCGCAGCTAAATTAAATTTTCATTCTCGCAGTCAGAAAAGTTATGTAAAGGACAAAGAATACAAACGACGAAATAAAATACACGTTCGCTTGCCATTCACACTCTAACAGCTTTGTTTGAGACTACTGTCACTTACATAATTTCAATCATATTTCAAACGAACATGTTTCACTTATTTCAAAGGTACATGTTTCACTTGGCGACAAATTTGTGCCGATTAAAATTCTTCTCTGAATCTTTTGAAATAATACAGTCAGGCATACGCTCTGTTCTTTTTCACTTAGTTAGTAAGTGTAGTTAGCAATTTCGCGCAGCGAGTTTATTAATCCGTGTCAATTATTCCTGATAAGTCAACGGCAAACTGCTGTTTATTTCCTGTCTATTTGTTTGTTCTTTGGTTGTATTTGTGCATCATGCCACGTGAAACGATTAATTGTACGAGGCGTAGCTCAGTCATCAACAATGCCGAAAATACTCATTTGACAAATAACTCTGTTGCAATGACACCAGTTCTGAAAATACTGCATTGACGACAGAGCATCACACGACAGTCAATGAAAGTGCATTTTCAATGCCAAACAGTCAAACTACCTTGAATTTTGCTGCACCTATCGATGTCGCAATTAATCAGACGGCACTTTACACAAATGCGGAAGCCGCTGATACACATACTTCCCATGTACAAAATCTGCACTCTCATTATTTACATTTAGAATCCAATCAACATGACAATACCCGAATCTCAACAGAAATGTCAAATGCTGACACTGTTGAACACTTCACGCAAAATGCTTTAAACACTGATGGTCAACTATCGAATAATGCGTTATGATGATGTTTCAACAAATCATGGATGGCAGTAAAAAGTCACAGCAGAAACAAGACGAACGTTTCACTCCAATTGGTGACGCGATGAACCAACAGACACAAAAACAAGAGGAACTGACACACAGTATAAAACAACAAATTATCGAATGTTTTGAGCAACAAGAAACGCGCCTTAGGCCTAATGATAGCCCCAGTCAGCACACAGAGACATGTAATCAATTTCAAGAGCAACTTACACTTGCAATTCAAGCGCAAAATGAGACCATTCATCAATAAAACAAAAAGATTGAACCTCTCGTTCACGAGCAACATGAAATCGGCAATCTATCTCACGTAGAAAAATACATAGGTATCGCTACAGTAAAGTTTTCGGTGATCTTAAAACCGTCCAAGACACCAACATACAGAATCAAAGCGATTTTACAGAATATAAAACACAAATAGAAACTCGTTTGAGTCAACAACACGAAAAACACCAAGAAGACATACTGTCACCTGTAGACTTGAACAATTAGAACATGGTACTGATTCCACCGTAGTCAAATCTGACATATGCGAACTTCACAAGTGTACAAAGAAACTACAGAAACAGATCGACGAAAATGACTGCAACAAAACTGCTTAAATTTCATCACTTACAGAAAAATTTGATGTCCTATCGAACGGAGTAGAAATTTTAGAAAGTAACACCGATACTAAAGCTGAAGACACACTGCCTTCTCCTTTCATTCGATCTGAACAGTTTCAATCTATGGACCGTGCTATTAATGAGCTGAACTCACATAGCAATTCACTGAATCGTAAAGTTAACAGTTTGCATCACGAAATGGCCATGTAAAAGATCAGACATCATACAATCAAGTACACAGTAATCTCCAACACAATCAGGAAGATTAATTTGACACTACACCGCTAGAACACAGTCTTGGCTGATTACGACGTGTGAGAGAATTAGACGTGGAACAACGTCCGCAAAACACGTTTTTAACGGTAATGAATCTACACAATATTTCCGACATGATGGTTTCGATTACAAGCATGTCTTGTCAGTACATAAGTTCAAAGTGTTCCACAGTAACAAAGCAGATCTCAATCTCTTAGACCGGGTACATATTTTTTAATTCTCGTTACCACCTAATTTGCATGTTATCCATGAACTGGAATTCATTTGCAGTTTTTTGGAGGGCGAGCATGCCACCAGGATGCACCCCATTACAAGACAATGCCACCCATTAGAAGAATTTCAAAGTGCCTTTTTGTCAGCTTATTGGTGAGAAACAACACCTCCAGGAATTAAAGTTCAGTTAATCAGTTTACCATCCTTTGAAAATTGTACCTTCCCAGCCATTACGCAATATTTGAACATACGGATCAACAAAATCAGCACTTTAATGAGCCATACAGTCAATCAGCATTAAGACAGCTATGCATCTCTAAATCACCGCGTTCATTACCAGTTTCCCTGTTAATGGGGCAACAGAAAAAATCAACAGTATCAACAGTTTGCTAGCAACAACCAGAGTTTTCAACAACAATTTCACCGACAAAACCAGGAAGTTGGAAATTCCGGACAACAATATTCCCAACAAGGTCAACCCAACTTCAATAGTTCGCCGCAAAATTTCATGAACACGCAACAGCATAGAAATAATACTACATCAAAAGGCAATAATTTCGTTTATAGAAACAGACATCGCATTTCAACCTAAATGTTCCATATCAGGCTAATTACAGCAACAAACGAAGAGGTCATAATCAGAATTTTCAGCGTAATTATGGCAATAACAATTTTTTCAAGAATCAAGGACAATTTCAACAATAACCTCCACTTATTCCCAATTATGCTGACGTACGTTTACACCCACCTCAAAACCCTAATTACCACAACAGCAGAACTGTACAATTTATTGAGATTCCATAAGAAGCTTCGACAAGTAATCAAATTCCTAATACTACATGACTTTAGCTTGCAACGGCTATCGGCAATAAGAACCTCAAGAAACAGTAACTGAAAATGTAATCACTTTCGACGACATTAGAGAAACGCTCTTACAAGACAAGAGGCAGATTATGAAGACAGCTTGACATCCATCATTGTGAGAGATTCAGATTCTCCTGTTACTGCGATAAGTGATGCTGCCTTTAATAAGTGTAACCATGATAATCCCTGTCCGACTTTTCCCCTGAGCAAAACAAAAGTACGTGGCACAGTTTCTAGCAAAGACGTCGACGTAACACGTCAAACGCATTTACCTTTCTCTGAACATGGTCACACATTTTATTCTAATTTTAGGATTGTTCCTTAATCACCACTTACGTAATGTTAGGTATGGACTTTCTGAGCGATCATAAAACTATTTAGGATTTCAAAAACTAGTACCTCATATTAAATAAAAATGACACCCAGGTTGCTTTGGAATTTCACCAAACTTTATCATCTGAGGAACACAACGTCAATAGAATTGAACAAATGTCTGTTACCAAGAATACTCATTTGCATACATCTTTTTACACTGACACTTAATTTCATTGCAATAATGACCAGACAGTATGGAATATGACGTTGAATGAACAATTACCATTAAGTTAAGTTAAAGCCAAGCAACAGCTGATGACAATTACGTGACATTTTACTACAGCATTCACGAGTCTTTGATAATACTGCAGGTACTTTGACAGGTTTCTTATATGAATTTCAAGACAAACCTCAAGATTCTTTCAAATCTAAGCATTATTCTATACCATTTATTTATAGAGGCAGGTCAAAGAGGAACTCCAAACCATGCTCGATCAAGGAATTATAGAACGAGCTGTTTATTATTACATAAGTCCACTACACATTGTTATTAAAGAGAATAGATCATTATGTCTTGTCCCCGATTCACGCCAGATCAACGCCATTATAGTAACGGAAACTGATGGACCACAGACTTTAGATGAACTTTTTACAGACATTTAATGGTACATCGGTTTATTCAACACTAGATCTAAAATCGGATTTTTGGCTGACTGAACTCCAACACAACTGCAGAAAATACATGGCATTTCTCTGTTTTGGCAATTGCTATCACTTTTGCGATATCTTCGGCTGCATTCATAGGAGGTATGAACACAGTAATACCAGATGAATTGGAAGACGGAATAACCACCTATGTTGGTGAAATTTTAATTGCAGAACCCCTTGGTCTGACCTTAACAATAAATTTCAGGCCATACTTCAGACATTTCTTGAGCAAGGCCTCACAGTTAACCTGAGTAAATCCCACTTTGGTTAAGCTTCTTTTAAAATTTTAGGTTATGTCATTTCCGCCGACGGCATAGTGCCCGATCCAGAAAAACTTCAAGCAATTCGAGATGTTACGATTCCTACTTCAAAAAAGCAACTTAGTAGCTTTTTAAGACTTATCAACTTTTTTCGTCGCCTCATTCACTATTCTGCACTGGGAAACCCGAGATTATGTCAATTAACAGGCAAAAATACTATCTGGACATGGGATGAACAAGCACTTTCCGAATTCTTGAACCTTAAGCATGCTCTCTTGAATGCACTGATATATCACACCCTGATCCCACTAATAACTTTTCGATCGCCAGTGACAGTGCCAAAACAGCCCTCGGCGTATACATTTTCCAAGAGACGGAAGAAGTTGGCATCATTGTTATTAATAGCATTGCATTTGCGAGATGTAGTCTGTCTGCTCCAGAGCGTAACTCTTTGATTACAGAGTTGGAAAACGTATCGGTCTCTTGGGCCTTTACTATATTTAGACATATTTTGTATGGAAAATACGAGTATATCACTGTTTGTACTGACCACCGTGCTATTCAATTTCTGCTTGCCGCAAGATTTTCTCACGACTGCCTTGGAGCGTGGAAGATAAATTTACAAGAATTTGACTTTACAGTAATCAATATTCCAGATTCTCAAAACATGGTAGCTGATACTTTATTCCACTCTCTTACTACCTGAAAACAAGACGTTGCCACACATTTTTGCCAAACTAATTACAGTATTTTGTATGTATAGCAAGAAGCGTTTAAAAACGTTATTTCTTCATCTCTTAAAAACGTTTCCAAAGAACAATATAAGGACAGTATCTGGAAGAATATTAAGCAACTTTGGCATGACAAGACTAATTCAACAATCAGACTTCAATACTTAGTACGTAACAGTATTCTCTTTCGATGTACAGATCCACACAGTGGCAATTGGGCCTTATGTATACCTGGAGATTTAGTCCGTAAATTAATTTGTTACACGCAAGTAAGTTGTGCACATTATGGTTCACGAAAATATTTCCTCATTCTCAGAGAGTATTGTTACTTTGCAAATATGGAAAAACGTATAAGGTGTGTACTAGCAACATGCAAGCTTTGTTAGCAAGGAAATCATCGACGACTTCTCATATTGCTCCATTGTATCCCATTATACCAACTAAATTACGTCACATGGCCGCCCTGGATATCTATGGACCAGTTAGCAGAAGCAGAAGAGGATTTTCTTACATCTTCGTAGCAGTAGAACAAACTTCTAAATTTGTAAGATTCACACCGTAACGTAAAGCTACAGCCAAAACTGTTTCAGCAGCTTTTACAAAACATTTCTTACCGACTGTTGGTCATGTAATAAAAGTTATTTCTGATAATGGACCACAATTCAGATCAGCCATATGGATATGTACTCTGAAAGCTAGGAAGATTACACCTATATAAATATCCAGTTACCATATTTCAGCGAGCCCAACTGAAAGCGTTATGAAAGAAATTGGTAAGATTTGTCGTCTATACTGTCATAAGGAACACACCGATTGGGATAAACGCATCTTTACATTTTACGAAATTATTAACTTCATTCCAAATGATTCTACGTCATCATGAAGTCATCGGCATTGCAGTCCACAATATTAAGTGTGCGGCTGAACGAAGAAAGAAACAACAAAGACAGGTAAGTCATCTCTGCGAATTTAAAATCGGTCAAAACGTATTTGTAGGTACATGTGCTAACAATCTTTCTATGTACGCTAGATATAAGTTTCAGTTTGACTGGTAATATTTTATAAAGTATAATAATGAAGACACAATGATGTTCTATCAATGATAATAATGATTATATCTGAATGATAAGGCAAAAAAGTGATGACACAGAAGTCACACTGCTATAATTAGAAATGTTTTATGATAATTTGAAGTTAATGAAAACAAAATAATGGATTAATGGAGGAACAGATAGTATTTTTTAAATTATTGTAGAAGAACGTGACATTACTTGGTACACATATGTATTACTCCCTCTGTTACAAAGAAAAGATTTGCTTTTGAATGGTAGAGTAGTTATGCATGTTCCGCTTGATACAGGTACACTGCATTCTTCTGAACTAATGACGTTTTTACGTGAATGTACGCCGACATTTTGCACCCGCTGTTATTAATTTTGTTTGCATTAACTACGCCATTAAGAAATCCAACATAGCAATTTCCTCATGCTTTACAGGTACAATGAGCCATTTCTCATCGCCCATTTGTTTTTCTTTTGTATGCTTTGCAATCTATGCTTATACTATATACATCTATTTGTTAAGTAATTTTGATTTCTTTAACATTTTCATGTTTCTGCTTAGAATAGTCTTGCGAGCACACATTTTTATCTTGTTTTATTTTGATGGACCAATTTGACGACTATGGACGATAATGATTTTCTTTTGCAGTAAAAGTGCACTTTCCTTTGCCATATCCCCACTTTTCCCAGTGGTTATGCGCATTCCTTACATTTTCTGTTATTATTTTATTTTCACTTCTCTGTAAGAGATATGTTACTTATCTATAGTCAATATCTGCCACAAGTAGCTTTTTCAAATCTCATGTGCTATAGAGGTATTCTACTATACTGATCTTTCTTATGAGCTCTGATAGCATATAGACTGATTAATTAAGAACTATGTATTTTGCCATTTATAACTTCATTCGCAAGGTACTATTTTCTTACATTATTGCCTGTATACATTAAGTTTTCAAGTCTACTTACTGGCACAGCCTCTGTTATTATATACGTTACTACTACTATTCTGCGAACAGTCACTACCAGTAAATGTATTTGTCACTAGCTTTCTACTAGAATATCTCAACCACGAGTCTAAAACATAGTGTATGTAGCATATTGTTACATAATGAACTATGAACACAATTTCTCACTTATACGAGTATATTAATTGTGCAGCCATAAATAATGCAGTTGCTACTTGCATAAGCTTAGGATTTTGTATTAATATCCACTAATGTTATACCTTGCAATCTTAAAAGCATTTAATGCCTCTTTAAGTTATATTTTCTCTCTATGCTATTGTCTTTCTCTACCTCATCCACTGAGGGGGTCATGAAACATATAGTTGTTTGCCTGTCTGCAACAATATAAATATATGCAAGCTTACTGATGTCGATGATAATACACTACAAATGAGAGAGCTGTAATGACACCATTCATTGCGCTGAGTTGTCATTGGGTGCTATATCCACCGCTGCCAACAATGATTCTGCTCAATGCCAAATCTCACTGTTCTGACATACCTCGTGATGATCAAAAAAATACCCAAGATAACACGAATTACAAATATAATCCCCTGATGAAGAAATATGACCCAGGGTCTATGGATCCTCGATTTATAGGCATCCAGACCGTAACTTTAGCTCAGCCATGACTACATCCTTGTCTTTTTGACTCTTTACTTTATGTTTTTACTCATGATTTAGTTATGCTATGCTTCATGTAACAATTCCTATGGTTAGTCATAAAAATGGAAATGAGCATTATAAACGGACACTTGATGTATCATACTACTGCACATAAGCACTATATTTCTTAACATATGTGTAAATACTTTTTCTATAACTCTATAACAGTATTGTGGTTTCTGTAACTCTGTATAGTACAACTCAGTTTGTTTTAATGCCCATGTACTTTGTAAAGAGCGATCTGCTCATCTATTGTATTTTTATTACATATTAAGCTACATTTTAAAGTTTCATGGTGCACAAGAGCACTATCGTACCTGCCTATTTGGACATTCATGATTCCTAACCAGAGATGTTAGATGGTTCAAGAAAATGCTTCTCAATTTAACAATGATACTTATATTCCATTCAAAAAACCAGATGATCACAAAGATTTGTATTTATTTATTAATTATCTCTTTTATGTTACAGTCCAGAACTTTTATCAGCCTTTACTTATGCAATGTTAAGAATTTGTTGTGTTATTATGGCCAATTGCCATAATAAGTCTACCAAATTCTTCAGAAGGAGTCAGCAGGGTTATGTAAGGTATACACACAGGGTAAATTAATTCAAGTTTTGTAAGAAAATATTATATTGAACCAGAGATGGTCAAATGTAGTATCGATTGTGTATCAGCGTCACTGCTCAACAGCGAAAGCTGATTCACGGTGTTACGAGTAATGTGTTGGAGTAACTTTAGATGGAGAGATGTATGGAGGGCTCTCAATCGTAAAGACGTGTTGTATCTTATGTGTGCTGGACGTATACTTACTCGCTACGGGCAGTAATGATTTTTTTATTTGCAAGGTACTATGATGTCTGCTAACTGTAAAAGTAACCTCGACAAATGTTGGAAATAATTAAGGTAAAGGGAGCTGTTTCAGTACTCATGCAGAGCACGTATTCATAAGTGATGGTTGATACAATGTATAGCGTTCACATCGAATGATTCTGTAAAGCTAATTGTTAATGTATAATCAGTTTATTAAGTGTGTTAATTGAGAGCATTATTAATTTTCAAATAATCAAAATACAAGTTTTAAAGTTAGTGCCATCTTGTTACTTAGCCCAAGTCAATTCTCTAGTTCCGAGACGCATGTCATTTTTTATTAACTTTTTTCCTCGAGAAGTTATTGTCTCAGTCATATTCGATTAAATTAAATTACGCTAAGCAACAACCATGCACAATAGCTATTTGCTAACTATACAATTTAAACTACTAACAGAGAGCAGTGCGAGGAGTGTTACCATCGTGTAGAAACAGGTAAGAAATTTTATTATTTTAATGATAGCATTCATTATGCACAGGGACCATTATTTTCAAATTGATTAAGTTTTGTTTTATTAACTGACCCAGTTTCAGATCAATAGTGTTGCATCAGATTCAGTTTTTGTGTTACGTATATTGATGCAATTTAGGCTGGGTTTAAAGTTATTGACAGTTTACATTCTCGCAGCTAAATAAAATTTCCATTCTCGCAGGCATAAAAGTTCAATACGGTGCAAAGCGCATAAAGTGACGAGATGAAATACACGTTCACATGCCACTCCCATTCTAACAGCTATGTTTGAGACTTTTGTCAGTTACATAATTCCAATAATATTTCAGTCATTCATGTTTCAACATTTGTAGTCAAAATTGGCGGATTCCACACACTTACATCATACATTTGTGCAACTGGATTCATCATGGGTGGAAGTGGACTTACAGAGTTATGGACCATTACTTATGCCCCTATAGCATTGACAAAATGCTAAGTGGAAATAACGAACTCACTTTCTCACTCATCTCGGGTTTGGAGTTCATTTCATGCAAAATCTGGACAGTGATCAAACTACAGATGCAAACCTCCAAGCATTACACACAGCCACATTAGACAAAGTTCAAGTTATTGTCGATTTCCTCGACGTGCCCACAGTAATGACGACGATGGAGAAACTACCGACTTTTATGAAGGATGTAACATAGAGTAATTGGACAGCCAAATTGTGGACACAGTACTATAAACAAGTTAGCATCATGAGGCTGTTTGTACGTGAGAAATACACTGGATTTTGGGGATTGCGTCTAGAAATGGTGAAAAGTATTATTTCTTTTGTACATACAGCTGGACACCTTTCCTATGCAAAGTTTGCACATTTATACCTACAACAGATGTCAACACTCGAAGAAAGGCTGACACCAGAAGAATTCCAAAAATTTGTCACCTCAGGACAGCTTACGATTAGATATAGTGAGAAAATGTAAGCTGGTAATTGGAGCGTCATGACGATAGAATATGTATTGATGAGATCGTTCAAATCATCTGGTGGTCTGTCGTATGGACGTAGGATAGCGAATAGCACACTGAATCAATAGATTCAGGGGATTTATCATGTTCAAAGCTCATTAAGCACTTCGAGGAAATTTGCTGTATGGAAGTAATCTCCAGCTCGTTCAGCTTAGGAAATCACAACGAGTACGTGATAATATCGATTGTTCAAGAGTGTGTGCGTGGTTTGCCTCTCATTCTCCGCTCACAAATCCTCTCATTCTCCGCTCACAAATCTTTCAGAGCTCATATGTTTACCAAGTGGTATTACAACGAGAAAGGCTATTAAATGTGAAAATGCAGTTATTTTCGGCAAAGCTGCAGGGGAACAAATTGTAGGGAAAACTTTCATGGATGTTCATTTACATCGAAATGAGAAGGGGTGCACAAGAATACATATAACTAGCGCCGTCAAGATCAACGATGATGTGGCTATACCTATAAAATCATGAAGTTATTCTTCAGAGTAAGTTGTGTTGCGAAAACAGATGTTTAAACCATGAACTAACAACTCAACCTTTATCTTTGTTTGATGATTATTACATAAAAGAACGCCGAAACTCGTACTGGATGATGTATTAGATAATTGTATCCAAAGAGACGAGTATCTGTCTCTTTCTCAAGATGTGCCTATGTTGTAGATGGTGCATATTTATTACGAAGAGCTGTTTGGCCACAACGTCTGACTTACAAAGAATTATATGGACTGCACTCCACCTATATGAAGAAACGTTTTGGTAATAACTGCGTTGTCGTCTTTGATGGTTATTCCATGCCCAGAACGAAAAGTGAAGAGCACAAGCGACACCCGGCAAATTGTCAGTCAACTTGATATCCATGTCACAGAAAATATGATGTTCACGGTGGGACAAGAAAAGTTTCTCAGTTCTGGAAATAAGGAATGATGTATTGAGGTTTAAGATATCACTTTGGCAGTATTTTGATGCGGGAAGCACAGTTGATTGTTATACACTGATCGTTGGAACAACACTGGAGATGGCAGAAGAGAAGCAACAAGGTTGGTAGAGACAGATGGTGATTTACTCGTCCTTACAATTACACTTGCACCTGGAAATGTGCCCATTTATTTTCAGAAGGCATCTTTGCAAAATGCTCGTCACGGAGCTACCATATTACCTCTCTCCAAGATGTACTTGGAAACTTACGTCATGAGATGATTTTTCTTCACGCTGTATCCGCATATTACATTACATCATCTTTGTTTGCTCAAGCGAAGGAAAAGCATTCCGACTTTTCCAAGCACAACCTAATCTACGGCAAATTACTTCAATATTCAATAATCCCATTGTAAATGTTCAAGAAGGAACAGAAGCACGAGAGCAGTTTCTGTTTACATTGTGTGGTGTTCCAAAAGGAACGGCGTCGTTAAATACTCTTCGATATCTTCGATATTAGAGTTTCTTCAAAACAATGGCAACGCATCCTGTCATCTCTCAGATGGATCTTGCTCGACTTCCCCGAACATCCGCGGCAGCAAGAGAGCATTAAAAAGGTGTTTATCTCCAGATGCAGCAATGGAGGAGCAAAGACTTGCCACGCACTTCATGGGGATAGTTCTCCAAAAATGGTTCTATGCAGCCAGTTTTAACTCAAGAACCTCCTGCTCCCTACTTCATCTTAAAGCTAAAATCTTGCAATTGTGAAACTGTGTGTTAGTTTACAGTGTTTTGTTTTGTATGGATCTTGCAAAAGTAGTGAGTGTAGCAATTGCAATATTCACGATTTCAGTGATGATAAGGATGATGATGAAGAACCTCCTGTGCAGGAATCTCCATTATCTAACAGTGAGAAAGATTCTTCAGATGTTTAAGATAAACATTTTTATCGCACATTTGTGTGGACATTCGGCAGTTCATAGTGTAACAAGAGTAATCGTTTGTGGCACTCCATATTGGCGTTCAGAGTGCTCGTTGTTCATTTTTTTTTATATAATGCATTAATTATTGCTGGTTAAGTGCACCGTTATTAGGTGGTTCAATGACAAAATAATATTGTCAGTAATTGTTACACTTTGTCAAAATAATTTACGTCTCACTTTTAACCAGGCAGAAAAGCTGGCGAGACAAAATTCCTACCAGTCACGTAATTTTTAATAAAAATCTGTGCTTTGTATTATCGAGATATATTTGGTTTATTTTTGTAAAAATAAACGTTGAGATGTGTGCCACGTTTTGAAAAACAAACGTTTGTCTATCCTTTGAGAATATTACAGGTTCTTGTCAGTCTTCAGCAAGGTTTTAAAAAATGTCTGCTTAAAATTCTAACGTGCAGTCTGACTAGCGAATAATAACTCGTTACAGTAAATAAATTCAAGTAATTCCCTTACTATTAGCGATGGGGAAAACATATTGGAACCGATTTACACCTTCAGGAATGTGTTACATAACTAATGGAAATACATTGTCATTGTGTTGCATAACTACCTAGTTATTATAAACTTCAAAAAGAGATTGAAAAATGATTTTTTCTTAATTTTTGGTTAACATGGCTCAGAAGAAATGTTAGATATATGTAAGATATTGGTGCATAATCATTTTCAACTATTCCTCTGTAATTTGGAGCAAAAATGCCCTTTTATATTAGTTTTGTGGGAGTTTATATCCGTTTAAAAAATATTCTAGAAATTCATACAGCGGGCATTTTGATGACGTCATAACTACGATTCCACAAACTGGAGCTTCTGAGACTTTTAATATGTTAACATAAACATCAAATTGAGACTGTTTCAAAAGGTTTCATCTCTCCACAATTTATTCCCTATTCATTGCATAAAGATAAAGGACTACTCTGTGTGATTGTTCTTAAGCATTCCGTACACTGTATTTCATGTAAGTTAGAAGGATTACTGTTCCTCTCTCCTGAATGTAGTGATAACTAGTATACAAAGCTCCAGCAATGGTTCAGAGAGACTTATTAGAATCACCTGCGACATCTCCTTCAAACAGCGTCCCTGGTTGAACGAATACAGTAATGCTAATACATAAAAAAGCGCTAGTGACATGTGATTTTAAAAAGGATTTTCATAAATTAGCGAATAATTAAGTTTTCTGGAAAATCATCGAGGATGTTAGAAACCCCTTAGAAATTGGGTTGGAATGGGCCTTATTGTGCAAGAGACTACATCGCCAAACCAAATTTTAAGTGGGTCATATTCTACAATGAAAGACTAGTCACTGTGGAGATGTCTAAGGTTTTAGCGGAGTTCACGAAGCCTGTCTATATCAGCGTGTGTATTCTGGACCTCTCAGAACTCCACATGTATCGAGTCCACTATGAATTTTCAAAACGAAACTTCGTTGATTCCAAGTTACTTTATACGGATACAGACAGTTTCATCTAATGGTTGAATGAGTGCGATCCATGAAGCAACTATGTTCAATCCTTAAGAATTCGACACTTTTGGATATGCAGCTAATAATCCTTACAACATAACACCGGGGAACAAGAAAGTTAGATGCCTAATGAAAGACGATTAGTTTGCAGAGTGTGGAGTCCATGGGGCTTAGACCCAATGTACTGTATATGCATACCCTTTGGGTGGCTATGGGTGTGCATCGTGCGGCCTCACAGGCTCTCACGTTTAAGGACTACATTACCTGCGCGGTGCTGATGCACCTCTGAATATGGTGAACCAAACAGTCTTTGGGCCGCAAAGCCGTCATGTATATAGTGAATACTGCACTGCAGTTGAAGACCAGCCTGTCGTGCCATGAAGACAAATGCTTCATCTATGCAGATGGGATCGGGACCCTCCCGTTCTCACACTATTCGCTCTAGAGTGATTGATATTGCACACTTTGTGCGCATGCATGTACACTGATACGCCAAAAGATTATGACCACTTCCCACTGCAAATCGACGGGCACGGGAAGCAGTAAGAAACGTATGTAACCCGAGCAGAGATGGATTGGAGAGTACCCAAGCGAAGATATGAGCTGCAAATGGGTAAATCCACTGAGATAAGTAACTTTGCTAAAGGGAAGATTATTATTACACAGATCCTGTGAACGAGTATCTCGAAAACGGCGAAGCTGATCGAATATTCACATGCTATTATCGTGAGAATCTACAGAAAGTGGTACAAGGGCAGTGAAACTACCATTAGGTGCTAAGTGGTTGGACGGCCCACGACTCTTCATAGAACGTGGGGTTTGAAGGACTGACTGCTCTGAAAAGTAGGATAGATTGCGATCTGTGGCACCTTTGGCGAAAGAGTACAATACCGGTGGACGCACATGTGTTTCGGAGCACACCATTCAGCACACATCGTTGAACAAGGGGCTCCGCAGGAGACGAAGTCTGTGTGTTCACATGTTAGCCCAACGACATCGTCAGTTAGATTGTAATTGACTCGAGATCGCCGAGATTGGGCCATGTTAATGATATTAAACTATAAGTTAATTTGTTCTAGTACTGTTATTATTTATAAAAGACGCTGAACCTAAGTTATCGTTGCAAGGGCAGGGTGGAAACAAATAAGAAGAATTTCTTACGTAGAATATTTTTTTATTTGCACATATATAAACATCCAGTTTAGCAGTATTGTCCAAATAATTGCCTTCTATATTCCTTAAATTCAGCCTGAATTCCACTGAGACCTATAGTGCAGTTACATACATAGGCAGTACTTCAGTAAATTCAGTTCCCATAGATTTTTTGACTACAGGGTTTACAGATACACATTTTGGTGTTGATTTCATACAAGCATTTAAGCACTGTTCTAATTGATTTATATGTGCACACGCAAATAGTCAGGAAAACCACCGTATGCAGCTCTAACAGACGGACGCCAGTGGCTCAGTCTGCCTGCCGCGGTGAGTAAAGCTTTATAGAGGTTTTTTAAATTCATAGCATTTGAGAGTTTAATGTACACACTAAGACAAAAAAGTGACGCACCACGAAGCAATTACACGATTCGGAGGAAAATGGGTAGATGTGACGTACATGTACAGGCAAACAAATGATTCCTATTTCAGAAAAAATGAATGGTTTATTCAAGGGAAAGAGGTTCAGAAATTGAGCATGTCAGTAATGCGTTGGTCTACCTCCGATCCTTATGAAAGCAGTTATTCGGCTTGGTAGAGGTGTTGATATGGTTCTGAGGGACAATATGCCAAATTCTGTCCAACTGACGCTTTAGAGCGTCAAAGCGTGGAGCTGGCTGGAGGGTCCTGCCCATAATGCTCCAACTTTTCTTAATTGGGGAGAGATGTGGCGAACTTGCTGGGCAAGGTAGCGTTTGGAAAGCTTCAAGAAAAGCAGTAGAAACTCTTGCCGCGTGCGGGTTGGGTCTATATTGCTGAAATGTACACGTAGGATGGGTTGCTATGAAGGCAACAAAACGGTGCGAAGAATATCGTCGACGTATTCCTGTGCTGTAAGGATGTAGCGGATGACAACCTAAGACGTCCTGCTATGAAATGGTATCGAATCTCATTGACTGGAGTAGAATTACCTTTAGTAATGAGTACCGCTTCCAGATGAGTCCCAACGACCAGCGAGGTAGTGTCTGGGTACGCTCCTGAGAGCGATGGCATACCAACTTGACTGTCACCTGCCATACGGCCCGACAACCAGCAGTGATGGTCTGGGGTGCCACTTATTTTCAAGGCAAGAGCCCTTTGGTTATCATCCGCGTCAACCTCACAGCATATTGGTTCGTCGACGATGTTCTACGTCCGCTTTTGTTGCCCTTCTTGACAAGTCATCCTGGGATTACATTTCAGCAAGATAATGCTTGCCCACACATATCGAGAGTTTCTACTGCAGGACAACTTTGAAAACAGAGATATCCAGTATCTACACATCACGTGCAATGAACATAACTAGCTGTAACCTCAATGGCATGCTGCGAAGTTTTAGTGCAGACAGTATAGTACAACCATTTTATTGTACATATATTTACTATTATCTAGAATATTACAACGAGAGTAAGAGCAACGCATCTCTATTTGCGGACAGTGGCCCCATAATCATCTGCACCACGGCCACAAAAGGTAATAGAAATTGGCGTCTGCAGACCTGAATCCGAGATAACAAGATATGCAAATCGAAGACATGAGGAATGCCAACATTCACAGCAAATACAAAGCCACAGTTCCATTGGCCCATACCTTGTCATGCGTGATGTGATCAGTACAACCCATCAACCAGTTACCAGAAGGAAGTACTTTCCTCAGTGAACCAGCTAGCCATGTAACTTCTCAACGTAAAATGGTTCAAATGGCTCGGAGCACTATGGGACTTAACTTCTAAGGTCATCAGTCCCCTAGAACTTAGAACTACTTAAACCTAACTAACCTAAGGAGATCACACACATCCATGCCCGAGGCAGGATTCGAACCTGCCACCGTAACGGTAGCGCAGTTCCAGACTGTAGCGCCTAGAACCGTTCGGCCACTCCGGCCGGCCTTCTCGATGCGACCAAACTCGTTGGTTGTATTAATCTCTGGTGGAAACAGTGGAGACGACTACAAACTCTAGACCAGAGGTATCCAACCTTTTAAGTAATCTGGGCCACACTGGAAGAACACGAGTATTTTTGGGCAGCGTACAATACACAGTAACTGCTCAGAAAGAAAGAGAGTAGCATCGTGTGGCGAGAGTTTCAAACTGAAAATGTTCAGTTTGCCCCAACTTTACATAAACGGCAATTTTTTTTTCTTTTTATCGCTCGTATGTCATAAGATGCCCACTTCTTGGGTAGCATTGAAACTTACTTTGGGCCACAGGTTACCCGCGGCCTGCGGTTTGAGCACCCCTGCTCTACACTGCATGTCATATTAATACATTAGACTCTTACACGTTGCTAGTATACCAGTTTAAAATTACGTGCGTGAGATCAATAGGATGCATAGAAAATGTTTAAAAAAGATCCTTAACAAGAGAATAAAAAGTAAAAAAGCCTTAAAATAAACTCACCGCGCAAGAAAGTGTAAAGGATAGATTGGTCAGTCAGTAAACGAATGTGTCATATCGTATTTAAAAACGATACCGACTACATCTCGTTACCTATTTCAATTATAAGTATGCGTGTTTCATAGAAAGAATCTGTTTTAAACCTTTTTTGTGCCTCTTGCTATGAGTACATAATTATGCTATAGGGACGTCTCATTCTTTCGCCAGCCAGGACTGACGTATAATTAGCTTGGATCGTTCCGCTGCTCACAGGTGTAGCATTTATATTCGTTGTTTTGCACTTATCTCTTTGATGGATGTCTACAGACTTACTGCGGACTGTGCATCTTCCGACTGCTAGTTGCGTCCTATTTAGTGTTGTAACTCTTGGGTTCGGGTCTCTATCCGCGTATAGATTTATTACTTGCCATGCATAACATCAGGGGACTTGTATTGGTCACTTATGACCGATGGTGTCATAAGGGTCTGTCGTGGATTGATTTTATTCCTGTCAGTTCCATTTTACGTTGACTGCATGTTTTTCTGTTTGCACCTTCTTCATTACTTGACATGATACATTACTTATTACCCTCTACATGACCACAGTGTGTTCAGATATTACTTATGAGTTTTTCATGAGATGGATATCAGCGTGTATAATTACTACAGTATAAACCATTTATTTTTGTGTTTATAGTTTTAAGGTTTTTTGTACGGTTATGAACTCTCCCTTTATTTACACTTTTATCTGATCTAGACACAGTGATTGGGACTTCGTAGACTGGCAGCACAACTCTGAATTAACATACGATTGTTAGCCTGTTTGAATATTTGAAGTATCAGATACTGAACGGGTTCCATTAGATCCCTTTCGTGGTAGTTAACATATCTGTCATCTCTGCCCTCGCAACTTTGTGGGTGTCTGTAGCAGACCTCTGAGAAGTGTGTCATTGAGTTTCAGCATTACCCCTATTCCTCGCCATTTAGTGTTTTAGTCAATTTGAATGAATGATGCAATGAATAAAATGTTCATGTCTACTTTTAGCGTCTTAACTTATAGAGCATTTAGGCTGTTTAATCAGTTATCTTTTAGTTCATATATTTCTATTGATGTTTCAAAAGGTCATACATATTCAAGTCAGACATTTACACGTACTTTTCGTTCATTCGACTTATTGGTTTGTGTAGAGGAGAGCCACTATACCGACTGTACTAAGGAAGTGGGCATTTAGACAACGATTATTGGCAGAAACCATTTCTCGGTTTAGAGGAATAATTATAGTGAATCAACGCTCTTTACGAGAGTTGTCAATTTATAGTCATTTTTGTGTTACTGTATTTAAGAATTCTGAATCTACATGATTTTGTGCGGTTGATGGATAACGTCTATCAAGATACGAATTATGTTTTTGTGAAGCATAAACCATCAGAAAAGGCTTTGCTTACTCAAATCATACGTTCCACACGAGTTACTGTACCTTCTGTATCAGGATTTTAATCGGTTTTCTTAGTGCTGGGGCAACCACGTGGCCGTCGGTCAGTCCGCCGACATCCGCAATACCAGTATTGGAATGTCGTCCTCTTTCTTAGAAGGTATTTAATCATACTCCATCTTTTGTAGTAGTTATTTAAACATATTCAGTAGCAACAGGTGGCCAAAGTCCCGGTTTCCTTTAACAACTTTTGTAAACTTAGAACTTTGCTCTTGGTGTTGTGGTACTGCCTCTCTAACCACATGTAGCACTGCATATCGCAGCGTTATAATAGGGTGTTTATACTGCGTGATTCTATGAATGGGTGTCTGAATGCACGATTCTTATATACGTTCGTTGTCCCGCAAACCCTGTAATGCTCGTCGTATTTTTATGTTTGCCCACAGTACTTTCGTCTGCCATATACAAGTTGTTCTAAGATAGATTATTAGCGGGAACAAGTTTTGTTTTAATTCATATGTATTTTATGATCTTTTACACCGTGACAATTTAAATGTGAATAAACCATAGCCGCGAGGAGTAGCCGCTTGGTATAAGGCGCCTTGTCACGGTCCGCGCGGCTTCTCCCGTCGGAGGTTCGAGTCCTCCCTCGGGCATGGGTGTGTGTGTTGTCTATAACGTAAGTTAGATTAAGTAATGTGTAACCTTAGGGACTGATGACCTAAGCAGTTTGGTCCCATAAGATCTTACCAGAAATTTACATTTACATTTACATAATAAACCACACATCTAGGTTCATGATAATCGTTGAGATTCAATTTACGATTCCACAATCTCATCACGATTCCAGTTTGGTAATTTGTATATTGTATCACATGTTAAATATATTTTCTTTTGGTTCAGTAAATTGTTATATGGATATTGATGGTCATTCGTAGAAAGTATTTTATAGTAATTCTGGGAAGTTATGTGGATCTAGAAGCCACATCGTTTCCGTTGCAGGCCAGTGAACAAATCCACATTCATATTAGCTTTTGCATGCGGTCCTCCTTTCCATACTTTGTTGATGAGATTGATATTCAAACGCATTTACTCATGGGAATGTGTTCTGCCTTGCGACGTGAATCTTTACACCTATAATTTCCTCTATAGTGTAGGTTAAGCACAATCCTCCGTCGGATGATGTTACAGTTAGGTATGAACTACAGATAGATTACAACACTATTCGTCTAACTTATTATACATGTTTTACTATATGTTTGTGACTTATTCAATATATACGATTGGCTACTCTCACTGAGCAGAGCACCTGTTGTTGCAGCCGCTGGACGTTGAACAGCAGATATGTTATTACAAAACAGATTAATTATTATGTTTACTTTATCGCTTCATGATCTCACCGGTAACGTGAAATGATATAAGTGCTTGCTTTTCTATACCGAATATTAGTATATATTCGTTTGCTAATAGTTACTTTTGACAATACGATATTGTATTTTTTGGACTGCTAATGCTAAGTCCACATTATCTGTGCATAGGGGCTTGATTACGGTGAGGTGGATACCAAAACCTGTAGCATTTAAATAAATAGGTACAAACACACGGCTGACGTTGTTTTCATTACTTCTCATATTATTACATTATGTACTTTGAAAGCAGTGTCCTCCTTTTGTTTGAGTACTTTTGTTGTCTACTTTGTTTCAATTATACCACAATGCACCCCACAACGGAAGCAGAATAATGAAATTCCTGCCGTGCAATTTAATGTAGCCTTGTTATGGATCTGGACTGTGCCACCTTCTCTCAAGCATATTCAAAAACCTTAGGTGATAAAACGAAAATCAAAGATTTATTTTCCACATATGTGATTTTCACAGCACTGAAATCTCTACGTTGTTAATATGAAGCGTAAAAGTTGATTCAACCAGTTGCTAAAACCGCTTGAAATTTTCTAACATGGGAGTGCTTAACAACCGAATATAATTTTCTTTATAAGTCTCACAGACCTCGGATCTGAGTAGGAAGTTATTTCACTAATCTATATCTCTTTATCTCATGAAAATATATGTGTGTTCAACGTCTCCTTCTAAGCCACAGGATCCACTTCATCCCTACTTCGTTCACATGCACAGTGTGGGCAAGAACCATCAACCTCTCAAAGGAGTGGGGTTGGATGTGGGGATAAAAAAGAAGCGTAACGCACCGCGCAACACAGACTACATTTATTCAACCGTACAGAGAGATAGAGAGAGAGAGAGAGAGAGAGAGAGCGGGGGCGCCAGGAGGAGATGGTCAGAGCGAGGATGGAGGAGGAGATGGACTAATACAGTTTAGAATAAATAAACATCTGGGCAACGCTGGATTTCTCACCCACTCTCTATATCTTATAAAAATGCTGAGTGATTTATTCAAGAGAAGAATCTTCACAGTTTGAGCAAGTCAATAACGCTTTGGTCCGCCTCTGGCCCTTACGCAAGCAGGTATTCGGCTTGGCATAAGGTGACAAAATAGTTGGATTTCTTCCTGAGGGACATCGTGCCATATTCTGTCCAGATGGCATGTTGGATCGTCAAAATCACGAGTTGGTTGGAGGGCTCAGCACATAACACTCCATACATTCTCAATCGGGGAGGTATCTGGCAACCTTGCTGGCCAAGCGATGGTTTGGCAAGCAGGAAGACAAGCTGTAGAAACTCTCTTCTTGTCCGGGCCGCCATTGTCTTGTGAAATGTAAGTCAAGGATGGCTTGCAATGAGGGACAACCAAATGGGCCGTAGAATGTCGTTTATGTACCGCTGTGCTTTAAGGGTGCCACGGATGACTACCAGAAGGGTTGTACTATGAAATGAAAGGACACCCCAGACTATCACTTCTGGTTGTCGGGCTATATGGCGGACGACAAACATGCTGGTATACCACTGCTGACCGGGACGTCTTCAGAAAACACTTTGCCACTCATAGGGGCTCAGCCCGAAGCAAGACCCACCTCAATAGACAGTTCTACTCCAGTTAATGAGATTCCAGTGCGAAAACATGTCTCGAGAGCACTGAACATCTGTGGGATAGCAATCTGACTGACGCCTACCATACGGCCCAGCAACTAGGAGTGATGGTGTGGGGTGACATTTCACTTCATAGCAGGACCACCTTGGTTGTTATTCGCGACACCCTTACAGCACAGCGGTACGTCGACGACATTCTACGTCCCGTTTTGTTATCCTTCATGGCAAGCCATCCTGGGCTTACATTTCAGCAAGATAACGCCCATCGATCACTGAGTGAGTTTGTACTGCTTTTCTTCGTCCTTGTCAAACCGTACATTAGCCAGCAAGGTCACCAGATCTCTCACGAATTGAGAACGTTTGGAGCATTATGTGCAGGGCCCTCCAACCAGCTCGGGAATTTGATGATCAACGTGCCAATTCGAAAGAATTTGGCACGATATCTCTTAGAAGGACACAAAAAACTCTATCAATCAGTGCCAAGCCGAGGAGCTGCTTGCATCTTGCATAAAGGTTCGAGGTAGACCAACACGTTGTTGACTTCCTCAAATTGTGAAGCTTGAATAAATCATGCATTTTTTGTGAAATTGGAATCTTTCCTTTTTTTTGTCTGTGCATGTACACCACATCTACCGATGTCCTTCCCACTCTGATAATTCTTTCGTGGTGCGCCATTTTCTTGTTTTAGAGTGTATGTGTGTATGTTTGTTGAGCATCTCCTCCTAAACTACAGGATCGATATCTGCTAAATTAGTTGTAATGTAACTTGCGATATAGAAAGAGGCACTGTATTGGTAAGAAGCACTTACCTCTGCAAGGTGTAGAGGTGGCTGTGAAACAGTAGCGTAGTACAGGGCATGCAAATACCAAGATTATATTCACTCAACGACTGAGACTGTAAGCGTTACCGACTTGCAAAAATCTTTACTCATAATTTGAAATCTTTATGAAAGTTTTTATCGTCAGGTTCATTAAGGTACTGTTGGTCCAGATTGTCCCACTCCTCAGCGGTGTTTCTACGTAGATCCCTCAGAGTGGTTGGTGGGTCACGTCATCCATAAACAGCCCATTTCAATCTATCCCAGACATGTTCGATAGGGTTCATGTCTGGAGAACATGCTAACCACTTTAATCGAGCGACGTCGTTATCCTGAAGCAAGTCATTCAGAAGACATGCACTATGCGGTCGCGAATTGTCGTCCATGAAGACGAATGCCTCGCCAATATGCTGCCGATATGGCTGCACTTTCGGCCGGAGGATGGCATTCACGTATCCTACAGCGCTTGCGTCGCCTTCCATGACCACCAGCGGCGAACGTCGGCCCTACGCAATGCCACCCAAAAACAGCAGGGAACCTCCACCTTGCTGCACTCGCTGGACAGTGTGTCAAAGGCTTTCAGCCTGACCACGTTGCCTCCAAACATGTCTCCGACGATTGTGTGGTTGAAGGCATATGCGACACTCATCGGTGAAGAGAACGAGATGCCAATCCTGAGCGGTCCATTCGGCATGTTTTTAGGCCCATGGTGTCGTGGTTGCAAAGATGGACCTCGCCATGGACGTCGCGAGTGAAGTTGTGCATCATGCAGCCTACTGAGCACAGTTTGAGACGTGGCGTTGCTGTCATGGTTCCTCCGAGCCATAATCCGTAGGTAGCAGTCATCCACTGCAGTAGTAGCCCTTGGGTGGCCTGAACGAAGCATGTCATCGATAGTTCCTGTCTCTCTGTATCTCCTTCAAGTCTGAACAACATCGCTTTGGTTCACTCCGAGACGCCTGGACACTTCCCTTGTTGAGAGCCCTTCCTGGCGCAAAGTAACAATGCTGATCGAACCGCAGTATTGACCGTCTATGCATGGTTGAACTACGGACAACACGAACCGTATACCTCATTCCTGGTGGAATGACTGTGTAACGCCGGAAATGCATATCCTCCTATTTCCATCTATTGTACTGTAAGTTTTTTCCTTATTTTGTTACCTGAATATATGACATTTCTGTGCCTTTATATATTGTAATTGTTTTACTATTTGTATATATATATATATATATATATATATATATATATATATATATATGCATTTATGTCGATGTATAATTGGTTTGTTTCGTAAATATTATTTGTATTTTTACGCTGGGTCTTGCCTAGGGAAAACTGCTATCGAACGATTACATCGATAGGTCGTGTGAAGAATCAAAGTGTGTAGGATCTTTGGTAGTGTGAACTCTGCCGCGTGGAGCGCGGGCAGAGAGGGAGAGTCCGGTTGGAGTAGCGAGTGGAGCAGGTGTGTTGTGTGTAGCTCCCGCGAGTTGCCGCGCTTTCGGGGTTTGGCAGCATGTAATTCCGCTCGACTTGCGATGATAGTTTCTGACATGGTGTCGCGGACGGGAAGCATTAGCTGGCGCACATCAAGAGCCCGTTTCGTCTGGTGACCGTGTTGAGAAGAAGGCGCGCCAACATCCAGCTTCTGCAACAGCGACGGCCGACAATGAGTGACTGTCGCCACCTCCTCGATCGACGGCTTCAAACCTTCAATCAACCAACAAGGAAGACTAAAAGCACGTAAAGTTTCAGAACTGTATGGCAGACCTCAGCTTTTCAAATTGTTCCATTTGGCTCGCAAAATTACAGCAACTTAGCATGAACCTTTGTTGCTCATTGTCCCAATTGCATTGCCAAGCAGGGTCCCTTCCTTTTCCGAAATGAACCCGAGTGTCGTTGAAATTCAAACGCCAGCATTAAAATAATATAATTAGATTTCACTGCTTTAATTTCAAAGTTCAGTTAAAGTATTCATAGCTGGCTACAATATTTAGGTTACACGAGCACAAATTAAGAGTGCGAGTTTTGTTAGCATATTTTAGCTTACCTGTGACTGCAGCTCAGCTTGGTACGTACTAAATTTTACTATTGTTAATAGTTCAGAATCATTTAATTCAAGTTCAAAGTTAAATCTCTTGTTTCTAAATTGCGTAGAGTCAAGTTGCTTTTGAAATGATTGTTGAGGTAGTCCAAGACTAACCGTATTTTACTGGATTTCGATGTGCTTCAGAAAGAAAGCTCACTATTAACTTCAGTCACTAAATTAACTTTCGATTTTCCGGTTTTATTAATTCTTTTGCTAAATTAAGTCAGAGTGTAGCGAAACTTATTACTTCTGACAAACTTTCAGTTTTCACACTACACGTGTCAACCTTCAGTTGCCACGCTTCTGGTGCTAATTATATGTGTAATAACCTTTCTTTTTCAGTTACTATAGTAATTGTCCTTGGGACTGGCGACCGTGATTTCCCCCAAATCTCAAATATCTAATTGCCGCTAGTTAATTGTTAACGTAACGGCCGCACATTTACTTTCTTTATTAACTTTACCCCTTTTCAAAATTAATTTCCACCAGTTTCATTTGCATTTTTCCTTTCATTTAGATGTAACCCTTTCCTCCCTCTTTACCGACAGATTAACTTCGGTGACGATTGCTTTCCCAAATTTCCATTAGGTACACGCGGTTTAATTTTTCACTGTCATTAAGGTCGATAAGTGAGGGGGAGGTTACAACTGGAACTGATCGGTCGTGCGGTAGCATTCTCGCTTCCCACGCCCGGGTTCCCGGGTTCGATTCCCGGCGGGGTCAGGGATTTTCTCTGCCTCGTGATGGCTGGGTGTTGTGTGATGTCCTTAGGTTAGTTAGGTTTAAGTAGTTCTAAGTTCTAGGGGACTGATGACCATAGATGTTAAGTCCCATAGTGCTCAGAGCCATTTGAACCATTTTTGAACTGATCGGCTGTCAGACCCTCTCCGCCTAATAGGCGCTGTTCATGCATGGTTGTTTACATAAATGGGCGGGTTGAGTGACATCTGTGAACAGTTAAATGGACAGTTTCTGTGATACAATATCCGCAGTCAACATCTATCTTCAGGAGTTCAGGGAATCACAGTGATGCAAAACTTTTTTTGATGTGTGTATTTAGTACTAAATGTACTAAATGTTTCTGCAAAATGTTTAGCAGAAAGAATCCTAATATACCACTTAATTTTCTTACTAAATTGTAGAAATAAGTTCAGGAGATATGACATCACAAACACTGAGATGCGTGAAAAATGGAGTTTCCTTGAAACGTCGCACAAATGCTCAAAGTTAACTGGTCCAAAGTTTAATAATGAGAGCGCTTAGCGACATCCTACAAACTTTGATCACTTTTTCAAACCTCTTCTGAAATTTTACGTATGTCAGCCTGAAACTGCCGGTAGTGGCATGCGACCATTATTGTTAATGTAATTGACTCGATTTTAGAAAAGCTGAACTCTCGCAAAAAACAGGGACTAATTGTTTTTTGGGGCTTTTATTTTATTTGTAGTAAGTGCACCAAAAAACAACTAGTATCTGTTTGTTTGCAATTACTCAGCTTTTCTAAAATCCAGTCAGTTATATTCTCTTCTAAATTTTTTGTCGCTTACATGTTCAATGTCAAATACTTTACACATTAACATATTTTTAAAGTAATGATAATTTTGCTGCTGTTTTAAACAGGGAGTTACATTCTTTAAGAAATCTGGGTTTCATTGGTTACTTTGTATGTGTGAAAAAGCACTGTGGGGCTTACGACAACCTACTTCCATAGGGGCGTGAATGAAAAGAGGGTGACGGAGTATAACTGATGATGATGCGGTTGTAGGAATGGAATGGTACATTAGAAGGGTGGCGTAATAGTTTTAAAAACCACCTGTTAGTACTTATATCCCGTATTCAGTTGACTTGGAATACCTTCAAAAGTATGATTTATCTTCGTTTTTTATCTTTGTCTTTTATTTGTGCTGTTCAGTGTGATAATCACGTCCAAGAACGAGCACTGCATCGAGCTCATAATTTTCTCAACGCGTTTCAGGAGGTCAGATCAAGCCACACAACTGAATATCACAGTCAAATTCAACACTCTCATTGGAGTCGTATGGTATAAAGCAGCAGAGAATAAAACATATATGTGTTCATTATATGACATGTACATTAACAACATCTGCTCGTTACCCCTTCCTCGATTTCAGCCAGTCTTGGCACACATATAACTTATTATATGGTAATGAATACTGTGGAGGTAAAAACTGGGATGGGTGTGATAACGGTGTCATGGACAGAGAAGGGGAGGAGCAGGTGGACCAGAGAGTGTGAATTATGAGAGGGAAATTGGCAAAGACGGTAGGATATGGACAGAGAGAGGAGGAAAGAGAAGATGGGCAGTGAGTGGGGGGGGGGGGACAAGCGATATACAGAGAGGGACAGAGGAAATGGACGTAAATGGGGGAGGGGGCGGATGTGAAAATTGATAGTGAGAAGAGAAAGAGGAGAAGGACAGAGAGAGAGAGGGAGGAGGTCATGGGCAGTTAGTGGGGTGAGGGCGAGATAGATGGAGAGAGGGAGGTGGAGCAGATGGATTGAGAAGGGCGCAAGAGGAGATTGACAGAGGAATGGGAGTATGGGATGCACAGAGAGAGGGGGATGAATAGAAAAAGGATGAGGAGGTGGATAGAGAGGGGGAAGGAAATGGACAGAGAGAGGGTGAAAGGGATAATTTACAGGAGAGGGGAGGAAGCAGCCAATGCACAGAAAGAGGGCTTCAGTAGATGGACAGAGGTAGAGGGGGATGAGAGGCACTGAAATAGAAGGTATGGACTCTGAGACAGGGGGGAAGGATAGAGAGAGGCAGGACAAGCAGATGGACATAGAGGAGAGTTAGTAGTAGATGGACTAACTGAAGACTCAAGTAAGTAAACACCAGAGAAACACCAGGTTTCTCGGGTAGTATGTTATTCAAATGGCTGTATGTAAGTAGTAAGTGGGCCTGGTTAGCACTCTAGGGGTCTAGACATCAGTCATCCTCATCCTCTTTTTATGACACCAGACACATTTTCAAGAGGGCAAATAACAATCGGTAGCCTGTAGTAAATAAGAGCAAACATGTATCCATAAAAAGTTAAACCAAAAACTCTAGGTCATGAAATTCATTACAATTATTTTTAGGTTTCTTCATTCCCTTGTAACTCAGTTTACTATTTCCTTCCTTAAAATAATTAATCATAACCATAATTAATTTATTATCTCTGTTTGGTAAAATAATGCTAAACTCGTTATTGAGCTCAATACAAGTTTTCTCCCAGTATGTGGTATTCAGATAGGTATGAAAATCAAATCACCATGCCTTCAACCACCAAGTTTCAACTACTTTTTAAAACTACTAAATTTTATGATTATTCTCTTGTTTTAACCTTCTAAATTCTTACTAATTTTGCACAAATCTAATGTTTTTTCTGTATAAATGGAAGTTGAAAGTAAAATGTATACAAAAATAAATAATATTCTAGAACAGAAGTACTTAGTAATAAAGTAAATCAACGCAAGAAATGATTTGGGTTACAGTTATTTGCAAAACATCTAAATGATAATTATCTTGTTACAAATACTGGAGATATCTGTAGAAAAGGAACACAAAATTAAGAAGAATTTATTCCAATCACTGAACCTTTTAGCTACAACATCATTATTATAAAAATGACATATTTTATTGGCTGTGAAGAAGAAGTGAAAAATGGAAAATTTCTTGCAATGAAAGTGGCACTTATAGTTTCAACAGGTTTTGAGATCTAGATTCTCTAATATAAATTTGCTCAGACACAGAGTTAAAGTAAATTTTCCTTATTTATTATATTCTAATGTACAAAGAATTAATTATAATAAAAAATTATTAATAACGATATAAAGATTATTAAGTAAAAATATAAAAAATCTGATTGCCATTCCTTTTACAGTAGAATTAGTAGATGTTAAATTACATACATTATTAAAATAATTACTAGATACTTTAAAAGAACTTACACATGAACATTAGTATTTATTGTGTTTAGACACAACACAAGATTTTGTTGGAATTTTTAATAAAGAAGTAATGAACGAAAATAATTTTAATTTCTATAAACAAGGAGAATATTAAAAGATTGCAGTGTAATAGTAAACAACTATAACTCTGTATGAGAAACCGGTTTAACATGGATAAATTCAAATTCTCGAGCATATCTATAATAAATTTATTTGCTAACTAACAAATCCAGGACTAAACAAAAAATTAAATAAATGTTTTCCTCTAAATTAGCTACAGAATATGAAATTACAAAAGTAGAAATTACAATTTACTCTTATATTAACACAGATTCTCAAAAATAACAGGATTTTGATCCATAACATATTATTTATTTATAACAAAAATAACAGAAACTATTATGAGAAAGCCCCTTCCAGTAGCTAAAATTAACAGATTCGTTGTGAAATAGTTGTTGTCTTATTTATAGCAATATATTACAATATGTATATTGGGGTAACAAAAGTATTAAAAACTAACAGGACTACAGAAGAATTGACAGAAAATGAAGAGGAAAGAAAACAAGTTTTAACTTGTTGTTGATTAACTATATGGAAATTTCCAAAGAGACAAATAACATACCTGCTGTAAAACAATCATGTTTTATAAAATACAGAGTAATATATTTCTGTAAATACCATAGCTTACTTTCTTTTATACTCGAAGAGATAAATTTCAAAGAATTAGGATTAATAAAAACAAATAATATTATTACATTTGTGTCTAGAAGAAGCATAAATATTTCTCCTTGTATACAGAAATCAAAATTATTTTTGGTCATTCCTTCTTTATTAAAAATTCCAACAAAATCTTGTGTTGTATCTAAATCCTATAAATAATAATGTTTGTTTCAAAGCTCTTTTAAAATATCTAGTAATTATTTTAATAATGTATTTAATTTAACATCTACTAATTCTATCATAAAAGGAATGGCAATTGGATTTTTTATGTTTTTCTAATAATATCTATATCTTCTTTAATAATTTGTTTAATACCATTAATTGTTTGTACATTTGAATGTCTGACCAAATTTATATTAGAAAATCTATATCATAAATAACTGTTTAAACTACAAGTGCCTGTTTCATTACAAGAAATTTTCCATTTTTCACTTCTTCTTAACACCCAATAAAATCTGTTGTTTTCATAATCATAAAGTTGTATCTGAAAGATTCTGTAATTGGAGTAAATTCTTCTAATTTTTGTTCTCCTTTTGTATAGGTATCTCCAGTATTTGTAACAAGATTATTAATATACAAATTCCAGAATGAGATTTTCTGCAAGTATCTGTAACCCAATCTTCCATTGGTTGGATTTACTTTATAACCATGTAGTTCTGTTTTAGAATATTCTTTTTTTATATATACATTTTACTTTCAACTTCCATTTATACAGAAAAAACATTAGATTTGCGCAAAATTAGTTAGAATTTAGAAAGTTAAAACAAGAGAATAATCATAAAATTTAGTAGTTTTAAAAAGTAGTTGAAACTTGGTGGTTGAAGGCATGGTGATTTGATTTTCATACCCATCTGAATACCACATATGGGGAGAAAACTTGTATTGAGCTCAATAACGAGTTAAACATTATTTTACCAAACAGAGATAATAAATAAATTAGTGGTTACGATTATAACTGTTTTGAAGAAAGACATAGTAAACTGAGATACAAGGGAATGAAGAAATGTAAAAATAACTGTATTGAATTCCATGATCTGGAATTTTTGGTTTATATTTTTATGGATATATGTTTGCTCTTATTTATTACGGCCTACCGTCTGTTATTTGCCATCGAGAAAATGTCTCTGGTTTCAGAAAAAAGGAGTGCGACTGTTAGACCCCTAGTGCGCTCACCAGGCACACTCATTGCTTCACACTTCATGGAAAGTGTTGCATCATCCCAACACATTGTCCAAGCGTGTTGCTATTGTAACTGTATTTGTAACAGCGGAAAGACACCTCTGACATTGTTTGTAAACATACACTCAGTTACCAAGAGGACAACCTACGTGTAGGGCGCCATACTATGATTGCAGATTGCTAGGAATGCAGAATTTCAGTTGAAAGTAAAGTACCAGTAGGGAAGGATTAGAGACGTATGTGTAACAGTGGAGTGAACTTCCATCATGCCACGAAAGACAAACGAGACTAATGATCGTGTCGTTACGCGCAGAAAGGAAGTCAAGTAGCGAAATTGATCGCCATATGCACCGGAGTAGAAGTGATGCAGCGAGGACATGGAATCGGTTCCTATTTACAGATAGTGTTGAGGACTGAACCGCAATAGCCGTCCGTTTTCGACATTTGCAAAGGACCATAGTTAGCTACTACTTTTAAGCCGAAGGAAGCGTGGGATGAGTGCTCTAGAACTGAATTCGACGTTCTTAGAGATTACAGGACGTCACGCACTGCATCAAACTCTTAAGAGACGGTTGCATAAAGCACATCTTTCCATCGATCATGGCTAGCGCCCCACGTCATACGCCACAATACCATGGACTCTGTTAAACATGGCTAAGAGTTTATGTAGAATAGATGCCCCATGAGTGGCATCGGGTGTGGTTTACAGTTAAAACACGGATCTGATTATGACCCTGATACTCGTAGACAACGTTGTAACTAACCGGTTACTAAGGTTTATTCCTTATTATTGGGAATGGAAATACTTATTGCATATGAAATCAACGTGAGAAGAATGGGGTCGCCACCAACTCAAACCATACAACTAATCAAAGATTTGGTCGAGTCGGAAAATAAATTAATTTGATCACAGACCAAAAACTCACAAACTTGCATACGTTGTTATGTCACTCATAGGGGATACGATGTAATTAATAGTATTCCCCGTGCACTGTTCACGACAATCAAACATTTAAAATAAAATAGCACATGCAAGAACACTGTGCAAAAGATCAGCTCCCAGCAACACACCTGAAAATAAGACTTAATCTACAGCATTTGTTATAAAATACAAGGGGAGACTAATCACTGGAACTGTGCATAAGGAAATGCATTGGATGTGCTAACGGGAAAGCTACGAGGTGAGTGGCTTAGGCGCAAAAACGTAATCTCGGAACACAAGAGAAAACTGTAGATAAAATTATTTATTCCTAAGATAAGGATGTGAGGCATGTACACGATTCCTGATAACACGTGGTTTGTGGAGACACAATTTCTAGTTATAGTGCCAAATTCCAACAATATCACATCACACAATCATGTTAACATTATCTAAAACAAACATGCGATCGGACAGTTAGTGATGCCGGTAGCCCAACAATTATAATGTTCTACCACGTGGTTGGCTCCCCACGGACGAAAGACACATAAAGAAAGGAAAATTTACTATAAGGCAAGGCTCTAAATATTTAGAAAGGCGAAGGCTTATGCAGGCACAGCTGAAGGCAAACAGACATTCATACAGAAGCGAGTGCTCACTTCTTATCGACACCTTTGTGTGGCGCTCTTCCGGCGGATCCAAGTCTGCTACAGAAATTTGCTAAAAGAAAAATCTGCCAAAGTTTTGCATTCCTTGCTGCGACAAGGCAAAGCAATCTTCCAGATTTGAAAAGCGAGACCAAATGCTAACAGCTCTCCCCTCGCCAAGTAACAACGCGCCTCGCGGTCAGTCCAACTCACCCTTCTTCGACTGGAGAACAGCTGTGGACGCTTCCCGTACCGGCGACAGACTGCCTTCCCCTTCTCCAGCCTCTTCCACACTCCGCGTGGACCGGAAAGCCCAAAGATGCCATTTCCGCCACCAACCTAACGCAGGTGGATTTCTCACAAGTAGCGCAAACCTCTTTGCCGACTTGACCACTACGAGAGTTGGCTATTCTGTGCAACTGCTGCTGAATCTGTACGACTGTCGCAGACTTTCTGCAGCAGACTACGCCACCGTCTAGCAACGTGACACACAACCACATTCATTCAATCACACTACTATGAGAGTAAAGAGAATAGAGAAACGAGGAAAAGAAAGAGAAATGGTAATGAAAATGGGCTACCGGACTAATGAAAGGTGGCTACAGGACCCTTTCATCACCCCAAACGTCCCGGAGAAGACTGTGCCGCGAATTTCCTCGCCATGCTAGGAGATTCGCCAACAGTCTTCAAAACAAACATACCCTAACGAGCAACAGTTGCATCAGGCAAACAGCAGCGCAAAAGAATTGATTGATCTCTTAGATCCAAATGAGTTTTATCTGACCTTAGTCAATAATTGTGACCTCATGCGGTCCGCAAGGCTAACAAAACAAATTAAATTAAGTGCGATAGTGTACGCTAACATCATGTCATCTGACCTACAACGACAACAAACATGACATATTATCTTAAAATTGCTTAAACCTATTATCAAAAGTTAACATAGAGACATAGATGAACAGGTACACAAAATATATACATATATAAACAAATTCAATGTTGCAAAATCATTATCACGAACCAAAGCAGTATCAGCTGGTGCTGACATAAATAAAAACATGTAAGTGAAAGTGCAAAATACAATTTTCACAACAAATACAGTGATACAAAATCATTAATGAACCCAATGGAATGACAGCTGGTAAATAACCACCTATGGAAAATAAGACATGAGTACAAAAACACACCCAGAAACCAGCTCGTTGACACGCTGTCATTTTGCAGTTTCGTCACATGGTATTTTCACTGGGTATTCTCTTTAGGTGCTGGGGTGGGCGTCTCTTCTAAAGGCGAGTTGGAGGATAAGCTACTAGGGGACCACAACACTGAACTGGGGAGTTCGCAGCGGCGTTGATTGTAACGTCCGTTGTAACCCAGGTTGTTCATCCTAGACAGCACCCCGCGACGATGCCTGGTGCCCGTTTCCACCCTCTGCGTCCATACTGTGGGATGGTTCGGCGTTGCAGATTTGCAGGACATCGCCACTTGTGGGCCCTGCCTCATCATCGAGAAGGCGACTTGGCGGTCGTCGTCCGTGTGTTGTGGAGGAATGTGTTTTACCGACACACGCCCCCGTCTCCTGTCGTGTCAATGGGGAGACACGTGCTCTTCTGCGTCGCATCGAGGTCGACGTAAACTCGTGCGGGTGTCGGGCTTGAGACCTGCTTATCACCTCTTTGCACCGTCTCAGCTGATGCGTCAGTGGTGGGACCCGTGTCCCTCCGGGCAGTGGGCTTTACCTCACCGCAGCGGCCGTCTGGACTAGCGGCGCTCAGGGATCGGCGGCCTCGCCTGGTGTGCGTCATACTTTCCCTTTCGCTTGTCTGATGACTAGCGCATGGGGTGGAACGCCGGCCATCAGCTGGCGCTGCCGTGGTGACACGCCTGCGGGCTCCGGTGTGAGCCTGGGCCTGGGGGAAGACCAGCATCCCCTCCCCTCTGATGGGGAAACGGCTGTGACCGCTCGCCGCACCACTGCTTCGCCGTTGATACCAGGGTTCTGCAACGCCTGCCGGTGGACCAAGCCCTGTGCTTTATGATGCGGAGGCTCCCTAGGCGGCCTTGCACCCACTTAAGAACTGCGCTCACAGAGATCGTTACAAAATATCATGTGTACAGATTACCACAAAATCTTCGGAGTTTCTCACTCCTGATCAATACATGGAATAGTGCCCAAAATTAACTTGACAAAAAGGGCCTTGTTAACATTACTAATAAAAAAACAATGAGGAAAATTAAATAACCAATATTCAAAAAAACAAAAAAATCCTTTTTATAAAATATAGTTCCAGCATTACATCTGCTGTCAATCATTCAAGGTAGATCTTGTACAAGGTTTGGTCAGGATTTGGATAGGATTTGGCGCCGCTGCTAACTACAGACACAAAACTCTACATACTCCTAACTACGCTCTCACACACAATCTACACAGCTCGTGCTAGTCACCATCACCATATAGCCCGACTACAATTCCCACATATAAACAAAATATTCCTTTCAACACCAATACCCATATCGTTGTTCATTGACTGCTCCTCCAAGGTTTGCAGAATATGTTTGCTGATCTGTGAAAAATTTTCGAGACTTCTTTTCTATGGACATTGCATAATAAAAGTTATGATTAATGAAACACAGAAGGTTCATTCAAGTCACATCTGGAATGGTAAATGTTTCAACATCTATTCATCAGACTAATGCAAAAGGTCAGTGGGCATAAAAATGGAAATAAAAATCATCCTATCCTGTTAGCAAACACATAAACACTTCGTCCTATAAGTACATAAAAAAATACTGTCAAAAGAAATCCATTGTCCAGGGCCATGAGTACCCAACTTACTGCTATCATAAGATACTCATAATGATTACACACTTACTCACCACATGTCCCCAGGGGTCCTCACCTACCGTCATGTTATTTTAGCTTGGAGGTAGTCGCATTGATTCTCTATTAAATATCAAGCTGCTTGAGTTTATAAGCTGTTTCCATATACGTCTTCTGGGGTTTCACATCCTGGTGTCCTCAACCGTACCTAGTAGTATGTGACGGCAAGTTACACTTTCCAAATATCTTATAAGATGCCAACTCTGAAAATCAAACACTATTAATCTCCCTTCATACACAAGTCCTTCACCTACAAGTCACCAAGTTGCTTCATTAACATCGCAGTACATTTGAAAAATCTCACTGAATCATGCTCACCTAAGAGGAATAAGAACACTAAAACTGTAATTTATCATCAAGAATTACCTTACGACCATTGACTCGCCACGCCAACACACCCGATACCTTTTTAGTTACCAAGAAACAAAAGCCATCCTACTGTAAAAGGAAGCGTTTCATATGAGCCTCATAATCATTCACATTCAGACGTTTTGAAGCTGCACAACACTACTCCTTTCTGCTGAGACGAATAAATAACTACACACATATTGGGGGACCCTTTACAATACACAGAAAATATACACTTTAATTTTAATCACACCAGAGTGAATCAAAACATTGGAAAATATACACTGTAATTTTACGAAACAGAGGCGACTGGGTTTACCGCGGGCACACCAATACTGTGGCCCTCCCTCAACAAATCTTCCCTAATATCGTCTTCCTTTATTCAAATGCACATCAATATCATCAATAGCACCGGTCCTCATTAAGTTTGACGCCAACCGAGCCAGCCAACAGTCATTGATCCCTTTTGATTAGAGGCATTTGTCGGATTGTGCCGCGGGTTTGCGGGACGAATTTCAACACCCACTGGCGGACCACCCGTACTGTTTACGGCACTCCTGTTGTTGCTTGTTCGATAATTATTCTGGGGTCGGTCACGACTACCGTTCCTAGGTCCGCTGTAATTGCGCCTAAATCTCTGCTCATTACCATATCTTCTAAACTCCCAGGGGTGTCTTTGATTTCCTCTAGGCGAATGATGACAATTGGCATAGTTCGTTCTGCCCGCGTTCCGTGAGGAGTCGCGACGCTGCCAACGCTCGCTCATTCTGTAACTCTCAGGCGACTCATTACGTCTGTATTGCCATCTGTCTCTACGGATGCGGCTTCGCTTGCGCGGCCGCTGCTCGTAGGCGCTCTGACCGTAATTCTGCGTGGTGCCATTCGCATCGCACTCAAGCTCTAAAAGGAGACTGCGAAACCCCTCTACGTCATCCTGACATCGTCCTGCAAGGATAACGTGCCGCAACTGCATTGGAAACTTTCCCAGGCAAATACGAATAATTTCCGCAGGTCTATAAGGATCGTCAAGATGTTCATTCGCCTGCAGCATGTGCTCGAACATCTGCACAGGGCTGGATAATTTTGACCAATTTAACTCTGGTAGCACAATGAGTCCGTGTTTTACACGACTTTGCGCTGCCACTGACCAATAGATCGACAGGAAGTGTTGTCGAAACTCCCCAACAATTGCGTGCAATTGACCTCATCCGCGCCGCTGGCTCACCTTCGAGGTAGCCGCACATATACTCTATCTTGTGCGCACTGGGCCACGTAGGAGGGAGGGAGAACTCGAACTGCTGTAACCAGGCCCGCGGGTGAATCCCCGTAGCCGAGTTACGGAAGACTTCAAACTTCCTCACGGTCAGAAAATGTTTAAAGTCAAATTCGTGAGTTTCCCTTGGCGAACGGTCATGCGGATATCCGCGCCGTTCCCACCTGGTACGAGATCCGTGATCGTGACGATGATCAAATTCGCCATCGTTCCCGGAATCATCGTCGGAATAATGGCCCCTTCATTCATTTCTTTCAACTTCATGGGTCGTTAACCCTTTTAGGTGAAGCTCTAAACGGGCCATGCGTTCACGTAGTCCCTCGGTAACCCGTCTTTGTTTTATATTTATTTCACACTGTCCACGCGGACATTTCGTTATCGGCCGTATTTCGTCTGCATCCGCTGATGACGACGTAATCCTTTCCCTATTATTGTCATACTTACGCGCCACTGCTTCTGAGATCCTGGCTATTTCTTTTCGCATCTCTCGGTGGGCCGTGTCTTGTTGTGTTTGCATAAGCCCTTGCTCTCGCTCGAGAGCTATTATCGCCTGGCTGAGGGTTTCTACCTGCGCGGTAAGGTGGACCGGGCACTTAGCCGCAGTGTCCTCTATTCGGGACACAAGAGCCGAGTGGTCACTCTGGCATTGTTCTGCTAACGCGTGGAGATCCCTGGCGGAATTTTGTCCTACTTGGGACTCAAGAGCCGCTTGTTCACTCTGGCATTGTTCTGCTAGCATACGTATATTCCCAGCGAACCTTTCTTCTTGCTCCATCACCTGCTTGCTAATGACTCGCTGCCCCTCTTCTAAGGCGGAGATGCGTTGGTCAATGATCGCCAGTTTCTCCCCAACACCCTGTACTATTTCACTAGTCAATCTTTTATTTGCTTCCTCGATATGCCTCCTATTTTCTTCTGCTTGTTTCTTATTCACTTCCTCGATATGTCTCCTGTTTTCTTCCGCTTGTTTTTTATTCACTTCCTCGCTATGTCTCTTGTTTTCTTCCGCTTGTTTTTTATTCACTTCCTCGATATGTCTCCTATTACTGTCTAGTAATTGTCGTAGCATAGTCTGTAACGAATTTGCATCTATCGAATGATTCGAAATCACTACAGCGGGCTCAGGATGGACAACACTTGTACTTGCGTTTTCCGCGTTTCGTTCCTGGTCGGACTCGACGTTTTGACCTCTTCCTTGTTCAGGGTTATTGTCTGGCAGGTTTTTCCGATCGCGGCTCCCTGAACAGCTACGCGTCTCCATCATAAGGATAGTTACTCCGTGCTCCAAAATACAACAAGAATAATTCCAAAGTCTCCTAATGGACTCACAGTCCCCAAAAAGCACCCAAGATTTCCTATATGACACCGGTACACGCCACAGGACAAGAATCAACCCAAACTTGTAACACAATTGAATACTAAATCACAATGTCTATACAGTAATACATATACAAGATAAAACATGTAAGAAAATGCACGCCTATATCATAAATTCACGTAAATTCTGTATTACAGAAAAACAATATACCAATTAGCACATCCAACTGAAAATAACTAATCCTCACTGCGCATCAGAAGATCTCTGGTTTACCGAAATCCGTGAGCAGGGTAAGCCATGTGTAACTAACCGGTTACTACGGTTTATTCCTTATTATTGGGAATGGAAATACTTATTGCATATGAAATCAACGTGAGAAGAATAGGGTCGCCACCGACTCAAACCATACAACTAATCAAAGATTTGGTCGAGTCGGAAAATAAATTAATTTGATCACAGACCAAAAACTCACAAACTTGCATACGTTGTTATGTCACTCATAGGGGATACGATGTAATTAATAGTGTTCCCCGTGCACTGTTCACGACAATCAAACATTTAAAATAAAATAGCACATGCAAGAACACTGTGCAGAAGATCAGCTCCCAGCAACACACCTGAAAATAAGACTTAATCTACAGCATTTGTTATAAAATACAAGGGGAGACTAATCACTGGACCTGTGCATAAGGAAATGCATTGGATGTGCTAACGGGAAAGCTACGAGGTGAGTGGCTTAGGCGCAAAAACGTAATCTCGGAACACAAGAGAAAACTGTAGATAAAATTATTTATTCCTAAGATAAGGATGTGAGGCATGTACACGATTCCTGATAACACGTGGTTTGTGGAGACACAATTTCTAGTTATAGTGCCAAATTCCAACAATATCACATCACACAATCATGTTAACATTATCTAAAACAAACATGCGATCGGACAGTTAGTGATGCCAGTAGCCCAACAACTATAATGTTCTACCACGTGGTTGGCTCCCCACGGACGAAAGACACATAAAGCAAGGAAAATTTACTATAAGGCAAGGCTCTAAATATTTAGAAAGGCGAAAGCTTATGCAGGCACAGCTGAAGGCAAACAGACATTCATACAGAAGCGAGTGCTCACTTCTTATCGACACCTTTGTGTGGCGCTCTTCCGGCGGATCCAAGTCTGCTACAGAAATTTGCTAAAAGAAAAATCTGCCAAAGTTTTGCATTCCTTGCTGCGACAAGGCAAAGCAATCTTCCAGATTTGAAAAGCGAGACCAAATGCTAACAGCTCTCCCCTCGCCAAGTAACAACGCGCCTCGCGGTCAGTCCAACTCACCCTTCTTCGACTGGAGAACAGCTGTGGACGCTTCCCGTACCGGCGACAGACTGCCTTCCCCTTCTCCAGCCTCTTCCACGCTCCGCGTGGACCGGAAAGCCCAAAGATGCCATTTCCGCCACCAACCTAACGCAGGTGGATTTCTCACAAGTAGCGCAAACCTCTTTGCCGACTTGACCACTACGAGAGTTGGCTATTCTGTGCAACTGCTGCTGAATCTGTACGACTGTCGCAGACTTTCTGCAGCAGACTACGCCACCGTCTAGCAACGTGACACACAACCACATTCATTCAATCACACTACTATGAGAGTAAAGAGAATAGAGAAACGAGAAAAAGAAAGAGAAATGGTAATGAAAATGGGCTACCGGACTAATGAAAGGTGGCTACAGGACCCTTGCAACGTGTTTGGAGACAACCCAGTTATATCAAATGCCTGTGATACTGTCTCCCACAGCCTCGCGGGCTAGCCACTTGATCTCAGGCGCCTTGTCACGGTTCGTGCTGCTCCCCCCGTCGGAGTTTCGAGTCCTCCTTCGGGCATGGGTGTGTGTGTTGTCCTTAGCGTAAATCAATTTACAGATAGTGTTGAGGATTTTAGATTAAATAGTGTGTAAGCTTAGGGGCCGATGACTTCAGCTGTGTAGTACCATAGGAACTTACCACCACTGTCTCCCACATATGCAACGAAGTGTTGATGGAGTGATGGCCGGTCTCTTCCCTGGCCATGACCCCAGTCGAACATGTGTGGGATGGACTAAAGTGAGCTGATTTTGGACGTTGAAAACGATCCTGTACTCAGTGATTTAGGCAGAATCACCGATTAAGAGAGAAGAATTTGGGCTTGGTGTAGCCTTATGATTTCATTGTAAATGAATACAAACACATGCCTCAGAGCTAACAATTGTTTTCTACACCATGAATTTTGAAATGACGGGGTGATACTTTACTTTTGTTGATTGGTTCATTTATGTTCCTACCTGTCTTACTATTTCACTGAATCTATTTCAACCAAACCTGGCGTGCATATCACTTACTGTCTGGAAAGAGCACTGTAGGGGTAAGAACTACGTAGCTCTGAAAGGGTGGGGATGGGAGTGAAATAGTAGCTTAACTCACCGACTGCAAATACCGAGACTATACTCTAAAATATTTGAGAATGAGAGCACTTAGCGTCTTGCAACGAACTGTACACGTATTTTTTAACCTTTACAACACTTTATCTCGCTGACGAGCCCCCCCGCCCCCCTCCGCAACCCCCCACCACACAATGACGAAAGGAAAAAATTAATCACTCACTATATTTTCGCTGTTCATGCAGTAAGACTGCTGCATCAGAGATGACGTTCAAATTTATTACTTTATTACTATTTATTCTATTCGCAACATATTTTGCAGACTGTATCCACATATACTGCTAAATCTACCAGCAAAATATCATTATATGACACTTATTTCAGGATATATGACGTCATAAACACAGAGATCGGTGAAAAATTAGTTTGTCTTAAAACGGAGCACAAGTTACCCATTCTATATTCATCCAGTTGTTGATAATGAGAGAACTTAGCGAACGCCCACCGAACACTAAATACAATTTCAAAACTTTTCTAAGCTTTTTCTCGCTTACATGCTCAATGTCAAATATTTAACAGATTAAATCATTTGCTACAACTTTTAAGCTATTTTATACAATGTAGTTCCATTTTTTAAGGAATCGGAGGTTTACTGGTTACTCGCTATCTTGAAAGAAGCAGTGTGGGTTTAAGAACCACCTACATCCCATATGGGTGTGAAAGAAAATGGAGTGACATTTAAGTTTAACCCAGGAACACCTGGAGCAATTTCAACCAAATTTTTTCCTTACATAACGTATTATTTGCATAAAAGTACTACGGGAGTAAGGTCTACTGCTAAAGATGGAAGTGTGAATGAGAAGGGCTGATGCAAAAATTTTAGAAAACAATTAGTATTCAACTGACTTTGAATATCTCTAAAGTATGAAGTGCAGTTTTTCTGTTATTTGTGCTGTACAGTGTATTACCCACGTCGCAAGAATGAGCACTGCAGGGAGCCAATAATTTTGTCATCGTGTCTCAGGACCTAAGATCACGCTACACAGCTGAATACCATACCCCTGTGGAATCGTATGGTATAAAATAGCAGATAATCACACACACACACACACACACACACACACACACACACAATCATGTGTGACGTGTGATCAATATATGTCACATACACTAAGGTGACAAATGTAATGGAATTTGTATATACAAATGGCTGTAGAATTGCGTAGACAAGACCTGGCGGAGCTGCCATTTTTATTCAGGTAATACATGTCGTGTGAAAAAGTTTCCGACGTGATTATGTCTACACGACGGAACGGACTTTGAACGCGGAACGTGGGGTATTCCATTTCGGAAATCATTAGGGAATGCAGTATTCCGAGATCCATCGTGTCAAGAGTGTGTCGAGAATAGCAAATTACAGGCATTGCCAATAGACATAGCTAACAGACAAGCAACACTGCTTGAAACAACTGCAGAAATCATTGTGGGACGTACTACGAACGTATCCGTCAATACTTTGCGACGAAACGGCGTTAATGGCCTGTGGCAGCAGACGACCGATGAGAGTACCTTAGCTAACAGCACGATATCGCCCGCACCACCTCTCCTGGCTTCCTGACCATGTCGGCTGTACCTTAGACGAGTAGAAATACATTGCATGATCAGACTAGTCCCTACATCAGTTGGTAAGAGCTGATGTTAAAGTTCGTGTGTAGTGCAGATCCAACGAAGCCATCGACCCAAGTTGTCAACAAGGCACTGTGCAAGCCGTTGGTGGCTCCATAAGGATGTTGGCTGTGTTAACTAGGAATGAACTGGTTCCTCTGGTTAAACTGAACCGATAATGGAATGGAAATGGTCATTTTCGGCTATCTGAAGACCATCTGAAGTCATTCATGGACTTCATGTCGCCAAAACATGAAGGAATTCATCATATCAGTGGGCCATAGTTGTTCGCGATTGGTTTGAAGAACATTCTGGACAATTCGAGCGAATGATTTGGCTGCCCATCAAACAGTTATGAGACATAATCGAGAGGACAGCTCGTGCACATAATCCTGGACAGGCAACACATCTGTAAAGATGTATTGTGGAGGTAAGAACCATCAACCGGCTACTGAGGTAGAGGTGGGAGTGATGACGTGGTGATGGACGGAGAAGGTGTTGACCAAAGTGGACAGAGAGCAGGGAATGAAGAAATGGATAGACAGAGAGAGAGGAGGATGGACAGAGATAGAAGAGAAAGAGATGGACAGAGAGGGGGAGGAGGGGATGTACAGTGAGAGGAAGAGGAGGAGGAGGAGATGGGCGGAAACAGGAGTGATGGATAGAGAGAAGGAGGGAGGAGGAGCCTGATAGAGAGAGGGGGAAAAGCGCATGGGCAGTGAGAGTGCAGGGAGATTGAGTGAGGATAGAGGCAGAGAGAGACTAATAAAAGATGTAAAACAGTTGCGAGAAGCTAAAAGATAGCTTTAACATCACTTCCAAAGCTAGCGCCTCAGGTAAGTAAATACGCATAATATTAAGCCAAAATGCATGCAGAAGCGTTTTTAATGAATGTTAAAATGGAAATACCATGGTTTCGAAATAGACTCTAGAAGTACGTAATTTGTCCACTCACGTAGCTGGAAAATCAAATACTTTTTCTATGACATAGTGAGGTTCCTGATTTTGAGTGATGTTGGCCTGCTAGTGTAAGTTAATTCTTTATTAACGTAGATTTCGGCTGTCTGCAATTTTAATTGGAATCTGTACCAGAGTTAATACTAAGCGAGTATGTGTTTCTAATTCCTACTTGGGCACATAACCAAAATTTATTTGGGTTCAGAGTTTACTGGCAGCTAAATATAATTCAAGCTTTCTGATATATGAAATTACTGCGTAAGGTTGAGTACAAATCTCTGGAGAAACACTAATCAGCGAAGGGGATTAATAGCAACATATTTGCCTCTTGTTTAACCTCTAAATAAATGCTAAATCACAGGGCCTACATTTGTCTGTAGATACTGCGATTATTTGAAGTTATTAAAATATTTTGTTCTTGTTTTCAATCTAAATAATTGCGAAGACACTAGATCTATTTTAGCGTCAATAGGTATAGCAATCCGTGTAGAGTTCCTTTCAAAAACGAACACAGTCTTTTTTCTAGCGATCATTAAAACTTCAGCATAATGCTTTGTACACTTTTAGCCTCTTGTAAGATCCGGAGTATCAAACACGGGAAGTAATCCCCAGCCCAAACGAAAGAATTGTTTTTCATTCACTAAAGTCAGTCACATGGCGCGAGGACATCTGTCTCATTCGAGATTATGAAGTATTGAAAAATTTATCTTGGTGTCACTGCAGAGTGAGCTAGTAACCGAAGTACACTCACGGTGGACAAAGTCTTGCCCTTCATCGTTCGTTCCTGCTTTTCACAAAGAATACTCGCACTCAGGTTGTGTTAACTGCTCTGTTGTTAGCATTTCTAGCACCGCATCCGCCTTGATAGCTGAGCTGTCAGATCGACGAAATGCTATGCTAAGGAAGCCGGATTCGATTCCCGGCTGGGACTGGGTAAGTGTTGTCTTCATGATCATCATCTCATCTCCGTGAATGCGGAAGTCACCGAAGTGGCGTCAAGTCAAAACACTTGCATCAGGCTACCGGTCTACCCGACGGGAGGCCCTAGCCACACGACATTTCATTTTTTCCTATTAGTCTTTATAAATAAGAATCATTGAGGTAACAGTAAGGCTGTTTTAGAAAAGCGACGTTAGGTGAATTCCCTTAACAACTGTACAGAGTAAGGCTAAATATGCCAAAAACAAGCACATATACCGTTGATCTCTATTTGGTTTACGCTAATTTACAGAGAATAATGTTGACAATTTTCTGACATAGGTAACTGATTTTTAACATTGGTTACTGTCGTAAAACGTATGACACCGTCTTCTTTTTTTTCTTTTTTTTTTAATTGGACTACACAGTTTTTTTCTGTGGTATTGGAAGAACCTTCGAACTGGACTTCAGCAACAAAACATGCTTTGAACTTTATCAAATAGTAACCCGATAACAGTGCTGCAAACCACTGTCTATCCAGCAGCGGAAGAAGACACACAAACATCGGCCCTGCTGCACCAAATGCAAAAGATAACGTATCAAACTCTTCCAATGCAAAGACGCGATTTCTTGTAAAGATAAAAGAAGATGAATAAGGTCAAGTATGCAGGCATTCAGGTATTGCACTTATTACACGTGTAAACATGAAAGCGAGAGTAGAACAATTATTGGAAGTAATCCACATTTGCAACGATTTTGGGATTATACAAGATGAATAATAAAAGAGTACCATCTCGAATCTTCACGAAACGTTATGCGTTATGCTTCTTTTTCACAGAATAGAAGCACATACAGGGGCTCACAGTGCCATATTGAACAAATCGGTGATGGAAAATAACTACAATTAAGTCACATGTACATTTAATAAATAGAAACTTGGCTACTTTTGTTTCAAAACTCGTAGTGAAGCTAACTAGCATTGCATTGGAGATTTTTATACGATCTAATTGAAAATAATTCTTGAAATATCGTCATTAGACACCACAGTGATGTCCTTCCCAGTAGAATAGCCAGTGACACAATATCTCATGGCAACACAGAGTCATAAAGGTGTGGCACATCAAGAAGTGCCATGAGGACACAGTTATATTTTTTAATGTTTTACTCTTCTTCCATCAGGAGTCCGTTACGAAGGTACAAAAACAAACGTACGGTTTATCGCACAGCTTGATTTCAAGAGCTGTATTCTGAGGATCTAAAGACGGCTGCTTAGATCTGCCGGAACTAGTCATCCGGTGTACATACACCGAAGGCAATAAAAACTTCAATCTGAAGCTTTTTTTAAATTGAATTCATGACCGATCTCGCACTGGAAATGTCAGGTATTTGTCATCTGATTATTTCTGTAAAGATTAGCCCTTAACCTACTACCATAGGAAAAAAAACTAGCTGTGTCAATTTGCAAGTACTCCCTCGTGAGCCCAGAAGTTCACTTCACACAATCCAGCGGTCAGCAAACAATGGTTCAAGACATAATGTTACATTCCATGTCTTATAAGCTCGGGAGCCATCGTGTTGAAGCGAATTGCAAGAGTGCTATGGGCATTCTGGACCAAATATTGCGTGGCTTGCCTACAAGTGAGAGCTATGAAACTGTCAATGACATTTGAACTTGAGCTTCCAACGTTATCATCCTAATCAACGACATCATCATCATCACATGACAAGCAATACACTCTCCCAGTACCTTGTCCCTCCTCCCCCTCAAGCTATCCTCTCTAGGTAGTAACGGTGTAGTTTTAAAGCAAAACATCAATCCCAGTATTAAAGCGAAACATTCATCGCTGTGTACTGTTTTAGCAGGTATTATAATGATATCACAGTGTAGCCACAGAGTATTTATTCTGGCTGTGCTCAAAGATATCTGAACGATCTGATTTTCTGACCATGTTCAAAAGTATCCCTCTAAAAAATTACATAAAGGATGTATATTTTCACATTTCATGTAAAAAATGTCATAAACACACACACACATTATATACAGGGTGAGTCACCTAACATTACCGCTGGATGTATTTCGTAAACCACATCAAATACTGACGAATCGATTCCACAGACCGAACGTGAGGAGAGGGGCTAGTGTAATTGGTTAATACAAACCATAAAAAATGCACGGAAGTATGTTTTTTAACACAAACCTACGTTTTTTTAAATGGAACCCCGTTAGTTTTGTTAGCACATCTGAACATATAAACAAATACGTAATCAGTGCCGTTTGTTGCATTGTAAAATGTTAATTACATCCGCAGATATTGTAACCTAAAGTTGACGCTTCAGTACCACTCCTCCGCTGTTCGATCGTGTGTATCGGAGAGCACCGAATTACGTAGGTATTCAAAGGGAACGGTGATGGGCCTTAGTTACAGAAGAGACTGGAACAGCACATTAAGTCCACATGCTAACAACTTTTTATTGGTCTTTTTCACTGACGCACATGTACATTACCATGAGGGGTGAGGTACACGTACACACGTGGTTTCCGTTTTCAATTACGGAGTGGAATAGAGTGTGTCCCGACATGTCAGACCAACAGATGTTCAATGTGGTGGTCATCATTTGCTGCACACAATTGCAATCTCTGGCGTAATGAATGTCGTACACGCCGCAGTACATCTGGTGTAATGTCGCCGCAGGCTGCCACAATACGTTGTTTCATATCCTCTGGGGTTGTAGGCACATCACGGTACACATTCTCCTTTAACGTACCCCACAGAAAGAAGTCCAGAGGTGTAAGATCAGGAGAACGGGCTGGCCAATTTATGCGTCCTCCACGTACTATGAAACGCCCGTCGAACATCCTGTCAAGGGTCAGCCTAGTGTTAATTGCGGAATGTGCAGGTGCACCATCATGCTGATACCACATACGTCGACGCGTTTCCTGTGGGACATTTTCGAGCAACGTTGGCAGATCATTCTGTAGAAACGCGATGTATGTTGCAGCTGTTTGGGCCCCTGCAATGAAGTGAGGACCAATGAGGCGATCGCCAATGATTCCGCACCATACATTTACAGTCCGCGGTCGCTGTCGCTCTACCTGTCTGAGCTAGCGAGGATTGTCCACGGACCAGTAATGCATGTTCCGTAGATTCACTGCCCCGTGGTTTGTGAAAGCCGCTTCATCGGTAAACAGGTAGAACTGCAACGCATTCTCTGTTAATGCCCATTGACAGAATTGCACTCGCTGATTAAAGTCATCACCATGTAATTGCTGATGTAGCGACACATGAAACGGGTGAAAGCGGTGACGATGCAGTATGCGCATGACACTACTTTGACTCAGTCCACCGGCTCTCGCAATGTCCCGTGTACTCATGTGTGGGTTCATGGCAACAGCAGCTAACACACCAACTGCACCCGCTTCTCCTGTGACGGGCCTGTTACGGACCCGTTTGCGTGCTACGACCGTACCTGTTGCATACAGTTGGCGGTAGATGTTTAGCAATGTGCGGCACGTTGGATGCTCTCTGTCCGGGTACCGTTCTGCATACATCCTGCAGGCTTCAGCTGCATTTCGTCGATACTCGCCATAGATGAGTATTATCTCCGCCTTTTCAGAGTTCGAATACACCATGGTCACAGTTCCTACAACACTACACTATCACAGACGTCTGGTAACACGGTGTACTACAGTTGGTTTGCGTGCGGAGACGAATGCAGAATAACAATAGCAGCAAGCGCTACATGCGGACACTGCGACAGCTAGACCAAACCACAACAGTGCACTACAGCCACACTCGTAAACACGGTCGTCATCGTAAACATGTCCCTGCAGATGCTGCTCGTCGACCGTGACCCGTGTTTGTTACAACACGCAACTGAACGTCGGAGGTTTCAAGCGTCAACTTTAGGTTACAATATCTGCGGATGTAATTCACATTTTACAATGCAACAAACGGCACTGATTACGTATTTGTTTATATGTTCAGATGTGCTAACAAAACTAACGTGGTTCCATTAAAAAAACGTAGGTTTGTGTTAAAAAACATACTTCCGTGCATTTTTGTATGGTTTGTATTAAACAATTACACTAGCCCCTCTCCTCACGTTCGGTCTGTGGAATCGGTTCGTCAGTATTTGATGTGATTTACGAAATCTATCCAGCGGTAACGTTAGGTGACTCACCCTGTATATATATATATATATATATATATATATATATATATATATATATATATATATATATATATATATTCCTGCACATAGAGTCAAAATAATACTGGGAGATTTCAACGCCAAACTCGGAAAAGAAAAGATATACAGACATATCACAGGAAAACATACTCCACACAAGGACACCAACAAAAACGGAAAACATCTGATAGACTTTTGCAAAAGCCACGACCTCGCCATTATGTCAACAAAATTCAAGAAACCAACACGAAAACTTACCACATGGAAATTCCCCAGCGGAAAGCAAGAACTACAAATCGACCACGTAATAGTGCAGAAAGACTCACAAAAAGAAATTTTGAACATAGACACTCGTAAAGGCTACTTCGACTCAGACCACCACCTACTACAGATCAGGATTCGTCTTTTGCCCAAGAAAAAGCTCCAGAAGAACAAAATTGTTAGACCAGATCCAGAATACGTTACTTTAAACCAGACACAAATATTACACAAAATTAAAATGGAGAAAACGACAGACTGGACACAACTTTCACGAAGAATCCGAGAGGCCATGAAACTAGCACAAGCACCACGAACACGGAAACACCGTTGGTGGAACCACACATGTGACCAAGCTATTGACCAACGAATCAGTGCATGGAAAAAATTTAGTTGCCATAAATCCCAAGAGAATTGGATGAACTTCTTGAAAACACAGAAGCAATCAAGCAAAATCATTCGCAGTGAAAAACGACAGTATGACAAACGGCGACTGACAGAGATCGAATCGGACTTCATGAAGAACAATACAAGAAACTTCTACAGAACGTTCAGAGAAAATATGACTGGATATCAACCACCCAAGTTGTGCTTCAGAAGACCGGATGGAAC